>NC_138351.1:55451929-56101929 GCF_046562875.1 Panthera onca | reverse complement strand
CCATGGGCATCACATCTGTGATGTCTCCAAATTATTACAGGGCCTCCAGAACACTTGGTGGGTTTTCTAAAGCTGCTCTACTCCTCTGTCCTTCTGGGTTTCTGGTCTCACCGCAGGCACCTTCCTCACCCTCCTGCCAACCCCCTCTCCCCACCTACAAACATGTTTAGGCTGCTGACCCAGCAGCAGAGCTGTCTAACCCTGTTGGCAGGAGACGGGCTGGCTCCAGAGAGCTGGCTGGAGGGGAACACAGAGGCTCACATTTCTTCAGCTCGTGCCAAATGTTATTCAGATGTAGCTTTTCAGACAGACACAAATTGCTCATCCAATAAACACAGAAGGGCTAATCCCAGGACATTTATCACAGTGAGGAAAGATGAGAGAAAGGACAGTCACAAGAAGCCTTTGAGAGCTGGGCTGGTGTGGCTGGCCCAAGAGGAGGTGGTAAGACCTCCATGTACTCCTGGGGTTTTCTCTTAGAGGGGCTGAAACCCGGCACCAGGGCTTTGGCATTTGCTTTCATTGTGACATACAAAGCCTGTGTTGGTGCACACACTTCCCATGGTGAACAGGGGGAAGAAATCAACATGGGTCAGGTACCTTTGTGGGCAGACAGACCTCACCTTTAGTAGTCAATGGTCATGTGATAATAGCTGGCTGCAAGGACTTCCTATACTTCTCCCACCGTACACACACACACAATGCCCTCAAGGCATTCTGTAGCTGTTTGCAGAGTTTTTAGGAGGTGTCCCTCCTGGCCCAGAATCTCTTATTTCTGGACTTCTCATTTCTGACAGGTGTGAGAGCATGGCTGCTGAGAAAGCAGGTTGAGGGACTAGACTGGCCACAATGGCAGGGGACCAGAGACAGGGGGATCCTCTGTCCACACAAGAGGGCTGGCCAAGCCATTGAAGTCCTTTGCTGATCTCTTTCTGTTAGGTCCTTCTTTTTTTTTTTTAACGTTTATTTATTTTTGAGACAGAGAGAGACCGAGCATAAATAGGGGAGGGTCAGAGAGAGAGGGAGACACAGAATGTGAAACAGGCTCCAGGCTCTGAGCAGTCAGCACAGAGCCCGACGCGGGGCTCAAACTCACGGACCGCGAGATCGTGACCTGAGCCGAAGTCGGACATTCAACCGACTGAGCCACCCAGGCGCCCCTGTTAGGTCCTTCTAATGGGCCCCATGAGCATTCCCCTTTAGGGACTGTGCCTGGAAATGAGAGAAACCGGGCCCCGCTCCAAGGCTTAATCTCAGAGCCCAGGGAGAGGAGGACTAGGTGACACCTCTGTAGGCAGCCTGGGTCGTCCCATTATGCCTGGGTCTGTGCCATGCCACTGGGACTGTGAAGCGTGTCCGGGAGTGAGGGTCTCCATAGTGGGAGGAGGCAATGACTAGATCAGAGTAGGGGCATGACAATAATTGTCAGCTTTCATACAGTCAGGCACTATTCTCACTTTTCTCACTACAACACAATGAGGCAGGCGTAGTATTATTGGTACCACTTTTCAGTGAGGCACTGAGAGTTTAGATAACTAACCCAAGATCAGCCAATTAGTGAATGGGAGGCTTGAGTATCTGTGCTTTTAATTTGCAGTGTGGTCAACAGGTGTAAGATGCAATGGTTTCAGAAAGCAGTTTAGAAATTCCAGTTGTGTGGGGCCACTGAGGAGGCTGGGGTTTGGAGGTCTGGAGTCACCAGACCTGGGATGAGCCCTTCCAAGGACAATGCTAAGGCATGTTTCCATTGAGGACTCTCCCAGTTTTTCCAGAACTGAGAGGGGTCCTGGGACATGGGACAGTCCTGGGCCAACGGGAATAAGTTGACCATCCAACTGCAACAAAAGGGCTGGGCTTGGATCATTGCCACAGACTTCAGGGCCCACCTGTGGACTAAACTCCTCATACCTCACAGGCTGGAGACTCACAGAGTGGCCTGCTGATGAGGAAGACGGGCAGAATAACAACCAACTGGCAGCAGCTCTCCCCAGATCCCTGGGAGGAGCAGACGATACTGTCAGGTGGCTCTAGAGCAGGAACGCCACAGCTCTTAGAGCTTAGTGGAAACAAGGTGCCTTCTGGTAGGGCCCGTCCTAACACAATCAGGAAGGCTGGGGCAAATTCCCAGGTGAGAAGTAGCAGACAGGCAGGCAGGCAACATGAACCTGGTGGCCTCAAAGGAAGCCAGAGGCAGGGCCCAGCCTACTGCCTGCAGGGAGGAAGTTTCTTTTCTGGTTCCTGAGACTTCGTTTTGGCCAGAAATGACCTCTCGTCTGCCCAGTTGTCTGGTAAACCCACACTGACCTGCATTCCTAAACCCAGCAGCTCTTAACCCTTCTCCCTCTCTGGCTTTGTCCTCACTTGTTATATGACCTTGTCTATTTGTCAGTCTCTTTGGTTGCAGAGATCTAAAACTCACTCATGCAATATCTGGAAGATTTCAATATAGGGAGATTGGGTTCTGGGGCACAGAAATGCTATTAGGCCTCAGGAGGGATGAGAACAGGCAAGAAGCCTAAGGAAGGTAGGTAGTGCTCTCTTCATTTCTAGGTCCTCTTTATGGTCAGTTTCATTCTCTCAGTTTTCTTTGCTTCTCTGTATATTGGCAGAAGGTGGAATATTTACATAATTTCAATTCCAGCCATATCTAGGGTCTGACTGACTGTCCTGAATCTCAAATCCAAATTCTCAGGAGAGACCCTCTGATTGACCCAGCTTGGGTCAGATGCTCACCCTTGGTCCAATCAACTGTGGCTGGTGGGTGGGTTCAAGCAGTACAAAAATGGATATGGAGGACCAGTCCCAGGAGGGTAAAGTTTTTTGAAAAAAGAGTCACCATGACCTGGCTAGCCACTTTCACACTCTAACTATCCTATAGATTTCTGAAACTGACAGGTAACTGTGCCTTCCCTTCCCAGAGTTTATAAAATTTCCTCTCTGGATCCCTCAGTGCTTGGTTCAGTGTTCTTCTCACTCTGAAATATTGTAAAAATTAGTTTGAGTAACTGTGGTAAACTATTCAAAAGACAGTTCTTAAGCCTGGTGACCTGTCACCTCTACCTTATACAGTACCCTGTCTTTTCTCCTTTGACAGACCAGCAGCATTGTGGTCTTTATTAGAACTGCAGAATTCCCCACCCCCTACCACATATTTCCCACCCCCTCACAAATATTTGAGTAGCTTCTGCATTTTAACATCTCCCCAGATGGTTTACACTAACGTTTGATAAGTACTGGAGGGGCTTCTTGTCTTATCTCTCCTAATAGATTGGAAATTCTGAGGGCAGGGACTCCATTCAGCAGACTCTGGTGGACGCTATGTCCAAAGTGCCTTGTTTAGTCTTGCAAGGCACAAAAGTCTTCAAATACAGTAATGAGGGGATTTAAAACTTAGAATAGTGGTTGAAGAGGATAAATTACTTATATAGTATCTGAGTTTTGAAGTAATCCTGCAGGAGGTGGAGGGAAGTTGGAGGTGTAGATGAAGCAAACATGGGGTGATAGAAACATTGAGGCTCATTATACTATTCTCCCCACTTTTGTGTATTTTTGAAATTTTCCATAATAAAAATTAAAAGCAAGGAATAATGGTGGGATGCATTATAAGAAATCGTCTAGCTGCTCAACATAAATTTGTTTTCTGGCCAAATGAAGTACATGAGGTAAATCCATTCCACCTCCAAGTGGGATTGCACAATCCCTGTCAGAGATTTTTGGAGGATGGGAGAAGTTTGGAACATGGGTCATGTGCAAATGACTTTCTAATTTTACAAAAGTAGGGGTGGTAGTCAGTTTCTTTCTGTCACTTCAAGATGACTTAAGGCAAAGAAGGGGAGATTTGCCAATTCATATAATTGATCAGTACAGGGCCAGATACGGCCATACTAGGACACATACCCCATGACTCCATGTTGGCTTAATTCTCAGGCAGGCTCTTTCCACTTGACAGCTGTAGGGGGTTAAATAGGGAACCCTTGAAATTCATGTCTCCCCTCAGAATAAATCTTGTTTGGAAATAGGTCTTTGCAGATGCAATTAGTTAAGTCAAGATGAGGTCATACTGGATTAGAGTGGGCCCTATTTCCAGTGATTGGTGTCCTAGTAAGAAGAGGAGAGGACACACTGACAGGAGAGAAACATATACACAGAGAAGGCCATGTGAACATGGAGGCAGATTGGAGTGATGCAGCTAAAAGCCAATGAACACTGTGGTTGCTGGGAGCCACCGGGAGCAAGAAGAGGCAAGGAAAGATTCTTTCCTAGAGATTTCAGAAGGAGGATGGCTCTACTAGCCTCCTAATTTCAGATTTCTAGCTTCCATAGCTGTGAGAGAATGAAGCTCTTTGGTTTTAAGCCACTGAACGTTTGGCAATTTGTTATAGAATCTTAGAAAACTAATATAATACCCTTGGCAACTCCAAGCTGGTCACCCCAGAGGAACGGAAGAGATTTTTTTCTCAGTGTTTCTCCATATTTCTCAATTAGAAGTCCTGAGGGAAGATGGGTTCTTTGCTTCTTGGCCTCCTTGGATCATGTGTCAATTGTTGAGCCAATTACTGTGGCCAGAGGTAAACAGTGCTCTGATTGGCCAATATGAGTCCACCGAGGAGCCCTATCCCAATTAATTATATGGTATCTGAGTTTTGAGGTTAGGCTACCCCAACCACACAGTAAGAATGGACCTCCTCTTACCATAAGGATGAGTGAATAAAGAGTAAACAAAATTAACACCTGTCCATTACAAAGAGAACAAGTTGATTCTGCAAACTATACTTTTACCCAAAAAATTGATTTTTTTAATTAAAAAAATTTTTTTTTACATTTATTTTTGAGAGACAGAAACAGAGCACAAGTGGGGGAGGGGCAGTGAGACAAGACACAGAATCCGAAGCAGGCTATAGGCTCTGAGCTGTCAGCACAGAGCCCGACGCGGGGCTGGAACTCACAAACCATGAGATCATGACCTGAGCTGAAGTTGGATGCTTAACCAACTGAGCCACCCAGGCGCCCCCAAAATTGGTTTTTAAAGATATAAGGGAAGTAGAGATCTCCCAGAACAAGTCAAGGCAAGGACAATCAAATTTCCTTTTATGACGGGTCCCTGAAGTGATAGATCACAGAGCTGTAACTGACTGTCTGTTGGCAAATCGGATCTTCAGCAGGGACTTTAACAATCTCTGCCATGATATTCTTGTAGGTAAAATGAGAAAAATGGGTTGAATGATAGTACCATCAAGAGGAAGAGTAACCTGCTGAATGACTGGAGTGAATCTTTGTCATTTTATTTGTCCACTCAGCGTACAATCCCTTATTTTGGAATAATTTTATTTTTTTAATATTTTCTAAAATGTTTACTTATTGCTGAGAGAGGGAGAGAGAGCGCGAGCATGCACAAATGGGAGAGGGCAGAGAGAGAGAGAGGGAGACAGAGGATCCCAAGTGGGCTCTTGGCTGATAGCAGAGAGCCCGATGCTGGGCTTGAACCCATATACCATATACCATGACCTGAGCCGAAGCCAGATGCTTAACTGACTGAGCCACCCAGGCGCCCTGGAATAATTTTCTAATAATAATATAATATTGGAGGGTTGTAGTTCCCTGGCTTCCACCATGGAAGCAGAAAGAAGATTCTCCTTTTCACTTCCTGGCAGCTAGGACTCAAGTGTGTGAATTGGACCAAGGACTTTGACTTCTTAGGGGATGATGCTAAGAGGCAAGGATAGTGTGGGAAGTGTTCATGGCAATAGCAGCAGCAGCTTGAGCAGTCTTGAAGTGGTGGTGCTGAGTATTTGCTGGCAGCGGTGGCCATGGCAGAGCAGTGGTATAATTACTGTTTTGCAGTCAAAAACCCTGGTTGGCACAGTGACTGTATTTAAAGGATCCAAGTCAACTTGTAGGGTGTTTCCAGTCTTCTAGGATTCTGTCTTCAGCCCTGTCTCTTAGTTTAACATGGACATCAAAAAGTGAATGTTGTGTTAGAAGGCATCGATGAAAATCTGATACTTGGAACTATGAAGGCAACTGATTATCCTTCTCTGTTCTGTCACTTGGACCCCAGCTAGAACGCCACAACCAGTCCTGAGCGCTAGTCTTTTATGAAGGAAATAGGCAGACTGGACCTGGTCAAAAAATGATCAGGACAGGGAAGGAAATCAACCGCAAAGTATGAAGAACAGTGGAAATGATAGGTATCACATTCCCTGACTCTGGAGAAGGGGGAATTGGTGACATGCATGATTGGATCTCAGATTTCCTAAGGACCAATGCCTATTCTTCCTTCCTTCCTTCCTTCCTTCCTTCCTTCCTTCCTTCCTCCTTCCTTCCTTCCTTTCTTTGTTTCTTTGTTTCTTATGTTTATTTATTTTTTGGGGGGGGGGGGGAGAGAGAGAGAGAGAGAGAGAGAGAGAGAGAGAGAGAGAACAAGTGGGGGAGGGACAGAGAGAGAGGGAGAGAGAGAATCCCAAGCAGACTCCACACTGAGCCCGCAGAACCTGTAGAGGCTGACACAGGGCTCTATTTTACAAATCGTGAGATCATAACTTGAGCTGAAATTAAGAGTTGGAAAAAAAATTAAGAGTTGGACATTTAACCGATGAGCCATCCAGGTGCCCCTATTTCCTTCTTTCTCTCTTTCGTTTTTATAATTTTTTTTTAATGTTTATTTATTTTTGAGAGAGAGAGAGAGAGAGAGAGAGAGTGCGAGGCAGAGAAAGAGGAGGGAGAGAGGGAGCCAGAGGATCCAAAGTGGGCTCTGAGCTGACAGCAGAGAGCCCAGTGTATGGCTCAAACTCATGAACTATGATCATGACCTGAGCCAAAGTCAGACGCTTAACGGATTTAGCCACCCAGGCACCCCACCCCATAAATATTATATGCATATTTCGAACATAACCACAATGCAACCATCAAAATTAGGAAATTAACATCGATGCAATACTATCCTTATCCTTAGTCTGCATTCAAGTTTCACTGGTCATCCCCAAAATATTTTATAGCAGAAGGATCCACTTCAGAATCACAGTGTTGCATTTGGTCATCATGTCTCTTTAGTCTCCTTCAGTGGGGGAAAAGTTCCCCAGTTTTTCATTTACTATCATGAACTTGACATTTTTTTAAGAGGTCAAGATAGTTATTTTCAAGAATGTTTTAAAATTTGGATTTTTCTAATGTTTTCCATTGAAATTGTAAGCATATTGTGGAGGAGGTACTTTGAAATTATGTAAATATCTTGTTACTCATCAAATGTTCATTTCTTTATTTATTCAGTATGAACACATGGTTTCTTATTTTGTTCAATTGGCTGTGAACTGTTTCTATCAATATTTATTTTCATGCTCAAATTTTTCCTAAATAATTTGTGGCCACTGGGAAAACTACAGTGGATTAAAAAATAGGTAGCTGCCGGGGTGCCTAATTGGGTTAAGCGTCTGGCTTTGGCTCCGGTCATGGTCTCGTGGTCCGTGAGTTTGAGCCCTACATTGGGCTCTGTGTTGACAGTTCAGAGCCTGGAGCCTGCTTCGGATTCTGTGTCTCCCACTCTCTGCCCCTCCCCTGCTCGAGCTCTGTATCTCTCTCTTTCTCAAAAATAAATAAAACATTAAAAAAAAAAAAAAAAAAAGATGGCTGCCGATTCTTTACTTGTCCACCCACCCAGAAGAGGAGACATCTACTCCCCTTCAATCTGGACTGCTCAGTAAGTTGTTTTACATAAAATATCCACAGAAGTGATGCTTAAGGCTGGGCCTTAAGGGGTCTACATCTTCTTACCTTGTCTTGAAATGCTCCTTCTTAGAATGTACCTTTCACTTTGTGAGGAAACCCGAGCAGCAATGTGAGAGGCCTTTATGGAGAGGTCCAAATGGAGAAGAGCCAAGGCCCCTGACCCACGATCATTCTCAGTCAGCCTCTAGCCTACACAAACTGCCAGTGTGAGTGAAATAATTTGGGGACTTTTGACTCTGCCAGTGCCCCAGATGACACCATGTGAAGCAGAACAACTGTGAGACAGAAATGGTTAGTTTGAAGACACTAAGTTTTGGGGCAATATCTTATGCAGATCTAGATAACTGAAACAACTGTCTACTGTGTGCCAGGCACTATTCTATGTCCTTCTGATCTACTAAGGTAAAAGAGAAATGTAAACTGACAGGTGCAGATAAGGGTGCTGTGAAAGGGTACAGGAAATGCCACTAACCAGGTGAAGGCAGCCTGCGGGGAGAAGTGGGGAGGTGGGTAATTCTGGGCAGATCAACATCCAACAGGCAAACTACAAAACCCAGATTCCAGTTTTTGGCCAGTCAGCACTGCAGCTTCCTCTTCCGGTATCTCCTCTGATGGGATTAGTTTTCAACCTGACAAAGGTGAAAGTGGAAAGGGCTGGAGAAAGTTGTCTTGGGTCTGTCTGCAATACCAGTTCATGTTTGGACAGCCGGACAATATTGTTCTGAAGGTTTCTGGTCTCTGGACCTTTCTGAAGCAAAAAATTTACCCATTCTAGGCACCTCTAGATGGGGGTGGGGGTGCTGATAAAGCTGGTGGAAACCTTGTGGGCTCTGCATGCTCCCAAGGAATAGACAGTTAGCAGTTTCCTTGCTTCCTGGCCACAGAGAGGGTCCTGGGATAGTTCTGTGACCCCCTAACCTCCCCTCAGTCCTGTCTCCTGCCCGTCATCTGGACACAAGGAAGACATATCTTCATTTTCCCTTCTCATTTTTCAGATGGGGTCTGTTATAACCCTCCTCACTCATTGGTCAGGCATTTTCCTCTAGGCATAGGCTGTTGGGGTCAGCTTCACCTTCAGCAGCTCCCTGGTGAACAGCTCTTAACTTACGTGTTTCAAATAATTTAGCAACAAACAAACAAATAAATAAAATAACTTAACAATAGTTCTTCTCCCCTTCCCACATAATCAAGATGATCATAAGCATTCATTTAACAGTTTTTTAAAATTAATTATTTTTGAGAGAGAGAGAGCGAGAGAGAGCACACGTGCACATGCCGGGGAGGGGCAGAGAGACAGGGAGACAGACAATCCCAAGCAGGCTCTGCGCTGTCAGCGTGGAGCCCGAACACAGGGTTTGAACTCATGAACCGTGAGATCATGACCTGAGCTGAAATCAAGAGTCGGATGCTTAACTGACTGAGCCACTTAGGTACCCCTCATTTATTAGGTATGTTAACAAATATTTACTAAGTGTCAACTAAGTGCCAATTCAGTTCCAGGAGCTGAGGATACAGTAGCAAATGAAAAGTTCCTGCATTCATGGAGCCCATCGTCTAATAAGGGAGACAGACAACAATAAATAAATATATAGTGCTGGGTAGTGATACATGCTCTGAAAAAAATCATGCAGGATAAGTATATTTGGAACTATTATAGGGTAGTCTAAAAAGACCTCTTTCTTAAGGTGACATTTGAGAAATCTGAATGAAATATGGGGGAAGACTATTTAAGACTAAGTGAATAGAAAGTATAAAGGCCCTGAGGCAGGAAGAAATAAGCAAAATAAGAGAACAGCAATTAGGTTAGTGTGGCTAAAGCAGGTAGAGCAGGAAGGGAGTGATAGATGTGGGTGGGGAGGAGAGCTAGGAACCAATTAGATAGGGCTCCTACATATTTGGATTTCATTCTGAAAAATGGCATGACCGGATTGATGCTTACCAAGATCTTCCTAAATGCTGTTTGGAGAACAGACTGTGGAGGGGGGCACGGAGAAGGTGAAAGCAGGGTGACCAATTAGGAGGCTACCATATAACCCAGGCCAACATGATGGTGGCTTGGTCCAAGATAGTTGCAACAGAATTAATAAGTGGTTAATTCTGATGATTTAAAGGTAGCACTGACAAAACTTGCCAAGGGATTGGAAATGGCGTTTGAGCATAAGAGAGGCACATCAAGGATACATTTTAGGTTTTGGGCTTGAGGAACTGGATGAGCAATGGTGCCATTCCCTGAGGTAGATAAGAATGAGAGTGGAGTATAAGAAGTAGGTTATTGAGGGCAGGATGTATTGAGTTTGAGATACTGGTTTGAGGCACTTGAAAATCAGTCTGAAGATCTAGGCTGGAGATAGAAATGTTGCAGTCATCAGCAAACAATTATTATAAATTACTCCTAGGGAGTGTGTAGACAGAAAAGAGTATCATGTGCCATGTTCTGAGGCTTTCAACAGCTGGGGAAGACAGAAATTTTGTGGTTATTAGCATACAGATGTTATAAATCACTCCTAGGGATTCAGTACTGACAGAAAAGAGCATCACAGATAGTGGCCTGGGGCCTTCAACAATGGGGGAAGAGGAGGAGAAGCCCACAAGGGAGACAGAGGAGTGACCAGTGAAGTGAGGAAGATCAGGAAAGCCTGGTGTCCAGAAAGGCAAGTGAAGAAAGTATCCTGTATAATCACAACCAAGAGTGAACTCCTGAGCCTCAGTTTTCTCAGCTGTGAAATGGAGACAGGAACAAGTACCTACTTCAAAGTGTTGTTAGGATTGAGACAATGCATATAAAGCATTTAGGCTTGTGTTTGACTGGCATATAGTAAACTCTCAATCTATGCTAGCTCTTGCTCTCATTCCCTCCACTTTAGAGTTGGCTGCCAGAGCTGTCACCCTCTCCATCCACATAAATAATAGCACTCTCATGGGTCTTTCTCAGGGGTCAGGTGTCCCTGCTCACTCAGGCATCAGGTGTGCCTGAGGAGTGGCCTCTGAGTCAAATTTGAACCACACAACTTCAGTGCCTAGGCCTATCACCCCGATAGCCTCCAGCCCTTACCTGCAAATCAACAAGGGTTAAATGTGTGGTGTATAAAGGTTTTGAAGACAGAATTCTGACTCTGTCTCTCACCAGCTGTGGGATCTTAGGCAAGTTTTTTTTAAGTTTATTTATTTTGAGAGAGAGAATGCACACAGGGGAGGGCCAGAGAGAGAATCCCAAGTAGGCTTTGTGCTGTCAGCAGAGCCAGGAAGCAGGGTTGGATCTCACAAACCGTGGGATCATGATCTGAGCTGAAATCAAGTCAGATGCTTAACCGACTGACCCACCCGGACGTCCCCTTAAGCAAGTTTTTAGCCTTCTTGAGCCTTTAACTTTTTTTTTTTCTCCGAGCCAAGGCCTAATCCTGAGCAATTTAATTTTTTTTTTTTTTTTAATAAAGACAGACTGCCACGTGCTGTGCCTCATTTGAATGTATCCGGAGTTTTGGAAGCTTGACCACCCTACATTCTCCTACAAATGGACCTCCAGAGCTTGTTTGGAGAGGAGCGCAGCTACTCCTATACCCTTGATGGAAGGCCGATCCTCTATCCGGGAAGGTAGTGGGAAGGTTGTCCTTTTCGACCAAGACCACAGCTTCCGGGGGGGATGCACCTGGAGCAGAGAGGGAGGAAGGGGACACCCTCCTAGCCAGCCAGATCAGCCGAATCAACCCTGGCGATCAATGGGGTGACAGATGTCGCAGCCAGATAGCCCTCACATCCAAGCCTTTAACTCTTTATCTGTAAAATGGGGGCAATTCCTACTTCATGGGATTGTGTCTGGGTTCACACAGACTATATAAACAAAGCTGGCTGATCTGTTTGCCAGCATGGGAGTTACTGAGGCTTCTTGCCACTCTCCTACTCAAAGCACACATCCTCTCGGGGCAGGATGCACGTAGAGGAGGCACTCCACACACCCAAAACCAAGCTGGGTGGGCCTCTGCCCTAGGCTGGGCTGCAGGTGAGTTAGCCAGACAAGCGGAGACTTGTGCACTGTCTCCTCCACGGGGCGAGGGTGAGGCGCGACTCCTTGCTGGGCCCTTACATTGGTAGAAGGGCCTAGCCCCGCCAAGGGAGGGGTACCGAACGTCCCGGAGAATCCCTCCTCAGCTGTTCCACCTCCCGCCCGGCGTCGAAGCCCGTTTCTTGGACAACTCTTTTCCGTCCCTCTTCCGAACCCACCAGGCCTACCGAGCCCCGGGCCGGAACGCCGCCGCGTCCCCCCACCCATCAAATCAGCAACCAGCGTCTCTCTGCGCCACCGCGTGTAGGCCCAGGCCCGTACCCCAGCCCTTCAGCACCGGAGGAAGTGGTGGCGCCTCTGGAGGGCAGCCAGGAGGAGGAGGAGGGGTATGTAAGAGGAGGAGGAGGCGGCGGCGCGGCTGGGTAGCAACCGAAGCCACAGGGCAAGGGCTCGGGAGGAGGGCGGTGTGGGAACCCGACCGCTCAGCGCCGCGCCCCGGGGCAGCCAGCCGCGCTTGGAGACGGCCCCGCCCCCTGCAGCGCCCCGCCTCCCGAGTCCCCGCCCGCGCACCGCGGCTCCGCCCCAGAGGCCCCGCCCCCCCGTTCCAGTCCCGAAAACCCCGCTCCAACCGACGGCCCCGCCCCCGCCCCCGCCCCCGCCCGCGCCTCGGGCGCACTTCTAGTCGCTGGGCTGCCGCGCTGGTCGGAGTCTCGGCGTTCCGCCGCCTGCCACCCGGAGCCGCGCTCCCCTTCCTCCCCTCCAGCCCCTCCCCCAAGAGCCGTGGTCGGGCAGCGCCTGGCAGGCGGCCCGCGGGCGGGCCGCCCCCCTCCCCCCCGCGGTAGCCCACCCGCCTCTTAAAGCGGCGGCGGGAAGATGAGGTTTCGGGAGCCGCTCCTGGGCGGCAGCGCGGCGATGCCGGGCGCGTCCCTGCAGCGGGCCTGCCGCCTGCTCGTGGCGGTCTGCGCGCTGCATCTTGGCGTCACCCTCGTCTACTACCTGGCCGGCCGCGACTTGAACCGCCTGCCTCAGCTGGTGGGAGTCCCTACACCGCTGCAGGGCGGCTCAAACGGCGCCGCCGCCATCGAGCAGCCTTCCGCGGAGCTTCGACCCCGAGGGGCCCCGCCGCTGCCGCTTTTGGACGCTTCCTCCGAGCTGCGCTCGGGTCGCGACTCCAGCCCAGACGCGGACTCTCACCCCGGCCCCGGCCCCGCAAGCAACTTGACTTCGGCCCCAGTGCCCTCTACCACAGTGCTGTCGCTGCTCGCATGCCCTGAGGAGTCCCCGCTGCTCGGTAAGGACTCGGGGACTTTCCCGAATTTCCCCGACAGGGTCCCCTGGACGTTCGCCCATGCCCTCTTCCAGGATATTCAGCCCCCCAGTTCCGGATCGGAGTCCCTAGTCCCAAACAGAGGTTCCAGGCTGGATGTAGGGAGAGGGTGGGAGGCGAGATTTTTTTGGATTTACGTGGAAGGCTGGGGCGGGGGTGGTACAAGGAAGCTGCAGGCCCCTCTGTTCCCAGAAGCAGAGAAGGCCTTGGAGACTTCCCTGCTCTGGCCCGTGCCTCAAGAAGTTTTGGAGTTTGAGTTTGCTTCGGGCATGGAGCAGCCTTCGCCCTGCCAAGTCTGGTAAGGACCAAGAGGCAGCTCAGAGTAACCCACTCCAGTTTAGGAAACTGATGTTGAGGCCTCCAGTGGGGAAGGAAGTTGCCCTCCCAGTTCACATCCAGCTCACATACGTTGTCTTCCCATAGAAATACTCTCCTCTGAGTGTGGGTTAACTTTTCCTGAGCATTTGGACGAGTGACTTGCTCTTTAACCTCTGGTTTCTGGTCTGTTAAATGGGGAAGATAAATGGTACCTAAGTCAGGTTTGTTTTGGAAGGCTACATGAGACAATATAAACAAGGGTTTACATTAATGAAGGTAAACTCTTAGTAAATTGTTGCTATTATGTTAAGTTCCTCCTTTGTGTAGATCCCTGCCCTGGGGCCTTCCTACCCTGCTTCCTGCCCCTGTAGGTTCCCAAAACCTAAGTGAACTAGCACTGTCCAGGGCTGAGGGTGTTTGTAGGAGTACAGTGTGTGTACCATAGGGGCTGGAGGGCTAAACTATAAACCAGTTCACACTGAATTGTCCCTTCCAGGAAGCAGCTCAGAGTCTCAGGTATCTTGCCCAGATAATTGGAAATGTGGCCACCAGCCTGTGTTTCAGCATATACTGGGAGTTTGAGTGGGTGGGTTTGCATTCCTCACATCAGGAGGAGTCTGAGCCCGTGCCTGTTGGAGGCGGGGGGGAACCTTTCCTTGGTCTGTAATCCACAGGCAGTCAGGCCCAAGGCAGCCACAGGTTGTTCCCAAGATTATCATACAGGTGGCTGCTCATTCTTAATGCCAGGGTTTATTTGTTGCTCTGAGTGAGGGGCCCTGGCAGCAGGGCAGGCATCCTGCCAAAAGGAACTCTGTCACCTTCCCGCAAAGCCCTGGCAGAGAAGGCCTCCTACATGTTCTTGCTCAATTTCTCCAATAATGACTTCAGTATTTTCGTATCAAGTTTGGGGGGAAGCTCTTGGAATTGGTCAGACATGAATTGTGGAAGTAAGGGGATTTTTTTTTTTTTTTTTGTAAACAGAAAATTGAGTCCCTTTGGACTCAATTGGACTTCCCTCTGGGAAGGAGACTAGTTCTATAAAATAAAGTTGAATATTTGCCCCACTGCTAAGTGTCTGGCCTCACATATCTTAGAGAGTTTCTCAGAATCTCTTTCTTATATGTAAAATGAGGTTGTTGGTGATTAACTCACAGGGTTATTTTTAGAACATAAATGAGATTGCGTACATTAAGTACACGCAAATAGGACTTGGGACTTGAAGTTCCATTTTCTCAGACTCCCGTGGAGATAGAAGGCTCTGAACAGCAGAGAGAAGGGGGAGGAGAGAGAAGAAATCCTCAGAACCCAGAGAGGCCAGGTTTTGTCTTTTTTGGTTTTGTTTGCCTAGACATTTATTCAGAAAAAAAAGAAACTAGCAAATTAAAGTACTCCAATGTTCATTAGATTGGCGTTTGAGGTATAAGGTCTTCTTGATGAAGCTGGAGAGCCCGTGGTGCTGTATCTCTGCTTTGTTTTGTTTTCTAATGGTGTTGCTAGTGATTGGTGACCAGTTACTGGTATTTCTGAGCTGAACTTTGAATTGGTGGTTTGAAGGGACTTCCTGAGAGATAACATTTGGAGGGTGAGGAGAGAGGCCCTGGGCCTTCTCTAGCTTGGCTGCCTTAGCGTGACACATATGGGACTATGATGTTTGGGCAGCTGCTACGGAGGTCCCACAAAGTGAAGACAGAGGGTTTTTCTTCATTTTAATTGAGCCCTTAGGTTTGAGTGGTTGGGTGCAGCTCTTGGAGTGAGGGCTCCTGGCTGGGAGGGGGCCTTGAGGAAGCTGAAGGTCTCTCGGAGTGTGTGGGTCAGGGGAGTTGAGCCCATCTGTTCATCTGGGCAGGTGTCAACCAAAGCCCTTGTGGGTGGTTTTGAGGTTGATGGGAGAAAGCATCCGTGGGGTTTAGAACTGCGGCCTTTTCACTACTTGCAGTTTCTTTCCATGACTTGGCTTTACTTTCTGTTGTCCAGGGGTCTGGGCCATACGCTATGATAAGCTCCTGTCTGGAACATGGAGGGTAATGGGCATGCTCTTTCCCGGAGGAGCCAGGCATCAGACTGGGCTTGATGAGTGACTGTTTGATCTGTCGTGGGTTGTCAGAGCCTTGAGACAGACTTCAGAGAGACTTGGGTTTGAATCCTGTCTACACTATCTGTGTGACATAAGGCAGATTGTAGAGTTTAGAGCCATTGTAAGCCCTACTTCAGGGTCCCCCATGGGCTAGTGTGAGGCCTTCAGGAGTAGGGACTGCAGGGGGGAGGTAGGCCTTTCCTGAGGACTCTTACAAGTTCCCCAGGGCGTTCTCTCAGACAGTTCAGAACTGCAGGCACTGTCCTCTTGGCCCTCTGGCTGAGCAGCATCTAATCCACTGAACACGGTCATGTGGCACCCTTTCCTGGCTGCCTGGGTGTTTGCCTGAGATGTAGTCAACCTGGGAAGAGGAGTGGTCTTGCCTTTTCCTTTTCCTGGGATATTCATCTCTGCTCAGATTTGGTGGCAGCTCAGTGTGACTTGACTTGCACTGGCACTGTCAGCCCAGAGAGGGGCTGGGTGGGAGTGGGCAATACTTTAGGTTGGACTGGTTAGAGAAGGCCAGGCTGACCTGGGGGCTCAGTTGGAGCCTGGTACATCTGGTACAGCCTTGTCAAGGGTGTATGGGGTGTGGGGGGTGAGTAAAGGACTGCTTAAACCCAGAGACTTCCCCTGCCCTTTGTGCTGTGAAGAAATTCTCTTCATTTGTTCAGACGAGGACTCTGATCTAGAGGTGGGCACCAGAGAGTTGTGGGCCCCTGGGCCAACAAACAGCTATTGTAGATAGCCAGGGCCCTGGGAGAACACTTATCCATGAACCAGTTTCCCCAGCTTTTGTGGGGGCTGTCAGCCAAGCCACTACCATGGCTTGCACCCTTGGGAAGACAAAGCACTTTCTGAGTCTCTGCTGGGCTCTCAGCTCTCAGGTGTTTTTCCACCAGCGTGCTGTCCTCCTCCCATATGCACACATGTGGACATGAGCAGGCTGCCCAGGACAGAATGTACTTTGAGGACATCTGTTCTGGCCTTGGCTTGGGAAAGGGCTCTCTCTCCCCTTTGGAGATGAGTCTTGGAGCCTCATCCTCAGGGTTGGGGGAGGCATGGGGAGCCTCTCCTGTGTCTAGATCTTTAAGCTTTGTCAGATTAGGTAACTAGTACTTTAAAACAGTTTTTTCCTGTTGTTTTTCCTGGGGAAAATAATTTACTGACAAATTGACAGATACACCTTCTTGTCTGACAGTCCGAGATTATGAAATGCCCTCTATGACTATTGGGCTCATTTTCTTCCATTCAGCCTGATGGTGGCTGAAGTGATTCCTGACTGTGGCAATCTGTCCCAGACTCTGAGCAAGCATGGAAGTTCCTTGGGGCATGGGGAGCAAGAGCCAAATGTGGGATTGGATTTCAACCGGAGCATCTTGGACCTACAGCATCCTAGGATGGGACTGTCTAGTTCTCTGGCCCCATCCCTCATTGTGCTAGAGGGCAAGGGTGTCGTCTCAGGCCACACAGCCAGGAGTGGCCAGCTGGGGCTGGAACTCAGGTATTCTGCTTCCCAGCATAGTGCTCTTCCTTGAGGTTATTGCCCTATAGATACCTAGTGCAGGGGCTCAGAGCAGGCTAACATCTGGAATTTGGGAGGACCCTCTCTCTCTAGGTATGTCCGTGTCCACCTGAAAGGTCTTATGTAGTAACTTGCATGGACGTCCTCAATGGCTAAAGCATCTGGTAACTTTATTCACTTCCAACAATGTGCCTGATCTTTTCTGGGTACTAGTGCCGCAAAGAGGAAGATGACAAAATGCCTCTTCTTTAGGAACTCATAGTCCAAGCAGAGGAGGCATAATTAAATTTTGCTGATGTCATTTAGAGAAACTAAATTGTGTGTGTGTGTGTGTGTGTGTGTGTGTGTGTGTGTGTGTGTTATAGTCTCTCTCTCTCTCTCTCTCTCTCTCTCCCTCCCTCCTATCCATCCCTCCTTTTCTTCCTTCCTTCCTTCTTTCTTTCTCTTATTCAGAAACCCAGAGTTGATATCAGAGTTCTTCAGTCCTGGTTTTGATTGTGTTGAAAAGTTCCTCTAATTTCTGTAGCCTCAAATTAGCTTGGCTGAGTAATCTGTGCCTTGCTGCTTTATAATGACTGTAATGATACAACAGCAACCATATGGTCTTTGGGTAGCAGCAGGATAGGGATTTCTAGGCTGAGACTAGACTAATTTATGGGTTGGGAACAATGGGACAGTTCATGCTCAGGCAGTCCCCGCCTTTCCATAGACTTCACCCTGGGGATCTTCCAGGCTTTGGGGGCAGGTCTGGGAGGCTCATCCCCTTTGGGCTTAACTGGGCTCTGGGTGTGTATGAAAGGGGCCCAGTTGTCCTGTGGCCAACTCAAACCTGGTGATTTCTCCCCTGCTCGTAGACCCAGTGCCTCCTGTGCCGTCTTCACTATTCAGTGTTCCCTGCCTGCTCCCGACAAGAAGCAGAGACTGGAATTCTGCTTGAATCCATATCTACCTGGAGATTCCAGTTATTCTTATCCATTTAAGGGCAATCCATTTGTTTGAGGACAAGTGGTCTGCCTTTGTGGTTTAAATCCCTTGAGGCCTGGCACTGTGGCCATTTTACACTTGGCTCTGGCACTGCCCAGGGTGGTCTGGCCAGTGAGGTCAGCCAGCCAGACCCTGACTCCTGGGGGATTTGACAAGGCATGGGATTGTGAGGGCTCCTGGGAGCCGGACTGTGGCCATGATTGTAAAGGCCCCAGTTATGGGGGGTCTCTGTGTTTAACTGGGCCTACACAGGTCACGAGCTCAGGGAGAGATTGCAGATCGTGTTGTAAAGGTCAGAACCTCCAGGTTCGAAGGTCGTGGTGGCTTAGGATCAGGGGTCAGGGTCTGGTTGGGAGCTGGTTCTGGGTGGACGTGGCCTAAAGGGATTCGTCCTTAGAAGGCAGAAGGGCTGAGTCACACGCTCAGTGTTTCAGGTTCCACTTTCCAGCCTGGCCTCAGCCCGCCCCTTCCCTACACAAATGAAGGCCAGGAGATACATAATTGGCTGTTGCTAAATTCTTTGGCAGTGATTTTAATGTCTGGTCTGGGTGTGTTCTGTAGCTGCTTCCCTTTCCCCCTGCCACTCTCTAAAGCCCCTCGCAAAGCCCAGAGAGAGGGAAGGATTCGCCTCCCTGGAACACAGCAGTCTAGGGCTGTGGGTCTTTGCTTTTCTCTGTATTTTTTTGAGGAGCGCACGATCTCTTCGTCTTCTTTGCAAAAAGTAATGTAGGCTTATTGAAAATAACTTGAAAAGTTAAAAGAGGGAGAAAAGCACACTTGTATTCCTATTACCTAGAGGAGACATGTAGGCACATCTTCTGTTAGTCTTTTTTCTCATACATATGATAAGAATATAGTTACTGTCTTTACAGATGAACACATAGATTGGTATGTTTAGATATAGATAACCTGGTGTCCAGCATTTGTCACTTAAGATTCTTTCTTACGAGCTCAGTCCTACAACTTTAAAAACCACAAAAGCTGTGTCATTCTGTCAGCTGAATATGCTATAACTTTCTTTCATCATTTAGTTGTTGTTGAACACACACATGTAGTTTTTGTTTTTCTTGGTGGCCCTCTGAGGCTTGGACATAAAGCACTACACTTTTTGGATTTTTTCAGTAGTAGGGTTTTCCAAAAAGGGGGGAAAAAAGGGTGAATGCTTTCTGAGAAGGGCTATGTTTTAAAACCATTCTTACTAAAAAAGATAGACCCATTGAGAATTACAGGTTTGCTTAGCGCTGGCAGAGGAATATCATTTATTGCTGAATGAGGGATGTGTCTAGAATTCTGATTAAAAAGGAAACTAGGTGCAGGAAGTGCCTGGGGCAGGGGCAAAGGGCCAAGCTGCAGGACAGACTCTTGGGATCAGACTGAGCAGAAATCTGTTGTCAACAGAAGCGGTGGGGGTGATGCCCCAGGAGTCTGCTTTCTCAGTAACTTCTCCATTTGTCTCCTTAGCAGCCAGGTCCCTGGGCTAGGCTTATGTGGACTGTGGCACTGAGGCCGTGGAAACACCAGCTAGCTAACCCAGTGCAGTTGACATGACTGACTTGTGACTGTTTCCACAGAGCTTGTGGGAACAAGCCAGCAAATCGAACTCTGAAACAAACAACACAGCTCTCCCACCTCCAGGCAGTTCTGAGATCTGGGGAGGGACCACAAAGTGAGAACCTGCAAGTTTCCAGGAATTGCTTTTGAGAGAAGCTTCAGAGACCAGTAAAGCCTGGCGCTCAGTTGGAACTTGTTCAGGTGGTTTCAGCAATCCAGTCTCAGGCCAGTATGCCAGTCTCTTCCCAAGGTGTCATTCCACTTTGAAGTTATTCCACTTTGATTGCCCTCACTGCATCTACATTCTCCTCTTCCGAGGGACACTTTGGATTTGGGAATCTGCCAGGGGTTATTTGGCACAGAGCCTGGGGATTCAGGGGGAGGCTGTGCTGAGGGAAGAGGCGGGGTCATGTCCAACCAGCATGACCAGTATGGTATGAGGTCAGGTTCCTTCCTGCCCCACCACATGGGTCTGGAGGTTGTGGGGAGGGTCCCTGGTGGGGGGGGGGGGTGTGTGCAATAATTGCCTGGCCCCCTGACAGGGTACATTCTAAAAGTGCTTTTAAAATTTTCTTTAAACATTTCTTTCTGTTTTGCATAATATCCTTTTGCCTTTGACATCCTGAAACGGCAGAGTGGTGTTGGTTGTTTCAGGACACCACCACTGCCCGCTTGAAAAAACAGGAAAGGCCTCCCCAAGTGGAGGGTGGACACTGGGAAACTGGTATTTGCATTATAGGAGCTTGGTGACTTGGTGTTGAGGTGTTAGGTGGCTTCTGGCATTCAGATGAGCACTAAAGGAAGCCTGCCTGGCTGAGAATGGGTAGACCTGGGTATTCATGTCAAGTCAGGAAGGGCCCTAAGAAAGAGAGTAAATGAAGACTGGTTTGCTCATGCAGCGAGGCTTTATTGGTAACTACATTACGTTAGGCATGGGAGACAGACATAAACAAAGGCTGGTCCTTACTCCGTGGTGGACAGACCTGGGAAAAACCGTGTAGTCAGACAGAGGAAGCATGAGGGCCCTCAGGGCACCAAGGAGGTGCAGGGAACCAGATGGGTGATCTGGGCTAGGTCCAGAGTCAAAATGAGGGGCCTCTCTTCCAACACTGATCTTTAGCATCTCTTTCTCTCCCAATGTGTTTGAACAGTCTCCCTCGTTGGGAAGGGCAGGGGTCTACTGCTGAATGTGGCCTGTAATTTCCTCTGGCTGCTGTTAGGCCACATGGGAAGAACACCGTAGCTGAAATGCCAGCTGCTGCATACAGTCACCTGCAGGGCGGGAGAGAAGTGGAGGCAGAGTGAATGGAAGATAATGAAAGACAGAGAAGCTAGTATAGTAGGGACCATACTGGACAAGGGAAAGCTGAGGATAGCTAGACGGAGGGGACCAAAGGAAAGAAGGTAAAGGGAGAGAGAGATACAGAAAGAGGAGGTCGTGGTCTGCAGGGGAGAGGGGCAAAGCCTCAAAGACCACTGGCATGAGAATTTCGAGTTCTGGTTCTTCTCCTAAGTCATTACATCATCTTGGGCAAGTCCCAACTCTGTCGGTCCCTCTTTCCCTTTCTGAAGTTTGAGTGGGCTGGACATTTGGTCTTCAGTGCTCTTCCTTCTGAAGTCTAGGTTGGTATGGCGGGAAATCCTGGTCATATTTGCAACATGAAAAGCCTCTGAAATAACCTGTGAAGCTCACTACCTACTGCCCGTTTCGGGCTCTTGGGGTGAGACTTCTGCTGCGGATTTTGTCGTCTCGAAGCAGGCACAAACATTTTAGCAGATGAATGACCTTTGAAGTGGCATGGAGAATGTTTCTTTCCATCACTCTGGCTAGCTGTGTGATATGGGAAAGCTTTTATTGCCCTTTCTGTGCCTCTGTGTTCTTGCCTATAAAATGGGGGTGATAATAGTGTCTACCTCATGGATGTTGGGAAGTTCAGGTAGGAGGCATAAAAGGACCTAAAACAGTGCCTAACACTGAGTAAGCTCTGAGTGTGTTATTTATTATTGGTAGCACTAACAGTTATTTCTGAAGATTTTGGTTTTTGCTTTGTAGGATTTCTTCCTTTTTTTAAAAAAATTTTTTTTAGTTGAAAATATATCACCACATCAAATGTTTAAAAAACTATAATTCAGGGTGCCTGGGTGTCTCAGTTAAGTGTCCAACTCTTGATTTCAGCTCAGGTCATGATCTCATGGTTTGTGAGTTTGAGCACCACATCTGGTTCTGTGGTGACAGTGCAGGGCCTGCTTAGGATTCTCTTTCTGTCCCCTCCCCTGCTCACATGCGCTCACACTCTCTCTCAAAATAAATAAACCTAAAAAAACCAACAAACTATAATTCTACCTACCATTGTAATCAAACATGTGTCTACCACTGTAACAAAACCTGCCATTGCTTTTTATTTGTTTGTTTATTATGTTTTTATTTTACTTTTGAGAGAGAGCGCATGTGTGCACAAGGAGGAGAGGGGCAGAAAGAAAGGGAGACAGATAATCCAAAGCATATTCCACACTGTTAGCACAGAGCCCAACGCAGGGCTCATACTCACTAACCCTGAGATCATGACCTGAGCTGAAGTTGGACACTTAAATACATACATACTTAACTCTGTTGTAATGGTAGTATAAAACTGTTCTGCGTTCTGCTCATTTCATTCAATGCTATCTTAAACTGTTAGGTTATTCGTAATTATCCTTATTATCTTTTCAAGCTGCTATCTAAAATTCTTATGGATATTCCCTTAGCATTCAACATTCCAGGTTTCTCCATTATAGATAGTCTTTTTTTTTTTTTTTTAAATCATAGATAATCCTGAATATTTTCGCTTGTGTTGAGCTCTTTGCTTCAGTTGAATTAACTCCATGGGATAAATTCTTAGGAATTCTTAGGCCAGAGGACATAGACACTTTTAGGACATTGGTTCACATTGCCACCTTGCTTTCCAGGAGGGTTGGAATAATCCACAGGCCCTAAATCGCAAATTCCTGGGCTAGGGATATTGGCTTTTAAAGAATATGGATACCGAGAGAGAGTCAGATCTATCTGGAGTCTTATATCTATACTCTCAGCTTGTGTGTGTGTGTGTGTGTGTGTGTGTGTGTGTGTGTGTGTGTGTCTGTCTGTCTTAAGTGGCCTGTGTAGGGCACTGTGGCCATCCTGGACATGAGGCTTTTCCTGTAAGCCATTGCATCTGAGCAGTTCCTGTTGAGGTGTATCCATAAAGGGCCTTACTGATGGCTCTTTGAGCACCTCATGTACCTTCTTTGCCAAAGAGTCGATTTACACAAGGTAAGAAACTCCTTCTTCCTATGTCTGTGGAGCTAAATCTATAGAGTGGGGGACAGGCTCTGGCTTTAAAAGCTAGGCTTAAAAATGGTGTTGACCTAAAACTTTGTGGGTTGATGTCTGGGAATACCACATGCAGCCATCCACAGAAACCATGATAGGTTCTGACTGGCTAGTCTGGGCAGCTGACCATTTAACCCATATGGATCAACTCCAATCTGACAGACATGGTTTATGGGATCTAGGAATGAGGCCCAAAGGAAGAAAGACTTAAATTATATTGGGTAAAAATAAATTGATCAATAACTATAAATTGCCAGTTCTGCTCCTATTCCCTCCCACTCCCCCTCCCACGCACATGCCTCTTTTGTAGATAAACAGGAGTCTGCCGACTTCCAGAAGTAGTAGAATGACCTTAGAGCCAGTGATTTCAGTTATCAGCGGTTTATAGATTAAGCAGATGGGGTGCATTCAACTTGTGACTGTTCCTCCTCTCATGTTGTAACCACTCTTGTCCTATTGTGCTACATTCCATGGTGATCAGCTGTGATTTAACAAGGTACTCCCCGGGGCCGTTTATAGTCAGGCTAGAGCTGCTGTCCAGCATGTTGTTCCTGGGGGACCCAGAGCAGTACTTTCCTCCTGTGTAAAATGGGGCAATAATTCCTACCTCCAAGAGTGGATGAGAGGATTGAATGAAATGAGGTATGTGTTGATATCAGTACTCTTGTCTTTTGTTCAATGCCTAACCCCATTCTCTTGGGTGCAGAAGGCTTACACTCAGCCTAGTAGGAGGCAGAGTAAAATTTCCTCCAAATGCAGTTTTGTCTTTGTTTTTGTTTTTTTCCATCTACCCTGGGGCAGAGTTAAGAGGATAAGGGAGAGGTGTGAGGCTGTAACCATAATTTAGGGACAGGGTTTAGCCTGGAGCCAGGGTTTAGTGGAGACCTACCCCAGTCCACAAGGAAGCCTCCCTCTTGTTGAATCCACAACACTGCGGAACTTGGAGTGGGGGTTGCTATGTGTCAGGCATGCCAGGATTCTGTGGCGATTCATAGCCTTCCCTTCTCCAAGTGGACATTGTCAGTCAGTGTCCTGGGGAGAGAGCTTCATGGAGTACAGATAGTTGAATGGTCAGGAAGAGGAGCTGGAGGGAGCATTGGGTGTTTGGTAGAGTCTCAGGAGGTGAGAAGAGATGTGTTGTGGTTGGGAGGTGGGTGCTGGGCTCAGGCTGGGGTGCCCAGTGACCTGTGCTTGGTGTGTTATTAGAAAAACTTAGAGGCTGTAGATAGCCTGTCTTGCAAAAGAGACAGTAAGAAATACTGATCTGTAGCTGTTGGGATTTTTTTTTTCCCCAGCTTTATTAAAGTATAATTAACAAATAAATGATTTGTAGTTTTCTTTATTGTGATGCCTTTGTCAGATTTTGGTGTCAAGGAAGTACTGCCTCAGAATGAGCAGGGAAGTGTTCCCTCCTCTTCCAATTTGTAGAGGATTTGCGAAGGATTTGTATTAATTCTTCTTTAAATATCTGGTAGAATTGACAAGTGAGGCCATCTGAGCCTGGGTGTTTCTTTGTGGGATGCTATTTGATTACTAATTCAATTTCTTGCTACATGTCTATTCAGATTTTCTGTTTATTCTTGAGTCAGGTTTGGTAGTTTGTGCCTTCCCAGGAATTTGTCCACTTCATCTAAGCTACCTAATTTGTTGACATACCATTGTTCACAATACTCCCTTGGAATCCTTTTTGTTTCTATAAGGTTGGTAGTGGTGTTTCCTTTTTTATTGCTGATTTTGGTAATTTGAGTCCTTTCTTTCTTTCTTTCTTTCTTTCTTTCTTTCTTTCTCTCTCTCTCTCTCTCTCTCTCTCTCTCTCTCTCTCTCTCTTTCTTTCTTTCTTCTAGCCAGAAAGAGGTCATTTTTGTTGATCTTTTCAAGGAACCAACTGTTGGTTCACTGATTTTCTCTATTTTTCTATTCTCTAGTTCATTAATTTCTGCTCTCATCTTTATTATTTTGTTCCTTCTGCTTGCTTTAGGTTTAGTTTGATGTTTTCCAGTGTCTTAAGGTGGAAAGCTAGGTTATTTATTGATTTAAAGTACATGATCTAAAGGCCATGTACTTTTAACATTTTCATAGATGGTGTCAAATTGCCTTCCAATTGGTTCTCATCAACAGTGTTTGAGAAGCACCTGTTCCCCACATCTATGCCAGTTAACAATCTTTTTACATTTGCCAATATGATGGGCAAAAGTGATACCTTGTTTTAATTAGTTCCTTTGATTACTGATGATGTTGAACAAACTCTTATGTGTTCTTTGGCCATTTGTATTTCTTCTGTAAATTACTTGTTAATATTTTTACCCATTTTTCTATTAGTTTTAAAAATATGTTTGTAGGACCTTTTAATATTATGGATATTGCTCCTTTATATTGTTTGCAAACATAGTCTCTCTCTCTTTTTTTTTTTTTTTTGCTTTGTTTTTTTGGTTTTGTTTTGTGTTGTTTTTGGTTTCCACCACCTTTCCTTTCCCCAGCCTGTTAGGCAGATTTCCTTTCTTTCTTTTTTTTTTTAATTTAATTTTTAAAATTTACATCCAAGTTAGTTAGCATATAGTGCAACAATGATTTCAGGGGTAGATTCCTTAATGCCTCTTACCCATTTAGCCCATCCCCCTCCCACAGCCCCTCCAGTAGCCCTCTGTTTGTTCTCCATATTTAAGAGTCTTTTATGTTTTGTTTCCCTCCCTGTTTTTATACTATTTTTCCTTCCCTTCCCTTGTGTTCATCTATTTTGTATCTTAAAGTCCTCATATGAGTGAAGTCATATGATATTTGTCTTTCTCTGACTAATTTCGCTTAGCATAATACCCTCTAGATCCATCCATGTAGTTGCAAATGGCAAGATTTCATTCTTTTTGATTGCCAAGTAATACTCCATTGTGTATGTATATACCACATCTTCTTTATCCATTCATCCATCAATGGACATTTGGGCTCTTTTTCTGTACTTTGGCTATTGTTGATAGTGCTGCTATAAACATCGGGGTGCATGTGCCCATTTGAAACAGCATACCTGTGTCCCTTGGATAAATACCTAGTAGTGCAATTGCTGAGTCATAGGGTAGTTCTATTTTTAATTTTTTGAGGAACCTCCATACTGTTTTCCAGAGTGGCTGCACCAGCTTGCATTCCCACCAGCAGTGCAAAAGAGATCCTCTTTCTCTGCATCCTCGCCACTATCTGTTGTTGCCTGAGTTGTTAATGTTAGCCATTCTGACAGGTGTGAGGTGGTAACTCATTGTGGTTTTGATTTGTATTTCCCGGATGATGAGTGATGTGGAGCATACTTTCATGTGTTGGTTGGCCATCTGGATGTCTTCTTTGGAGAAGTGTCTATTCATGTCTTTTGCCCATTTCTTCACTGGAGTATTTGTTTTTTGGGTGTTGAGTTTGAGAAGTTCTTGATAGATTTTGGATACTAACCCTTTATCTGATATGTCGTTTGCAAATATCTTCTCCCGTTCTGTTGGTTGCCTTTTAGTTTTGCTGATTGTTTCCTTCGCTGTGCAGAAGCTTTTTATTTTGATGAGATCCCAATAGTCCATTTTTGCTTTTACTTCCCTTGCCTCTGGAGATGTGCTGAGTAAGAAGTTGCTGTGGCCAGGGTCAAAGAGGTTTTTGCCTGCTTTTTCCTCGAGGATTTTGATGAATTCGTGTCTTACATTTAGGTCTTTCATCCATTTTGAGTTTATTTTTGTGTGTGATGTAAGAAAGTGGTCCAGTTCATTTTTCTGCATGTTGCTGTCCAGTTTTCCCAGCACCACTTGCTGAAGAGACGTTTTTTTTTTATTCCATT
The DNA here is from genome assembly GCF_046562875.1 of Panthera onca. NCBI lineage: Eukaryota > Metazoa > Chordata > Mammalia > Carnivora > Felidae > Panthera > Panthera onca. Next base: position 56,075,280 of record NC_138351.1, on the reverse strand, counting down.
GGATATTCTTTCCTGCTTTGTCAAAGATTAGTTGGCCGTATGTTTGTGGGTCCATTTCTGGGTTCTCTATTGTGTTCCATTGATCTCAGTGTCTGTTCTTGTGCCACATGGTCTCTCTTTTAACTTTATCTCTGGTGTCTTTCAAATTTTTGTGTATTTAAATCTGTTGTTTCCTTTATGGCTTCAGGTTGTTTTTGCACTCAAGAAGGTCTTCATCCCAAGATTATAATTTTATTCTGCATTCTCTTCTAAGCTGGTTCTTGAGCATTTTAGTTCTTGTCTCTGACAGTAAAAGATGAACAGAATCACTGTTAAACCCTCAAAACCTTATATCATACCCAGAAGGCCCTTTGAAGTCTTAACCTCTTCTTCCAAATCTATCACTGATGCTGGTACATCAGAACAGAAATGCGAAATTTTAGCCACTTGTGATTGTAGGGCTGTAATAACCTGAAGGCTTTGAAGTTGCTGAGATTCAGGGGAGAAGGCAAAGTTAATATTTACTGAATATCTGTAAAGGGCTAAATGCTAAACATTGTGATGAATATATACAGGTGTCCTTTGAACAACATGGAGGTTAGGGGGCCTTACCCCCCTGTGCTGTAGAAAATCCACATATAACTTCGCACTCTTCAAAAACTTAACTCTTAATAGTCTACTGTTGACCCTAAGCCTTAGCGATAAAGTAAACAATTGATTAACATGTTTTGTATGTTCTATATATTATACTGTGTATTTTTTACCATAAAGTAAGCTAGTGAAAAAGATCATATTGTTAAGAAGGTCATAAGGAAGAGAAAATACATTTACAGTATGTTACTGTAAAAAAACCTGTGTATAAGTCGACCTGTGCAGTTCAAACTGGTGTTCAAGAGTCAACTGTGTATGTGTTATCTCATTTGCCATCTGAAAAGAGCACATTATTATCCCCATTCCTCAGAGGAGGAAATTGGAGCTGACTGCATTTAAAGTGATCCTGATACCAGAAAGGTACTGCCAGGAATGCATGACTGGCTGACTGCCCAGATGGCCCACAGGGCAGCAGGCTCGCCATGGTTCAAGGTCTGGCTCTAGATGGAGAGAAGATGTATTTGTAATCAGCATTAGGGATGTTCTATAAATTTGAGTTAGGGCTCCAGAACTGAGAGGGGCTGCTGACTCACTAATAAAAACTCCCAGGAGACTTATTTTCATGCTGGAATACTAAATTACTGCTTTATTGGGAAGATTAGAACTGTTGTCAGGTGGCTTAGAATTCTCTGGCTGCTGGCAATACTACAAGGGAAGCCATAGTGTAATCAAATCAGGCAGCTGGTAAGTCAGAAGTCAGAGCAGGGAAGTGAGTTGTACCCTAATGTTGGATGGTGTCTGCTGTCATGGCTCATGAATCCATCCCCACAGAATTGCAGACCTTTTTCAGGGACTGGGGTCCGGTCTAGTGGTCAGGCCTTTCTTCTCCCCATACAGCTCTGGAAGGACACATCCAGCTCCGTCTCCACCACTCCCCCATTTGTTTCTTTTTGTACTTTCTTCTTTCTTCCCTTTCTTTCCATCCAGCATCAAACTTTATTTCATGGCCCATTATCATCACAGACTCTACTGCTTTATTTTCTTTGTTCTGTTTTATTCTCATTCCCACTTCCATTTCCCAACCACCCCCTCCCCATTTGAGCACTTTAATGTGTTTCACGTGTATCTGTTTTTCTCTTGCCAAATTGGAGCTGCTGCTTTTTATATGAACATAGTTATGTATTGAATTTTTTAGATTAACATATAGTAAAATTGGCCTTTTTTGGGTATACAGTTCTATGAATTGTAACACAGTGCACATTTGTGTAGCCACCACCATGATAAGGATTCAGAGCAGTTTTATCACCCAAAATTCCCCTTGTAATCACATTCGCCCACCTTTAACCCCTGGCAGCCACTGATCTGTTCTCCATTACTAGTGTTGTATCTGTAGCAGAATGTTATAAATATGTATCATACAGTATATGTACCTGTGTTTTTATTTTATTTTTTTTAAAGTTTTTTTTTTAGGGGCACCTGAGTGGCTCAGTTGGTTAAGCGTCCGAATCTTGGTTTCAGCTCAGGTTGTGATCTCGCGGTTTGTGAGTTCCAGCCCCACATCGGGCTCTGCGCTGACTGTACAGAGCCTGCTTGGGATTCTCTCTCTTCTTCTCTCTTTACACCTCCTCTGCTCACTCTATCTCTCTGTTAAAATAAATAAACGTAAAAAAAGTTTATTTAAATTCCATTTAACATGCAATATAATATTTGTTTCAGGTGTACAGTATAGTGATTCACTACTTCCATACAACACCCAGTGCTCATCACAACGAATATACGCCTTAATCGCCATCACCTATTTCACCATCCCCCCACCGGCCTCCCCTCTGGTGACCTCAGTTTGTTCTCTGTAGTTAAGTCTTTCTTGGTTTGCCTCTTTCTCTTTTTCCCCCCTAACTGGTTTGTTTTGTTTCTTAAACTCTCCATCAGTGAAATCATATGATATTTGTCTTTTCATGACTGATTTATTTCAATTAGTATGATACTCTCTAGCTCCATCCATGTTGTTGCAAATGGCAAGATTTCATTCTTTTTTATGGCTGAATAATATTCCATATATGTACATATATATATTTATACACACACACACCCCACATCTTTATCCATTCATCAGTTGGTGAACACTTACGCTATTTCCATAATTTGGTTATTGTAGATAATGCTGCCATAAACATCAGGGTACATGTGCCCTTCAACCCAAATTTTTGTATCCTTTGGGTAAATACCTAGTAGTGCCATTGCTGGATCGTAAGGTAGTTCTATTTGTAACTTTCTGAGGAATCTCCATACTGTTTTCCACAGTGGCTGCACCAGTTTGCCAGTTTGCACACCACATGTAAGGAAGAGCTTTGCCTTCTCCCCTATTAGTGCATAAATTGGTGCAGACTTATGGATTCTTTACTCAATAGCTCATGATCCTTTACTATCATTATTTATTTTGATGCTCAGATTGTCCCACATTTGGTCAGTGAGATCCCCTTTAGGCTGGTTCCTATGTCTTTTTGACATATCCCATCATTCTTTAAGCACTTTCTTTTAGGCACAGCAAGATGATCCAGGGTGCTCTTGTTCATTCCCTGACTCAGCCGTGGAATCAGCTACTTTTCCAACAAGCCCTACTTCTTTTCTGTGGAGAATGGCATTTAGAAACCAAGAACTGGGCCGTAGGTTTTTCAGGTCCATCCGTGTTGCTACGTGTACGTGTCCACGATGTTCATCCCAATTTTCTCTCTCCCTTAATGATAGGCTCCCACACTGCCTCCAACACTGTCTTCACAAATACATCTGGAAGGAACAGCCTTCTATGTGTCCTTGATGGGCCTGTCGGTGTATATTTGTATTGATGTGGCACTGCCAGATACCACTCCAGAATGGCTACCCATCATTTATGTTTCCACCTGCGGAACTTAAATGTCTCTGTACTTCCAACAAATACTTGGCATTAACTAACCAGCTTCCTAATTTTTGCTGAGTGAATTGATAATGCTGGGATAGTTGTTGTTTTAACTTGCTTTTCTCTGATGACAAATGAGAATGGGCATTTCTTCATATGCTTGATGGCCATTGGGTTTCTTCTTTGGTAAATTGCTTATTTGTGATAATCATTTATCTGTGCTTTTTTTTCCCCTCCCAGTGGGACTCTGAACATTTTTCTTTCTTTTCCTTTTTTTTTTTTTAATGTTTATTTATTTATTTATTTTATTATTATTTTTTTTTTTATTATTTATTTTTGGGATAGAGAGAGACAGAGCATGAACGGGGGAGGGGCAGAGAGAGAGGGAAACACAGAATCGGAAACAGGCTCCAGGCTCCGAGCCATCAGCCCAGAGCCTGACGCGGGGCTCGAACTCACGGACCGCGAGATCGTGACCTGGCTGAAGTCGGACGCTTAACCGACTGCGCCACCCAGGCGCCCCAATGTTTATTTATTTTTGAAGGCAAGAGAAGACAGCGCGCAAGCAGGGGAGGGGCAGAGAGAAAGGGAGACACAGAATCTGAAGCAGGCTCCAGGCTCTGGGCTGTCAGCACAGAGCCTGATGAGGGGCCCGAACCCACAAACTGTGAGATTATGACCTGAGGCAAAGTCGGATGCTTAACCGACTGAGCCACCCGGGTGCCCCAACATTTTTTATTTTGATGATATGCAAGAGTTCGTTATGCATCCTGGATATTAATACATTGCTGGTCCCAGACATTGCAGATTCTGGATCTGAATCTGTCCTCTGTTAACTTTGCCCGTGCTATCTTTTTTTTGAATATAGATTGTTTCCTTTTTGTGTGGTCTCTCAGCATCAATTTTTTTTCTATAACCACTTTACTACCCTTTGTTCCTCCACATTTTAAGTGTGCTAGTATAGCTGAACGCAGCTGATTCACTTCAGCAAACAGTCTATCTTTATGACTCCTGAGCCTCTTACTGAGTTGTATTAAGAGTGACTTTGGGGCGCCTGGGTGGCTCAGTCGGTTAAGCGGCCGACTTCAGCTCAGGTCATGATCTCGCGGTCCGTGAGTTCGAGCCCCGCGTCGGGCTCTGTGCTCACAGCTCAGAGCCTGGAGCCTGTTTCAGATTCTGTGTCTCCCTCTCTCTGACCCTCCCCCGTTCATGCTCTGTCTCTCTGTCTCAAAAATAAATAAACGTTAAAAAAAAAAATTAAAAAAAAAAAAAAGAGTGACTTTACCTCTTAGAGTGTGAGGCTTGGATGTATTAGTCATATATTTATTCAGCATGTATATGCTGTAGGTCTGCTCTGTATTAGGCACTGCGCTATCACCGGCAAGGTTCAGAGGTTATGAAACCTGTCTGTGGCCTTTTGAAGGGAAAGCAGGGATTTGAGCCTCTTCCTACCATGCTGCTTCTCTCTTGGAAACTGAGTTTGGTTCCTGTACAACTGTGTGTCACATTTCTGTATCGTTTCTAACAAATCGCCTAGGAAGGTGCAAAGTGTTCTCCCCCAGCAGCCTGAGGAGGGGGAGGGTAATCCTAGGGAATGCAGGCAAATGTGGCTCCTGTCATCCCAGGCCTGGAGTCCTCAAGTGGCAGGCTCTGGGCTACCTGCTGGTGACTGGTGACTGGCCCGGGGCTCAGAGCAGAGTACCCAGAGGACACAGGAAGACGGCCTCAGTCTGGAGGGGAAGGTCTTAAAATAAAACACCAGGCCTTAAGTTATTCGAATCCTTTCTGAGAAGCTCCTATCTTCTCTTGCAGAAGTGTTATAGTTCTAAGATGAGAGAGATCCCCCAAGATCTTCCTGGGGCTAACAGAATTTCCAGGCAAATTGACTTCCCAGCCTTTCCTGGTAGTGGTAACTGTGGGCAGGAGCACTTTCCAGAATTTCCACAATTTCCACCAGAGGGAGGGAGGGAGGGAGAGAGGGAAGCCAGAGGGAGAAGAGCTGAGTGAGGAGGAACTCTGCCTTTGGGCCAGGACCAAACAAAACAGAAATTCCTTCTGGGACGGTTTTCCCTGGAGGACAACACTGAGAAGCCTGTTTATGGGGCTTTAAAAGCCTGTGGTCCCCAGCACAGTTTCTTGACCTCAGGACCTTGCATCTCTGTGGTTTCACTAAGGGTGGAAACTTTCTCTTCGGGTCATCCCGGGACAGAAGTGTGCTATCACTCCCGTTTCGGGGGCCTCCTTGAGGTTTCCCAGTGCTCTGAACTTGCTTCTCCTGACTCCCTCAGTTCCAAAGCCATGACCACATATGGTAGAGAAATGTGTTTGAGAAGAGTTTAGAGCAGTCAAGTCAAATAAGATTTACTTTTGGGCCACTTGGATCAGTTAGTGGCTCCCTGGAACCCCAGATTAAGAAGGATTCCGAGACAAGCTCAATGGGCACAGTGTAGAGAGAGTAGAGCGACGTGTGTGCTGTCCACTGTGTAGACACATCCATGAACATCAGAACCCCTAAAGGATTAATGAGTGGAAGATAATGATGACTTTTTTTTTTTTTTAAATGATAAAAAGCACCTTTATTATTGCTTGGTAAGGACAAGCCTTGCCTTGATGCTAGATAAAATCCTGGATAGACTCCTGACTTTTCTGGTCACTGTCAGGTAGTTTTAAAGTTTTACAGACGCTGTAAGTGATGGTGACTTTTTTTTTTTTTAAACAACTTAATTGAGGTATCATTTACATATCAAACATAAAATCCACCTGTTTTAAGGGTGTAATTAAGTTAGTTTTAGTAACTTGACAGTGCTATGCATCCATCATCATAATCTAGTTTTAGAAATTTTCATCACCCAATAAGACTCCTCCAGCCCATTTACATTTAATCTCCTTTGTCACCCCTGGCCATAGGCAACTACTTTTTGCCTCTTTAGATTAGACTTTTATGAACATTTACCTTTTTAACTCAGGTCTTTGGAATTTTTGGCATTCTCTTAAGGATGGCCTTTTATTTTTTATTTTTTATTTTTTATTTTTTGCTAATCAAAGAGTGTCCTTGAGAAAGTATGTCAATCCCTCTGCCCTTCATTTTCCTTCATGTGCAGCCCTGGAGCAGAAACATAATTCCTTAAAAAAATTTTTTTTCCTACCTTTCTTTCCCTCTTTTTTATTTTATTTAATTTTTTAAAGCTCTATGCAGGGGTTGAACTCAGGACTCTGACATCAAGAGTCACATCCTCTACTACCTAAGCCAGTCAGGCATCCCTGAAACATAATTCTTTTTTTTTTTTTAATTTTTAAAAATTTTTAGTTAATTTAATTTTTTAATGTTTTTTACTTCTTTTTTTTTTTTAACATTTATTTATTTTTGAGATACAGAGAGATAGAGCATAAGCAGGGGAGGGGCAGAGAGAGGGAGACAGAATCCGAAACAGGCTCCAGACTCCAAGCTGTCAGCCCGGAGCCCAACGTGGGGTTCCACCCACAAACCACCAGATCATGACCTGAGCTGAAGTCAGCTGCTTAACTGACTGAGCCACCCAGGTGCCCCTAATTTATTATTTTTTTATTTTTTTAATTTTTTTTTTTAACGTTTTATTTATTTTTGAGACAGAGAGAGACAGAGCATGAACGGGGGAGGGGAAGAGAGAGAAGGAGACACAGAATTGGAAGCAGGCTCCAGGCTCTGAGCCATCAGCCCATAGCCCGATGCGGGGCTCGAACTCACGGACTGCGAGATCGTGACCTGAGCTGAAGTCGGACGCTTAACCGATTGAGCCACCCAGGCGCCCCTATTATTTTTTTAAATTTACATATAAGTTAGTTAGCTTATAGTGCAACAGTGATTTCAGGAGTAGATTCCTTAATGCCTCTTACCCATTTAGCCCATCCCCCTCCCACAGCCCCTTCAGTAACCCTCTGTTCGTTCTCCATATTTAAGAGCCTCTTATGTTTTTGTTCCTCTCCCTGTTTTTGTATTATTTTTGCTTCCCTTCCTTTGTGTTCATCTGTTTTGTATCTTAAAGTCCTCATATGAGTGAAGTCATATGATATTTGTCTTTCTCTGACTAATTTCACTTAGCATAATACGCTCTAGATCCATCCATGTAGTTGCAAATGGCAAGATTTCATTCTTTTTGATTGCTGAGTAATACTCCATTATGTGTATATGTGTGTGTGTGTGTGTGTGTGTGTGTGTATACACACCACATCTTCTTTATCCATTCATCCATCAATGGACATTTGGGCTCTTTTTCTGTACTTTGGCTATTGTTGATAGTGCTGCTATAAACATCGGGGTGCATGTGCCCATTTGAAACAGCATACCTGTGTCCCTTGGATAAATACCTAGTAGTGCAATTGCTGGGTCATAGGGTAGTTCTATTTTTAATTTTTTGAGGAACCTCCATACTGTTTTCCAGAGTGGCTACACCAGTTTGTATTCCCACCAGCAGTGCAAAAGAGATCCTCTTTCTCTGCATCCTCGTCACCATCTGTTGTTGCCTGAGTTGTTAATGTTAGCCATTCTGACAGGTGTGAGGTGGTAACTCATTGTGGTTTTGATTTGTATTTCCCAGATGATGAGTGATGTGGAGCGTACTTTCATGTATCGGTTGGCCAGTCTTCTTTGGAGAAGTGTCTATTCATGTCTTTTGCCCATTTCTTCACTGGAGTATTTGTTTTTTGGGTGTTGAGTTTGAGAAGTTCTTGATAGATTTTGGATACTAACCCTTTATCTGATATGTCGTTTGCAAATATCTTCTCCCGTTCTGTTGGTTGCCTTTTAGTTTTGCTGATTGTTTCCTTCGCTGTGCAGAAGCTTTTTATTTTGATGAGATCCCAATAGTCCATTTTTGGTTTTATTTCCCTTGCCTCTGGAGATGTGCTGAGTAAGAAGTTGCTGTGGCCAGGGTCAAAGAGGTTTTTGCCTGCTTTTTCCTCGAGGATTTTGATGAATTCATGTCTTACATTTAGGTCTTTCATCCATTTTGAGTTTATCTTTGTGTGTGGTGTAAGAAGGTGGTCCAGGTTCATTGTTCTGCATGTTGCTGTCCAGTTTTCCCAGCACCACTTGCTGAAGAGACTGTTTTTTTTCCATTGGATATTCTTTCCTGCTTTGTCAAAGATTAGTTGGCCATATGTTTGTGGGTCCATTTCTGGGTTCTCTATTGTGTTCTATTGACCTGAGTGTCTGTTCTTGTGCTAGTACCATACTGTCTTGATGATTACAGCTTTGTAATACAGGTTGAATCCTGGAAACATAATTCTTAATATTCCTCCACCCCTGGTCTGCCACGACTCTTTCGATTTCTGGTTTGAGGTAGATCCGTGACGCTTCAAGGTGATAGAATCTGACTTTGGCTTTGTTCCGTAGGTTTAGGCCTTGGTACTCTTGGTGATAGAATCCTGGATTGAGTGACCACTCAAGGCTTTTCTGGTGATCTCAAGACCCACATCAGACTGAATTTTGGGGTTATTCTCTCAAGGAACAAATGTTATTTGGTGAAGAGCCTATTCGATGTGGTGGTGTGAGGTTTAGATGAGGAAATGCCACGTTTTCATTAGGTTAGGCTTGTCCACTGCCACAGAATCTCAAATTACAGGCCAAGAACCTGGAGGAAACTCATTTTAAAAGGGAGGGTAGGGGCTCTCCCTTAGATCATGAATCAGGTGCTATATCTGGACACAAAAGGCATATTTAGAGCTTAGGAAGGAGAGTGTTTTTGGCCTTGGTGCCTTGGTCATAGATGTGTCATTAGGACAACAATCTAGATTCTCAAACACCAAAAGCAAGATGGTTCTTGCTCTGTTAGTTCTCTGCTTAAATTCGTAGTTGAGCAAGTACTGTGTGGGTCAGCAGACATTTGTGATTTTACTCTATCAGCAGCTGTCCCAAGTACAGAAAGGAATGGGACACAACCCTTACCCTCAAGGAAAGGAGGGTCTAATGGAGGGAGCCCGTAGACAGACTGGTGCCCTCATGCCAAAGGGCATGTAAACGTTGTAATGTTGATTTGGAAAGGGTGTTGTGGGCATCTAGAGCAGGGACTGATCGGTCCAAGGGTTCAGGGAAAGCTTTGAAGAAGAGATGACATTTGGTTTGAACTTTGAAGGATTGTGACTTTACTTCTTTCACAAAGGTTTTTGGGTTTTTTTTTTTTTTTTTTTTTTTTTTAAGTTTGTTTATTCTGAGAATGAGAGAGTGTGTGTGCATATGCACGAAGGGGGAGGGGCAGAGAGAGAATCCAAAGCAGTCTCCACACCGTCAAATCAGAGCCCCATGCTGGGCTCAAACTCACACCATGAGATCATGACCTGAGCCAAAGTCAGATGCTTAACCAACTGAGCCACCCAGGCGCCCCCACAAAGGTTTTTGATGTAGCTTATAAGGATACATACCATAAAAAGGACAGATATAAATAAATTAAAATCAGAGAAAGAGAAAATGTGACTTAGAAAGTTAAAGACTGGAGAAGAGTTAAAATGTAGATATTCATACCTTAGGGCTCAACATAGTTATTATATCTGTTCCATTGCAAAAACCAAAAGTGAAACATGTTCTATCATATGATAAATATTGTCAGACAGCAGATATACACAGTAGCTCCTGAGTATAGATTGTTTTTCTTGGTACTCACTCTTAAAGAGCTTTATGGGGGTGAGAGGAGGGTGCTGGTCAATAAATGAACCTGTAAACCACCATTTCTCAAAATACAGTCCAGGAACCTGTGCTAAAGTTATCTAGATAAAGTGCTTGTTAAAATGCAGAATCCCGAGGGGTGACTGGGTGGCTCAGTCAGTTGAGTGTCCGACTTCAGCTCAGGTCATGATCTCACAGCTCGTGAGTTTGAGTCCCATGTCGGGGCTCTGTGCTGACAGCTCAGAGCCTGGAGTCTGCTTCAGATTCTGTGTCCCTCTCTCACGGTGCCCGTCCCTTGCTCATGCTGTCTCTCTCTCTTAAGAATAAATAAAAAACATTAAAAAAATGCAGAATCCCGGGCCTCAGTCCCAAACTTACCAAATCAGGAACTCTGGGGGGTAGGAGACAAGAATCTGTAGTTTTATATGCTTTCCCAAATGATTCCTCTTGCACTCCACAGTTTGAACCTCTTCGATAGAAAGAAATCTCACCAGCATTTTGAAAGCTGGTGCAGGGGTGACTGGATGGCTCAGTCGGTTAGGTGTCTGACTTCAGCTCAGGTTATGATCTCACAGTTCATAGGTTCAAGCCCCATGTTGGGCTCTGTGCCAACAGCTCAGAGCCTGGAGCCTGCTTCGGATTCTGTCTCTCCCTCTTTGTCCCTCCTCCACTTATACTCTCTGTCTCTCTCTCAAAATAAATGACATTAGAAAAGAAAAGAAAAGAAAAGAAAAGAAAAGAAAAGAAAAAAGAAAAGAAAGCCAGTGCAGTAGCAAATAAGAGTACTTGGCCTTGAGGTGCCTGGCTGGCTCAGTCAGAAGAGGATGCAATTCTTTTTTTTTTTTTTTTTTTAAATTTTTTTTTTTTAGCGTTTATTTATTTTTGAGACAGAGAGAGACAGAGCATGAACAGGGGAGGGGCAGAGAGAGAGGGAGACACAGAATCTGAAACAGGCTCCAGGCTCTGAGCTGTCAGCACAGAGCCCGACGCGGGGCTCGAACTCACAGACTGTGAGATCATGACCTGAGCCGAAGTCGGACGCTCAACCGACCAAGCCACCCAGGCGCCGCAAGAGGATGCAATTCTTGATCTCAGGGCTGTGAGCCCCACGTTGGATGTAGAGATTACTAAAACAACAACAACAACAAACCTTTAAAAATAAAGTGACAAAAAGAGAGTACTTGGCCTTTGTTTGACGATTGGGTGGGAATTTAATGGGGGAGAGGGCAGGGTGTAAGAAAGGCCAGTTTCGCTAATGTGGATGGTTCGTAGATGGTTCGTTGATGGCCAGGTCACTTTCAGATCATATTTTTGGAAGATCTACAAAGTGTGGCTGTTCAGCCATGTGCCAGGGCCACTTCTACAGAGATAGAGGGGCAACTGATGCCACTGTTCTCAATTAGTCCAGTCTCCTCTTGGCCACCTGGGCTCTGCTTTGCAGACCTCCTCTGGTAGGCTTCTTCATTTTTTGAGCAAATACGTTGTTTTTCTCTGTGCCCCCAAATGCAGGGTTCTGAGACCACAAATGTGTTCTGCTTCCTGCTGAAAAAGCATTTCCGTTCCTGGAGTCTAATAGTGGCTTGGATGGTGAGTTGGCAGAAAGAACAGTGGGTGTTGACATTGTATTGAGTGTATGGTGTGCCTGAGACCTATCAAGTCAGCATTAGGACTAGATTATTCCTGTTTTCTGGTCACTGAGTTGTATGTTTTGAAATCTTCATTTTGGTTATTTATTGATTTTTATTTTAGAGAGAGAAAGTGCGAGCTGGGGAGGGGCAGAGGAAAAGAGAATCTTAAGCAGGCTCCACGCTCAATGCGGAGCCTGGCACGGTTTGATCCCGCGACCCTGGGATCATGACTTGAGCTGAAATCAAAAGCCACATGCTCAACTGACCGAGCCACCCAGGTGCCCCTAAAATCTTTATTTTGGAAAACCTTTGCTTATTGGGAAAGGGAAGAAAGAGGGGGTCACACTTCTTGTCCTTGGGTTATGTTTTAAAATATTTATTGTTTGATTAAAAAAATATTTTTAATGTTTATTTTTGAGAGAGAGAGAGAGAGACAGAGTGTGAGCAGGGGAGAGGTAGAGAGAGAGGGAGACACAGAATCCGAAGCAGGTTCCAGGCTCTGAGCTGTCAGCACAAAGCCCAACGCAGGGCTCGAACTCACGAACCATGAAATCATGGCCTGAGCCAAAGTTGAATGCTTAACTGAGCCACCCAGGTACCCCTTTATTGTTTAATTTTAAAGATATACCCAAAGGTGTAGAGAAAAATGTCATGAACATCTAGTTTGAGAAATAAATAATTTCCAGTACTTTAAAAAATTTTTTTCAATGTTTGTTTATTTTGGGGAGAGAAAGAGACACAGAGCATGAGCGGGGGAGGGGCAGAGAGAGGGAGACACAGAATCTGAAGCAGGCTCCAGTCTCTGAGCTGTCAGTACAGAGCCTGATGAGGGGCACGAACTTACAAACTGCATGATCATGACCTGAGCCCAAGTCGGGTACTTAACCGACTGAGCCACCCAGGTGCCCCTATTTCCAGTACCTTTGAAGCCTTTGTGAGCTCGATTTTAAAATTTAACCAGCAATGGTTAACATGAGACTTGAGATGTCCCTTCTGGTAGCTGTCTGTCCCATGCTCTTACATCAGGTTTCCTTGAAGTGTATCAAAATCCTCTTGGTTGCTTGCATCAGTAGCAGGGAAGTGGGGAGAATAGCTGTGTGCCGCACACTCAGGTAAGATTTGCTGGCCTACTCTGTCTCCATGGCTGCCAAGTGGACACAACTCTTGTGTGATCCGTCCTCCCTGATAGGAGCTGCTTTTCTGCAAGGCTTTCCTTGACTCTTCTTCCCCAACACCAGAGTTTGTGCCATTTCAGCTGTTGTTGCCACTGTCACCTCACCATTGTTTGCTGGTCTCCCTCCCCTCCAAGGGCAAAGCACTGTTCTTAACCTGGCCCTGCCACTCTTGCCTGGCACCAGCCTAGCCCTGTGCAGTAGGTGGTGCTTCTCGTGTCTAGTGCGAGGGGCCACAAGGAGCACCGTGAGTTTGTGGGACCATTGCAGACAGCTGTCACCCCAGGCCTTGGGAATGTGTCAAGACCTGGCTCCCAGCACATATTTGGCCTTCAGATTAGATTGGGACAGAGGAAAATGGCCTACACACATGAGCCTGTGAAAAGCACTGTAGTTGAGTTGGAGAGGCACCATGCCACACTGTCGGGGCTGAGGTCTGGACAAGGAAGACTGCCGGTATCCTGACTGGAGAACTACAGCTCTGGGCACTGCCTAGTCTCACAGTTCCCAAACGTTTGAATTTCATTATCCGGAAAAGTTCCAAGAGAAACTTAGGGGCCTGACCCTTGGCTGCCAAGTATGGATTTTTTTTTTTTTTTTTTAAACATCACGTTAAAAAAACAAACCCAATTCAATCTCAAAATCTATCATGATCATCTCATAAAAGGACGTTTCACCATTTAAAGAGTAAGAAGTGCTTGACTTTGGATGCCAATAGATTTTTTTTTAAGCATTTTATTTTATTTTATTTATTTATTTTTTTAAATTTTTTTTAACGTTTATTTATTTTTGAGACAGAGAGAGACAGAGCATGAACAGAGGAGGGTCAGAGAGAGGGGCACCTGGGTGGCTCAGTTGGTTAAGCGGCCGACTTCGGCTCAGGTCATGATCTTGCGGTCCGTGAGTTTGAGCCCCGCGTCGGGCTCTGTGCTGACAGCTCAGAGCCTGGAGCCTGTTTAAGCTTTTTAATTTATTATTTTGAGAGAGAGAGTGAGTGACTGAGAGTGTGTGGGAGGGGCAGAGAGAGTGAGAGTGAGAGAGAATCCCAAGCAGGCTCTGCACTGTCAGTGTGGAGACCAGCATGGAGCTTGGACTCATGAACCATGAGACACTGACCTGAGCTGAAATCAAGAGTCAGACACTTAACTGACTGAGCCACCCAGGAGTCCCTGAAATCTTTATTTTGGAAGACACTTGCTTATTGAGAAAGGGACACTTCCAGTACATTGGTTACATTTAGCTTGATGAAGAACAACGTACATTGTGTTCACTTTTACCATTTTGTCACTGGCTAGTGAAACATTCTCACCACCCGGCATCAGGCCAAGGATTGTATCTTGAGCCACTGGCCAGCCGGTTGGGAAGGGGTGACTAGATGTTCCAGCCTGTTTTTGCTGAGGCAAGAGGAATGAACTAGTGGCTCAGCCAGCATGAGAGTGAGGCAGGGAGTCCGTGCTGGGTTGGCTCGAGATTAGCAGGGCTTCAGTGGAGGGGCATGTGTGTGTTTGGGTTTGCCATGCCGGGCAAGGGAGCGGTGGAATTTGTCTGAGTTGAGCTCACACATTGAAGTTATTGAGCGCCTTACACGCAAGGCCGTGACCTGGACTCCCAGCCGAGAGGCCCACGTGGCGGGGCTTTAGCCGGGGGAGCCAAGGACAGGCTCACATCTGCTCAGCTGCTTACGTAACCCTGCTTCTAGCTCCCAGAGCCAAGAAAACACACAAGCCAGCCCAGCAGGGCCTAGGGCCTGTGGTAGCACACGCCATGCGCCGCACAGCAAGGGAGACTTGGCTCAGCCTGCGGACTGTCATGAAGTCCTCAGCCCTCTGCTTCCTCCCCTCATCCCTCTCTGAGGCCCCCGGCAGTGACTCTGAGGTCTGATAGCAGTTTATTGTAGTTCGAGGCAGAGCCAGTCACTGCCTTCCTGGAGTCAGAGCTGTCTGCATTTTGTCACTGGGACAGAGCCGGGTGTGCCATGGAGGACCGCCCCTGCAGCATGGTAAGGGGGTGTGCGGGGCACTCAGGGAGGCCTCCTGACTGCCACTGGACCCAGGAGGCATTTGGCTCCAGGTCTGCAGCCGCTGCTGAGGGCTGAGGGCTGAGGGCTGACCAATCTCAGGCATGAGCCACAGGGCTCTCAGAGCTGTAGAGCCTTCAGAGAAAGCAAATGGGGAAAGGATATCCCAGGGTAGCAGGATCGGGGACCAGGGTGCTCTGGATGCACTTCAGACATGATGCGGGTTGTCCGCAGTGACAGGAGCAGGAGAGTGAGAAGAGGCTGTTCAGCAGTAAAGCTCTGCATGAAGCCACTGGAGGAGCAAGTCCCTGAGACAGCTGTGAACCAGGGTAGTTTTCACTTAGGTTCTCATACCCTCAGCAGGGAGCTCCTTCAAGTCAGGAGCCATCTTGCCTATTGCTGTCACCTCCCCCTGCCCCTCAACCTGGTGCACATTCTGGCACACAGTAGGTGCCCAGAAAGTACTGACTAAAACAAATTGGAGGTGGCTTTGACACATACCATAGGAAAAGTTGGCATTAAACACCTCAGAAGACTCTGGTCTGGCACTTGAGTTGGCTCCCGTGGATTGTCACACACCGTTGACACCTTCTGTGTGTGAGTGGGTGAGTGTGCTGGGGGGGAATAGAAGATGGACCACCTAGGTTATCAGCTCCCAGAATTGGGTGGACAGTGGTGTCAGTTGCTGAGGAAACCCTGGAGCAAAAGCAGATTTTGTCATAGGTGATGGTGGTGGTGGGGTTGGGGGAGAGTTCTTTCGGCGCAGCTTGTGTTCCAGCCCCTCAGTCTGCAAATGGGAAAGAGGTATCCTGAGAGTGGGTGGTACTTGCCTGAAGATCATCCAGCAAGTCACTGGGGGAGCTGAGCTGGGGCCCAGGCAGCCTTTTCTCCTGTCCGGGAAGCTGCCTCAGGACCACTGTTTTACAGTCCCCGAATTGGCAAAACCAAGATGTTCTCTGACCTGCAGGTGTCTGCTCTAGGGAAGCTGGGCAGACCAAGTGTGAATTCCTGTCTTCTGGGTTGGTTTCAGAAGGCGTGAGCAAGTTGGTAGGGTGACAGTCCAGATGCCTCTTGGGTTCCCGAAAACAGAGTTATGTTTAGCAGCATCTTCAGAACCAAAGGTAGGGTGGAGCTGGAGGGTTGCAGATGTTGTGGGGCCCTCTGAAGTGAGAAGAGCCCAATGATGCATCTTCTTTTCATGTTTTTCACATGCGCACTGTGCAGCAGGGCCTCCCAGGGTTCTGCTGTCTGAGCTCTGGTAATGAGAGCAAAAGGGTGAAGCCAGATTGGGAGTTTAATTTTAAGATTCTGGTCTGTCTCAATGCAAAAGTCTATTGTTAGAGGAAAGAAGGAAGGACATTTCTGGCACAGATTAAGTGTGGATATAAGCATGGTTTATTGGAGTGGGAAGGGAGGCAGAGCTGAGACTGAAGGGCTTTGGTGCCACGGTAAGAAATCTGGTCTTACTCCATCAAAGACCACACAGGAGCCATCAGGGTTTTTGTAGCAGCAAAGTGATATGATAAGATCTGTGTCTCAGAAGAAAATAAACAAGGGCCGCCTGGGTGGCTCAGTCAGTTATGCGTCTGACTTCGACTCAGGTCATGATCTCATGGTTTGTGGGTTCGAGCCCCATGCTGGAGCCTGCTTGGGATTCTCTCTCTTACTCTTCCTCCCCCTTCCTCCCTCTTCCTCCCTCTTCCTCCCTCTTCCTCCCTCTTTCTCCCTCTTTCTCCCTCTTTCTCCCTTTTTCTCCCTTTTTCTCCCTCTTTCTCCCTCTTCCTCCTTCTCTCTTTGCCCCTCCCCTTCTTGTGCTCTCTCTCTCTTTCAAAATAAATGAATAAACACACTTTTTTAAGAAAAGAAGAAAATAAGTGAATGGGAATGGGTCCCTTGATGATGGAACTGAGTCAGCACTGGAGGGAGGGAAGGGTGAGAAGTACCAGGGTATGCTGGGGAAGAGGAGATGGGGAGTTTGCACCTCCTGACAAACAGGAGGAGCAAGAGGCACATCTTTTCTGGGGCTCATTTCAGCAGGGTGAGTGACCTCTGGGGATAAGGGGTGCTTGGAGTGCCACATTATTGATAAACAAATAGGGCACCCAAGGCCTTGCCCTGGGCCTTGGGTGGGTCCCACCAGCATATTTCAGGTGAACTTGCTCCCGGTTTGTGGTCAGCATTCTCACTGCTGTTCCGCAGTTTCCTTTTTTCTTGTGGCTAGTCGGCTTCACAGGTGAAGCTGGTTACACTAGAGTAACAGTTCTCAAAATGTGTTCCCTGGTAGGTTGGTTCTATGGCCAAATAAGTTTGGGAAATGGTGGGTTAAATAAAGTGGAGGGGGATTCTTGGTGGTACAACTTCTCAGAACCTTTGGTGAGCCTCATACTTTCCAGAAGCAAGTTTTGGTATGCCAGGTTCCCAGACTCACTTGACCAGGGGACATGTTCTTCCATTGAGCATCTTACTGGAATTAATGTTTCCTGGAACCTGTTTTGAGAGAATCTGGCCTGCTGGGAATACTGGGGCCCTAGGTTTGAGTGCTGACTCTGTCCCCAGTTCCCTCTATACCCCTGGGCCTGTCATCTTTTCCCTGCCCTCACCATCCAGGCCACATGAAGGACGGTCCCCAGCTGGGGAGTGGAGCCCTCTCCTGGCTCCACCTTAGGAAACGAGGACTTCCATGTCTGGATCTTGACCTTTGTTTGTCTCTCCCTCTACTCACCTACCACTGTTTCAAAGTCTACCATCCACATCTCATCGATTTTTTTTTTTTTTTTTTTTTCTTCTAAGCTCTTATGAACTTATTTCTCTCACCTGGAGCTGTGTGCTTCCAGGCTGGAAACCTGGGAGTCCTCTCGGACTTTTCCTCTGTTCTTTAGTCCCTTTGTTACTCCATCTCCTGTGTTTACCAAGCATTCTTCTTTGATGTGCTTTTCAGCTGTTTCTCCTCTCTTCCCCTTAGTCTGCTCTGGGGTCTCAGTTCCTTGAGTCCCTACCTCTGGAGTTTGTTGTTGTTGTTGTTGTTTTTAAAGTTTATTTATTTTGAGAGAGAGTGAGAGAGAGAGAGCAGGGGAGGGGCAGAGGGAGAAGGAGACAGAGTCTCAAGCAGGCTCCACACCATCAGCACAGAGCCCGATGGGGGGCTTGAACTCACAAACCGCGAGATCATGGCCTGAGCCAAAACCAAGAGTTGGACGCTTAACTGACTGAGCCACCCAGGTACCCCAGAGGTTTGTTTTTTTGTTTTTTATCTGTGCATCAGGTGTCTTCCTGAGACAGGGGTTACTTGTGCTCCTCCTTCCTGCCTTCTGATTTGAGGCTGATTTCCACAACACCACCCTCCCTGACACACACACACACACACACACACACATACACTCCCCTTTCTCCCACTGGGCTAGGTTCAGAGAGTTGATGGAAGTCATTTGTCCAAGGTCACATAGCTGGGGTGTGGCAAGGTTAGGTCTCAACCTCAGGATTTCTGAGAAAGTGCTTTCTCATCCATGTTCTCTGATCCTTACAACGTTTCAGGAAGTCTAAGCAGCAGTCACTCCATTTCGAAACATTTACGGTGGAGAAACACAGAATCTCAGGGGAGTGGGTCCTGGGCAGATGAGTGCTTCATAGGCTGACCAGCTGTCTGGCTTTGCCTGGTACTAAGGGGTTTCTTGGGATGGTGGATCACGCTAGCACTGGACAGGGGTGTCTTTTCCACAGCCACACTGCCTCTCAGGAGATGTCTTCTGAGGCTGTGGCCTGGGGGAACCCTATAGCTTGCTAACTTCTCCTTCCTTCCACCTCTCTAGTTGGCCCCATGGTGATTGAATTTAATATGCCTGTGGACCTGAAGCTTGTGGAGAAACAGAACCCAGAGGTGAAGGTGGGCGGCCGCTATACCCCCAAGAACTGCATTTCTCCCCACAAGGTGGCCATCATTATTCCATTCCGTAACCGGCAGGAACACCTCAAGTACTGGCTGTATTACTTGCACCCAGTCCTACAGCGTCAGCAGTTAGACTACGGCATCTATGTTATCAACCAGGTGAGGTTTGGGGAGACGGAGTGAGGGAGGGAGTGTGTGTATGTGTTTACGTGCATGTGTGTACATACATAGATGTGCGCAAATATGTGAGTAATAAGGGCTAAGAGAAAGAAAAGATACTAGACATGGCATTTTATAACCTCACCACCATCACCCTCCTTAATGCAGATAAGCTAAATACCATACAACTTGCTTGTTGCTGTCAGCTCTTTAGGCAAGGGTAATCGCTGGGGTATTTTGTTTTCTTTTTGCTGGAAGTAGCCTTCCAGCAAAATTGAGAGAAAAATGACAATCCTAACTCCCCCAAAGTAAAGCACTGATTATTTCCTGTCTTTGAGTAGCTGTGTGTTTTCCTTTAGGGAAAAACAAACAAACAAAAACACAAAGCATCCATTTAAAGGTCAGAAGTTTAGCAACTTTGAGATTATAAAGTCTAACTATTTTCTGGGACCCCTGCTGGAGATAGCATCCTTAGATCACCTGAAAGCCAGCCCCCAGCAAAATGGCTGGGAAAGTCCGATTCGTAGGCCACCCAGTGTCATGTGCACTGGGCTGGGTCTGAGAAAAGAGCTTCTCACTGCATGTCTGATTTGTGTGTGTTGAGCTTAGCCGGGCTTAGGAAACCAATGCTGAAGACATGTCAGCCTTCATCACCATGGCCTGGGGAATCAGATTGATCTAAAATTGGTTTTTTAAAAATAACTCTGCTCATTTCCAGTCTGAGAAGCATTATTCTTTTTCTATGAGTATAACTTGGGTGTTGTGTGTTTAAATACTAAATTCATATCTTTATAGACTATAACCTGCTATGTGGAATAACACATTTACCCTATCTACACACCAAGGTTTATTGAAATTCATCTGAAGAGACACAGTATACCCATTTCTGAAAGGCTTATTCTCCATTTAATATCAAGATAAATTGTGGATCTGCTTGAGGTAGTAAAATTGGTGGCAGTTGACAGCTTCCCTTAGAGGGACGGTGTATGCCTTCCTTGGACCAGAGGGAAGCTGGAAATAGCAGTGTGTCCATCAGTCATTTCTGAGCACTGTCATGACAATGACATAGTTTGCAGAGAGTCATTAAAGAAGGAAGGTCCCAGTTCTATCTGTCCTGAAGCTTCCATCCCCACTGTGGCAAGTGAGACCCTTCCAGGAACAATTTATTAACAATCCCAAATAGTATGTGATTGGATGGCAGCTGCCAAATGCTTTGGAAGCTCAGAGGAAGGAGAGAGCAGTGACCTGGAAGAACCAGGACATAAACTAGGTTCTAGAGACTGGAGGGACACCTGGGCATCTCAGCTGTAGCCAGTGACCAGGGACCTCAATGCAGAAAGGAGCTTTGCATATTGATCAAGTTGACCGTAGGTGTAGGAATGCGGCAGAGGTGATAGGGCCAGGTGCAGAAGCTGAGTCTGTCAGGCAGGGGAGAGCAGAACAGCCCTGTTACAAGGGAACTGAAGCTCAAGGTGGGGGAGTAGGCAGCAGGCAAACCCCTCAAGGCACTTTGAGTCCCTTGGCCAAATGAGGCACAGACTTGGGCCCTGAGAAAATCTGCAGGCAAGACCACCAGACAGTTGTGGGTCATCTTAGAAGAATATTTGAGAATGTAAGAGAAAATAGGTAAATGCTCTGCAAAATCCAAGCCACTTCAATCTGACAAGTTATTTAAGAAAAGCCGTGTCATCAAGGAACATTTATTTGGCTGATGCCAGTAAACACTTGTTGATCATGGTGAGATTCAGGAGCATTATTAAAACAATGACAGTGAGTGCCCAGAAGAGGAAGCCGCCATCACCAGGAGCCAGGAGGAATTACTAAAAACAAGCCACGCCGCTATATCTCCTTCCTCTCTTTGACAGTTATTTATACCAGTAGATAAGTGATACGCTGTAGATACAGTGTTGTCAGATCTTATTATGCAAAACATCTAATGGCCTCCCACAAACCTGCCTGAACTAGACAACTGTGGTCTAGATAGCATATAAATTAGATTAAAATATATACTTGGGTGAAAGAGTTGGTGGTGATGCTGAGTCTTTGAATTTAGGTGACTGAGGTCAAGGAAAGCTGGAGAGAAGGATGCTGATGTAGAGATGTGTCACATTTTAAGTGAATGTGAGACTTCCCCATTCAATTATAAAGTCAAAACAAATATTGGACCAGTGAAATTTAGCCATGAACTTAAATTCCTCTGACTAATTTATACAGATAATTTCCAGGTTTCAAACAGCAAGTTTCTGAAAGTTTTACACCAGTTACGTGCTCCTGCCTGCCCCAGTCCAAGCCGGCAGACCAAGCACACAAGCCAGCTTGGACAGCGTGGCACTGCTGTGCTGGCCAGCACTGGACAGCACATCAGACAGGGCTTCTTCCCAAGTGTGCTTTCTGAAATGGAGCTCTGAGGCCAAACACATTTGAAAAATGCTGGATTGAACAACCGGGAAGCAGGCTTCATTCCTACAGAGCCTTTAGTGTACTAGCATACGTTACAGCCTCCAGAACTACTCGGCACACAGTGATTCCTGAGCTTGGGTGACTGGAGGTCGCTTTTCCAAGAGCCATCTCAAGCAATTAATGTTCTATGACTTACACTTTGGGGAAAGCAGGCCTAAACAGATGCCTCCCCCCTTCACCTCTTTACTTCCCTAGGATACTGGGAAACCACCCCCCACCTCCATCTCTTCCCACCTGCAACTTAGCATTGGACATATTTTATTTTTAGCTTTCCAAACATATTTACATCTTTTTTCCCCTCTAGTCTTGTCAGTATCATCATCTCCACCCCTGCCCACCCCCCCCCCCCCCCACCATGTCTTTTTGCTTTTCTATCTTTTCCTTTTCTAAGGATTAACTTTCCACCTTAGGAAAATCTCCACTCCCCCCACCCCCACCCCCATCTCTTTCTCTCCCAGCTAATCTTATTTATTCTGCTCCAACTCTACCCTGATTGTTTCTTTGGGAAAATAATGATCTGACTTCCAGATAACCGAATCATGAAGAAAACAAGTTTGCTCTACTTTTCCCATAAAGAATATCATCTGTATGATCTCAATAAAGAACACACAATAAACTAGTGATAGGAAACCTAATCCTTGAAAAGAGGCAGAAGAACAAACATTTGGAGCATGCCCCACCTACAAATTAGGAACTTCCTCTCTTCTCTGTTTTGTTGTTACATAGAGAAGAGGAAGAAAGGGAGTTGGTAGCATCTGGCTTTGACCTTTGTGTAAATTGATGGCATTCAAGTCTCCTGTCATCTCCCTGCCTCAGACACCTTGCTGTCATTTTGACTCTTCATTCACTGCCCACCCCATTTAAGATTAGAGAGACTGCTTAAAGTAGGAGGCACCTCTGAGACATCTATTCTGAGGGTTCTCAAACAAGTTTTTGAGAACAGAACCTACTGCCCCATTAAATTGCTATGCAATCCCCCCATCAACTGCAGGTCACTATGGCACTATTCTACTTGAAGTGCAGACCATGTCCCCATCTCTACCCTTAACTTCCCCTTCATTCTTCGCTGGGATCTGCCTGGACCCCTGAGGCCAGGTAGTATGAAAATGTGTATTCTATTGCACACATGAGGAAACTGAGGCTCAGAGAGGGGGAAGTGACTGGTAGGAAGTCAGAGAAGTAATAGTAGGGTCCAGCTCAGACTTTAGTCCCTGTCACTTAGTGCCCTCTCACTGCATCAGCACGAACTCTGTCCTCGAGACCATTTGGTCCCTTCCTCAAAGCCTTTCTCAAAGCTGGGTATAAGGGCTGGGAGCAAGCTTCAGGCTTGGACTGCCTGAATTCCAGCTCTGCCACCTCCCAGCTCAGTGATGGAGGCTTGAATTCTTCAGACCTCCATTTCCTTATTGGTGGGAGAGGAAGGTTTTAGTATTTACACAGGGGACTGTAAGGCACTTGACAGATGAACCCTCAGTAAGCATTAACTATTACTGCCATGATTTATGTTCCTTCTTGCCACTCATCCCTCTTTTCTTCCTGCCTATTTCCTTGCCCAGCATTATAGCAATGAACTCTTTACTGCTCTCCCTGCCTCCTGCTTCACCTCTACTCAGTACCAGCCTCAAGACCCTCCCATTTGTGTCCTTGATGGGGTCAGAGGATACTGGATAATGACAGAAAACAATCTCAGGGCACTTAGGGACCATGTCAAGCCTAACAGCTTCTTCTGAGTAGGGTTGTGTCTCAAGCTCTGCACATAGGGGTGAGCTTTCATGGGCTTTGTGGCTCCTATCCTTGTCTATATTAAGCTATTAACCACTCCCTTTTGGTTTAGGCCCCTCTAATTACCACAACAACCTGCATCTCACAGTAAGTGTGGTGGAGAGGGAGCGGCAAAGGCTTTACCAGTTGAGATTGCGGTTCATCCGCAGGTCTCCACCGCTCCTCCTACCCTGGCCCTCCAGCCTTCCAGCCTCCCATTAGGGTTCTGGCACGTCCCGCTGTCTTGGAGCGCAGGGTGCTGCTCTGTGGCGCAGATGTCCCACCCAGGGTCTAACACTGAGACCTTGGTGCAGAGGTGGATAGCAAGATGTCATAGAAGATGGGGGAGGAGCACTGCACTTCCTCGCACTTTAATCAGGAAAGGAAACTGTAAAACCACCCAAGGTGAAAGGAAGGCAGGTTGCCACCTGGTAGTAATAGCCGTACGTAAGAAACAGAGGATGTTTGTGAGATTAATCAGCATAAAACTTAGCAAACAGGTGAGGAATGCAGGCCTAGTTAGTCAGGCAGGGGTGTAATAACCATGTCATAACTATGGCAGCCCTTTGCCCTGAGTCAGTCAGTGCCCAGGCCTGGTCTCTCCAATTCTGTTCGTGTATCCTCTGGGGCTTCTGATCTCGCTTGGCTGCCCAAGATCTTTGTAGTTCTGACCAGGTCACTCTCTAAGCCCTTCAGTATGTCCCCACTGCCCACAGCCAAGGGTCTAAAGGGTCTGAAGCCCTGAACTTAGCTTCCGAGACCTTCTGCAGTCCAGACATGACCTATTTACAGCCATTTCCTCCTCAGCCCTCCTTTATTTACACACGATGTCACAGCCACACCTAGCTCTCCATCTTCAATGAGACATATTCTGTGTTCCCCTCCTCGTGCCTTTGCTTAGGCTGCCAACCCTCCCACCCTGTGTGCTTTTCCTTCGGTCCTTCCCCTAGTGGCTCTTTTCTAATCACCATGTGAGTGCCTCCCACCCCCCACCATTAGCTCTGTGAAGCCTTGTAATAGAGCTGACTTCTCCTTCCCTGCTGTTCCTGGGCCATTCAGTGCTTTCTAGTGAGGAGTGAGGGCTGATTCCACGTGTGCATGCCCTCCCTGGCCTGCAGCCTCTAGACCCCAGGCCCCTCAGGTCTGCCTCCCTCTGCCTCCCTGACCACATATCTCCATGCATGGTCCAGTGTTCATTCAGGGTTTGGCGCTAGAAGCTGCTCCCTTGTGACTATTGCCCACTTACTTAACATGCACCCTCAGCATCCCTTCCTTGATCCTGGTTCTCTGGTGAGGTCTGTTCCTCTTGGCAGTGAAGCCTTCTTCCCCAGTCAGGCCAGGTCATGACTCTTGGGAGCCAACCTGCACAGCCCTTCCCCAAGACATCTCCCCAAAGCTGCCTCCTCCTTGCTGACCAGAGCAGGCTGCCTGGGACATGGCCATCAGGGTGACCTTGCTTTTCAGGAAAAATGCAGAGAAAAATGCATGGTTGTTGATGGTCATAAAACTTTATGGTCCTTTGGACTGAACCTTTTTCATGGTCTCACTTTGAATTTTGACCCTGCCAGCCTTCCAATGAGGCAAATGGGTACTCTCATTGTTCCTGCTGAGAGAAAGCTCACAAAGGTAAGCAACTTGCTCGGGGCCCCATGATGGCTGAGTGGCAGAGCTGGGCTTTGGAGAGAGATCACCTAAGGCCTGTGGAATGCCTTACTTTACCATGTTCATTCCCAAACACACTCATTCCCCTCACTGGGAGACAGCTCCATATCCACTTGGCAACACCGCCGTGAGTCCTAGTGTGTCATGAGAGGTGGGTAGCAGCTTTGGAGTAACCACCTCAGAACCGCCCAGGAGGCTTGCCCAGTTATCATACTGACAGGTAAATCCTGGCTTGAAAGCCTGGGGGTGCAGCGGGGGGGGCCTGCCTAAGGACTCTTTGAACGTGGAATTTTTTCCCTCTTCCTTTTTTTTTTATCTGTGCACTGCTGTAAGGTAGTTCCAGGCTGCCTGTCTGGAACGAAGTGTGGCCAGGTTTGGAGACAATGAGTGAGAGCATTTGTCACCACACCTCAGCAGCTTATCTGTGTGACTGTGCTGAGTAGCTGGTTCCTACATGAGGCCAAGATAAATTAGAGTGAATTGGACTCGTGGGCCCATCCCATTTTGGAGGACAGCTGCCTGGGCCTATGACCCCAGTGGTTTGGTTTCTGTTTTGATCATGTCCGTTCACCATCCTCGTCCCCCTGCCCCCCCACCCCCATCCCTGCCTTCTATTTTCTCCTAAAGCTGTCAGTGCCCAGACTGATGTGTGCAGAAATGGGGCTCGGGAGTGGTAGGTCCAGTCCTATCCTGTAGCACCCCCTTGCTTGAGCACTGGGACCTTCTGGATCCTGGGGCCCAGGAGCATCATAACAAGGCCGGGAGTGTCTGTGTCCACTGTGTCCACCATAGCTTGTGTGCTGTCCCAGTGATTGATGGTTTCCTTTGCTGTGTCTTTCCTCTCCCTGTCTGTGGCTTGGTCCATTCTCCTGGGGAATGTGTCAAAACACGTACAGGTACTCACAGAGCTCATGGATTGCCTCCCTGGACATTGTACTAGGAAATGTCTTTTTCCCTGCTCACCTGTGACTTCATGAGAGGGAGTGCCAGCTTGTTAGGAATTTGCCTTTGCCCTGGAACAAGAGGGGTCAGAATGGGGCCCCTTTTCTTCACAGCCTTGACATTGCCTCTCTTCCTTACCTCTCTCGTTGCGTCCATCCTTGTCTCTTTTTTCTTTTTCTTTTTCTTTTTTTTTCTTTCTCGTGGGGGTTTTTTGCTTTTACTTGTCAATCCTGTTTGTAGCAAAGCAAGCTGAAGGAGGAGCTCCTCTCTGTGATCTGCTTCTTACTCTCCACCTACCTCCTCTTCTGTGCCCTCCACCTCCTAAAGAGAGAGAGAGAGAGAGAGAGAGAGAGAGAGAGGAGTGCCGACCTAACTACTGCTGTGACTGCTGCTGCTGCTGCCACCACTGCTGCCACCCCTGGTAATGTCCATGTGCCCCAAGTCAAACCCAGAGCCCAGGCTCTGCTGGTCATGGGGAAGCCATGTCAGTAATCCTAAGAGTGTGCCATCCTCCAGCTCTGGGGTCTCTCAGGCAAGGTCATGGTCTCCGTGGTCTTGCTTGCAAATGCTGAGGTTGCTGGAAGCCAGCCTGTTGTGCAGAGGTCTAAGATAACTTTGCCTTAAAATTAAGCCACAATTGAGCTCATACCGTATGTGTATATACTTTTGTGTCCTGCTTTTTTCTTAAAATTCTATATCATCAGCATCTTGCCATGTTATTTCAGTCTTCATAATCACCACTTTCCATGCTCTCAGAGTAGTTGAGCATGTAGCTGTGCCATAATTAACTTAGCCCTTCCTCTAGGTCGAAGGCATTTAAAGAACCTCCACTTTCTCACCAGTGTAAATAACACCGGAATGAACATCTCTGAATCTGAAGCTAATTTGGTGTCGCTTCTTCCACATTTAGAATCCTCTCTCCAGGCTAGATTTTCCAATACAGAATTATGGGTTCAGAAGCAGTGTAAACATTTTTACAGTCCTTCATATAAATGGTCAGATTGCTTTCTGAGAAAGAAGCCTTTATTTTCTAAAGTGTTTTTCTGCAGAAAGATCTCAGGGCCTCAGGTCCAGGGAAGGAGGCAGGCATCCTGCTCTTGCTCCTGTGGAGCTGGGGATTAAAAACTGCTTTCTGGGCTCACCTCAGTCAGAACCCAGAACCCCTGCTGGGCTGTTTGATTTGCTCAGTTCTCTCCGAAGGCAACTTAGGGCTTCTGACCTATGTCCGGCAAGGGCCAACGATGTGCTCACTCTTGCCAATTACTTTGGCAAGCAGAGAGCCACCACCCCCTCAGCTCCTTGACCCTAAGGGCCCCATTTCCTTTACTCCCTGGGTGAAGAGCTGAATGAAGTCTCAGACTCAGGTTTTGTTGAGGGCCCTTTCCAAGTTTGAGGTTGCCATACTATTATGGTTAAGAGCTGAGGCCCAATTGCTGTGAAATCATGGCTGAGTGGATATTAGCCTTCCACAAACTCAGCATTTGTATAAATCCGGCAATTCTCTGGGGATCACCTCCCAGCCAGCCTGTCTACTACCCCTAGGTCCACACGTAGGCCTGTGGGCAGTCCTGCCACAGGATCGCTCAGCCCAGCCAGAGCTTTGTCTGCTCTCCTGTCACCCACTTGGCCTAGGCCTTTTCTCTTGGTGTCTGAGTGGGCACAGAAAAGCACACAGGAGGAGTTTCAGCAAATGTGTCCACTTGACTGTAGACCTGCCTCTGAATCTGTGGGGTTGAGAGCCTGTGGGTTACTGTGGGTATTGAGCAGGGACCATGTGTGTATGACTTTGTGATGGGCCGGGGCATGTGTATGGGAGCAAAACTGTCTCATCACATGGAATTTTTGATTCTTTGAGTCTTGGCTTCGGCTTGCTGTTTTCCAACCTCATTGTTGCCGTGTCTTTTGGCAGAGGAGGGGCCAGGTATGGTCAGTCCCCAAGCTGTCTTGGCTGGGGGAAATGTCTACTGGTGTACACACATGGGCCTGACGTCCAGGAAAGGTGGGGTGGTTTAACCAATCATTTAGCGACTGTTAGAACTTGGGTAAGGGCGACCATGGCCTTCTGCAGCTGGTCATGTGTCTTGCTGCAATCAGGAGAAGGCTTCTGTTGCTTTAGCCATAGCCAGGATTTGCCTGGGGATTAGACCAGACTCTGGTACCTATTCTATTAAAAAAAAACAACATTTTTTTTTTTAAATGTTTATTATATTTATTTTTGAGAGAGAGAGAGAAAGAGAGACAGAGTGCGAGCGGGACGGAGAGAAAGGGAGACACAGAATCTGAAGTAGGCTCCAGGCTCTGAGCTGTCAGCACAGAGCCTGACTTGGGGCTCGAACCCACACACTGTGAGATCATGACCTGAGCCCAAGTCCTATGCTTAACTGACTAATTCCCTCAGGCGTCCCTACAATTGCCTCTTTAACTTGGAACTGCTCAAAAGCAGGGCCTGTGTCTTTTCCTTTTCTGTATCCCTATAGCTAAGCATGAAATAGATACCCAATAAATGACAAGAAAGAATATGAGAAAGAGGGGAAATATAACCCTTGGTCCTTCCCCTGTCTCTGGAGCTGGCTTTTCTTTCTTTTTGGCAATCACTTTACTGAGATATAATTATATACCATACAATCACCTATTTAAAGTACATAATTGGGGCACCTGGGTGGATTAGTCAGTTAAACATCCTACTCTTGATTTCAGCTCAGGTCTTGATCTCAGGGTCATGAGCCCCATGTTGGGCTCCATGCTGGGCATGAAGCCTACTTGGAAAAAAAAAAAGGAAAAGATAAAGCACATAATCCATTACTACAGTCAATTTCAGAACATTTTCATTATACCAAAAATAAACCCCATTTTTCTTAGCTACTAAATCCCTTCATTCCCCCCAGCCCTAGGCAATGACTAATATACTTTCTGTCTCTTTAGATTTGCCCATTCTGGGCATTTCATATAAATGAAATTATGCAATCTGTGGTCCTTTATGACTGTCTTCTTTGATTTAACATGATGTTTTCAGGGTTCATCCATATGAGAGCATTTATCAGTACTTCATTCTTTTTTTTTTTTTTTTTACTGAATAACATTGCATTGTATGAGTATAGTACATTTTATTTATTTGTTCATTAATTAACAGACATTAATGTTTCTGCTTTTTACCTGCTTTGAATAATGCTACTATGAATGTTATATAAAAGTTTTTGTGTAGACATATGTTTTCATTTCACTGGTTATATACCTAGGAGTAGAATTGCTGAATCATAAAGTAATTCTTTGTTTATCCACCTGAGGACCTGCCAGACTGTTTTCCAAGATGGCCGCACCATTTTACATTCCCACCAGCAGTATGTGAGGGTTCCATTTTCCTTTTTTCTTTTTTAAAATTTTTACTTTTTTATAATTTCTTAGTGTTTTATTTATTCTTGAGAGAGAGCATAAATTGGGGGAGGGGCAGAGAGAGAGGGAGACAGAATTCAAAGCAGGCTCCAGGCTCTGAGCTGTCAGCACAGAGCCTGACACAGGGCTCGAACCCACAAACTGTGAGATCATGACCTGAGCTGAAGTCAGACACTTAACCAACTGAGCCACCCAGGTGCCCTTTTTAAATATTTATTTATTTTGAGAGAGGAAGAATGCATGTGTCTATGGGGGAGGGGCAGAGAGAGAGGGAGAGAGAGAATCCCAAGCAGGCTCCATGCTGTCTGCACAGAGCCCAATGTGTGGCTTGATATTACAAACTGTGAAATCATGACCTGAGCTGAAATCAAGGGTCAGATGGTTAACTAACTGAGCTACCCAGGAGCCCTGAGGTTCCATTTTCAATGAACATACCACCTGCCCTCTCTTTAATATAAATGAGGGCTCTAGAAAAAGGTTTTAACAGCCCTAAAGAGCTATTTGATGCTTCTTATGACGTTGAGCCCTGCCATCCAGATTTGCCAGAAAGGCCCTGGGTTTGTCTGAGGGTAGCCTCTCCCTCTTTTCCTCTCCCTGAGGAGTTTGGCCTCAGGCTTGTGCCAGCCTCCTCACTACTCCAGACCAGCGTGCCTGGCCAGATCCAAGCTCCTGTCCTCCCCCGACTGACATTGTTGGCTTTGCTTGACTGACTGATATACCCATTTTTAGGTAAATGCCCAGTCATGAAACGTTTACAGCCATAAAGTTTTACAGAGAAATCATAAAAGGTTTTTCTGTGAGCTTTGGTCAGTGAGATGACTTCCCTGTCCACCTGCGGGAACGTCGTATCGTTTTTGGCCTGTCTTCTTTCTTCCTATTGTCTCCTGTTAAGAGGAGCCAGTTGCCCTAGAAGGAAGGGATATGTGTAACTCTTTTTTTTTTTTTTTTTAAGCTTATTTATTTATTTTGAGAGAGAGGGAAAGAGAGCGTGCAAGTGAGAGAGAATCCCAAGCAGGCTCTGCACTGTCAGCAGTGCCTGATGTGAGGCTCGAACTCACTAAACGTGAGATCATGACCTGAGCCGAAACCCAAGAGTTGGAGGTTTAACCGACTGAGTCACCCAGGCGCCCCTGGGATACATATTTTTTTTTTTTTTTTTTTTTTTGGGACAGAGAGAGACAGAGCATGAACAGGGGAGGGGCAGAGAGAGAGGGAGACACAGAATCGGAAACAGGCTCCAGGCTCCGAGCCATCAGCCCAGAGCCTGACGCGGGGCTGGAACTCACGGACCGCGAGATCGTGACCTGGCTGAAGTCGGACGCTTAACCGACTGCGCCACCCAGGCGCCCCTGGGATACATATTAACTCTTATCGACCAACATAAGATGAAGCCTACACTGAAAAGCTCAGTTTTTCAGAGGGAACCCTGATCTCGGCGCATCAGTTATTCTTCGTGTGTGACTTCCCAAGCACATGATACATTTCTAAAGGTGTCTCTTTCTTCTGCTGCTGTAGAGATTCTAATCATGTGAGCCACTCACTTGAACCCTAATCCTTTTTAGAAATCCTCCCATCAGAGAAGCAAGATTTAGGAGGGCTCTTGGAGCTGATTCGAAGGACACACACAAACACTAGAGAAGAAGTCTCCATGTTGGATTTCTGGGAGACATATTGAAAGCTCTGCCTGTTCAAGATGGATAGGAAGACCTACTCCTATAATAATGATAGTAGCCAACATTTGTTGTCAGGCAATGTGCAAAGGCCTTTTTCATGCATTGTCAAATTTAAGAAAATTCACCTGTTGTCATCCAAGTAACCGAATGAGGAAATGGAGCCTGAGAGGTATGATTTGCCCAAAGTCACATAGCTAGTAAGCGAAGAAGATGGCATTCCTGGGATAAAAATGCAGGTGTCTGTCACAACTGTGTTTT
This sequence comes from Panthera onca, assembly GCF_046562875.1. NCBI lineage: Eukaryota > Metazoa > Chordata > Mammalia > Carnivora > Felidae > Panthera > Panthera onca. Next base: position 56,044,175 of record NC_138351.1, on the reverse strand, counting down.
TGGTTTGGCTGCACAGTAGTGGTGCTTGATAAATATTTACCCGAGCAAATGAAGTAGCAAAAACACTGGATGCATGTGCCCAATGAGAAGGGACAGGAATGAGGCCTGGGTGTCTTCCCATCCCCTGGAGAGGAATGAACACCTCCTGTTACTGGTGGGAGGTTGGCAGGCTTGCCAGGACCTGTCTTTCTTATCAGGAAAGTTACCCAAAAGTGTTACACCATTTCACCCAAGGAAGCCTAGAGTTGACTTTTCTATAATCCTAGGGGAGGAAGGGGAAGACATACTTTCCTTATCTACCATTCAGCTGGTCTGATGTTCCTAAGGGCCCTAGTAAGGAATTATACCTGCAAGAAAGAACCCTGCCTTCTCCCTCTTCCAGGGTCACAGAGATGAGGCCAGGATGAGAGGAGTGACATACAGGTCAAGCTATTTTAGGAAACTGCCTAATTTTAAGGGTGGACCAGACACTGAAGTGCCTTATTGAGTTGAAGGAGCTTGTTATACATATGGGGAAAAGGGTAGGATAGATCTGCTCCCTTGGGTTTCTCCTCTAGGCTGCCATTGTTCTTGGGGCATGGTACCAGACCAGAGGTGTCCATTCATGGTTCCAAATGTGCAGTTCCCGGGAAAGGAAAAATGCATAGTATAGTCCCAGGTCAAACATCTGCTTAACTCAAATAGTCATGGCTAGCAGACCAGGCCCTGTTGTTTGGGCATGGCCAGCACGAGCTCCCTGCCCCTGTCATTAGAGAATGTACCAAGAGAAAGGAGCATTGGGCAGCTATCCTTGGGGGTCTGCTATACAAGTGTGAAAAGGCTTTGTTGGGACACCCTTTCAGTTGTTGGAAAAGTGTTCAATGGGGTTGAATTGTGTTTTAAAATATTTAGAGAAAGCTAATTCTTAGGGTCTTGATGGGGCTAGAGGAGCAAGAAGGAAAGTACCAGGTGCAGGCCTCTCCCCCCATTGCCAGAAGGCAGAAGGGTATGGCAAGAATGAAGTAAATCTGGATTGGGATGAAGGTTGTTACAAGATTGTTGAGATGTTTAAATGCACGTCAGACACTTATCCGATGCCTTTCATGTTATATATCCCAATTAATTTTAGCAGTGTGTTGTAATAATAGTAATTATGTTTTATAGTTTCAAATCTGGTTTCTAAACTTTAAACTTCTTTTTGCCTCAGGACTTACAGAGAATTAGCTGAAGGCAGGATTTTGAATGACTCTTAACTGGTGGGGACAACCACAGAACACAGTATGTGCTGTTGGGCCTGGCCTTCTCCTTTCACCATGCATGATTAGAAAGTTTTGTCATGGGCTGAACAAAGGAACTCCTGTGTAAAATACTTCCTTAATCCATTCACTCTTCTCTTGGCTACTCTATCTGACTTGCTAGTACTCGCGTTTCTTAAGTGGTTTCGTTTCTGAGTCACCCACCTGAGGTTGGGTAGCTGTGGCACCATCCATATGCTCTGTACTCACACAGGTAGCCTTATAAAGCACCAGTTTCCAAATCTTCTCTTGTGGGCCTGGAGAGTGGATGTTGGGTATCCCACCTTTGGATTGTGTAGCCACTGTAGGCTCCTGTGAGTATATTTTCCCCCAAAGTAGAGGGCTCTGATCTTGTTGATCCCAAGAGATATTGAGAAGGAGCACTAAATGCGGATTTCACAGTGTTGGGTCCAGCACCAGCTGTGTTGCTTATGTGCCTTAGTTCCTTCCTGGCATCTTTGGGAGGATTCTGGCTGGGATGAGAATACACGTATGGAAGGGCTTGTGGACTGCTAAATGTAAGAGTGGTAGTGTCGATGCTATAACTGTCCTTACTACCCTGGGGCTGTGCGAGTTGGTAAGGACACAGCCCCATGGTGGTGACCCTGAGGGAGCCCTTTGGTTGAAGCTTCCTAGAAGAATTTTCATCTGCCATTGTTTGTTGAAACCCATCCTTTGGTCCATCCATCCATCCATCCATCCATCCATCCATCCATCCAGCAGTTATTTATTGAGCTCTTATTGTATGCCAGGCAGTGTTCTGGGAACTGGGGAAATAAAAGGTTAAAAATTCCAGTTTTCATTGAGCTTCTATTCTAGTGGGGGAGACTAAAAATAAACAAGTAAATAAAATATGAAGTACCTTTGCACCAACAGACTTGGTGCTTCAGGACCCAGTGGTTGGCATCCTGAAGTATGTGTCCTCTGCTCTCTCATACACCCTGTTTCTATCATAATGTGTATCACACTGCTTCCCACCCTACGTTGTGAGCACCATGAGGGCAGAAATTGACTTGGGTTCACCATATTTCTCTGGTACCTAGTTTAATAATAGACATCTTGAAGGGGCACACAATGTGGTGATCAAACCATAATCAACCATACAAAGAGGGGAGAAGGGTAAAAAGTCCAATAGGCACCAGTTTCCTGGGTGTCTTCATGGGAATTAGTCTATATATAGTATGTAAATATATGACACATAGGTCTAAGTACCTTTTCACCTAACAATACTATCTTGGAGATCATTTCCTTTTAGAGCTTCCTTATTTTTTTGAACAATTCTATTCCATTATATGGTTATTACATGATTTATTTAACTGGTTCCCTAGCAAAAGCTTATGTCATTGTTTGCAGTCTTTTGCTGTGATGAAAATCCCGTGGTGAGCAAGTTGTTCTTATTCGCATATTTGCAAGTCCCACATGATAATTCCTAGAAGTGGGATTGCTGACTCAGGGCATGCCATTCCGTATTGATTTGTAAAGTGAAAGCAGAAAAATGAGTGGACTAATGATCCCATGTAGTCGACAAAGTCACCAGTCCCTGGGAGTGTTCTGCTCATTGGCCTTATGGCATCTGATATCACTTCTTTTTTTGTGCACCAGGCTGGAGAAACCATGTTCAATCGTGCCAAGCTCCTCAACATTGGCTTTCAAGAGGCCTTGAAGGATTATGACTACAACTGCTTTGTGTTTAGCGACGTGGACCTCATTCCAATGAATGATCATAATGCCTACAGGTGTTTTTCACAGCCACGGCACATTTCTGTAGCAATGGATAAGTTTGGATTTAGGTAAGAGATGTTCACCAGAATCTGCAGGAAACATGTTTTACTCTTACATGATGACTAGGAAATGCAATTCCTGTAGCCCAGGAGTGTCTCTTTAGGTTCTTGGAGGAGAATTTTTCCTCTGAGAACTGGGTGCTTTTTAAGCCCAAAGTCCGTAAAACTTGAGAAGAAAAGTGAAGTTCAGAAACATCCCTACCTCTACACATCCAGGCAAGAAGAGTTTTTATGTTTGGGATGGCTCTTGCCTTTAGGCTCCAAACAGATGCTGTATTTCCTTGCTTTCTTCTGTCCTCTTCCCCACACAATTTGGGAAGCAAATTGGACTCATTTTCCCCAAGTAGATTCTTGGGTTTGGGTACCTTGGCAGATATACCTTGGTACTTTAAGAAGGAACATGATACTGTTTCCCTGCAAAGCACAGGCTTCTGTTTAAGCATGAGGACCCAAACTTTCCCACCAAAATGCCCCTAGTGAGGAGGTCAGCCAATGCCTGTCTCTAAGAGCAATAGTATAATGTAAAGCATAAGGTCATAGATGGAAAATAGCCTTATGTAGTCTTTTTTTTTTATCTTAAAAAAATAAATCTGCATTTTGTTCCATAATTATCCCTGTTTATATTAACATAGAATTGTTTAAAATCACCTATTAGTTGAGTATACTGACCTTTCCCTCCTTGCTCTACGTTAGCTTGAAGCTCCAGGAAGCTGTGCTGCAGACCCCATGTGCTAGGCATCCCCGGCCTGGGTGCGCCGCCGTGGTGTGGCAGGCCTGTGCCAGTCAGCAGTCCCTTGGTTTAGATATGAATGCTTTCTTTCAGACTCCTTTTATTCCCATTTCTTTCTGTCTTCCCTTGCTGGGGGCAGTGAGGGCTATGAAACTAAGGATGGTGTGAGGAGAATTTGACTCTAAACATCACCCTGTGCCCTCTCCCCTCTTCCCTGTTTATGTACCTTCTTCTCTTTAAGAGACACAGGCTCAAACCCTGTCCCCTCTTAATTTCTCCTCTTGAAGCGTGGTGGTAAGGACCTCATTCTTTGCCACAGTACCGTGCTTGTTTTACCCAGAACCAGTCAGGCTTGGGGGATGAGGTGGTTGGTCAGAGAAAACACAGACAGCAAACTGAATCTCATCAGCTCGGCATGTGCTTCCCTGTGAGGTCACGAAGAGTCCCTTTTTTTGTAAAAATGCTGATCGTGACAAACCTTAGTGGCCTGGCCACCTGGTTCAAACCCTCACTTGTAATCAGGTGCAGACGGTTGTGTGACGTGTGTCCAAAGGTGGGTAACTGGGCCCCTAACTGATGACACCTAATTATATATAGATTACCTTTGACTCATTAAAGCAGACCCTTCTGGATCTTCATGGATACTTCTAGTCCGATGTCCTGAATGTATTTGAAAATAGTCATTGCAGCTTTTTTTCATGTGCTCTGTATGGTTTGGCTGACTTCCCCCTTCAAGTCTGAGTTAGTTTTCCTTAAATTGTGTGATGGATTTTAGTCTCTTTGGATTCCAGTAAGAGCCCTGGTGTGGTTTGGTGCTGCATACAAGGTCATCCCAAAACCACAGCCTTTACAGGACCCATAGGAAAGCCTTTGCCTGGCTTCCGGGTATGATCTGAGTGTTAACATTTCTCATTGGTGCTCCGTCTGCATCCTCCAGAAGCCCATGATTCATAACCATTGAAATAGTAAAATATAGGGGCGCCTGGGTGGCTCAGTCGGTTAAGCTTCTGAGTCTTGGTTTCGACTCAGGTTGTGATCTCACAGTTCCTGAGATCCAGCCCCATGTTGGGCTCTGCGGGCTCAGCGCTGGCAGCCTGGAGCCTGCTTGGGATCCTAACTGTCCCTCTCTCTCAGTGTGTTTTCCCTGCTCACGCTAGCGCCCATGCACACACACACTCTCTCAAAATAAAGAAATAAACATTAAAAATATAGTAAAATACAAAAAGGTGTGGAAAGATGAGAGCCCTGATGCCCCACTTCTTGAAAATGTATCAAAATAGATTCACCATTATACATTTTGCTAAGTTGGGATGTGGTAGAAATTTCCTAGAAAATTTTATTTTGGCAAATTTTCAGAAACGCTATTTTGACTGTTGGGGGTCAGAGTTCAAGCCAGTATACCTGTGGAAGAATGAAAGTTAGACTGGTAGATGGGCTGAGGGTGGAAAGGGAGGGCATGACAGGGTGGGCACAGGGAGGCTTTACCGCAATCTCGGTTTCCAGGACCTCCTGGATAAGCATTTCTCATGCAGGAGCAGGACACATGGGAAGCAGGTTCCTGAATGGGGCACAGGAAGTGCGCTTATGCTTTCTCGTCATTGACTAATTTTCCAGGTAACCATAGAAGCAACACAATATTCTTAGAGCAAATTCTACTTTTTGACTTCTGTGTCTTCTCTACTGATATATAAAAACAGAACAAAGAAAACCCTTATAAATCCCCAATTTATAAGTTCCAGAGAATAAAAATAACTTCAGAAGCATTTGTGCTTTGAGCATGCTTTATTTTGAAAGTCAAAACTTACTAACCACTGGTTTTCTTTGTGTGTGTGTGTGCGTGTGTGTTTTTCCCCCAGCCTACCTTATGTTCAGTATTTTGGAGGTGTCTCTGCTCTAAGTAAACAGCAATTTCTCACCATCAATGGATTTCCGAATAATTATTGGGGCTGGGGAGGTGAAGATGATGACATTTTTAACAGGTAATTGTCCCAACTTAGCTGTCTTTCTCCCCTGTCTCCCTTCACTTCCAGTTTTTCAATCAGTGCCTGATTATTCTGCAAGGATTGACCCTTGGGAGGGATGTAGTCCCCACTCAGCCCAAATTCTTAGAAGTGCCCTGCTGTAGGTGCTACAGGTGCTGAAAAATGTCTCTAGGAAGTTTAGCTTTTGTGATTTTTGCATTAGCCTTGGAACATGCAAAATGAGAACCAAATAAAGGGTTGGGTTTACTTTGATTTATCCCACATGCCATTTTGTCCTAAAGAAGTAAACATGCCCTTTGCAAAAATTCAGCATCTCATTGTGGTCCCGTTTGATTATGAAACAAGTTTCTTTGGGCAGGATCCTAAGTTCCTTTACAAAATCTTTGTGCTATTTGTTTATTTTGGAATATTTTTAACAAACATAAAAGAGGACTGAGTAGTATAATGAACTTCTGTGGACCCACCCAGCCCCAACAACCACTACTTTCTACCAGCCCTGTCCGCCCCATCCACACCCCGGGGCTCCTTTATCATGTGCGTTGTCATTGCAGATGGTAAAAAGAAAAAACAAAACAAAACACCAGTGGCATTTGAAACCACATTCTGCCCAGTTCTCCCTGACAGTGGAAACTTCAACCCTGCCATCTCCAGATAAGAAGTAACTTCTCCCTCTGGGAGCTAGTCTGAGCTTGTCACTGAGCTTGATATCAGAATATACCCTAGCTCCTTCCCGAATTGGAGTACCTTAATTTGATCAATTAACAGAAGGTGTCTGTCAGAGCAGCACCCAAGTCAGTCAAGTTTAGCTTTGTGTGAGAACCTGTCATAGACCCAGGTCTTTACTATCAACCTGGAAGAAAACCTGAGGTTTAGAGGATGCGGATTGATTATCAAGCATCTTCAGACAGAGCACTGTGTCACACAGGCCCGATGGGGAGGACACTGAAGCCCCAGACAGGGGGTCCAGACAGAAACAAACTTGCTTCCACAGCACCACCTGGGCAAACCTCAGACCCACAGGATGGTGTTAGGGGCTGATGTGACACCACAGACGCAAGCAGTTAAGAGGGTTAGTGGGAAGGGAGCACTGAGAATGGACACCCAAGGGTGGAGGGACTAGAAGGATGGGTGGCTGGGGGAGCAGCTTTCTTGAAAGATAAAGGACCTAACTCGCCGTATGCCAGGCGCTGAGGGAGACAAGGCCAGAAACCTTTAAGTTATCCAGGACCAGCCAGTCCTGCTTTTTAACCAACTTGTGCTCCTGCTGTGTCAAGGCTTTGGTTGTGGTCCCCATTCCTTTCCCCCAGATCTACACAGAACCTTCCACCCTGTTCTGGCTGCCTCTAGTCTTGTTCTCTGCTCTCCATTCTTAACACTGGTTATCAGAGAGTCCTCCCTTTGGCCAAAAACTTTGGGTAACTGTATATTCTACCCCTTTCAGACACTGGCACTGATCTGAAAAATGGGATGCGAAAAGCCCCAAGAAGGCCTCCATGATTTAGCCTTCACCCTTCTTTCCAGCCTCATCTCTGACCACTTTCTACCCCAGACTCTTTCCACCAGTCCCCAGAAGCTTCTGTTGTTCCCCGAGGGCCCTGTGTTTGCTCTGCCTCCCTGCCTTTGCCTGTGTTGTCCCGACTGCCCTAAATGCTCTGTGGGCACCCATTCGTCTTCATAGCTGGCTCTGCCTAGTCTTGCTCAGGTAGAGTGAGTGGCTTCTCCCTCTGTGCTCCCCACCACCACCTCCCCTCCTCACCTCCATCCTGGCACTGATGGCCCTATGTTCCAAGTCCACATTGTAAGTTCTGTGAGGGTAGACACCCCCAGTGCCTGGCACAGAACACTCCCCCACCAACATAAACTACAGAACCAGTGGTCAAAGGGCACAGGGAATTAGCATGAGTTTTAACTGGTGCCACAGTGAGCTGAGGTATGGGCTGAGTGAGAACAGTGAACAAGATGGCAGATGGGGCAACAGTCTGGGGCTGTTGGACCCAAGCCTTATGGCAGCTTTGCGGTGACGACTTGTCCCTTCACTCCTTGCAGGTTAGTTTTTAGAGGCATGTCTGTTTCTCGCCCAAATGCTGTGGTTGGCAAGTGCCGGATGATCCGCCACTCAAGAGACAAGAAAAATGAACCCAATCCTCAGAGGTGTGTTCTATGTTCATTTACATTCTTTCTTTCCCCTTTCAGGTGGGGTAGGCTATAGGAATGAGGCTCTGGTGAGGGCTCCAGGCCTCAAGGGAAAGGGAGGGATCTGTCCATGAGTTGGGTAGAGTAGACTAGGTGGTGGGGTGGGGGTGGGGGGGCAATGAAGGACAAATGTTTCATGGTTTTTTTTCTTAAGATTTTTGTTTTGACACCAACCCTTTGCCTGTTTTTCTCTTGTAGGTTTGACCGAATTGCACATACAAAGGAGACAATGCTCTCTGACGGTTTGAACACACTCAGTTACAAGGTGTTGGACATAGAGAGAAACCCGTTATATACCAAAATCACAGTGGACATCGGGACACCGAGCTAGCATTTTGGTACACTAATAAGAGACCTGAAAATGGCCAGGGACCTCTGCTGTGTGTCTCTGCCAATCTGCTGGGCCGGTCCCTTTCATTCTTAACAATCAGAGTGATAGGCCCCCTCCAGTCATCATTCAGATGCCTTTCCAGTTGACCAGGACGAGTGGGATATTTTGCCCCCAACTTGGCTCGGCATGTGACTTCTTAGCTCTACGAGGTGTTTGTAAATGTAGAAACTATCAGCCTTTGGGGGAATCTCGGCATGTTCACAGTGTCACCCCAAAGAATCAGTACACAGCCCCAAATTTGGTGACTGTGGGACTTATTTCCAGTGATAAACTCCTAATCTGTTGTGAAATAGGTAAGAATTTCGCTTTAAATTGTGGTATTCTTATTACTTCATGAAAAATCGGAGAGTGCTGCTGAAATCGGATTGGTGTGATGTTTTTTGTTTGCATATTCTAACAGAAAAACGCAATCTCGACCTTTCTCATTTTACTCCTCCCCCACCTTTTAGCAGTATGCAGCTACCACAATCACTTGTGTGCGTATGTCTTTTCTTAGCAAAAGAATTTTAAAACTTGAGCCTTCGACCTTTTGCCCTGCTAACGTGTGAATTCCAAGGCAACGTTAGCCATCAGAGCAAAAGCCTTGAGTGTCCTCAAATTCAGTGGCCTTTCTCCAGATTGTCTGATTTCTGAATGTAAAGACTTTTTTTTTTAAAAAAGCAGTTTGTAGTATTTTAAAGAAAGAACAAATCGGGTTTTATTATGATCTAGCTTGATTTTGTGTTGACCCAGATTTGCATAGCTGTTTAGTGTTAAATCATGACAATTTATTTTTCTGAGCATGCTATATAAACTTGAATTTCCTATGTATTTTTATTGTGGTGTTTTAAACGTAGGGAGGGGATTGAGCATTTTTTAGTGGGAAAAATAACATATGCTGTAGTGGCCTGATTTGGCCGGCAGGTCAGGTTTTGTAAAGAGCAAAATCACTTTTGGGCCCTTTGAGGGCAAGACCTCCCTGGTCAGAGTTATCCTGCTAGACCTCTGGGGGAGACAAAAGCCTAGGTCTGCCAGGCAGAGCTCCCCACCTCCCTACCCTCCCCAGGTGGGAGGGAACCTCCTCCACCCCTCTTCCCACTGACCCTGGGACCTCCCTTTAGGGCCCTAGGCTGTGGAGTTCTAAATGATAGCAATCAGGTTGTTTACTGGCCCTTAGTCTGGGGAGGAGGAGGAAATCACTGCTCTGGCCCCTGTGGAGTCCAGGGGCCACCTCCTTCACTGTGCTAGCCACATTGCCTGGCCTACCTTGCTGGACCCATTCTCCTTCCTCCCCCCTTCTCCTTTCTCCTTTCTGTCTCCTTTCTCCTTCCTTCCTCTCTGTTTTTGTTCCTTTGCCTCTTGCCTGTTCCCTAAAACTTGCCTGTGGCACTCAGGGTCAAACAGACTATTCATTCATTCTCCAGCATGAATGTGCCTTTTAATTAGAGATCTAGAAAGTTCAGCTGAACCCTCCCACACTCCCTCACAACCACTCTGGTGCCTAAAGCTTCCCAGTCCCCTTCAGGTTTTTAGCAGGTGCTCGCACTCCAGGGAGGCTGATCCACAGGGGTGTCTTCCCCAGACCCACCTCTCCTGGGGGAGAGCGAGGACTGCCTGGGGTGGGATGCACAAGGCAGTTCCTACCACTGGCTGCCCTTGTCGGGTCCAGCCTGAGCTAAGGGCAAAAAGAGTCAGCTATCTAATCCCAGGGTTGACCCTTTAGCTGGTGGCAGCCCAGAGCCCCACCACTGGCCTCCTGGAAGCCAGCCCTCAGTGTGGAGGCTAAACTGGTGCCCAGCCCTGGTCTTACCTGTGCCTTTATCGCTTTGAGCATCTTGGATGCTACCATGGTTCTTTTCCAGAAGCCTTTGTATTGGTTAAAAATTATTTTCCACTGCAGAAGCAGCTGGGCTATGCGAAGAGTATTCGTTCGGTCAGTCCCCCGTTCCTTGACAGGGGTGTCAGTGGAACCAGGAATGACCGCCCTGAGAGTGAGTTTTGGGAAATACAAAGAATGAAGACCTCTCCTCTCCTTCTGTCCCCAGATCCTGGCTTTTCCAAAGTGCCTTAAAAGAAGGGAGACAAATATCCTGAGTGGTAACTTCTTTATTATTATACTTTACTCTTACAAAAAAATTCTGACTTTTTTTTTTCCTCCTGTTTTCCTGTTACACTTTCCTTCATGTTCCACTGGAATAGTCAAGTGTATGGTTCGTTCTCAGAACCAAGGGGGCTTCTGCTTCACCTGTTCCCCACTTGCTGACCTTCTGGTGCTTTCATGGGGCCCACTTGGGCCCAAGGTTAGGCCCGGATGCTTGCCTGGTTTATAAGATGCTGTGGGTCCTCTTTCCTCCCTGAGGAGGTTAGGGCTGAGGGTTCAGGGAGCATTTCCTTCACCTGGAAGGTGTCACCATGAAGTTGTTATGTGCTGTGTCTTTCTCTGTTTCTGTCCATCCCGATGCTGGTGACCCCGTGAAGTGGCCTTTGGGAAAGATTAGAAGGCAGAGGTGGCACGAGAGGGTAGAAGAAATGCTGGTGCTGGCTCTCAGTCTGGGCAGGGTCTCTGCTGACCTCAGGGCTGGGCGTGGGTGCCCCACTCAGCCAGTACGGCAGCTGTCCTGTCCCAGAGACCTGTTGTGCTGTGTATTTCGATCTCCCATGTATGCAAATGTATGCGTGTACCATTGTTAAGTGGGAGGGGGGAATGTCTGACCTTGGTGTTCAAAACAGAACTGTATTTTTGTCTTTAAAATCCAGTAATATAACGTGAATAAATGACCTTATCTTTGTAACCTCAGGTGGTTTCTTTTCTGATTTAAGTAAGGGGTTTGGGCTCTCCGGGCCCGGAGGGAAATGATTGGGACTGCCTGCTGGGAGGATCAGAGGAGAGCAGAGGTCTGCCACAAGGGGGCGGGTCATGGCTGGGGGTGGCGGTGGTCCCTCACCTGACTATGTTCCACACACCTCACTGGAATCAGCCACTTCCCAGTCCGAGCCTCATTTTCTTACCTGAAAATGGAAATAATAGCACCTAGACTTTCTGAGGCTTAAAAGAGATGATGGGTCTAAAATAATGACTGGCACCTCACAGGAACTTACTACATAGTAGTTAGTACCACTTCAAAATAGAATTTCCACTAGCAGTTCTCTGGCCACATTCTGCTGTATTCGGCAATCACCATGAGAGTCCCGAGATCCTTCGCAGAGCCATTTACACAGGTGTTCACAGAGTAACTTAAATGGTACCATACGAAGTGAGATTTCTTTTCAGTCCCAGGACATTTAAACAGATGTTCTACAGGGTCTTAGTTGTGACTCAAGGACTTGAGACAGTAAGTACCCTGTGTGCCTTCTCCTTCTCATCACCCCCAGGATCAGGTACCAGCAACGTATTAAGGTGCTGGTTGGATTGACTTGGCATCTGGAAGAAATGTGTCAAAGGAGACCGGTATGAAGGAGAGGGCACCCTTGCTGTCCAGGTTGGTGGAGCTGTGAACGTGGGACCAATTGGGAAACAGGAGCAGTAAGGGCAGCACTGTATAGCCCCCCAATGCTATCTGGCTATCCCCACCCATCCTTGTGACTGCTGAAAGGACCCCTAGGGGCCTCAGACCTGAACAGAGGTGGTCTTGGGCTCAGATCTGACCTTTGAACAGGAGACTCTGGTCCTTTCAACAAAGTGCTGCCTTTGCAAGCTGTAAGGTCTGGGTGAAGTGGAGCACCTTCTGTCCCCAAAGATGCACATATCCGCACAAATACATACAAACTTACATGCATAACATACCTGACATGTGCCTATGAGAGACCAGAGTGCCTGGGTTCAAATCCAACTGTTGCTTCTTCCTAGTGCTGTGATGTGACCACTCCAAATCTGGAGGCACCCAGGACCTCACCAGTGGTGTTTTCCCTCCCCTTCCCTGCCTCACCTGAGCAAAGGTGTTTGGAATGGCAGCACTGGGAAGGAAGGGGGCTTGAACCCCCATGGTGGGCTCTGAGGGGGCCAGGAAGGGATGATGGCAGGAGGAAGGGGGCCACAGACAGGCTCCTGGGGGTTGGCCATTTCCTTGAGATGTGCTCTGTCTCATCTCCCACTCCACATGGACCAGACCAAGTCTGAGCCAGGCAGAGCTCAGGAGTCATGCAGTGTGGACTGGGTGGGCACCAGGCCCCCCTACACAGTACCTTTCTTCCATGGGAGACTGTGACCTGGATGCCAAATCACTGACTTACAAATAACTTTTGGAGGCAGGGCGGTGGTGCCCAGGTCACTGGGTCCTTGTGGAGGCATGCGAGTGGAACCTCCCGAAAGTAGGAGTATTTGCTGCTGGTGACCAGAGGGAAGCTGTGTGTAGGGAGAGGTCAAGGAAATGAGAAGATGCCCAAGTTCTAAGTGTTACCAAGTCTTCACCACACTTCCAGTCTCCCCTCCTCTTGTTTATTCCAGGAGGTGAGAGTTTGCACATTCCTAGGGGCCGATTTCTTAGAACTGGAACTTATTTACCCTGTCAGAAAGGAAATGAGGTTTGTCTGGCTGAGCCAGTCATGCCAGACAAGCCTCATTTCCTTCTCTGGCAGAGTCCCCGGGCAGGGAATGTAGCTATTGCCTTCATCTGGGCTCAGGGACCTGTACCCGGGCTGTGAGGCAGAGAAACCTTTGGGACATGGTTGTTATGGGTAGTTACAGGGTCAGTAGGCCAGAAACCACAGGGACATGGCACCACAAGGACGTCTGCCTTTGAGCAAGATGTGTGCCAGCTCACCAGGCAGGGGGCTTGGGAAGATGGCCAGGAAAAAGCCATGTAAACAGTGATCATTACTTCTGGCTCTTTCTGCCTTCCCATTCACTGTGTAACTCTGGGCAAGTGGACTTCCGTCTCTGAGCCCTTAGTTTGCTCTTCTGTTTTAGGACTTGCTCTCAGATTCCACCCCTGGTTTCCCCATAGTTCTGCCCTTCTCCCAGTAGGAAGTGCCTTGATTTGGGTTTCCTTTTTGTCCCTGAGGTTAACCCTTCTTATCACCTTGAAGGAAGTCACTTTATCTCTGAGTCTTCATTTATAAAAATAGCAGGATCGCCCGCCTGCCCTGTGCAAATCACCCACACTGAGATACCACTTTATACCCATTAGGATGGCTGTTATCAAAAAGCCAAAATTAGCATTGCTGAGCATGTGGAAAAATTCCAACGCCTGTGCACTGCTGGTGGGAATATAATATGGCATAGCACCTATGGAATATCTCATGGTGATTCTTCAAAAAATTAAACATAGAATTGCCATATGATCCAGTAATTGCTACTTCAGGATATATACCCAAAAGAAATGAAAGCAAGGACTTGAACAGATACTTGTAAATGCATGTTCACAGCAGACTTCTTCACAATAGTCAAAAGGTGGAGATGACCCAAGTGTCTATCAAGGGATGAATGGATAAACAAAATGTAGTGTGTACATAAAATGGAATATCATTCAGCCTTAAAAAGAAAGGAAGTTCTGACAAATACTACGGCATAGATGAACCTTGAAGACATTATGCTAAGTGAAATAAACCAGTTACACAGGGACAGATATTACGTGATTCCACTATGTGAGGTACCTAAGTAGTCAAATTCACAGAGACAGAAAGTTGAGTGATGGTTGCCAGGGGCTGTAGGGGAGAGTGAGTAGAGGGAAGAATGGAAGTTAGGGTTCAATGAGTACCGAGTTGTAGTTGTAGAAAATGAAGTTCTGGAGATGGATGGTGGTGATAGTTGCACAATAGGAATGTACTAAATGCCACAGAACTGTGTACTTAAAAGTGGTTAAAATGATAAACTCCATGATATATATATATATATATATGCTATAGAGTGAGTGTGCCCCCCGCCCCCATTCACGTTGAAACTTTATTCCCAGTATGATGGTATTTGGAGCTGAGGCCTTTGGGAGGTGGTTGGTTAGCTCATGAAGACAGAGCCCACGTGCATGGGATTAGTGCCCTTGTAAATGAGACCCGGAGAGCTCCCTCATCCCTTCTGCTACATGAGGTTAGAGCAAGAAGGCGCAGTCTGTGAACCAGGAAGCAGCCCCTCACCAGACATCAAATCTGCCAGCACCTTAATCTTAGACTTCCCAGCCTCCAGGACTGTGAGAAATGAATTTCTGTTGTTGATAAGCCCTCCAGTCTATGCTATTTTTGTTACAGCAGCCTGAAAAGACCAAGACGGCATACTTTACCACAGTTTTTTAAAAAGGAGGCAGCTCCCTGTGGCCAAACTTGACCTCATCTTGCTCTGGAGGTGGCTGAGGATGGTGGTGTGGGGTCCAGCACCCACCTGGAGATTTCGCGTGTGAGAAGGGCTGGCCATGTGGGGAGTGCCACCTGAGAATCTGCTAATCGTGGGCACTCAGCTTGGTTGCTGAATCCAGCTTGGTGCTCTGCCCCAGATAACCGGCTTTACAGTTGCTACCTTTGCCCAAGACTAATATCCTTCCCTAAAGAAACTAGATGCAAAGCTGCCAGGGGGGGTTGGGGGAAGAAGGGGAAGCCTGGACTCAGGCAGGTTATCATGACCGGGGGACAAGGAGGCGCTTACTCCAGAGTGCCCCCTTGATTCCCATTTACTGTTGGCAGAAACTAGGGGCCAAGCTGGAGGCTTTTTAAAAGAAGAAATGACAAGCTGGGGCCAGATTACACCTGGGGATAACATAGTCACCTAGATAAATTCTGTCTAGATGAAGGGGAAGGCCCCTAAGGGCCAGGAGGGAGAGCACAAGTGAGTTCTGAAGGGCAGGAGGGAGGGACACTTGGGAGAGATGGTCCTAGACTTGGTGTTGGTGAGGGTGGGGGAACCTCCATCCCCGTGCTACTGCATTGTACATCCTTTCTGGGAGTGGACTGTAGACACGTAAATCTTAAAAGTGGACCTACCCCTTGACCTTGCAATTCAGCTTCTAGGAGTTTATCCGAAGAAAGCAAAGCCATGCACTAAGATGCAAGTGTGTACCCTGCCACTGCTTGTAATACTGAACACTTAGAAGCCACCATCAATGGGGGACAGTGCTAAATAAATGAAGTGCATCCCAGCAATTAAGTACAGTGTGACCATTGAGAATGATGAAGTAGATCTATATTTATCGATTGGGAAGAGGTGTAAGAAAAAAAGGAAACTACCGAATGGTTTTTCCATACATGGCAGGGAAATGTATGAATAATTTAGTGCAGAAATTACTCTGTAATTGTTTGTGGGGGCAGATGCACGAGCGATAAAATGAAGAGGTGATCTTCCCTTTTCTGCACAGACTGTACAGCCAGGCTCCTCAGGAGTAACCATCTTTAGTGTTTCAGGGGTTGCCTGAGGGCTATTAACAGCGCTGTGCTGGCCCCATTGAAAGAATGAGCAGGATTGTCCCCTGGGGGGTTGCATTCCCTGCAAGTGCCCAGACTTGGGAGGAAGATGGGGGCTCCCCCTACAGGGGAGTGGTGCAGGCCTGTGCCCAGTTCCCAATGTGGTGGGATGTGGCATGCTGTGGTGATGCTCAATGGAGGCTGGACAGGAGCTCAACTTGGGCTGATGAGCCTCTAGCTAGTCTCTCAGATTTAGAAAAATCAAGTTAGGACATTTGTTGCCACTCTTTCCTGTGTACAATTGAACATTCACGCCTGTTATATTTGGATAATAAAAATGTCAAAGAACAGAAGAATGGGAGGGGACACTGTGCCCTGGCTCCTAAGGAGCAATATGGGCCCGAGACCCCTGATCAGGACCCTGTGAAGAGTGTGAGCCTAGGAGGAAGTGAGGGAGACCCCCAATGCCCATGGATCTTTGGCCCCAGAATCCAGGAGCTCTGCTGCTGAGGGAGGCCCTTGACATCTGGATTTTGACACAGGTTTGGGCATGGAGCTATTGTAGACTCACGTCCGGTCCAGATGTGAGTACTGGACAACTCCCTGCCTGGAGGGCATGTGCCAGAGGAGGGGGGATACCAGGCCATGGTACGGCTCTAACTTTGAATCTTTATCTGGTAGGGTGCCAGGAATTGTGTGCCCAGCCCTGCACCACCCTGCTCAGCTCCACGGGGCTCTGCCAGGCGGAACTCTCCGCACCTTGGGTGAGTGAGCTACGGGAGGTTATCTAGCCAGGGACTTGGGCTTTTGGCGGGGACTTCAAAGTGCTCCCTTTGTGTGAAAGTGTCCTGTTGCTCTGTAAGTGATTTTGGCTTCTCTGATAACAGCAGCATAGGAGACAGGCCAGCTGCAAGATCCCAACTCTGTAGTTTTGCAACCTCACCAAAGGCAGTGAGGGAGGAAGCGTGGGGGCTGCAGATAGACGTGGTGAACTGCTGCATGTGGGCCCTTATCGGCGCACCTCGTGCTTTCCCACCTGCTCTGTCGTGCTCATTCAGTAATCCCCATGGCGGGAAACTGAGGCTCAGGGAGGTCATGTGACTTGTACAAGGTCACACAGAGTCAGTGTGTGACCCACATCTCCTGAGTCCCCAGTCCAGGACTCTGGCCATTGAACCATGAATCCAGCCACTCATCCAGACTCTGCAGCACTCTCTCTGCAGTACAGGTGGGAACGGGAAGCAGCAGGCTGAGTGGTGCCCCACCCCAGCGGGAAGATGTGGCCCTTACTTAGAGCCTGGCATCAACAGCATTTTGCCAAGGCAGGTGCAGTGTAGATTGAGCACTGGGCCCAAGAGCATGGTTTTTATTTTGTGTGTTTTCATTTTGTTTTCTTTTCCCCCTTAGTTTTAGAGGACTTGGGAGTCTGGTGTACCGCATGACAGCAGCTCCTGGACCAGGGACAGTAGTGCAGCCGCAGTCTGGGAGACACATGGGGTGGTTAACGCACCCACGAGGATGCACGAGGCCCGGGTCATGGGGTACAAGGAAGGAAGAAGGGAGACCCCTAAGGGCTGAGGAGCCGCGTGGCTCTGAAGAAGTGGGGCTGCTTTCTGCCTCTGGAAGCATCACTCTGGGAGGTGACAACCTGGTTCCCAGACTGTACAGCTCTTTCATCCCACTGCTCAGAACCTGTCCCTACCCTGGGCCAACACCCAGTGTCCAGGAGGGATCACCACAGTATCTTCCCAAGGCTGCGGAGACCGGCGGCGGCGGAGAGTGGAGAGAGAGGCCCAGGCTTCTGCTCAGCCCTCCTTTTTCCTTCTTGGCACCTATCCTCCCTTCCTATCCACGCTCTCCCCAAAGGAGGGGAGCTGCCACACCATTCCCAATCCTCCCGGACGTTCTTAGCCAGTGGCACTTTCCTAAATGAAGCCAGGGCCGTGTTTTGGTCTGATGACTCATGATTTTTAGACAGGCTGAACCAAAAGTGTTAAAAAGCGGGTCTTGGGGTCTAACTTTATCAGATACCAGCCCTCAGTGCTTCATGTTTCATGGGATTTGCTCTGGATGGAAGCTGACCTAGCCACAGTGAAACTGTGATAAGGGGAAAAGACCTGCTGGTGAGGACAGATGACTGTCCACCATGACTGTTTTGTCAGAGCCCAGGCTCAGAGGCCAGCCTGGGCTCTGCCTGTCAGCCGGATGCCCTGTCTCGGACTCATGTGCTGGGGCTCAACTCTTGTCTCTCACTGACCCTGGGCTTGGTGACTGGTGGGCTTGGCGGATGAGCTTGGCCCTGCTGTTGTCCAGGGCCTGTGGGCACTCTCTCACCGTCTTGGGTCTGCTGGATCTTGCAGGTTCACTGCCCACACCCTCTAGTAGACTGTTCCAAGGCTTTTCTTCATGGGAAACAAGGCCTGCCAAGCCTTTCCCTGGCCCACCACCAACTCTTAAGTGAGGACATTGCTGGGGGTGCTTTGCTTTGGGCCGAGGCAGGCAGTAGAGGGACCTAAGGAAGCCCTGGACTAGCAGGCCCGTATTGACTTGATGGGTGACCAAGGCCAGAAACTGGGTGCGGAGGCCATGAGGTCCCTTTAAGACTGCCAGCCATGGTTCTAGGAAAACTCTCCAGGGGGTTTTATTGCCCCGGCTCCTTCTGCCCATTTGAGGTTGCTGCTGTGGGGCTTAACACAGTACTGAAGGACAGAAACAAAGGTCCCCTTGTCCATCCAGGAAACCAGGGAGGGGGAGGGTGGAAGGAAAGACAGCTTCCGGCAGTCCTGAGGCATTCCCGGGGGCATAGATCACAGTCCAGAGGGATCTAGGCCTTTGCTGCAAGCCTTCCTGGAAAGCCCTGTTGCTCTTCCTTCTTCGGTCTGCCTCACCACCTGGACTGAAGCTGCAAAAACACAAAGTTCAGCTCACAAAGTGAGACACAAACTTGTCCCAAGGGTCTCTGGTGGCCTACCTCCTGTTTTCTCCCCAACACTGCTGGAGAAAGACCCCAAGGGAACATTAGAGCCTCAGCCTCTCACTGTGACCAAGGAGAGCTCCAGCCCTGAGCCTTCGTGCGGAGATGTCAGCCTCCTGCTCAGGTTCCCCTGCTGGTAGCGCGCCAGAGGGCCACTCTTCTAAAGGAGACATGGAGTCTAGCTGCAATTTACAGGAGAGAAGAGAGACCCAGCTCTTTAGGGGGCTTTAGGGCTTATGGGACAAGGCCACTCTACTTACCTGGAAGGCAGTCATCATCTCAGTGGATATAGCCTCTCCCACAGGTGCTCATAGCACTCCCCAGTTCACAAAGCCTTCCCATAACTTCTGGTCCTGTTGGCTCATGACAGCTTTGGGAGGTGACTGGGCCACTGGCAGAATTTAAAGGATATGGACTTACATTAAAGCCAGATATATTTGGGTTCAAAGACCTGACCTCAGGATGCCTGGCTGGCACAGTTGGAAGAGCATGCAACTCTTGGTCTCAGGGTCATGAGTTTGAGCCCCATGTTGGGTGTAGAGACTATTTAAACAAACAAACAAACTTAAGGAAAAGAAAAAAAGACCTGACTTCACCACATAGCCATTGTAGGCCACTGGGTAAATTGCTTTTTTCCCCATACAGATATCCCATAATCCCAGCACCATTTGTCCTTCCCCCACTGCTCTGCAGTGCCACCTTTGTCATGAAGCAGATGTCCTGACCTGTGAGGGTCTATTTCTGGACTCTATTCTGGTGTGTTGCTCTATTAATCTATCCTGTGGCAAACCATATGGTCTTAGTATACCTTTCAATTACTTTTATTCCCTTTCTTCATGAGTGTCTTGGCTATTCTTGGCTGTTGCATTTCCATATGAATTTTATAAATTTTTAAAGTTTATTTATTTTGAGAGAGACAGAGACAGCACGAGTGGGGGGAGGGGCAGAGAGAGAGAGGGAGAGAGAGAGAGAGAGAGAGAGAGAGAGAGAGAGAGAGAATCCCAGGCAGGCTCTGTGGGGCTTGAACTCACAAACCGTGAGATCATGACCTGAGCTGAAACCAAAAGTCGGGCTTTTGACCGACTGAGCCATCCAGGTCCCCTCCATATAAATCTTATAATCAGCTTGTCAAGTTCCACCAAAAATCACCACCACCATCACCCCACTTACTGAGGTTCTGATTGAAATTATGTTAAGTCTGTGGATCACTATAAGGAGACTTGATACCTTTAAAACACTGAGCCTTCCCCTTTCACACAGATGGCGCCAAAGGCAAAGAAGGAAGCCCCTGCTCCTCCCAAAGCCAAGCCAAAGAAAAGGATTTGAAGGCCAAGAAAGCAGTGCTGAAAGGTATCCACAATCACAAAAAAAGATCCACATATCACCTACATTCCGACTGCCCAAGACAGTGTGTCTCTGAAGGCAGCCCAAATATCCTCAAAAGAGGGCCCCCAGGAGAAACAAACTTGACCTCTATGCCATTATCAAGTTCCCCCTGACTATGGAGTCACCCGTAAAGAAAATAGAAGGCAACGACACACTTGTGTCATTGTGAATATCAAGGCCAGCAAGCACCAGATCAAAGAGGCTGTGAAGAAGCTCTATGACATTGACATGGCCAAGGTCAACACTCTGATGAGGCCCGATGGAGAGAGGAAGGCAAATATGTTTGACTGGCTCCTGACTATGATGCTTTGGATGTTGCCAACAAAATTGGGATCATCTAAACTGAGTCCAGCTGGCTAAATCTAAATATTAATTTTTTCACCATAAAAAAAAGATTAAATAAAACATTGAGCTTCCAATCTATAAACACAATGTAATCCTCTTTTGGCTTAGGTCTTTTTAAATCTATATTTAGAGGTCTTTACACATTATTATTTTTTCCTAGCTATTTGATATATTTATACTGTTATAAATAATAGCCTTTTAAAATTTATTTTTCTGTTGTTGCTGGTATATGGAAATGCAATAGATTTTTGTGTATTGACCCTGTATTCTGTAATCTTGTTAATTAATTCTAATAATTTTTCTACATTCTTTTGGATTTTCTAAGTACACTTTCTTATCATCTGCAAATGAGATGTCTTCCTTTCCAATCCTTATAGCTTTTATCTCTTGCCTCCGTTACAATGTTGAGTAGAAGTAGTAGAGGTAGGGTTTTCCCCCCTTATATTTGCTTTATGTTTTGATTGTTCTAAATCCAGATATGTGAAGGAAAACCTTTACTAATTCACCATTGAGAATATTTGCTGGGGACGCCTGACTGGCTCAGTCTGTAGAGCACATGACTCTTGATCTCAGGGTTGTGAGTTTAAGTCCCATGCTGGGCATAGAGCTTACTTTAAAAAAAATGATATTTGATGTAGTTTTATGTAGCTATTTGTTACCATATTAAGAAAATTCCCTCTGTCCCTTTTTTGCTAAGAGGTTATTTCCCCTAATTATGAATTGATGTTGAATTTCATTAAGTTTTTTTTTAAATTTCTTTTAACGTTTATTTATCATTGAGAGACAGAGAGGCAGGCACGGAGTGTGAGCAGGGGAAGGGACAGAGAGAGGGGGAGACACAGAATCCGAAGCAGGCTCCAGGTTCTGAGCTGTCAGCACAGAGCCTGACGTGGGGCTCGAACTCACAAACTGTGAGATCATGACCTGAGCCGAAGTCAGTCACCTAACCAACTGAGCCACCCAGGTGCCCCTTATTAATTTTTTTTAGCATCTATTAAAGTGATGATGTGATTTTTCTCCCTTATTTTTTTTTAAATGTGTATTTATTTTGAGAGAGAGAGAGGTGCATGGGCCAGAGGGGGAGGGGCAGAGGGAAGGAGAGAGAGAATCCCAAGCGGACTCTGTGTTGCCAGCACAGAGCCCAATGTGGGGCTCAATCTCATGAACTGTGAGATCATGACCTGAGCCCAAATCAAGAATTGGACACTCAACTAACTGAGCCACCCAGGCACCCCTCCCTTATTATTTTAATGGAGGTGAATTGCTTGAATTGGTTTTCAAATCTTAAACCAACCTTGCATTCCCTAGAACAGAACCAATTTAGTCATTATCTATTAACCTTTTTACATACTGCAAGATTTGGTTGATTAATCTGTTGTTTTGGATTTTTACATTTATATTCATAAATGAGATTGGCAGGTAATTTTCCTTCTCATAAAATCCTCTTCAGGTTTTCATATCTCTGAAGGAGTTATTTTTCCTTTTCATTTCAATCTTATATAAGTCTGTTCAAGGAAAAACATTTTGGGTTTGGTTCTATTGTACTTTATTTCCATTTCATTCATTTCTGATCTAATTTTTAAAATTTCCTTCTACTTTATTTGGGTATAATTTTCTTTTCTTCTCATGGTTTGAGATGAAAGCTTAGCTCTTGATATATATTTAAATACATTCATTTATAAATTTCCCTCTAAGCACATATTTAATTGTATTTTACAATTTTATGTGTCATGTTTCTTACTATATAGTTTCTACTTAAAAATTTTTTTCTAATTCCAATAGACTTTTTTTCTTTCATCCAGTGATGACATAGAAATATACTTTTTAGGGGTACCTGTGTGGCTCAGTTGGTTGAGTGCCCAACTCTTGATATTGACTCAGGTCATGATCCCAGGGTTGTGGGATTGAGTCCTGTGTCAAGCTCCATGCTGAGCATGGAGCCTGCTTGAGATTCTTTCTCTCTCCCTCTTCCTTTGCCCCTCTCCCCTGCTCATGATCTCTCTCTCTTTAAAAAAGAGAGCAAGGAAGAAAGAAAGAAAAGCTAAAAAAAACACAAAACACCAAAAACAACTAAGCCCTAAAAAAAAAATGTACTTTTTAAATGTCCTACCATATGTGGAGATATGGTCATGTGACTGCCAGTTGATTCACAAGTTGGACGTGGGCAATCAGAGACTCCTCACCCTCTCCCCTGTCCTTGGAATGCACACTTGAGCCTACTATTCCAACAGTGGAAGCTGTTGCAAGGACATAGCCTTGAGAAATTAAGGTGTTGGCTGAGACAATCTGGACAGTATACATGACTAAACCCAGATAAAGCCTCTACATAAACTTTTTTTTTTTAACGTTTTATTTATTTTTGAGAGACAGAGACAGACCACGAGTCGGGTAGGGGCAGAGACAGAGGGAGACACAGAATCAGAAGCAGGTTCCAGGCTCTGAGCTGTCAGCACAGGGCCCGTTGCAGAGCCCAAACCCACGAGCAAGCTTCCACATAAACTTTAAGATTTGGCATATGGGTGCAGAAATCTACTCCTTTTGAACTGGCCTAAGACAAGTCTCATAAATAAATCTCCTTGCTTATTCAAACTGCCACTTACCAATCTGGAGTGGTCTGACTTTTTCTTCTGTCTCTCCCTGCCCTTTGTGTACTGTAGCCACACCCAGGAAGCTCCTACACTTAAAAAAAAATTTTTTTTTTTACATTTATTCATTTTTGAGAAACAGATAGAGACAGAGCACAAGTGGGGGAGGGGCAGAAAGAGAGGGAGACACAGAATCCGAAGCAGGCTCCAGGCTCTGAGCCGACAGCACAGAGCCCGCTGCGGGGCTCAAACCCATGGACGGTGAGATCATGACCTGAGCTGAAGTCAGACGCTCAACCGACTGAGCTACCCAGGAGCCCCCAAGAAGCTCCTAAATTTTTAATCAGTACGTGGGGTTTCAAAACGTATCAGACGTTTTGTTTGTTATGGCTTTCTAGTTCAATTTCATTGTAAGCAGAAATCATCCTCAGTATGATATCGATCCTTTGAAATTTATTGAGACTTCTTCCTTTGTGGCCCAGAATATGGTCAACTTTTGCAAATGTTCTTCTATGCATAAAAAGACAATGTAGTCAGAATTTTGGAGGACAGTATTCTGTGTATGCCCATTAGGTCAAATTTGCTAATTGTATAGTTCAAATATTACATAGCCTTAATAAATGTTAGATATCAATTCTTCTATACCCTTTACTTGTTAAAAATATTGCACTATGATTGTGCATTTTTCTGGTTATTCTTGTAATTCTACTGATTCCTACCTTTCATGTTTTGAGGCTATATTATTAGAAGCTTCCAAATTTAGAATTATTATATTTTCTTGGTTTACAGCTTTTGCCTTGAAGTCAACTCCATCTGGCGATTAGATAGCGGTGATAGTTGCATATCTTGTGAGTATACTAAAAATAAATTATTAAGTTGTACACTTTAAAAGGTCTGAGCAAACCTACTTTCTCTGATATTGATATAGCTACATCTGCTTTCTTTTGGTTAGAATCTTCTTGTTCTATAGTTTTCCATCCTTTAAACTTTTCTGTATCCTTATGTCTTACCTGTGTCTCTTATAAATAGCATATAGTTGTTTTTAAACCCAATCTAAAAATCTTTGTATCTTAACTGGAGAATTTTTTCCATTTATATTTGGAGTAATTATTGATATATTTCAGTCTAAACCTAATGCTTTTTTCCCCTTGTATTTGAGAGATGGTCGGGGGCCACAAGCGTGAGCTAGGGAGGGACAGAGGGAGGGGGAAGGGAGAGAGAGAATCTTAAGCAGGTGCCACACCCAGTGCAGAGCTGGATGCCGGGCTTGATCTTGTGACCATGAGATCATGACTTGAGCCGAAATCACAAGTTGGCCACTCGCCCACTTGAGCCATCCAGGCATCCCTAAATCTATCACTTTATGAAGTGTTTTCTATTTGTCTCACATGCAACTATATTCATTTTTCTCTCCTTCCTTGACCTATTTTTTTAATTGATTATATATTTTTAACTTTTCAATGTTTCCCCTCTGTTGGCTTGGAAATTATGCATTCTTTTACTATTTTTTTAGTAGTTATTTAGAGGGATTACCAAATCAATCCTTGATTTTTTGAAGACTAATAGGAATTTACCTTTTTCCAGAACAACGCAAGAACCTTGGAACACTTCAACTCCTTTTATGCTTTCTTGACTTCTATGTTGTTGTTGTCATGCATTTCAATTTCACTATATTTAAAACCTCCTGACAGGGGCACCTGGGTGTCTCAGATGGTTAAGTGTCCAACTTTGGCTCAGGTCATGATCTCATGGTTTGTGAGTTCGAGCCCCATGTTGGGTTCTGTGCTGATAGCTCAGAGCCTGGAACCTGCTTCAGATTCTATGTCTCCTCTCTCTGCCCTTCCCCCCCACATGCTCTGTCTCTCTCTCAAAAGTAAACATTAAATTTTTTTTAAAGCCTCACAAGAAATTATTATTGATATTGTTTTACAGTCAGTATCAATCTGAGTTTATCCACATATTTACCATTTTCATTGCCTTACATTCTTTTCTGCATTTTCAAGCTTCCATCTGGAATCATTTTCCTTTTGCCTGAACAACATTTTCAGTGTGGCTCACTTGGTAGCAGATTTTCTTTTTCTATTTGTCTGAAAATGTCTTTATTTCACCTTCATTCTTTCTGGATAAAACTTTTAGAACACAAAATTCCAAACAAGTGCAAAAATAGAGAGGCCGGTGTAATGAATTTCTGTGCCCATAATTAAACTTCAATAATTATCCACATGTACTCCATTTGTTTCATTCCACCTATCCCCACCCAGTCTCAGATTATTTCAAAGCATGTATCTGATATCCTAATGTTTCATCTGTAAACTTTTCATCTGTAAATATTTACTATCTATCACTGAAGGATAATACTCTTTTTAAAAAACCAAATAATAATAAAATTCCTTAATATCAATTATTCAGTCAGTGTTCAAATTCCTCCAATTGTTTCATATGTTTTTATTTATAATTTTCTGAATCAGAATCTCACCTTTATTCTTGAAGGATATTTTCACTGGATATAGAATTGAATTTGTCAGTTATACTCCTTCAGTGCCTTTAAGATATAATTCCATTGTCTACTGGTTTCATTGTTTCTTATGAGAATAATTTTTTTTTCTTCTTTTTTAAGGTTATGTATCTTTTTTCCCTCTGGATGCTTTTAAGATTTTCTCTTTGTCACTGGTTTTGATTGGCTTTTCTGTGATGTGACTAGGCATGGGTTTTCTTTTTATTTAACCTATTTGGGTTTCCAGGACTTCTTGCATACCTGGCTTGATGCCTCCTTCCTTTTTGGAAAGTTTTCAGCCATTAACCCTTCAAGTTTTGCTGTCTCTTCTTCTTTTTTATTTTTATTTTTAATGTTTACTTAGTTTTGAGAGAGACAGAGCACGAGCAGGGAAGAGGCAGAGAAAGCGGGAGACACAGAATCCAAAGCAGGCTCCAGGCTCTGAGCTGTCAGCACAGAGCCCTATGTGAGATTCGAACTCACAAACAGAGAGATCACTACCTGAGCTGAAGTCGGATGCTTCACTGGCTGAGCCACTCAGGCGCCCCTGTCTCTTCTTTCTTGAATTTGAATTACTCGTTGTTAGATCTTTTCATTACCCTCTTTATGAATTATTCCTCTCTTTTGTACTTTCAAAACTTTTATTTTCCTGTACTTTTTTCTAACTAATTTTTAAGGACTTATTTTCCGCTTCATGAGTTTTCTCTTTAGCTTGTCAAATGAATTGGTAAATCTATCCATGATTTCTTCTTATTATTAGATCTTTAGTTCTGAAATTTCCATTCAGTTCTTTTTTATTGTTCCCAGTCCTCCATTGAAACTCTCAATCTTCCCTTTGAACATGGTAATACGGTAAATATAGTTACTTTAAAGTCTGTGTCTTATAATTCCAATATTTGGATACCCCGTGGAGTTGTTTCTATTGTCTCTTGTTTTTGTTGATTTTCATTTATGCTCTATTGCCTGTACATGGGCCATTTTATTTGCAAAACACAATGCAAAAAATTGTTTATAGCAATAATTTGAGGCCTAAGTTGTCTTCTTTCAGGAAGGATTACCGAAACTTGCTTCTGCCAGGCTCTTGGTTACTGACATTCTAGAATTAATATTTTCCAATTTTGAGGATTGAGATTATTTGAAACCGAGCCCTGTGAGGAGGGCCTATCAACTTCTAATTCAGCCTTATTTTTAAGGTTCAGCCTTTCAGTATATTAACCAAGAGAGGTTCATCAGGGCTCCCCATTCTGGCCACTCGTAAACTCTAATCCCTGCCCTGTGTTCAAAAAAGCCATTTGTCTTTTGGTCATCCTCTTTGGCATTGACAAATATCCCTCAGGGGAAAAGTGGGCCCAACACTAATTTATTATCTCTTCTATGCCTTCTGGCAGATTTGTTTTATATTTTCCAGTTCTCCTCAGTAGGGGGGCGGATGGGCCAAATTACAAGAAGTGAAAGCTACTTAACCTTCTGAACTTTAATTCTCAAGACGAGGACCTAGATGTGCTTGTTGGATTTAGCAACATGGGAGTCACCAGTGACCTTGACATAAGCACACTTTGTGGAATGGTAGAAATGAAAGTCAGATTGGAATAAGTTAAGAGTGAATGGGGTGAGGAGGTAGAAACAGCATTTGGGGACAATCTTTCTAGAAATGTGGCTATGCAGGAAAGAAGAAAAATGAGGTAGGAGGTGAAGAGGAATGATGTTGGTCAAACAAGCATTTTAAGAGTAAGAGATACTAGAGCATGTTTGTAAGCTGCTGGGAATGTATGATGATATATATATTTGCTATCCTCATGATAGGTATATTTTATACCCATATGACAGTGAAATTAACAAGGTGGTTTTCTATGTCTGCCTCATAGTGGTGTTTTAATTAGCCTCAGTCAAAGCCCATGAGCCCTGCCAGTCCCATGGTCCAGCTCTAGCTAGTCTTTCTTATCACATCTCTTAGTCACTTTCATTTCTTCTTTTACTCATTCCAGTACCATGCTTGGCCCTAGATTAAGCCTCCATTCACTTTTACCTGATCTGATTCTCCTGAGGTCCCTACCATTAGGGTCACCAGTTCCCAACCCCTCCTACAGGCCTTTCATATATATTATGTGCCAAGTATGAATATAAGTGTTGAGAGCTCTAAAGTGCAAATGTAAACATGCCAATGTCTCACTTAGTAATAATATTCCTCGGCTCCCCATTTTCCTCTGGGTGAAGCCTTAATTCCTATCTGTCTTCCCAGCCTCACCCCTCTTCACCTTTGATCCTTTTCCTCAGTAGGCCACTGTGTGGGATCAAGTTGGCCTGACTGAGAAAGAGATGCTTGGGTTGGGGAAGGCAGAGGCAGTGGATGTCAGAGCTTGTCTGCCCAGCCTGAGCCAATTGTCCCAGGGCTACCCTGTGGCTGGGGAGGCTCTGTTTCCATTGGCTGAGAGTCTCTGGGGGCAGCATTTGAGCCAGGACTCCAGTTCCAGGGAGACAAAGGTAGGGGCAGACATCCTGGTTGGTGAGCCAGGGCTGAGCTGTGCCAGGGCCTTTGTTTCTAACTTGGGCGAGGCTTCAGGTTTCTTTTTTCTAAGAAAGGGGGCTGAGCCACGTGGGTACTACAGGGGCCAAATTCAACAGGAAAAACAATACCCAGGGGAAAAACCTACTCCCTTAAGTCACAGTGCCGTGGTGTGCATATGTGTCAAAGTTTCCGTGTTTGTCACATGATTATATGTGCCTCTGTATATGCATTTCACATCTGTGTGTGTGTGTGTGTGTGTGTGTGTGTGTGTGTCCCTGCATTCCTGGGTGTGTGCCTGTCAGTGTGGTATGCTGAGAGGCGTGAGGGGAAGGTCTGTTTTGTGTCCTGTATCCGTGAATTAGTGTGTGCCTGCCTGTGCTGTGTGCCCATGCATATCTGCATGCATATTTGTATCATGTTTCTGGGTGTATCTGATATATATTTGCATGTGTTCTAAGTCTATATGTTTATATATATTTAGCCCCCGCATTCCATGACTTCTTCCCTTTGAACTTTTCTTCTTGACTCTACTTTATCCACTCCCTCTTGTAGTCCTATCCTGAATCCTGTCATCAGTGAGAAGGGCTCCACCTCAGAAGTCTCAAGATCCAATGTTCCAGGTTCTGACATGCCCTGTCTTCAGTTCTTCCATGCTCTGACCCTCACCGCATGTGTCTTCCACATTATTGGGGCTACCAGCCTTTCATGGCTCTCTTTCCCCTTCAGCCTTGGCCTCCAGGTGTATCGCTTCCACTACTCTCTCCTCAGTGCCTCAGGTTAGTGTCCTAATCTCCCACTTTTACCCCACCCAGCTAATCCTCAGGACTGTAGTTGAGTCTTACTGGAGAAAAATCATATACAGTTGGGTGGATGAGTTTACCTAAATAAAGTTTACCACCTGTAACCACAGCTGGGGATTCCTCTGCCTGATACAAATGGCCTTTCTTCTCCTATTTACAAGCGATTCCTTTGTTCAGTTGAAATCTTTGCCCCATTGCAAGTGCTTCAGTTGATCTCCTCACAGGAAAAAAAAAAAAAAGAAAACCCACAAAAAACCCTGAGGTTAAGCTTCCCCCCTTTCCAGCTCCCCCCCACAACTTGTCTGCAGCTGCACCCATTCTCATCCTCTTTTTCTGTACCTTGGGTATCCTTCCTCACATCCAAGTCTAGATCCACCCAAAAGGATCTCAGTTAGAGATATCTCACATAGAGAATAAAGAATCCATCTCTATTCTCTTTTGTCAGTACTCTTTAATCAAGTGTGACAGAATCCCAACTCAACCAGCCTAAGGAGGCAAAAAAGGATCCTTTTCCAGCTCACACAACTAGGATGCCCCACATTGTATTATTTTTAGGAACACCTAGATCCAGGAGCTCATGTCATAACACCTGGATAATGTCATGATTCTGTGCCTCAGTTCCCTCATCTGTAAAATGGGATATTAATAGTCCTTACCACAGAGAGTTTGGTGAGGAAAAAAAGCCATCAGAAACCCAGAGACCACTCTTTGTGGCTCTCATCTTTTTCTCTATGCAGCTGGTTTCATTTTTTTCTCTGCAGCCTGACTTTCTTTGCTTCCCACTCATGCAGAGAAAGTGGCCACCTGCAACTCCTCAGCATATCAGCCAGTTGGAACTAGAATATTTTGATCAACCCTTAATACTTGGGAGAGAAAATCCTATCAGCTTAGCTTGGGTCGGTGTCCACCAGGGGGGCCACTTAGGTACGGTGGGAAGAGAAATACCTTGTGAAATGTGACTGCAGCAGGCCCGCTGCTGAGGGTCGCTGGAGCACCTCAGAAAGAAAGGAGAATTGTGAGTTGGCCAGACGACCCAAAAGGTGTCCATTGCATTTGGAGAATGGTGGGGAATCCTGATCTACTTTATGAGCAGGAATAATATGGGGAATGGAGCTAGAACCTTCCCCTCGATGTAAAGAAAGGCCAAGTATTCCAGGTGTATAATGCCCAGGAGTCCCTGGAGGTTGGAGGAAAGTAGCCTGGGTGAGGAGATCAGCGATGTTACTTACAAAAAAGGACAACAGTGGGAAGTCCCTGTGGGGAAGTACATGAAGCTGCTGGGGCTCATCCTGGCTTGGCCCTGTTGATTCTATTTGCACAGATACTAGATCAAAGACATGCTAAAGGAAGCCTCTGGAAACCACAAGTGCTAACAAGTCTTTGGTGTAGGGAACTGGGCTCTCCAACCCTGGCCTCCCATCCAAGCCCCCAGGCTTGTGGGAAGAACCCTTTCTGTATAAATAGAGGAGGTGCTGGCCACACACTCTCTTGTGGCATTGGGTCACAGAAGCTGACTTGGCCAGCAGTGACACAGACAGGGATTCCAAGCATCAAGACAAAGTGGAAGGGCTCCCTGAGTGACTCATCCGGTTAAGCAGCCGGACTCTTGGTTTTGGTTCCGGTCATGATCTCGAGGTTCATGGGTTCAGGGCTTGCGTTGGGCCTGCGTTGGTCCTGTGTGGGGCCCCACACTGGGCTCTGTGCTGACAGTGCTGAGCATGCCTGGGATTCTCTCTCTCTCCCTCTCTCTGTGCCTCTTGCATGCATGCAAGCTCTCTCTCTAAAGAAATAAACTTTAGGGGCGACTGGGTGGCTCAGTTGGTTGGGCGTCCGACTTTGGCTCAGGTCATAATCTCACGGTTCAGGAGTTTGGGGGTTCGAGCCCCACGTGCAGTTCCATGCTGACAGCTCAGAGCCTCGGATTCTGTGTTTCCCGAGCTCTCTGCCCCTCCCCCGCTGGTGTGTGCACTCTCTCTCTCTCTCTCTCTCAAAAATAAATAAACATTAAAATAAATAAACTAAAAATTTTTTTAAAAAAGACAAAGTGGAATATTATGGGCAACAGCAATTCACCACCTGGTGGCACATGAGTGGGAACAAACCGATCTGTGACAGCACCATCTCATGAAAGAGGGAAAGAATCCCTCCCTCCAAAACAAACCAGTTTTTTAAATTAATTAATTAAAATTTTAAGGGTATATTTTTTAATTTTTAACTTTTTTGTACTTTAGAAAGGGGGAGGGTAAGTGGGCTGACAGAGAAAGAGAGGGTCTCTACACCCAGTGTGGAGCCCCATTGGGGGCTCAATGTGGGGCTCAATCCCACGACCCTGGGATCACGACCTGTGCTGAAATCAAGAGCTGGAGGCTCAACCGACTGAGCCGCCCAGATGCCCCCAACAAGTTTTAGACCTCATTTTGACCTTCAGCATTACTTTTCTTACTGCGTTAAGAAACACAAAGAAGGGCTTTTACTTCATAGTATATAATAGTAACTGCAAACTCTTATTCAGTGTTTAGTATATGCCAGGCAATCCTCTCTAAGTGTTTTATAAATATTAACTTATTTAGTTCTTGTAACCTTTGTTTTAATGTTTATTTTTGAGACAGAGAGAGACAGAGCATGAGTGTGGGAGGGGCAGAGAGAGAGGGAGACACAGAATCTGAAGCAGGCTCCAGGCTCTGAGCTGTCACCATAGAGCCACATGCGGGGCTCAAACTCATGACCATGACATGAGCTGAAGTCAGACACTTAACTGACTGAGCCACCCAGGTGCCCCTAATTCTCATAACCTTTGAGGTAGGTACTATCTTTATCCTTATTTTACAGATGAAGAGACAAGGCACAGAGAAGTTAAGTAACTTGCCTAAAGTCACATAGCTGGTAAGTGGCAGAGCTGGGATTCCAGCCCAGGCAGTCTGGGCTCTTAACTACTCTCAACACTGCTGCTCTCATTCTAATGGTGTGTATTGCTTAGGCTCTGCAAGCAAGAAGCCTCCCACAAGCTACCTCAAGCAAAGGTGGAGTTATTCAAGGATAGAAGTTGGCTAAAAGAAAGAGATGGAAGCTTAGCCATCTAAATACAGGCACTATGGTGCAGGCCTTTTAGAATCTGGAAATGGAGTTTCTCTAGGGCTCAGAGGTCACTTCAGCATCCTCAGCAGCAAGGTGGGGTTCAAGGCTCACTGCTCCAGAGTTCCTTCATTAACACTGCTCAACATATTTCAGGTGTGTGCTCCAGGCTCACCGTATATACTCACTGGTGTTCCTTCCCTCAGCTAAATATCTTTTTTCTCTCTCAGCTAAAGCTGCCTCACACTTCTTTCTTCCTCATCTCATGGTTCCCCCTCCCTTAGAACCTTTCAACAGATCTCTCTATATTTTCAAGGTCATAATGCTGAGACAGAGAGAAAAACTGCCTGGCTCAACTCATCTTTTTTGAGCCAGTTTAAGTCATAGGATGCCAGTCAGGCTATGGTAAATCTGCTCTTGGGTATGGTATCTACTTCTAGTCCTATCATTTCAGACGGAGGTGGAGATTGGAGTCACGTGCTATAAAATCTGGTTGCCTATGTTTGCCCTTTTAGGTGGTGCTGTGGGTGAGGCTGTTTCCTTAGAATGTGCCTCCATGATAGGCATGCGTGGCTCAGGTCCTGTCCAAGCATCATGTCATCAGGCTAGAACTACTCTCTTTGCCCCAAGTCAGTCCCATTTCCTTGCCTGCCTAGGAAGGCACCTTTCCCCTTATGCTTCTCTCTAGTCCTATAAGCCTGGACTTGGCTGGCCCACTGAGGACAGCATCTGCAGCCACTGATTTGGACGTTGGTCAGAGAAGGGAGGGAAGGGGCAGAAATCAGCATGAGTTCTTACAAGCTGGGACTCACTCACTGTGAGATCTGGGTAGATCCCTTCAGTTCCTCTTCTCCACTTCCTTGTCTGTGTGATGGGACTCTTCAGTGCCTCTTACCAGCCTCACAGACCAGACCCTGCGGATATGGTTGGCTGTCATACCACCAGCTCCACACAACAGTCATTCCACTAGCTCCATCTCTTCTTTCTTGCTGGATGATCTGTGATTGTATTTGGATGCTCAGGAAATGCTCAGTTTGAGAACGGACATATGTTGCCACCTTGGCCAATGTATCAGCTGAAGGGGGAAGGGTTTCTGGAAAAGATTTTTGTCCCTGATAAAAATGAATCCATGCAGAAAAACTGCCCTTTTATTTTTTATTTGAGAGAGAGAGAGAGAGAATGCAGAGCAGGGGAGGGGGACAGGGGAAGAGAGAGAATCTTAAGCAGGATCCATGCTCAAGGCAGAGACCAATGCAAGGTTCGATCCCACTACCCTAGGATCATGACTTGAGCTGAAATCAAGAGCCAGAGGCTCAACCAACTGAGCCACCCATGCACCCCTGAGGAACTGCCCTTTTCACTCTAGGGCCAGGGCCACATTGCAATCTCTGAAGGGAACAGGCTTGCTTTTTGGGAGTTACAGGAAAGCACATTTTACTCCAAGTTGGAACAGGTGGCTTCAATACCTTCAATCAAGTAGGTATACAAAAAGAAGAAGAAGAAGAAGAAGAAGAAGAAGGGGAGGAGGAGGAGGAGGAGGAGGAAGAAGGTGGTTCTTCATTATGGATGATGTGGAGAATTGCTGCTCTGGAGGAGGTGGGAATTAAAAAGGTGAAGGTTGAGTTAGAAGACTTGTAAGTCATGTCCTGCCTCACACAGGTAGAATTGTATGATAATTTTTCTCTAGACTTTGCCTTATTACCATGTCAGATCAAATTGATCTAGTTTAATAGGAAGAACAAATCTTTCACCCCATTTTGGCACTCAAATATTGATCTTGTTTTCTATTTCATTTGCCCATTGGAATGAGGATCTCTCTCCCCTATACCTCTCCTCCTTAAAAACAAGTTGAACATCTCGAGATCAGTTCAATGGCAGCTATTCTGTGGTCAGCCTGCCCTCTGCTGGATTACGGGGATTGACTTTGGAGACAAGGACTTTTGGGAAGAGCTAGCTTTCTGGAAAGGGGACATGATCAGTAGACTGGGATTTCCCTTGGTGGTACCCTAGGCCATATGTTCACCAGAAATCAGGTGTAGGAGGCTGTAAACTAGGCCTTGAGGGGAATATGGGAAGCTTTCTGTTGAATACAACTGCCCAGCTGCCTGGTTTAGAGGTTAGAAGTTGTCTGTGTTGTGAAAATTTCCTGGACAAATTGATCTTTAGTAACTGTTAAAGTTTATAATTTTGCTAATAAGAGATCAGCAAGATTTTAAATCTTATGCTTTGGGGGTGAAAAGAATATGGAAATTGATGGGTTATACACTTGGGTTATAGGAGACTTACGTAAACAGCTAGTTTGGGAGGAAAAACCTTCCTAGCTGGTACACATTACAGTTTTATGATACAGTAATGAAAATGCCAATTTCAAATCTGTTATTATAGAGGAGACGTGGATGAAGAGCATGTGTGATGCGAGGGATGTTGACTGTTAATCAGAGATTAAAAATCCAACACACTTCTTAGTGTAAAGGATGTAAAAGGTGTAAAGGATGAGGCTGCTAACTGTAATAAAATTTCATTTCTTAAGAAACGTGTCTGGTGACCTGATGTTGTGGGTGCATAAACCACACACAGCCACAAATAAGTTCTGACTTGAAACAGGCCTCTTGGCGCCAGGGATTTAAGCAGTAAGCGGTACAGAAAGAATACAGTTTATGTGCACCCTCTCACCCCTCGCTGCCCCACACGTCTCTTTTTTCTTTGGTTTTGAAGCAATTTTTATTTCTCTGAAATCAGAATTATCAGAGATTGAATTTTTCCATATAAGTCAATTTTTCAGATAACTGATATTTGCACTTTTAACTACTGTAACTTTTCATCTTGAAATTCAAAAAAATTTTTTTCATGCTTATGAAAAATTTTAATGATGCAGAAGAATGAAGAGAATAAAATATTAGTCCAAATCCTATCACCTAGATGATGGATGATGTTAACTCTCACTTCAAAGAGCCTTTACATATATATATATATATATATATATATATATATATATATATATATAATAGGAGATTAGACAGATACATAGATAGGTAGGACAGGTTCACAACACTTTTTCTGAAAATACTGAGGCTAGACATATTTTGGAATTTAGAATTTTTTATATTTTGGAAAGATAATATGGTTTATATGCTGTATTTCTTATAATATCTCTCAGCAGGATCTAGGCAGTACTCCATAATTAAATGTTAACATTTCTGCATATGAATATTCACACTAAGAGACGTTTAAAAAACTGCAAGTAGCCTTATTTAAATTCAGGACACACTGTGCTGCCAAGTGACTTATAAAACACCTTTAATTTTCACAACTTTTTAGATTTCAGAATTTTAGGAAGGAATTGTGGACCTGTGTTGTCATAAAAATGGGATCATTATAATACATGCTATTTTTCTAGAGGAAAAAGAACTAACTTAATTGTACCTGTAATTGACTGAATAAAAAGAAACAGAAGTGAAACCAAAGGAATTGCCTCACTTTACATAAATGTTTCTTTTTCAAAATAAGTATTATTTTCTAGAATACCTTTCTAAGGTTAAAAAAGGAGTAAGAAAAATAATAAGAGATTGGAGTCATGTTGGAATTATTTGTGATGGAGATCTTCCCTACATCTTCTTAAGTACTATTAGGCTCAAGGCCCTCCACATATTTGGTAACATTCCCTTTGGTATCCTGAAATTCATAGATAATATCATCTACTCATATAGATAATGAAAAAATATAATGCCTCATACACAGGAAAATTTTGTTATAAAATATAGTGGTACGTATTTCAATATTTAAATCGTTGGCCATTACTACTAAAGACATAATGAAGCAATGAGATGCTTGCATGTGTATTTAATGAACAAGTTTGGATTTAATAGGAGTCACAAGAAGAGAAGCCATACCATTTAAAATGAAAGCAGGGGCGCCTGGGTGGCTTAGTCCGTTAAGCGTCTGACTTCAGCTCAGGTCACGATCTCGCAGTTTGTGAGTTCGAGCCCCGCGTCGGGCTCTGGGCTGATGGCTCAGAGCCTGGAGCCTGCTTCCGATTCTGTGTCTCCCTCTCTCTCTGCCCCTCCCCCGTTCATGCTCTGTCTCTCTCTGTCCCAAAAATAAATAAACGTAAAAAATAAAATAAAATGAAAGCAGAAGTGTGGTGGACACTAGATTAAAACATGTGGTTAAGTAATTATAGAGAAGACTTATTTGTATAATTGAAATAGGGAAGTAACCTTAGTTGAATTAAGAACGACATGGCAAGTATTAGGTGAAGAAAATGAGTATTCTATTGTTGAAAATGAGCTGGCTCTCTTCTTTTTTTTTTTTTTTTTTAATTTTTTAATGTTTATTTATTTTTGAGACAGAGAGAGACACAGCATGATCAGGGAAGGGGCAGAGAGAGAGAGGAAGACACAGAATCTGAAACAGGCTCCAGGCTCTGAGCTGTTAGCACAGAGCCCCACGCGGGGCTCGAACTCAGGAACCGTGAGATCATGACCTGAGCTGAAGTCGGACGCCCAACCGACTGAGCCACCCAGGCGCCCCAAGCTGGCTCTTTTCAAGGAAGATTTTGTAATAATCTATGTTGTGTCATGGGATGGAATAGTGAAAGAATCTCAGAAATCATACACACCTCTCTAGCTATCTCACCCCATGTTGGGGCAAATATTTAGATTGTAAGACGTTTGGGATCTTGAAGACCAGGTCCTCGAAGAGTTGATGGGAAACAGAGAAAGATTTGGGGGGGGGGGGGAAGGCAGTATTTAAGAGGCTAGAGAGAAACTGTGTGCAGACCTTTGGGGAAGGTATAAGACTGAAAGTCAACAGGAAATCTCCAAATAAATCACTTCAATGTGTAATTTTCACAACATAGACTTATCATTTTCCTGCAAATATTTTTTAATTTACATAAATGGCAACAAAATATTTAAAAAAACCAGCCTTTATGAATTTCATTGATATCCATACATTTCATTTGCCTCTATTAATTTAATAATGTATATCGTCTGAAGTCTGTAAAAAGGAGTCTCAAATCTCCTTAAACATTTGCATTTGGTTTCATTGTTTTTCCAGTAACCTACCACTGCAGTGAAACTCTTTTCAACTAAATACTTAGTTGGAAATACTGTAAATAGTTTAGCTCTTCCCAAGAAGTGGGTATACAAATCCCAACCGTCTCCCAAACTTTCCATAATTAGACTGATTAAACTGTTTTAGCTTCAAAGTCTTATTATTCTTTTAAATCTATGTTTATTTCTTCTCAATTAACTCTTCCTGCAAATGTTGGCTAGTTTCGATTGTATTCTAAAACACCTCCCAGTCAGGTATTGCAAATTCTATTTTGAAACCTAGTCAACTAATTTCCCTCAAAAGAAAGAAAATTTCCAAACCGGTGCTTCTAAGTAGCTATCCCCCAGGGAGGAGAGGGGATAAATCTTTTTTTTTTCTTAACGTTTTTATTTATTTTTGAGACAGAGAGAGACACAGCATGAACGGGGGAGGATCAGAGAGAGAGGGAGACACAGAATCGGAAGCAGGCTCCAGGCTCTGAGCCATCAGCCCAGAGCCCGACGCGGGGCTTGAACTCGCGGACCGCGATCTGAGCTGAAGTCGGACGCTTAACCGACTGAGCCACCCAGGCGCCCCGGGCTAAATCTTTTCTTAGCAAGCGTGCAGACACACACGCCTAACATTCGCTTGAAGCTCCGCCCCTCACGCACTCCACGCCCCTCTGTCGCGCATGCCGTCCCCGGAGCGGACGTCGGACGTCGAGCGGAAGTGGTGTAAGGCGGCCGCCGGAGGTTTCGTTGGTGTGTTGCGCGACTGGGTCTAAGAGTGGAGTGGCCTGTGCGCCCGTGAAGATAACGCTATGTCGATCGAAATCGAGTCCTCGGAGTGAGTCCTGCGGTGGCGGAAGTTGGCGAAGTGGCGGGGGCCGGGAGGTGAAGGGTGTGGGGTGTAAGATGCTCAGGGAGAGGCTTCTGAGAGCCTAGGGAGTGGAGGGACATTTCCTGGCCCACAAAGATGCTTCTTGGATCTGGCTACCTCGGAGGCGGGCCCACAAGAAAGTGGCGGATGAGAAGTCTAAAGCCCCATGGGATACTGCACGGGGCTAGGAGGAAGGATAGGCCTTGAAGATCTGAGTTCTAGCCTTCGCCGACTCTTGGCGCGCGCTGTGGCTGATCAAATTGCCCATCCGTTCTGGACTCCAGTCTAACTACCTGCACAAGGGAGCTTGGATTCTAAGCCTTCCTTCTCTCCCGCACTTCCTTAAACAGTATGATTCGTTTCCTCTGTGCTTACATGTCCCCTCAGCTTTGCTCCGCCCAGCACTTACCCAGTATTGTCACTGTTTCTCTAGCCACCCTACTAACCTGTGTAGGCGCCTAGGAGCTCCTTTCCCTTTTAGTCCCACAGCTTAACACACCGTAGAGGCTCAATTACTGCCTTTGGAATGAATGAGCTATTAACTGTTTTATCAGACGCTATCTGGCGCTGAGTTTTGGTTAGTCGGTGAGTTCTCTGTAGCGACCAAGAGAGAGAATCTGAAGATTGGGGCAGAAGAATGATCGACTTGGAGGGGAAGGGAGCTAATGAGTGACTGAAGAAGGTCTTCAGTGAACTTCTTCAGGACTCCACCTTCTACTTTGCCCTTGCCGACACTTACTAATTAAACCAGCAGACATAACATTTGTGTCCTTAGCCTAAGAAAGGGAGAGGGCTTATTCTGAAGATCTGCCACGGGAGGAAGGGAGGTTTATTCATTCAACAAATACTGAAGTCTACTATGTACTATTCTAGACCCTGGGAATACACTGAACAAAACACAAACATCCTTGCCTTTAAAGAATGTACATAGTGATAGGGAAGGCAGACAACAGACAAAAACAATAAGTAAAATATGAGACTTAACAGATAGTAATAAGTGTTGTGGAGACAAAGCAAAGAATAGTGATAGTGCTGGTAACTAAGACAACTACTAAGTCAGGGCAGGAGTTGGAAAGGGTTCCCTGCTTTGGGGTCTAAGTAAATAGTATACACTGACCATTCTCCCATCCTTGGGTTGCTGCATGTTTTATTATTATTATTTCCTTAATTAAAAAATTTTTTTAATGTTTATTTTTGAGAAAGAGCGTGAGTGGGGCAGGGGCAGAGAGGGAGGGAAACAGAATCCGAATCAGGATCCAGGCTCTGAGTTTTCAGCACAGAGCTGGATGTGGGGCTCTAACCTGTGAACTACAAGATGGTGACCTGAGCCGAAGTCAGACCCTTAACCGCTTGAGCCACCCAGGTGCCCCCCCCCCCTTTTTTAATTAAGATTTTAGTTTTAGGTAACCTCTACACCCAGTGTGTGGTTAGAACCCACAACCCTGAGATCAAGAGTCGTACACTCTACTGACTGAGCCAGCCAGATGCCCCTACCATGTTTTTATTATCAATAATAGCTACTATTCAGAATTTTCTGTGCTAGTTGCACTGTAAACAGTATAGTCAACCCTTTCACTAGCCCTACAGGGTAGGTATATTTATTAACACATGAGGAAACAGGCACAGAGATGTTAACTGACTTGCTCAAGGTCACAGTAACTGACAGAACTCTGATTCAAATCCCAGCCTATTGCCAAAGGTTTTAGGTCTTTATGTATTACAGTTGGCCCTTAAATAACGTGGGTTTCAACTGCACAGGTCTACTTATCTGAGGATTTTTTATAGTACGGTACTGTAAGTGTATTTTCTCTTCCTTAGGATTTTCTTTGTAACATTTTCAATCAATAAGGCTGGTCAACAGCAGGCTATTAACAGTTAAGTTTTGGGGGAATTGAAAGTTAAACACAGATTTTTGACCGTACAGGGGTCAGTGCCCCTAACCCCTATGTTGTCCAAGAGTCAGTTGTACATTGTGTCTGAAGAAAGTAAATTTGATTTGAGGTATGTCACACAATAGATCTTTACAGGGAGCATGTCTTATTTGGGAGTGCAAATGGAAGTGTGCTAAGGAGGATAGTAGGTACTAGAATAGCAGTGATCTAAACCTCAGTATCTCTTAAGGGGTCATGAGAGAAAAGACTACTACAAGTAGCAGTAATCAGTTTCCTTCTGGAGGAATTTTTAAGAAGAGAGTGTTTGCTTTCCTGTCAGGGATATGTGCTCAAGAGCCACACTGTCAGATTGAACCTTCATTTTTCCATTTATCTCTTTACTTGGTCAAATCCTCATCTATAAAATGGATATACTGGTAATACCTACCTCATAGGCCTGTTTTGAGGAGTAAATGAATCAATGTCTAAAATGCTTGGGACAAAATACATAATAAACATTGGTCATTGTTTTATGTTTATTATTTCTACCTGATAGAGGGAATTGACTAAATTCCAGTCTGAAATCCCTTCCAACTGGGACAGTCTGACCTACTGTATTCTCACTGTCCAGTAGAAATACAGTGTGAGGCACATGTGCTTTTAAAGAAAGAAGGGAAACAGTGTATCACAGCATTGTACAGTGAAGTTTTATAGTCTGTATGAACAGATCTTTCACCAGATTCCTTATTATTAAGTCCAAGAGCAAGAAGTTTTAACTATAAATAACTATATTTAACTATAAGTGACTTCTAAGTTTTCTGTCACATGTTGAAAGTGGTTGCTTATTCTCCCAATATTTGGAAATTGCCTGGCTCCTCTTTTACTTGTGAAAGTGAATCCACAATGTTTTTTTTTTGTTTTTTTTTTACATGTCTTAAAAATTTGGTAATAAAGGTGGTGGGTAGGTGTTACTTTGTTTTGCTTTTACATACAGTATATAGTTCTTCTCATTTGTGTTCAAATCCCTAGTGAGAAAATCTCCAATTCATATTTTTTGGTTGTCATTAAAAAAAAGTAGACCAAATCGTCCTACAAGCATTTAGAGTATGTTGTGTCAATGACTGGACTGGGTTTAAATAGTTCACAAAAGTGTACAATATAATCATACAAATTAATAAGAAACTTGGCATAATAAAAAGATCTTGGGTCTTGGAAGGAAGCGTCACCTTGGTACCTTTCTAGCTGACTGTGAGACCCTGGACAAATTATTTCCCCTTTCCAAAACCTAGTTCTTGGATTTCTGGGGTGAAGGTGGGACTGGGTGATCCTCAAGGTCTCTTGTAACTTAGATTCTGTGATTTTGGGAAAGTTATATTTACATGATAAAGAAGTGGGAAGTAACTAGTAAAAGGAGGATGGTTGAATAGAAGACATAAGCTGGGGTGGTCTTTACTGTGTGGCCTCTTTGGTGAGTGAGGATTCCTGAGCTAGGTGACTTGCTTTCTTTTTCCAGTGTGATCCGTCTTATCATGCAGTACCTGAAGGAGAACAGTTTACATCGGGCGTTAGCCACGTTACAGGAAGAGACTACGGTGTCTCTGAATACCGTGGACAGCATTGAGAGTTTTGTGGCTGACATTAATAGTGGCCATTGGGATACTGTTTTACAGGCCATACAATCTCTGAAATTGCCAGACAAAACCCTCATTGACCTCTATGAACAGGTAAGAGGGGAGGTGATGCCAGTCCCCTTGAATTGGTTTTTTGTGGGCCCCCTCACTGGGAAGCATTATGAAGCACTGTGGGACTGTAACAGCCCTTAAAACTAACACTGTCAAGGCTTGAGTGCTACTTTGTATTTTTTTCCTCTTTTTTTTAAAAGCCAAGATTATACTAAATTAAAATTATTTTTTTATGTTTATTTATTTATTTTGAGAGAGAGACAGACTGTGCGTGTATGTGTGTGCATGTGCGAGTGGGGTAGGAGCAGAGGGAGAGAGAGAATCCCAAGCAGGCTCCATGCTGTCAATGCAAAGCTGGATGCAGGGCTTAATCTCAGGAACTACGAGATCATGACCTGAGCTGAGATCAAGAGTCGTGCTTAACCAACTGAACCACCCAAGTGTTCCTAAATTTATTTTTTAAGTGATCATTAAGTGAACTGTTTTGACACCAACTAGTGTATATTACAATTTAGTTCTGGCACTAACCACCCAGAGTTAGCATACACCCTGCAAGTTAAAGGCTCAGTCTTCTGCAAGATTGCCCTTACTTTAGACACAAGCTGTACTTTTTTGGGGTCTCAGGCCACCCACACTCTTGACCAGCTGGCTGCATATCTGGGGGTCCCTGTGACCCCTTCAGAATTAATAATTCACTAGAATGAGTCCCAGAACTCAGGGAAGTGCTACATTTATGATTATAGTTTTATTATCAAGGATACAGATCAGGACCAGCCAAATGAAGACACATAAAAGAGATCTGGAAGGGTCCTGAATGCTCTCTATGCCTTCTAATGCTCTCTCCCTGTGGAATCAGAGTGTTTCTCTCACCTGGTTTATTAATGTATTCACCAACCAGGAAGCTCTTTTGGGGTTTTTATTGAAATTTCTTTCAACCTTTAGCTCCCCAGCATTCCTTGGAGGTTGGGCTGGCTCAAAGCCTCAATCTTCTGATCACCAGGTTGGTCTTTTGGGCAACCAGCCCTTTCCATGAGCTGTCATCTTAGCATAAACTCAGGTGTGATGCAAG
This sequence comes from Panthera onca, assembly GCF_046562875.1. Taxonomy (NCBI): domain Eukaryota; kingdom Metazoa; phylum Chordata; class Mammalia; order Carnivora; family Felidae; genus Panthera; species Panthera onca. Next base: position 56,001,825 of record NC_138351.1, on the reverse strand, counting down.
GAGTTCGTTAATAATGAAGATATTCCTATCACTGGGGAAATTCCCAGGTTTTTAGAAGCTCCATGCCAGAAAATCAGGACAAAGATCATACAAATTAGTTATTATACATTTGTATGATAACAGAATGGGCTTTCTGGAAATAAGAATATAGTGTTGTTTGAAATAAAAATAGGATAGTTGGTTTGTGTTTATTTATAGTCCACATGAGTTCAGTAATTCCTCAAAGAAAATTTAGCTAACTGGAGAAAGGTTTCTCTGGAGCCCATGGATATATTCTTACCTTTAGCTTTCTTCAGCTTCTATATTCGGAACAAGAAGCCTGAGAGGAGTGGAAATGGGTGGATAAAAATGAAGGATGGAAGTTGAAAGATTGAAGTTACTATTTATGTATGTATGTATGTTAAATTTTTCTGTAGAGATCAAGTGGAAGTGGGGGAGGGACAGAGAGAGAGGGAGACAGAATCTGAAGCAGGCTCTAGGCTCTGAGCTGTCAGCACAGCTGACACGGGACTTGAACTCACGAACTGTAAGTCAGAGGCTTAACAGAGCAATCCAGGTCCCCTGAAGTTACTACTTATAATTGCTTCAGTTGTCCATCTGAAAATGCTAGTGAAAGAGGAAGGAACATTTCCTAATACTGGAAATCATGTTAGGAGGCCATTTCTGAACCAGAAATTGTACTGAAAAAGAAACAGTACTAAGAGAATGCGATAAAACAGACATTTTCTTTTAATTTTGTCCAGGTTGTTCTGGAATTGATAGAGTTGCGTGAATTGGGGGCTGCAAGGTCACTCCTGAGACAGACTGATCCCATGATCATGTTAAAACAAACACAGCCAGAGCGGTATATTCATTTGGAGAACCTCTTGGCCAGGTCTTATTTTGATCCTCGTGAGGTATGACTAGAAACTCTTTTTAACATTAGAAACAATGTAATGTTTTTTATCATTTTATTGGGTGCTGTTTGTGATTTTGATTCAGTTTTTGCAAATGATACTTTTCTGTTTATATATGTTGGTTGAAATTTACATGTATTAAAGAAAATAATCTTGTTCAGTTTTCTGAGTATTTGAAGGTCTTCCCTCCCCTACACACCCCATTTTAGACGGTTTTATGTTGATAAGTAAAGAAGCAGAAGATTTATTCCTATATAATTTCCACATTAGCCCAAGTACTTATTTGACTCTGAAGTGCTGCCTGACTGCTAGTATATTCACTATGTGTTTGTGTCCCTTGGCCCAACAAGGGCAATTTTCTCTCAACTCTTGTAGTTCTTAGAAAGCTCGTGCTTTTGTCTTAGCCAGTTATGCTTACTTGTAGAGCATGGTGACTCATATTCTTTTCTTTTTCCCAAACTTCATTATATGTATAGTTTCATTGTTTCTCACTCAGCCTTATACTAGTCTAGGAGGAAAAAAAATTTAATAGGTACTGGATAATGGGGAGTTAGGGTAAACACACAGAAACCATGAGGATAAAGGAAAGAAATTTAGATTACCATCACAGGATTCAGCTTAGAGGTGGTGAAGGACTTCTGGGCTGGGAGTCGTAAATTACCAAAGAATTACTAAAAGAATCCTCAGCTCTGCAGATTTTTCAAAAAAGTAGAAAAACAATGCTGGGTTTGATGTGGTTTACTTGGACTCTTCTTGGAAATAATGGTGTGGATTGGCTGACCTCAATTCTCTCTCAGCTCATACTTTTGAAATGCAAGTGGAGAGAACTGGGAAGTCATCTTAACTAATTAATATAATTAATCCCTTCTTAAACTAGGTTGTTCTTACCTTTTTTTTTTTTTAGTGTTTCTGCTTGGTTATTACTGTTGTCTTTAAATAAGCACACTCATATCCTGTGGCCGCGTCTTAGAAATAATACTACTCCCTCTCCTTTTTCAGGCATACCCAGATGGAAGTAGCAAAGAGAAGAGAAGAGCAGCAATTGCCCAGGCCTTAGCTGGGGAGGTCAGTGTGGTGCCTCCATCTCGTCTCATGGCATTGCTGGGACAGGTAATTCAGAGTCTATGGAACTGAAATTACCCTGAACTCCTGGTACTGTTTCTTCATATAAAGTGTATGTGCAAGCTAAAGAAGTCGGACATCCTAAGAACTGGGGACTAGCGGTAGAGCTGCTTGTACCAACAGCTATGCTATCATGCCAGCCTCCTCTTTTCTGGGAGAAGCAGTAGAGATTACTTTGGAGCATAAACTCTAACGTCAGTTAGAATTAGGGTGACCATAGAATTTATCATTCCATTTGGGATAGTCACTGATCATCGTGCCAGGACACTGTCAAAGGCAAATTGGAACAAATGTTTATTCTGGTTAGAATCTGAGCTTTCTCACTTACCAGCTAATGTGGTTTTTGGCACATTACCTAACTTTTCAGGACTTTTTTTTTTTTTTTTTTTTTTTTAAGTGATCTCTGCACCCAACGTGGGGGGCTCAAACATACAACTCCCGAGATCAAGAATTGCGTGCTCCACTGACCGAGCCAGCCAGATGCCTCTCTAACTTTTCTGATTCTATTTACTCATCATGGTATTGTAGTAAGGATTAAATGAGATGATGCATTTAAAGCATTTCCTGTATTGTCTGGCACCTTGTAAACTTTTTTTTTTAACTTTATTTTTAAAACATTTTTTTTTAATGTTTATTTATTTTTGAGACAGAGAGAGACAGAGCATGAATGGGGGAGGGTCAGAGAGAGAGGGAGACACAGAATCTGAAACAGGCTCCAGGCTCTGAGCTGTCAGCACAGAGCCCGATGTGGGGCTTGAACTCACGGACCGCGAGATCATGACCTGAGCCGAAATCGGATGCTTAACCAACTGAGCCACCCAAGCACCCCTTTAACTTTGTTTATTTTGAAAAGAAAGAGGGAGGGAGAGCGTGCATATGGAAGGGGCAGAGAGAGAGGGAGAGAGAATCCCAAGCCGGCTCTACACCGTCAGTGGAGAGCCCGATGCGGTGCCTGAACTCACAAACTGTGAGATCATGACCTGAGCTGAAGTTGGACACTTAACCGAACTAAGCCACAAAGGTACCCCTGCCTGGCACCTTGTTTTACAATCAGTGAATGGGAGCTGCTGCTGGTGATTTTTTTTTTTTTTTTTTTAGTAGTAATATTACTAGCATTGTTGTTACTGAAAGCTACCTAGAGTAAGAGATGTTTATAAATAGCACAAGATGCAAGTGATTAATAATGATATAAATAGCCTCTTTGCAATAAATCTGGGGCACGTTTGAATGAGGGGAAAAGGTCAGATCAGATTCTTCTCCTGTTTTATACAGTATAATTTCAGATAGATTGAAAGTTATATCAGAAGATAGAAAAACCAGGGGCGCCTGGGTGGCTCAGTCACTTAAGCATCCGACTTCAGCTCAGGTCATGATCTCACGGTTCATGAGTTTGAGCCCCGCATCGGGCTCTGTGCTGACAGCTCAGAGCCTGGAGCCTGCTTCAGATTCTGTGTCTCCCTCTCTCTCTGCCCTTCCCCTGCTCGCACTCTCTGTCTCTCTCTCAAAAATAAAATAAACATTAAAAAATTGAAAAAAAGAAAAAGAAAATAGAAAAACCAGAAAATAATGTATCAAACTTTTTGATAGGGAAGGACTTCCTATATTTAGGGAGTAGGCACCAAGGGAAAGATAAACAAATTTAATGACTTTAAGAGTTTAACTTAAGATAGAAATCTCTAAAGCTATAATCAAAACTAGATTGGGAGAACATTCTTTTTGGCAACTGTAAACAGATACCTGGATCACATCAAAAGCTCACAAACTGATAGGAAAAGTAGTATAAATACAACAGGTAAGAGGGAAGAGAACATGAGTAAATAGTAAACACAAAGAGGAAATTAGGAGTCAAAATGAGAGTTGGCAAATGATATAGCCTAGGACTGTCTCCAAAATCCATGATTTTCCCACTTCCCATATTCAGTCATAAACACTGTTGAAGTTGCAACTTTTTGGGAAAACAGTTTGTCAGTGTGTAGCAAGAGGCTTAACCATTCATATTCTTTTTTCGATTCAATAATTCCTCTTCGAGGAATCTATTCTAAGTGAGTATTATCCCCCAAATAGAAAAGGCCTTATTGTTCAAAAGTGTTGTTGTGGCATTATTATTTTTTTTTAAGTTTATTTATTTTGAGAAAGAGAGAGAGAAAACACACGTGGGGGAGGGACAGAGAGAGGGTGAGAGAGAGAATCCCAAGCAGGTTCCTCACTGTCAGCACAAAGCCCGATGTGGGGCTCAAACTCATGGACTGTGAGATCATGACCTGAGCTGAAGTCAGGTGTTTAACCGACTGAGCCACCCAGGCTCCCTTATGGCAGTATTATTTAGCTGTATGAAAAACTAGTAGCAGTTGACTGTCCATTAATATATTAATTAAACTGTTAAACATTCACCAGAAAGGGTATATTTGACAGCCATAAATGATAGGTATGTCATTGCATGATCTGATAGGTAAAAATAGAAGAAAATAACATTTTATATAGGGTATAATTACAGTATAATTATGTTAATTAAACACATGTAAAGTGGGAAACACTAGAAGGTATACATAAAATGCTAAGTAATAGTGGCTGTATTTGGATGTTGGAACTATGGGAGATTTTTGTTTTCCAAATTTTGTTTATGTTGAGTTGGGGCACCTGGGTGGCTTAGTTGGTTAAGGCATCCAACTCTTGGTTTTGGCTCAGGTCCTGATCTCGTGGTTTATGGTTCTAGCCCCATGTTGGGCTCCTAGCGGATGGCATGGAGCCTGCTTGGGATTCTCCCTCCCTCTCTCTCTCTCTCTCTCTCTCTCTCTCTCCTCTCCCTCTCCCTCTCCCTCTCCCTCTCCCTCTCCCTCTCTGCCTTTCTCCTGCTCTCTCCCTCTCAAAATAAATAAGCTTAGAAATTTATAACAGAAGAGTCAAACCTATAAGAAAATAGATACGGAAATATGGACCTGTTGGCTCTCAGAATTCCCTTCCCCACTGAGATCAGCCTGTCTTCCTGCGACACGCAGAGTCACATAGCTTATGTTATATTTGAATGGCCAAAGATATTTGGGTCTGGATGTTAACCTGATCCTTTCAGGCTTGGCTTTGAGCAATCAGGACTAGATCTTACAAGATCTGTAGGTTAGATTGCTGTACTTTTTTTTCTATAGGCACTGAAGTGGCAGCAGCACCAGGGGTTGCTTCCTCCTGGCATGACAATAGATTTGTTCCGAGGCAAAGCAGCTGTCAAAGATGTGGAAGAAGAAAAATTTCCTACCCAACTGAGCAGGCACATTAAGGTAGGATCTTAGATACTCAGCCTTTTTGTAATCATTTGTTGGGGACTCCATGTGTTTGCTCAGCCAAGCCCTGTGCCAGGAGCTTGGGTTTGGGAGCAGAACTCATTCTCCAGCTCTGACAACATTCAGGGTTGCTGCTGGTGACCACTGGGGTCCTGCTGGGGTCTGGCAGTGACACACCTCAGATGTATAACCAAGTGGACATAAATTTGGCAGCTGGCCCATCATCTGCCCTGCACTTCCTCCCAGGAAGCCTTCATTTAGAAAAATGGTTAGCTCTTTGGTTAAGCTTGGAACTAACAATGAACTTTCTGTGCATTTGTCCTGTTCAACATTGGTGTTTTTGCCTGCTACGTGTCAGGCAAAGTACCAGGCGTGGATTGTAAAGTAGGCAAGTGCGGCATTTGAGGAAAATAATTTTATCATCTCAGGGCTCGTTCTTGTTTTTTTAAATTTTTTAATTTGAGACTTTTCTAGGAAAAGGCACAATCAAGTAGTTGCTGCAGTTCCCAGAATTACAAGCATATTTGCTACTTTTGCATCTCCTTTATATTACATTTTCTCTTGGTTTGTGCTCTTACTGAATTCATGGATTTTAAAATATTTCATGTTCCTCAAATCTGGGACTTTGGCTTAGTGCTTTGAATTTATCTTTCCTGGATTATATATTCTGAATATATAATATATATTCAGAATATATATTGAATTTATCTTTCCTGGATTGAATTTAGCTTTGAATTTATCTTTCCTGGATTATATATTCAGAATATATAATATATATTCTGAATATATAATATCTTTGATATCTTTGAGCAGTAAAGATATCTTTGAGCAGTACCATATTTACCTGCCTGAAGCCTTGAGACAAAAAGAAATCCATTAAAATTATGCTGCTGGGCTAAGATTTTCTTTCATATACATTTTCCTTTTTTGCCATTTAAAATGAAATTCATAATAGAGCTTTTCTCTGTTGTCATCTAATGTTCTGTAGTTTTCGTCTGTTGGGAACATCATTGCTGTAAATGCTCAGGATACATCACCTAGGCAAATGTTCTGTCACCTTAATTAGTTCTAGTGTTCGTCAGCTGCACATTATCAATTAAATAAAGGTCATGAAAAGAACTAGGATGGAAAATTTGTTTACAAAGTAGTATAGGAAAACAGACATTTATTTTGAAGAAAATGGATTTTTTCCCATATTTGTACAACATTATCTCATTAAGTTGAGTGTGAAAGTTATGCTAATAGTAGCTGCTTCAGGTAAAAACTTACTAAGTTAATAGGATTATTTGTTCCAAGTCCTGTGCTAAAATAGTTTTTTACATCGCTTTGGAAATACCAGCTTCACATTAAAAAAACTAGATTCAACTGAGAACTAGACCTAAAACTGGTCAGAGAAAATATATCCATTCTCTGTGTCCAGATACAGAAATGCTCCTCCGATACTCTGTAACATAGGCCAGCCATGACTTTTTGCTAGGGCAGGATTTCGCAAAAGGTTAAAATGAAAATTGTTTTAAGGTCAACTAGATAAAAATACATCTGTTTCATTGTTTCATTTGAAACAGTTTGGTCAGAAATCACATGTGGAGTGTGCTCGATTTTCTCCAGATGGTCAGTATTTGGTCACTGGGTCTGTTGATGGATTCATTGAAGTCTGGAACTTTACGACTGGAAAAATCAGAAAGGTGAAGTATTTAAAATATATTAACTTTTCTAGTGGGAGAATTATCTAGTTTTGTTTAATTCTGTTATTTTTATAGTATAAATTTATTTTTTAAATGATAATATATACATCTGATACAACATTTTATAAAATAGAAAAGTTACTCAGTAAAGAGTCTTGCTCCAACCCTTGTCCCTCAGCTGGTCAGTTCCCTTCCTTGGACCAGCCAGGGTTATCAGTTTCTTATGTAACCTTCCTGGAATTTCTAGGTATATGTAAGCAATACCTTACATATAAGGTATGTAGCAATACCTTAGCTATATAAGTAGTGTCTAAGTAATTGTACTAATTGTGTGTTCTCTTACTATGAATGAAGTTAAATATCTTTTTATATGTGAGAAGCCAGGAGTATTTCCTGTTCTGTGAAGTCTTCACATCCTTTGCCAATTTTTCTTTTGGATTCTTACTGATTTTTAGGAACTCTTTATAGTTGGAAGAAATCAGTCTCTGTAATATGTATGGCAAATATTTTTCAATTGTGACTTTTTGTCTTTTGACTTTGCCCATCATTTTATTTTATAGACTTGAAATTTTTTTGTGTCATCACATTTATCCATCTTTTTCTTCTGCAACTTGTAGTGCTTTTCATGTTTCGTATTTTATATTAATTTTTGATCCATCTGGAATTTGTTTAGGGGGATGAAGTTGCTGTAGATTCAACTTAATTTTTTTCCTAAATAGGTATTTATTGACTATATCTCCTGGTTTAAAATGTAATCTTTACCATAGAGTACTAACTTCCACTCCATGGATAGTGAATTCATGAGTGATTTTCACTTTCTACCTGATATGTTTCCTTATAGTTTGCTGCTTTTTTTTTTAAACCATGACACAGTCTTACTTTTTAATTAGGAAAAAATAAAGTTACTTTATTTTGAACAATAAGGATGAAAAGGAAACATCACAAATAAGCAGATTTTAGTCAATACATGGTTTTAGGAAAAGTAGCTGGCAATTTGGAAAAGACATTGCTTTTTCACATCGTGTCTCAAATAAATTCACATATATTAAAAGTGTACAATATGGGGGCGCTTGGATGGCTTAAGCATCCAACTTTGGCTTGGGTCATGATCTCACAGTTCATGAGTTCAAGCCCCACATCAACCTGTATGGACAATGTGGAGCCTGCTTGAGATTCTCTCCCTCCCTCTCTTCACCTTCCCCCACTCATGCTCTCTGTCTCTCTCAAAATAAATAAATAAACTTAAAAAAATGTACACTATGAAATTGTAGGGGGATTTTGCATAGAAAAAAGATCAGTAAGCAAAAAGATGTAGGGTATTATGTTGGAATTTTTTTTACAGTATTACTTTAGGTTGTGTAAAATTATTTATTCCCAGCACTGTCAGTTCATTAGAAACCTGTGTGCATGGCACTAGTATTTGCTTTGGAAATTTAGAGTAGGCACAATCCATTACTCTGCTTTTAGTAAGTTTAGAGATCTGGAATGACTGGGGGTTTTGTGTTATTTTAGTAACTGCTTATCTTTGTTTCCTTTAGGATCTTAAGTACCAGGCCCAGGATAACTTTATGATGATGGATGATGCTGTCCTCTGCATGTGTTTTAGCAGAGATACAGAAATGTTAGCAACTGGGGCCCAAGATGGAAAAATCAAGGTATTTATTAGTGGCAGAAACTTTCACATATAGACATTTTGAAACCTCTGCAATGAGGTAGTGTTTTACATGTGATAGCTTAATAATAGGTATTGTTTGTTGAACATGAAATTTATGCTAATTACTTTTTTCTTGTTTAATTCTAATAAAAACTCTACCTAGGGAGGTTCAGTAATCAGTTTAAGGTCACACATTTGGTAAGCGATAGATTAGGACTTCAGTCCAGGTCTGCTCATCACACCTTTTCTGCTGTATCACCCTGGCTCACCTTATATGATGTATTGTACTTTGGGTTTTTTTAGGGAATAGGATGCTCTGTATTTGATTAGACGTAGTTTGTATTTAATTGCTGGTGAGACACCCAGGGCTAGATAAAATACAGAAATGGTCTCTGCTTAAGTGAACTTTGAGTCTAAATTTTTGTTAATAATTTACAAGGAAAGAGGCTTAAATTTCAGAGGATTCACTTATTGCACATTGTGAAGCAGACATATTCAGCTATTAGCATGCATTTTTAATGCTTTTTTAGTACATTATTGAGCATTGCATGTTGCTTGACTCTGCAGGCTAGAGTAGGTCACTCTATTTACAAGTTTTTACTTTTTTTTTTTTTAATAAAGGTATGGAAGATTCAGAGTGGACAGTGTTTAAGGAGATTTGAAAGAGCACACAGTAAAGGTGTCACCTGTCTAAGCTTTTCTAAGGATAGCAGCCAGATCCTTAGTGCCTCTTTTGACCAGACAATTAGGTAAGTAAAAGTCCCTACACTGCCCTTACTTGAGTTTGCTATGATGAAGTGCTGGAGGGAGGTACTAGTGATTCCTTATGTTTTCACTAGCATGGTGTTATATGAAGAGTGTGAGGATATGTGAGACCTCATTATTATTTTCTCCATTTGAGTCTACCCAGAAGAGAGATTAGAAAGGGATTATAGCTGTGTTTCGTGTTTCTTGAAGTGTGATTTTGGGCTCACCTGCATCAGAATCACCACAGAGGGCATATTACAAATATAGCCAAATCTGTCTCTGAACAGAAGCCTATGGTATTATTGGCATGTTTTCTTGCAGTCTCTGTGCCTAGCTTTTGTTTTGGTTTTGTGTGACATAATGAAAATTATATTGCATACCTAATTGCGTAATCCTCTTTCTCCCCATGATATTATAAGTTGAGCTTTTATAATTCTTTGAAAGTATATTCAACATTCGGTCCCAGTTGTAATGTATAGAATATTAATTGTTCTTTTCATATCCTTTTGTTTGTGATAGAATTCATGGTTTAAAATCTGGGAAAACCCTGAAGGAATTTCGTGGCCATTCCTCCTTTGTTAATGAAGCAACTTTTACACAAGATGGACATTATATTATTAGTGCATCCTCTGATGGCACTGTAAAGGTTAAGTATTTGCTCCTGGTTTATTTTGGGGTTTCTGCTTTTGTCCTTTGAAGAGTTTTCAGTGGTGATAATGGTGATGACTGTGATGGAGTAAACTTCTTTACTAGCTGTTTAGCCATAAATGAGGTGAGTCTGAGACAATAGTAATATTCTCTGGGGAATCCCTATTGAAGGACCCGGAGTTTCAAATCTACATAATCAAAACATTTATCATTTGTAGGAAAAGAGGAAGGGTACGGAGGCCTGGATGTAAGTCATCCCCCATGTATAGTGGTTAAATTGTCTTGTTAAAGCTATGGTTCACCCACAATAGTCAAGTTTATAAAGTGCTTAGTGACCAGATGAATAAATCTCTTTTTTGTTGCACAGCCTCCCTGCCCCAGCCTGGGCCCCCACATTTAGGGGCCTTCCTGACAGCACTTACAGAGGGGCAGGAGAGGTGTAGAGTGGAACTAAGCCCTCTCTCAAATAGTTATTGTCCTCAGTGCTCAGCTGAAAGTAATGCATCTTCAGTACCTTAAGAGATTTAGTTATTTTAATAGCAGGCCTCAATTCCTAGAAACGATGAGAAATCCAAATAGAAAATTGCTGGAGATCTTTGAGACACTCCATTTACATTCTGGACCTGCTTTTAAATTGCCTTATGTAAGTGTGTAGTTTGGCAGAAGACTGAAACATTTTAACACAAATACCTAAAACACCACCCTCTGAAATTGCTTGTTCTTGCTTGGGAATTGAACCAGAAACCTGAGGATTGGAGAAGTCTTTCTCAGGACGGATGGGGAAACATACAGAGCTCTTAGTACTTTAGTCATGGGATTTGCCCTCTTTATGCTTTGAATATGGGCCTTACAGTCTGTAAAATGCCAGTGGGAGGTGGCCTATTTAGCTTTGTTTTGTGGTCTTTTCCTTTAGTCCTTCAGTGAGTTGGGTAAGCATCTCACTGACTTTTTGGACAGAAAACACTGGAAGCCTTAGAACTCTTGATCCCTGAAATGTTCATTTTTCTTCTAGGCAGCCAGGCTTTAGAGAGGAGATTAGGGCAGATGATAACAATGTTTATTATGAAAATAAACACTGTGGCAGTTAATGGGGCAGTAATTTCCTCCTGTTGATAGGTATTCAACATCCATTTTTTGCTAAGCTCTGTTGAAAGTACAAAGGAAACACAACATAGTCCATGCCTTTGAGACTTTAAATGTATACACATACATACATACATACACCTCATTGAGTGAGTGGTGTCCAGACAGTGCCATGCAATATTTGGTCCATTCCTTCTCTGAGCACATCTCAGATTTCAATAACTGTGATGTCTGATTTAACCCCTTCAGTTTATAATAGCCCAGAAGGGCAAGGTGAAAAAAAGCATTAGGGTGGGGAACTATTACCAAAAGAGATGCTGGGCTGGGAGAGATAATACGCGTGGCCAAGAGTGGCTTCCACTTTGTGGATCCTCGTGTGTGAGTGTCAACATTGTGGCTTCTGTTCAGCAGTTCCAGCTGTACGTTGGAATCATTTGTGGAGCTGTTTAAAAATGGACATGGCTATGTCCTAGACAGCCCTAGAGCTGTCAAATTACAGTCGCAGGATAGGGTCCCAAGCATCTAATTCTAAAAGCCCACATTTGATTTGATGTCCAGAGGAGGCTAGCTTTCCGGTTGACAGTAGCAGGGTTGACACATAGCTAATTTTAAAGATATGTAGTTCAATTAGGAGAATTTTGTAAGAAAAGATAGGTTTTAAAAGGTTTTATTAAATAGCTTTGTGACTTTTGTTGATACCCATTAATCAGCAAACAGATGGTAACAGCTTACTTACTATGTATATGGCAAAGCTAGGTATTTGATAGGACTAAAAATCAAGAAGCTTTTTTGAGTCAGTTTTGTTTGATTTTAGTAATCAAATTTTCATTTTTTTAAACCCCAAAACTTTAGACATTCTTATACCCAAAAAATGTTTATGCCTTGAATTTTTGTGTCATAGATCTGGAATATGAAGACCACAGAATGTTCAAATACCTTTAAGTCTTTGGGCAGCACTGCAGGGACAGATATCACTGTCAACAGTGTGATCCTGCTTCCTAAAAATCCAGAGCACTTCGTGGTGTGCAACAGATCGAATACAGTGGTCATCATGAACATGCAGGGGCAGGTGAGTGCTCCGAAAGTGCCCTTGCACAGATCCTGTGGGTCATTTGCAAATCATTAAGTCTTGGTCCTGGCCCTTCCAGTAACCAAATATGGGTTCATCACTCCAAAAACCTTATATAGTCGACCTGTGAACAACACAGGGGTTAGAGCACCGACCCGCTGCACAGTAATCCGCATATTACTTTTGTCTCCCCCCAAAACTTCACTACTAGCCTACTGTTGACTGGAAGCTGTACCAATAACAATTGACTAACACATATTTTGCATGTTTTAATATTATATACTGTAATCTTACAATGTATTGTATTCTTACAATAACATATGCTTAGGGAAAAAATGTTAAGAAAATCATAAGGGAAAATACATTTATAGTACTATACTGTATTCATTTTTTTATTTTTTTAAAAAAAAATTTTGTTTTTAACCTTTATTTATTTTTGAGACAGAGAGAGACAGAGCATGAACGGGGGAGGGTCAGAGAGATAGGGAGACACAGAATCCGAAACAGGCTCCAGGCTCTGAGCTGTCAGCACAGAGCCCGATGTGGGGCTTGAACTCACGGACCGCGAGATCGTGACCCGAGCTGAAGTCGGACGCCCAACCGACTGAGCCACCCAGGCGCCCCTGTATTTATTTTTTTAAAAAAATCCATGGGGTGCCTGGCTGGCTTAGAAGAGCATGTGACTCTTAATTTTGGGTTTGAGTTTGAGCTACACATCGGCTGTAGAGATTACTAAAAAAATATTAAATTAAAAAAATCTGGGGCGCCTGGGTGGCTCAGTGTGCTGACAGCTCAGAGCCTGGAGCCTGCTTCGGATTCTGTGTCTCCCTCTCTCTCTGCATCTTCCCCCACTGGTGCATGTGCTCTCTCTCTCCCTCTCTCTCAAAATAAATAAACATTAAAAAATTTAAAAAATCTGTGTTTGTAAGTGGACCCGCCCATTCAAACCTTTGTTGTAGATATCAATGCCGGTCTGACTAAGGGAGATATAGTATGTGGGTTACTAATTTGGGATATCTCCTAGTTACCACATGATCTAAGGTGGAACTCTCATAGGAGAAGGGCAACAGTGCTTTCATGATAAGTATTTGTAATCAGGGCACCTGCGTGTTTCCCAAGGAACCTCACTTTTGCAGTGCCAACGACATGAGGAGTGTCAAGATTGAGGTCTCAGGCCCTAGGAATGTGTTGTGCTACTGAAATGTTGACTTGGGCCCTTGGGGATCTTGCTGAGCATGGAGAAGAACTAGGGGCTGGTGTCTACAACTCGCTCTCCATTCCATTAGTCCCTGTCACTGATACATTTGTAGTTTAGAAACCATGGTTGAGGGGCACCTGTCTGGCTCCATCAGAAGAGCATACAGCTCTTGATCTCCGGGTCATGAGTTCAAGCCCCATGTTTGGTGAAGAGATTAAATAAATAAATAAATTGACTGACTTAACTAACTAACACAAAGAGCCCATGGTTGAGATGGCTGGTCTGCAGTATCTACTGGGCCCCCGCATAATACCTATAGTTGCCCACTTCCTACGTTCCTGTTTGTATAGGACGAAGAGTGCCTGTGTACCCACCCTTTCCCCTGTGATAACATCTTTGATAATCATAGTACAATTATCAAAACCAGGAAGTTGACATTGATACAATATAATGAACTGAAATACAAACCTTACTTGGATTTCGCTAGTTTTAAATGCATTCATTTTGAGGTGACAAGTTAATAGCTCTATGAAATTTTGTCAGATGTGTAGATTTATGTAACTACCACCACAATCAGAATACAGAACTGTTTCTCTACCCCCAAAGGAACTTCTACATGCTATATACCTTTACAGTCAAACCTTCCCCCCCATAACCCTAGCCCTGGTAGGGTTGCTTTCCATTGATCTGCTTTCCATTATTATGATTTTGTCACTTTGAAAATGGTATAAAAATGGAATCATATGTATGTAACCTTATAACTTTTCTTTTTTATAATTTTTTAAATGTTTATTTCTGAGGGAGAGAGTGACAGAATGTGAGCGGGGGAGGGGCAGAGAGAGAGGGCGACACAGAATCTGAAGCAGGCTCCAGGCTCTGAGCTGTCAGCACAGAGCCTGACGTGGGGCTGGAACTCATGAACTGTGAGATCATAACCTGAGTCGAAGTCAGACAATTAACTGACTCAGCCACCCAGGCGCCCCAACCTTCTAATCTTTTGAGATTGGTTTTTCTCAGCTTGATTAATGGTGATGTGTGTAAAATAGAGCAAGCAAGGTCTTGGAGACAGAGTTCCATCTTGCATGAGGAGAGCACCTCATTCTTTTAGATAGAGGAAATGACAGAGTGTAAGTCCACAGAGCATTGAGAATCGTGGTATAGATTTAGAAATTGGGTGGCAATGAATTTGCTTCAGGGTAAAATGACTCCATAGACTAAAGAGCAGGGATTGGTAACTTGGGACACATGATTAACTTGAGATAGTTTATCCATGGACTGTTTCCCAGGCCAGAGGATTTAGCACACAATGAGTGGTATTGGTGATCTAATTATCAATGACCGTAAAACCAGAATGCAAAATAACAGTATAAGGATGTCAGTTAAAACTGCTGCTTTAGAACTGCTGCTAATCCAGATGTTTTGTTTTTGTCTTGGGGTATGGTATGATCTAGATTGTCAGAAGCTTCAGCTCTGGTAAGAGAGAAGGTGGTGATTTTGTTTGCTGTGCCCTATCTCCCCGTGGTGAATGGATCTACTGCGTAGGGGAGGACTTTGTGCTCTATTGTTTCAGCACAGTCACTGGGAAACTGGAGAGAACTTTGACAGTGAGTATTACTGACTTAAGGCCATCTAAAGAAATTTCATTAATACTGGTATCTTTCTGAACTCTGAAGTAAACCTTTTCCAGACTGCTGTAAGTGTGAACTTTGGTATAAAAAATGTAAAAATTCTATCACTAAATAAAATAAAGGGCCCATAAGTAATGGTATGGAATTACCTCCTCTCAGAAGTTATCCTTCAGTGAGCCCTCAGCAAGTGGATAGGATGGGTGTACATAAAGCAGAGAATAAGGAAGGGCTGGTTATAGTAGTCATATCTTCCCCAAGGGGATCAGACAGTGACAGGTATAGCTAGTTCTCTCCATGTCCTTTCAAAGGCAAATTACTTTTACACTATCCTGTCAAATTGATTTATGGTGTATTTAGCAGTTCTGTGTTGTACAAGCCACTATAAGGAGTAAATAATGCCAGTTGCTGTAACAAACAATCCCCACATTTTAGTAGTTTAACACAATGTGAGTTTATTTCTTGTTTCAATGTGATAGTTGGGTAGTTTTCCTCCATTGTTTAGCTGTGTCATTTGGAACATGTGGACTCCAAGGTCTCAGGAGGAGAAAAACTAGCTGGAGGGCTATGCCAGATGTTTTTAAGACTCCCATCTGGAAGTAGTTTATATTACTTTGTTCCTCATTCTTTTTTGGTTAGAATTCACTCACATGGCCACAACCCAAATGCAAGGGGGACAGGGAAAATGTAGTTTTCTGTGGTCCTGGAAGTATAGTATGGTGAACATACAAAAAATGATATACATACCATATTAGAATATAATCTCTTGCATCACATGATTCTTGGCACACTTGCCCTATGAAGCCTCCAGTACAGATCTCAGGTGTGAGCAAAATAATATGAGGTGGAGAGTGTTCTCCAGCTGAGGGGCCTGGAAAATACAAGTTCATGGAGTTGAAGGAATCATTTGGTCTTAGCTACTGTCTTGGCCTAGAATTTACAAAATAGGGATTGGGAGTAGGATCAGCTGTCATGCAAAAGTGACGTGGGACAAAGCATTATTCACACATTATGAAAAACAGTACAAAAATTGGCGAACCAGCAGTGTGATAACCTCATTTGAGTTTTTGGTATGTGTGTTTTAGCCATCCTCAAGGCTGCCTTAGGTTTGATTGCTTTGGTGAGAAGTGAAGCTTCACTCTTCCTCCTTTCCATTCAGCTCTGGAAACCTCTTCAGAGTCACTTTTTTATAGACCTATATCCCCTAAATCAGTGCTTTACTTTTCCCAGGTTCACGAGAAGGATGTGATCGGTATTGCACATCACCCTCATCAGAATCTGATTGCAACCTACAGTGAAGACGGACTTCTAAAGCTCTGGAAACCCTAATTCCACTTTTCTTCAACTCGCTTGAGAGCATGTACTTAAGTGAAGAAATATTCATGTATTGCTTTTTTCTTTCTAGGCTACCTTTTCTAAGCAGTTGTCTGAATTAGGCACAAGAATAATTTTGTGAAAATTCATGTTCAAGTAGCAGCTACCCTTTTTATATTTTTTTAAGGTATTCATTTATCTGTTTCTAATTGGGGCGGTCATTTGATGTTTTCAGTAGTCTTCTACCTGGAGAGTGAAATACTGCTGTTTCTAGAAGAGAGTTATACTCTTTGATTATTTGAAATGGTGATTAAGACGTATCTCCTACAGTAAAATTGTAAATAAGTAACTATCCCATATTCAGTAGCTCTTTGCTGGTCCATTCTTTTTAGATGTTAATAAACTTTACACCTTTTTTGGAGGTTTTGTTTTTAAATGTAAATAAGTGCTCATCTAGTTAACATATTTACTAGTTAAGTATGGAGGGTGGGACATAACATTCTAGTCTAGCAGGAAGTCAGTTCCTGTTTAGAAGGATAGACTGAATGTAAAAAGGCCAGGTATTGATAGGATCTCATTTCATTGCCCTCACTGTCCACTCATTCTTCTTAGCTGTGCCTTCTCATGCGTTCTGGCCAACTCCAGGGAACATCATCTTCATCTTCTGGATAGAACTTAGTTGTAGGATCCACTATGAGAATTCCGCTTTGGCATCTCTGAGGGTTTGGCATTGAAAATGTGCTGTTGTTCTGAAGAAAATTAGAAAAGGACCTGAGATTTAGAGAAGTCTTTTTAGGTATGTGCATCCTTACCAGTTAAAAGCCAGTAAAACTCTTGAAAATACTTTGCAAATGGGGTGTCTTTTATGTTTGAACCAAAGATGTATTGAGTGCGCTTATGTTGATGTTGGAGGGGCTGTGCCAGGTGTCATTTCAAGAAAGTGAGACCTTATTTGTGTAGACCTTTTATGCCTCCTTTTAAGTTTAGCACTCATTAGGTACAAATGAGTGGGGAAAGTTTTTTAAATGATTTACATTGTTGGGGCACCTTGGTGGCTCAGTCGGTTAAGTGTCCGACTCGTGGTTTCAGCTCAGGTCATGATCTTGCGGTTTGTGAGTGCGAGCCCCACATCAGGCTCTGGGTTGGCAGTGCAGAGCCTGCTTGGGATTCTCTCCCTCTCTGCCCCTCCCCTGCTCGCTCTCTTTCTCAAAATAAACAAACTTAAAAAAACAAAGTTTTATAGTGTTCTAATTTGCCTTTGAGTGAAATATAGCCTGATCTTTTGCCTGGCACAGTAATGCTCAATATTGGCTGAATTAATCCTTGGCAGCACTAAGAAATCCCTCTTCCTCAGTCATATTCCCAAAACTTTTTTTTCCTTTTGCCATTAAACCTGCAGCTTTTTGACAGTGTGTGCCATTTTGAGTTAAACATTAGCCATAAATCCATGAATTCAAGTGAATGTAGTTTCACAGCCCAGTGAAAAGTTTTCATGTAAGAAGTTTAAGGTGGAAAGAGGAAACAGCTTGTGCTAAGAATCCTTTAGAAATATCTTCAAGAAATTGGGATTTTATATTTAGCCCATGACCTTGTGAATGGTTGAGCAGTACTGTTAAGAATGAGAAACAACAGGCCTAAAGTGGAGTCCCTTGTGCTGGCCTTGTGCTAAGCTCCACACTGGCCAAGATTTAATACCTACCCAAACTGCAGTTTCGGCCTGTCCCAGGACTGTAATCATTAACCAGTGAATCTGGAATTCAGTATTTATGAGGTAATCTACCTGATAGACCCCCTCTGGCCCCCATAGGAAGGTAACCTTGCCTGAAACAATCCACTCTTGTTAGAGATCTCCTTTCCCCACCCCCTTCTGTGTATAAAAGCCTTTTGTTCTGTGCAGTTCTTCAGAACTCCTGTTAGATGGGATGCTGCTGGATTCATTAACTGCTGAAGTAAGTCAATTGGATCTCAAAATTTACTCAGTTGAATTTTGTTTTTTTAACAGTAACTTTGTGCTCACGAAGAACAAGAATCTAGTTGGTCAGCACATGTTCACTTATTCCTTCTTGGAATTTTATCAGACATCTGTTCTTGTACCTAGTGCTGAAGATGGCTTAGTAAGACCAGTTCCTGTCAGAACAGGGAAGAAATGCCAGCTAAAAGGTGTAATTGGAATGGTGGGATAGGAGAAGGGCACCTGATAATAAGCCCCACTGAGTTAGGAAAGGCTTCCTGAAGTTGACCATAAAAGGACCAGCAGGAGCTGTGGGTAAAGGGGTTTGGTGGTCAAAGTTAGCTGAAGGAGACTTCCAGGCACTGCAGTGTGGGATTCTTGCAATGCATGCAGTGTCTTGGGAGACCAGGTGAAGAGAGGCCTGGATTGAGAGTCATTAAATGTAACTTTTTTCTTAAATGAATTAACATAACAAAAGTAAAAAAAAATTAAGTCTTCCACCTTTCCCAGGAAACCCTTGTGCAACTGTCTGTAACTTCCTTTTGTACAAACCTAAAAGGTATTTGCACTTATTCTGCACATAGCTTTTCTTATGGGAGGGGCCCCAGGGACTGAGGCTGAGGTGAGAGAAGGGCCACCCTGGCTTCTGGACTCCCATGCCAGCCCGTACCACTGTCCAGCTCTCTGTGAGCTGCTTGAGGGCCTTAGACCCTCTAGGCACACAGTGGGGTCTCTGTGCCCTTGTTCCAGGTCTGGGTAAAGCAGAGCAGTGCTGGAACCTGGCTGGCCTGCATCCTTGGGCTAGGGAGTCTCTGATGAGCTGTGGGTACTGTGCACTGGCTGGAGCCAACTGTCAGAGGCTGGAGGTGTCTGTCTGATGGTACCACTGGACTGCTTTTTCACTTTACAAAGAGATGGCAGAGATCATGTTTGTTGGCCTCTTAACCAGTATCAACGGGAGAGGATAAGCAAATGGGAGTTTGATGGCAGTAACCAATGGCATACGGCAGTCCCTCATCTGGTTTCAGTTACATGCAGGCAACTGCGGCCCGAAAGCAGATGATCCTCCTCCTGACTTAGCATCAGAAAATCAAATGGAGCCTAACAGCATGTCATAATGCTTTAATCATTCACCTCTCTTCATCTCATGTGGGCATTTCATCTCACATCATCACAACGGTGAGTACAGTACTATTTTGAGACCACATTCACCTTTTATTACAGTATGTTCTTATAATTGTTCTATTTTGTTTTTGCTATTAATCTTACTGTGCTAAATTTATAAGCATTATAGGTACGTATGTATGTATAGGGAGAAACAGTGCATAGCGCTCAGGACTCTTCTAGGTTTCAGACCTCCACTGGGGGTCCTGGAACATATCCAAACTGTGTGGCAGGGTGGGGGCAGAGGTGGACACCCGCATTCTTCCGAAAACATGTTCCATCAGGTAGCTAGGAAAGTAGGTACTCTGCTGCAGCCTACAGATACAACTGGTATTTGTCTCCAGCACTTACAACTTAAAATACACGGCAGTAAAGTTTCCTTCAGTAGGGTAAGGATATTTGCCCTATTCCCCATTCAGTTGTTAAATTTGTATTTCTGGGGGCACCTGGGTGGCTCAGTTAAGTGTCCAACCCTTGATTTCCACTCAGGTCATGAGTTTCGTGGGTTTGAGCCCGTCAGCAACTGGGCTATCAGCACAGAGCCTGTTTGGCTCTCTCTGCCCTTTCCCCATTGGCTTCTCTCAAAATAAAAAAATAAATTTGTGACTCTGGATACATTGAAATCTGAGAATGGGATTTCAAGGCAACCTTTCTTTAAATCTCAGGTACAATTATCTTCTTCAGTTGCTTTTCAACTTGTACTAAGAGCCCTTCCTTCCTATGTAAGCAGCCTTGTTTAATTCTCTGAATTACTCTTATGAAGTACAGCCTATTATGGTTTCCATAATACACATGAAGAAAGGGACTTCCAGAGGTTCCCATACCTTGTTCATGGAGCACACACTGAAAGCCAGGTGCAATTCCAAAGCTCAATTTCTTTATTCTTTGAATCTGGCTGTTAGCTGCTTCTCTTTAGGTCTGGGAACAGGCAAAGAATGCGTGAATTGTGTCTCCACAATCCATTACAATTTATTTATTTACCTAACCCAGCCACAGGAAGTGAGATGAGTAAAAGAGCACTGACTGACAACTGGGACTGCAGTTTTTACCGGTAACTTACTTGGGCCAGAGCAGTGGTTCTGTCATCCAGTAAATAAATCAAAGGTAAATTTCAGGTCCTGTCCCTGACCTATGGAATCTGCAGTCGTGGCACTGGGGCTCATCAACCTTGCTGTTTTGAGATCCAGAACACTAGAGGGCAGTTTCTCCACTCCTAAAACGGATGTTTTGATTCTTGTTCTGCCTCACAAGGTTGTAGATATAATCCAGTTAAGTGATAACTGTTCAGGACTTAAGAAGCCCTTGAAAGAGCATCTTTATTTTGCTGTAGCTTGTTAGGTTTCATTCACTGTATTTTTACAACCTACACATTTTTCCTATATTATTTCAAAAAAGATATTGTGATGAAGTGTACATCTAAGCTGGGAAGCTCCCTGGTCTGAGCCTCAAACTTCTAACTGCAGTGTCAAAGGCTGCCATTATTGGACTTTCTCTTACCAATGCATTACCCTAGATGGTTAATAGGACTATGTCCCTATGTTGGTAGTGTTGAACTTTAGCTGTTGATAAACATCTTGGTGCTTAAGTTACTACACCCAGCTCCATGATGTTAAAATCCTGGCGTGGGGTGGGGGTGGGGCTCACATGTTTTTAAGTTTCCCAGGTAACTAAGTGTAGCCAAGGTTGAGAAGCAGTACCATATGCAGAAAAAGACCTGATGCTAATTTCACATACAGGAAGATCTGCCACCATGTTCCATTAGCACCCTCATGGGACATTCTTATTCCCTACAAGTATGAGTGGATGGGGAAGGCATCAGAGCAAGCATTAGTGCTAGGGCCAGGAACTCCACTTGTGTGGATGCACATGCATTCCTGTAGCAGACTTGGTCAGAGTTGTAAGAGATGACCTTGGTCCAAGTTCTCAGGGGCAGCTTTTAGACTACAAACTGTTTCTGCCTTTCCTGGTTAACTATTTCCTTTTCAGATTTCTATTTTTCTTTTATTTTTATACTGTATAATTCAGTAGCATTACATTAGTAACATTCACAACCTTGTAGAACCATCACTGTTTATCTAAAACTTTATCACAACCAATTAAGCATTAACCATTCATTCCTCTTCCCCCTAGCCCTTGGTAACTGGTCTATGAATTTGCCTTGATAGGTCATTTAAGTACACATACACATACAATAATTTGTCCTCTCACACACGTACCATCACATTTTGTCCATTAGTTGGGTATGGGTTTGCTCCCCCTTTGGCTACTGTGAATTTTACAAACAACACTGGCAACAAGTATCTCACTTAGCCAAGGAGTCAATTACTAACTGTAGGCTTTTTGAGAAACTGCTCAACTTTTCTATAAGAGATGCACCATTTTACATTCCTACCAGTGAGGTACTGGGTCCCAATTTCTCCACGTTTTCACCTATTTTCATTTTGGATTAGTAGGTGTGAAGTAGTATTTCACTGTGGTTGTAATTTATAGTTGCCCTCAATGACTGATGTTAAACATGAGGATTTCAATTTTTTAAGATGTTATATGTATTACAACTCAGGGTTCTTTGGAGAAATTTAAGATTTCTGGTCATACTTTGTTGTGTTTTCCTGCGTACCTGGCATCATACCCAAACAGAAGGGTAGCTGTATGGTACTAAAAATGACAATCTAAAAATAACAGGTTATTAATTATTTCACTATGACAAACACTGGAAGTGTGAAAACTATGTTTTAGTTTCTCCTTTTTAACTCAAATGTGCTCTATGAGAGAAACTTCGATGTGGGCCACTTCTGGAGAAATGTTTAACCTTACTGATTACAGGAGATGCAGCACAATCAGGATAAATGGGTAAAAACTTTCACATTTTCACACTAGTGTTTGCAAAGTTTTTAAAAACCCTTTTGGCTCATTACTTACCCCTCACCCACTTTCACTCCCCACCCTTGTTTAACATTCAACTATAGTTAAGTACCATTTTCAATTACCCATTTAACTAGTTAAATGACAAATTACCTATCTTAATTAGTGAAAAGCCAATGCTTTTAATCTAGGGGAAAAAAAAGCCTGTAGTGACACACTGGAAATGATTTGTAATCAGTATATTAAGGAGACATTCATACATTTCAAGAATTGCTTAATTCTGATATCCAGATTTAAGCTTGTGAACATGACTTTTAAACATACAATTAAAGCTATTCATCATAATTTGCTATACTACCAACATTAAATTACAGTTACTTCGGAGCGTAAGTTAAATTGTTTAAAGTAAGCCTGTAACATACCTAAAACACCTTCCTAGCTCATACATGCAAATTTACTTTTCTGTGTAAATATCTCTTCACTCTAAGTTACCCTGCTCCTGAAGTCACTACTCTGAAGCTTATCATGGTCCAAAGAGAAGGAAAAAAAGTGTAACCAGGACTGGTGTGTGTGTATATATATATATATATATATGTTAAATATATATATATTAAAAAAAAAAAGATGGCACAGCAGAAGGGAATGCAATTCTACAAGTGCAAGTCCTCAAACAGCAGATTATGATAAACCCCTTCTTTAGAAAGGTATCCTTTCCACCACTGATACCACAGGCCAAATTACACAGCATGCCATCTTTAAGTAACAGTTGAGGCAACAGAATAAATGCAGAAGCATCACAATGAATCCCACTTAATAGAACTACAGACCAACACTTGTCTACAAATTCTTTTTCTGATTGCCAATTAAACAAGTTTTAACTTCATAGCTTAACAATTAAGGGTCATACACTGAAGTCAATACATTTACCTAGCATTTTCAGTCTAAACTAGTTCATGTACATAGAGCTGAAATCAATTACAAGGTCGGGCCTCTAACAAATGCTAGGGGAGATTTTTTAAAAGTAGTTTTTACAAGTATTAAACTTATCTTGCACACTGAATTCATCATACATACAGGGCAAAGTCAGAGCTTTTATATTTTTTATTCTTCATTTAACTTTTAAAACACTACTATAGTTGAATATTAAAACAAAAACAATAATAGCAAGTAGTGAGCTATGATTATAGTCCTTCATTCGTTCACTACTGCATATAAAATGCCAGCAGTGTTCTTCACTGGCCCCATTAAGAGGTCTGACACTGAACACCTCCCCTAGGGTGATGTTCATCATCCTCATATGCTTCTCCATTGTAATGGCGCCTTCTTTCCTGATTTGGATCAAAGTCCACCAGTTCTACCTGGTCCATTTCATCAGTCTCTTCTACTTCCTTCCTCTCAGGTAGGAGCTTTTCCAGCAAAGACAGTTTATCAGGAGAGAGAAAGCCATTCTCAGGGAAGTTTACCTATAAAAAGAAATCTCCACTGTAAGTTCCATTTGATTTACTTAACCAAGTAGCTCCTTAGACATATTACCATTGACCCATTTTCCCCAGAAAAACACTTGAGAACATTATCTTTTGGTGAATCTGCCAATCCCAAGTTAGAACACATGTTCTAAAAGGCACAAAAACATCTAGCTAGTATAGCCTTAACTAGAATTTAAGGCATTAAAAAAAAAAAAAACAAACCCTCATCGGAGTAAAACTGCACTGTGATGATTATGGTTCTATTCAGCCAATGTAAGAACCCACACTAAAACATACTAATTCCTTGTAACAGAATTTAAACAAAGCTATTCATCTTCACAAAAGCAGTCCTTTTCCCAAAAATGTTTTTTAAATTTCTTAAAAAGTATACTTTTGAGACAGAGCATGAGTAGGGGAGGGGCAGAGAGACAGGGAGACAGAATCCGAAGCAGGCTTCAGGCTGAGCTGTCAGCAGAGCCCAATATGGGGCTCAACCAATGAACCGCGACATCATGACCTGAGCTGAAGTCGGACACTTAACCGACCAAGCCACCCAGGCAACCCCAAAAATGTTTTTAATAAAAGCTGTATTTGTTGGTCAAGGGCCAATTTAAGATTGAAAAAAAAATGGTTGGGGGTTGCTTTATGAACCATCCTATTAACCAAGTACTGTAGTATTTTGCCAAAAACTCACAATAGCTAAGTACTTCTGCTGAACTAAATATAAGATCCTAATTATAGCCTTGTGTTAGCTCATTTCTTCCCGAACAAGAGACTATAATGTGCTTTACCATCCAGAAATGTAATTGTTATATTTTAATAAGCTAATCATTGTCAAGTATTCCCAGGCTACTTTATAGCTTACCTTAAATTCGATGATTAGGCGACCCTTTTCGTATGGTCTACGATAAATTGGCATGCCTTCATTCAGCACACACTTGATATCTCCATGCTTGACAATCTGACCTAAAAACATAGAAGCCAAGTTTTATTAAATACAGTCACATTTTTATGAGGTGGGGAAAATAAAGAGGAATGTCCTACCTCACTGACAGGAATAAATATATGTGAAGCAATCCAATTACCTTTCAGTTTTTAGGGGCTTCCTTAAGAAACCCAATTACCATACAATTTCAGCTCAGCTCACGGGAGAGACTTAATTGAACAAGTAATTATACTAGTTTTCTCAGTGCCTATATACTAGCTAGCAGCAGACCGCGAAAATACTGTAACAGACAAGCTCATCTAAGTTATCATACCTGGATGAGAGGTAATGACAATGGTTCTGTTGTCTAGAGTAGATATTGGCTTTTGAAAGCCGCACAGTGCTTCAACCAGCTGTATGTCCATACACATGAAAAGATCCTCTCCTCGCCTGTTATCAACATAAATATGACATACACTCAATTCTCTCAAATCACCAGTGATTAGAAGTACCACAACAGGCAAATCCGTTTTCTTAACAGCAAGCAAGGGTATCTTTCACAAAAAAGTCCTCTCTCCCAATTCTCAAAACAGCTGTGATCTAGAAACAGCAAATACATGAACCCTGCCAACCATTTCCTGGATAAGACTTTAGAATCTTTCCACTCATTCTAGGTAGCCTCTACTACTTACCATCCCCATTACCTAATTTTAAATCTGGTTTCTTAACAAGGGGGAAAAAATTTTCCCACAACTGCAGCTAAAAAAAAAAAAAGTGCTGATATTAAGAAGGAAAGGACATAGTGTGAGGCAGAACAGACTCCCAACTGGGTCCTGGATTTAGGTTCTGTGAAATTAAATAATGGGGATGACCAATTCCAAATGATAAAAGAATTTTTTACTGACCTACATGAATTACTAATATAGTGCTTTGCATATTATGAAATACCTTTTGTATTTTGTATAGCCCACTTCCTCCTTGGGCTTAGACTTTCTTTTCCAGTTCATATTAGTAAAATAACTTATCCACAGAGTACTCTCCAAATAAAATTTGTAGATTCAGGGGTGCCTGGGTGGCTCCGTTGGTTAAGCATCTGACTCTTGATTTCAGCTCAGGTCAACAGTTCCTGAGTTCGAGCCCCACATCGGGCTCTGTGGGGACAGCACAGACCCTGCTTAGGATTGTTTCCCCCTCTCTCTCAAAAGCAAGCATTAAACAAACAAAAACAAAACTAGTAGATTCACCTCAAATGACCCTATCAAAATCCTGACTTTGATAGCATTTCCCATTATTTAAGACACTTATAGGAATGTTCTTTTTCACTAACTCAAAACCAGTTCCTTCAGATGTCATTCCCAACAGATTTACAGGATCCCTACTCTCGTCTAAAGCTTTAAATTAGCAATAGCTATATATTTAACACATGGGTTAACAAATCCTTGTTCTTAACTGTAAGATCATAAACAGTATCATTTCACAGCAACAGACCTCAATTTATATACTAATTTAGTTTTCTACAGAGAAGTTTCTATACATTTATTTACAATTAAAAGCAACTCAACTTATCACAAACTCTGGACTAAAAGGGGCAAAAGGTTTAGGTCATTTCAAATTAACTGCTTACACAAAGACTATTTATATTCATACAAAACACTTCTTTAAAAAAAGCATATCCTTTAGGTAACGATTTACCTAAATTTACCCAAAAACCAAAATCTGATCTTTTTTTGTTTGTAGCCTACTGAAACAATGGCTAACAGCCTTTTAGAAAAGGTATCACATATAACCTAACTCTACTACACTTTTCTACAGTATTTCCAGTAAGTTTTTAGAGTAATGAAAAGCACATTTAAAAAAAATGCAATTTGTCAGTTTGAGTAATTGGTAAGTTTTTACCTAGTAAAAACAGCATGGTCCTTCTGATCTAAAACAATGATAATATCTCCTGGTTCCAGTCCAGGTTCTTGGTCTCCTTCACCATGGAATGTTATCTTCTGACCATCTTTCATGCCTAAAAACAAAAGATTAGTTTTACACTCTTATTTAACATCCAACCAATGTCAGAATCTTTATTAAGAAATTGGTGCATGTTTGTGTATGCCTGGAAAAAAATGCTCAAAGTCTTTGTGGATGCTAAATTTACCGAAATGACTAAGAATGCCCACATGATTCAATCAGGCCAATTTCTTACTGAAGAAAGTGATCATAGGGGAGAACACCAACCATAGACGCAAACCCACGTGAGGCTCCAAATCTCAGAGCTGCTATTTACTGCTAGCTGGATTACCCTGGGGAAGCAAGTTGCAGAACATTCCAAAATACCAACTTTCCCAGACACCTACCTCATCAGGACTGTTTCGAGGATTAAATAAAAAAGCCCATGCTGCCACCAAATCAGTTAACTGGCAAACATAACCATAATAATTAACAATAAACATTACTTATACCCAGCTTGTCTCCTGAACCAATCACTGAGGGGACCCAAACAAGAGCCACTGTTTTACATATTATGAAAGATATGAAACCTCTATTATGTAGCCAAAACTGTAATGAATATCCATCAAACTAGATCCAGCAGATCATTTCATGACTAATCCTTCATGTATTATAGTACCTTCACCCATGTTCCCCCCTCCATTTAAAAAAAATTCTTTTCAGTGCTTATTTTTGAGACAGAACATGAGCAGGGGAGGGGGCAGAGAGAGAGGGAGACACAGAATCTGAAGCAGGCTCCTGGCTCTGAGCTGTCAGCAGAGCCAGATGCGGGGAAATGGGGCTTGAACTCACGACTCGAACCGTAAGAGATCATGACCTGAAGGAAAATGGATGCTTAACTGACTGAGCCACTCAGACACCCTTCCCCCAATCCCTTTTTGAAGCAAAACCTAAATGCGTGAGGATGTATCTCTAAAAAACTAAGAACTTAAACCACAATACCAGTATTACATAGGAGAAAACGAACAGTTTGTCTTTATTCTTGAGGCCAAGTTGCTGTCTTGTTACAGCAGTGAAGCAATTCAACTGTACTTGGTTTTGCTCGATGTTCCACTACTGTAAAAAGCATGGATAAAAGCAGCAAATATGGCTTCACTTACAACTAATGCTCTCCTAAAAACACTGTTGGTAGCAAAAGGGATGTTCTATCAAAGCAAAAAAATCCAAACCTGACTACACATGGACCAACTGAGAGAGGGAAAAAAAGTGAAAGGAGGGCAGTACCATAAATCACACAAAAGAACATTACAGAGGCTTAAGTTAATGCAGATTTACGTAGTAATATGCAATGAGGTTCATATCGACAATTCCGTATTAGTATGCACATTATGTAATAGTTTCATTTTAAATTAGCCATGTCTGAAAGACATTGCTACATGTTCATAAGTTCTTGTTTACCAGTTAAAACATGTTCATTAGTTTAGAACAATTTCAAGAAAATAGGAGACCCCCTGAATTCTTCACCTAAACCCCCCCATCCTTAAAAGAAGGCACATCCTGGAGTGCCTGGCTGGTTCAGTCAGTGGAACCCATGACTCAATCTTAGGGTTGTCAAGTTTGAGCCCCACTGGTAAGTGTAGAGAATACTTAAAATCTTTACAAAAAAAGAAAAAAAAAAAGGCATATCCTTTAATCTAGCAGTTCCCAAAGAAATAGTTATTTCAGTTACAAGTGGAAGATCTAATGATTTAATAGAAGAAAATTAAGTTTAGAACATTATTCAATCATTTGCTGATATCAGTGTTCTATCAAAATAAGAAAGTGACTGAGAACTCACCTTTGTCAATATGAACTTCTAGAATCTTCTTTTCTCGAACTATCTTCCTTCCATTGCAGCTTTTACATCTATCTTTAGGACTGATCCGTTCCCCATGGCCCTGGCACTCCATGCACACAGATTGAATTTGCTGAACCATTCCAGGTCCTATCTGATGAATTCTTATTTGCATTCCAGTACCTCGGCAATTGGGACAACATTCTACCGCTCCTTTCTTACCACCTCGGCCTAAACAGTTTAAAAAGAAATGTTGGAATTTAGTATTGGATATGATGAATGTTTTAATATTAATCAAAGTTCTTAAACACTACATTCAGTTTCCAAGGTTTGATGGAATGCTGTCCTAAAAATCTACGATTCAGCCTTTTTATATTTCACAAAATATAGCCACCACCAGCTTCAGTTAATAGATAACATTTTCATTGTCTTTCCAAAGAACCATTTCAGATTTTTAAATTTTTTTTAATGTTTATTTATTTTTGAGATATAGACAGAACATGAATGGGGGAGGGTCAGAGAGAGAGGGAGACACAGAATCTGAAGCAGGCTCCAGGCTCTGAGCTGTCAGCACAGAGTCCAATGTGGGGCTCGAACTCACAGACCGTGAGATCATGACCTGAGCCGAAGTCGGACGCTTAACCCACTGAGCCACCCAGGCGCCCCCAGATTTTTGTTTTAAACATGTGCTCCCAAAGCACAATTTTTAGAAATACTTTATCTGTGAGATGAGAACATTTTAAAGCATGTATTCTCTTTAGAAAATACCTTTATTTCAAACAAGTAACTTAAGATTACATGTTCTCACCCAGAAACTGGTCTAAACAGTTAAGTGTCCAAAAAAGAAGACACTGTTTAAACCATTATTACAAATCAGGGAAGCCATTAGAATGACATAAGAGTTTTAAAGAGAACAGAAGTGTTCAACTCTGAATAATGTTGAGGAAAAAAGACACCACAAATTAGATTGATCCCAACTGTATTTAAAACATACAAGGGGCCCCTGAGTGGCTTAGTTGGTTAAGGTCCAACTTCAGCTCAGGTCATGATCTCATGTTTCATGAGTTCAAGCCCCACATCAGGCTCTGTGCTGTCACAGCAGAGCCTGCTTCAGATCCTGTCTCCCTTTCTCCTTGCACCCCTCCCATCCATAATAAACAAACGTTAAAAAAAAAAAAAATGGAATAAAACACACACGTGGAAAAAGGTGGTGGATTCAGGAGGTTTTCTTCATACTCGTACTCTCCAAGATTTAGGTAGAGTACTGTCAGTTTTATTTATCTAGAAGAGCTTTGGTCTCATTTTCACTTATAGTAAAGGTGTGAAAAGACCATACCTTCACATTTGTCGCAAATCACATTCTTTTGCAGAGCTAGTTTTCTTGTTGCACCATTATATAAATCTTCTAAGGTTACAGAGAGCTGATGCACAACATTTTTACCTAGAATGAATGACCGCTCGTTAAAAATCGAAGACATTTCTTATGTTTGTGTTCATTGCACTTTAAAAATAGTAAAGAATAATGAAAGACTAGTCTCACAGGACACATCTGTTGAGCACCTATCACATACATAGAAGTTGGCCACATTATCACACGTGATCCACGAACTATGATGTAATTTCAGTTGAGGAAAACTGGGTGACATTGAATAATCTGCCCGAGGACATATATGTGGCCATCTTATAAACCATGCTAATCAAAAACCTCAACTGCAAAATCACTTGGGAAATCGATGTTATTTAAATAGGTTTCACAATAAATTAATCCAAACTGCATTTCTGTCCTAATATACTCTAAACCTTTCACTTAGTATTGTATTGAACATGGCCAACCATTTCTTCATCCAAAAATCCTTCAGCACAGAGTTCCAACTAAACAAAATTCGCCAGGAAAGCAGACATATTTATTCAGTCTCTACAGAAGGCTATTAATTTCCACTTCTTTCTGAAGCGTGGCATATTTACTTTTGGGGCAACAGTAAAGACTGTATTTCTCATACAGTCCTATTCAATACACCTACAACAATAGAAACGTTTTATATCCATGATATCTAATACAGTAGCCACTAATCACATGTAGCTATTTAGCACCTAAGAATGGCTACTATACAGAAATTTATTTAAATGTGGCCAATGGCTATAAAGCAGTGCCATATCTCACCTCAAAATGTGAAACGGAAAATAGAGATTGCATAAAGGATACAAAGGCTACAAAGAAGTCACTTGCCAATAGTTAATAAGTTCCTAGCTAATGATTCTTCCACAATGACTTTTATCCACCAGGAATGAGTACTGCCTTAAGCCTCAGTGAAAAACCTCCCTCACTCTTATCTGCAGAGCATGCCTAAAGAGTATTATTAGTTTCCAATGAAGCACCATTAACTGCATCCTTTAACTCCTAGCTCCACCTTTGGTTCTGTGTCAAATACAGGTCCATGTAGTTGATTCTGGCATGCTAAAAACTGCCCTTCTTTACCTTTATAGATTTGAGACTACAGAGAAGGGAGAGCAAACAATTCCTGAAGTGTGACTTATCCTCCAGTTTCATGACCAAAAAACCTTTTAATGGGAGTCAGACTTTGCTAGTCCATTCCTTAAAAAAATTAAAAAATCAAAACAAAACAAAAAAAACCCAGCTGTTTTTCTGTGGGACAAATCATCCTAAGTAATTAACTTTGATTACAAATTGTTTTAAGTTCCTTAACTACATTTTTGTTAAATGTTAGGGGTACATATTTTAAAATATTTTAAATTGAAGCGAGATTAAACAGACTGTAAGCTACTGGGAGATAATAAAAGCTAATCCAGACTCTGATGCCTTGCTACATATGACCCTGAGGAAATTTTAAATTTCTGAATTTTAACTCACTTTGAACAAGGCCACCACCTCCAACTGGGCTGGAGGGTGGGGGAGGGGTCAAATATCTCTAAAAAGGGTTTTGAATACTATGTTCCTATACTCTATTCCTTTACCTAAGGGTTGCTAACCTTCCAAATGTCATACATATTGGAGAACTTTACAAGCACTTGTTACAACTTGATTGACTTAGCTGTTTTTGGTTACATCTCACTTTAAAAAATTACATCAAAGTGGCACTTTGTCAGTTTGCAACTTTATACCAACATGTAAACAAGCATTTCAAACAGGTGATTTCTCAACAATTTACTTTCACAAAGGGCTACTTTAATTTGCTGCATGTGGACTAGGTTATTCTTACCTCTCCTCTCTCTCTGCATCCTTCCTCCTCCTCCAAAAAACATATCAAAGATGTCCATGGGGGAGCCAAAACCACCACCTGCTCCACCTTCTTTAATTGCCTGTTCTCCTCCTTTGTCATATAATTCCCTTTTCTTCGCATCAGAGAGCACTTCATAAGCTTGAGAAATCTGTTTAAACTGTTTGAGAAAGAAAATTTCCCTTCAGAAAAAAAGTGTTGCAAAAACAATCACTGTATTACACATACTCATTGTCAGACTGCAATGGAAATAGTATATACCTGGCAAAGAATTACACAGCTACATTTAAGACTGAACACATAAGAAAAAAAAAAGTAGGAGTACATCACTTGCCTTCTCTCCTTCATTTGGATTCTTGTCAGGGTGGTACTTCAAAGCCAATTTCCTGTAAGCCTTTTTCAATTCTTCCTGGGTGGCATTGGGTTTGACCCCCAAAACATCATAGTAAGTAGTTTCTTTCACCATTTTCTACAGCCTGAAATAAAATGCGATTTTAACTTTCAACTATTAATTTTAATTAGGAAAAGTCAGAATTAAGGCAGAGAAATCTTCCCTTTCCCAAATCTGATAGAACACTACCTTCCCTAAACTTCAGAGAAGGTAACAAATCCTTTGGTAATTCAGCGATAAATTCTTACTAAATGTCGGCTAGTAATTATCAGGGAATAATTCACAGGCCTTTCTCTGTAGCAGCTGGTCCCCACTCTCCCACAGGAAAGCTCCATACTTAACGCCACTATTATCCGGATTCTTCCTGTTTCTCTTTCCCAGTATGACAGCAGTAATCAAAAAGAGCACCAATAGGCTCAGTTCTTACGTTATCCTTATCTTCCGGTAAATCGGATAAGCCCTACACTCCCTAGATAAAAAAACATTTGGACACGGGGGAGGAGGGAAAGGAGTGGTTTATGAAACTGATTTTAAGCCACCACAAAGCAAGCTCTCCCCCCGGCAACCTTAAGGGTGTTTCTCAATCAAAGAACTTATAGCATCTCTACTTTCACTACCGAACACCTCTCGCCCCCACGAGTCAGCGTAGTTTCCATGGTGTTAGGTTGCCCCCTACGTTAGGTGCAGACCGTTACGGTTTTCTTCCTCCCACCTGGGACCGAAGGGGTGGGAGAACCCCAGCCAGCCCTCAACAAAGAGGAGCTCGGAGAAGCCACCGCAGCCTCCGCCCCGCTCCCTCCGCAGCCCCTCGCCCCCTGGCTCCTTC
This sequence comes from Panthera onca, assembly GCF_046562875.1. Classification (NCBI taxonomy): domain Eukaryota; kingdom Metazoa; phylum Chordata; class Mammalia; order Carnivora; family Felidae; genus Panthera; species Panthera onca. The sequence continues at coordinate 55,968,922 of NC_138351.1, read as the reverse complement.
CGCGCGTGCGCGAATGGTCGCCCACCCCCAGCAAGCCGGAGCAGAGGGGACGCGGGGGCGCGCACGGAAGGGGGGTCGATTGGAAAGCTGAGGGCTCCAAGTCCTTGGGGACCTCGGGCTAAATAGAGTGGAAAATGCTTCAGGAAACATCTCGAGCCCACTCACCGCGTGCGGAGGACTGCTGCGGCAACACACCAGCCCTCCCAAAAAGAAAATCGTGAATACAGGAACCGACAACCCTCCCGCCCACGCGGAGTCAACCGCCTCCGACCGCGGCTCCATCCGGCTTCCCCGTGCCGACAATGGTGCCGGCCTTGGGACGAGTGGAAGCGCGAGAGCTGAAACTCACCGGTGAGGGGGCCGAGGCCGGTGTGGGGGAGCGGGAAGGAGCGCGTTGCTGGGCGCAGCTCGGGCAGCCGCCGCTCCTCCGCTTTTCAGCGAGCGTTCTGGAAAGTTCCGCCCGGCGCGCCGCAGCCGTCGTCTTTTGTAGCCGAGTCCTGGCGCGTCACTCGACGGAAGTCCCGCCCCTTTCGCCGCTGCCACCGCCCCGCGGTTACCTAGGCAACGGCGCGGGGGCGCTCGGACTGGGAGGAGCTGTGCCGAAGGGCCTTGTGGGGGTGGGCGCAAGCCTTGGTTCCTGGCGCTCGTGGAACTTTCTGGAGTTCCTTCCTCCACCCAGTGGGCCGGGGAGCGCGGAAGTCTTGGGCGGGAGCGGGGATTGCTTAGGAGCGGTGCAGTACCTGGCCAATTCCGGAATCCCAAATGCGCGGGGCCGTGGCTGCGGCCTGTGATGGCGTGGAGGGCTTGGGAACAGAGCCCCGTGAGGGAGCGGAATTCGGAACGAGAACCTCTCAGAACAAAGCCCTCCCTTCCTCCTCCCCGCCGGCCCCTCTTTTGCCTCTTTGGGCGTCTCTAACTGGCTTTGTTCCTCAGCCTTGAGATTCTGGAAGCCCGCTGGGGAAGAAATGCCGAGCAAAGGGGTTTGGGCTTGTTTTGGGCAACCTCACAGGCCTTGGATCTTGCTCCTTTTTACGCGTAGCCCGTGGCCTTGTAATCCATCAAGTTGCAAGTGGGAGGAGTTCTTTGTGAAAGTCCTGTCTCCTGTACACATGTTATTTGCCTTGGCCCTGGCTGTGTCCTACACGTTGGACACAGGGAAATGTTGGAAATGCCTTGGTGCAAACTTAGGGCCTTGGACTCCTGGCCTGGCATTCACCCTGTTGGCTAGAGAGGGGCAGCAAGCGTGGCTAACAAGTCGTTTTAATTGACCTAAATTTTAAGCCCTACCAGTCTGTAAACTTGCGTTTACAGTCTGTAGAGTGAGTATATGCGCTTTCAAATGAGTCCGGGGGCATAATGGAAAACGGAGTCTGTTATATTCAGTAATCCCAAACATCGGAGTATCTACAACCAAAGAAGATGGAGATGCAAAGATGAAACCTGGTTCATGTTGCGTAGACTTTAGTGGGGAACCAGACATGTCAATGGATTTAAGGGAACCACAAAATAGAGGTCAGCAGGGGAGAGACTCCTATATCAAATCTGATGGAACAGGGAAAGTGTCCATGGGAAAGTAGCAGTTGAGCTGAGTTTTAAAGAAGGGAGAAGAGCTTTCCCAGCAAAGGACAAAGCACAAGGGAAGGCTAAGGGGTGAAAGAATGTGATGCTTCTTGGAAATTGCAAGTAATTGGATACTGCCAGAGCTAAGGTTGCTGGTGGCCGGAGGCTAGTCTTCAGAGCTATTTGGGGGAACACCCTTTTGATGTATCTTGCTAAGCTGAGGATTTTGAACTTGACTCTGGAGGCCTCCTGATAAGCACCTTTTCAGACTTAATAACTCTTGTTTAAACTGGGCACCCAGTCACACCAAACTATCTGCTGTTTTCCAAAAACGCTTTACTTCTCTGTGCTTTTGCTCTGGCTGACAAGACCTAATCTTTTTTTTTTTTTTTTTTTTTTTAATGTTTCTCTTTGAGCGAGAGACCCAGAGCATGAGTGGGGGAGGGGCGGGGGGGGGGGAGACACCGAATCTGAAGCAGGCTCTAGGCTCTGAGCTGTCAGCACAGAGCCCCACGCAGGGCACAAACCCACGAACCATGAGATCATGACCTGAGCCCATGTCAGATGCTTAACTGAGCCACCCAGGTGCCCCTGACAAGACCTAATCTTTAGGTCTTGTCATTACCTTCTCGACTTATCAGCTCTGGTATAAACTTTTTTATTTTAACCAACACTTATTAAAAGTCTAATACTGCCAGGCAGAGTACTAGGGTTTGGTAATATAAAGATCATTTAAATTCTGTTCCCTGCCTTCCAGAACCTCATCACACAAAAAAGGACGAATTGTGTTCTAAATGCCAGTAAAGGAGTATTGAGGTGCTGAACTTTGCACCATGCAGATGGGTATCCCAGATCAAGAGACCAGCAAGTGTAAAAATATGAACAATTAATAGAGAACAGTAACAATAAATTTTGTTCATATGTTTTGAGGTGTTTTCGTTCTAAAATTCCGACTTTACCATGGCATAAACTATGCGTTTGTCAATCTAACATTGGTTAAGCATATAAGTATAATATATATGTTAAATCACTTTGAGTTTCCCCAATAAATAGTACTAAGTCTAGTGTTTCTTAAATATTACTGTATTTAGTGTTTCCTTTAGCCTCAAGAATTCAGTTGAAATTCCCACAACTTTGAGAAAGATGGAAGTCAACGTAAGGCTATAAAATGTGATATTGAAAATTCTTCTAAAACCTGCAAGCGAAGTGAGCTAAATTCTTTATTAAGAATAAAATAGGGGGCCCTGGGTGGCTCAGTCGGTTGAGCGTCTGACTTTGGCTCAGGTCATGATCTCACAGTTCATGAGTTTGAGCCCCGCGTCAGGCTCTGTGCTGACAGCTCAGAGCCTGGAGCCTGCTTCAGATTCTGTGTCTCCCTCTCTCTCTGCCCCTGTTCTGCTCTTCCCCCCCTCATGCTCTGTCTCTCTTTCCTTCAAAAATAAATAAAAACATTTAAAAAAATTAAAAAAAAAAAAGGGGTATAGAAGTTGGTTTTAAGAAAAGGAAAACTATGTGCTTGTTTGCTTGTATGTGTATAGAATATTTCTCAAGGATATCCCAAAACTTGTAATATGGTTGCCTTTGGGGAGAGAAGAATGGGAGGGAGATATTTCACAATCTATCATTTTGTAACTTTGGAATGTTTATTTGTAGTATTTATTTAAAAAATTAAACTTAAGGGGTGCCTGGGTGGCTTAGTCGGTTAAGTGTCCAACTCTTGATTTTGGCTCGGGCCATGATCTCATAGTTTTGTGAGTTTGAGCCCCATGTCCATGCAGAGCCTGCTTGGGATTTTCTATTTTTTTTTTCTCTCTCTCTGCCCCTCCACTGCTTGAGTTTTGTCTCTCAAAATAAATAAATAAACTTAAAAAAATTTAAAAAGTGTAAAATTCTCTCCTGTCAACTGAAGCTTTGAACTAGTAATTTGTCACCCCAGTAGCAAAGTTGGGTAATTCTTGGTAGCCTTAAAACTGTAGTCACATGTGTTCTAATATTTTTCCTTCATAGAAACTTAATGATGCTAAAAATATGTCCTGCGGCATCTGGTGTCTCATTCGGTTAAGTGTTTGACTCTTGGTTTCAGTTCAGATCATGATCTCGAGGTTTGTGAGTTTGAGCCCCTCATTGGGTTCTGAGCTGACAGTGCAGAGTCCGCTTGTGGTTCTCTCTGTCTCCTCTCTCTGCTCCTCCCCTGCTCATGTGCTCTGTTTCTCTTTCTCTCTCAAAATAAATAAACTTTAAAAAATTGATAAAAAAATAAAAATATGTCTTCATGAAAAATCTAGCTTTTCAGTAAAAGAACTCAGCACTTTTAAGCATTCTTATTTACATAAAATAATATGAAAAGATTAGCAGTAAGTTAGTATGTGAGTTTTTTTGGTAAAGATATGGTATATCATACATGCTATTTGCAACTTGTACTTTTCACTTAATTTATTGTCATCGTGTCAGAATAAATAATTTTTAAAAATGTTTTTTGAGAGAACATGTGTGCACACATTTGCATGCAATCGGGGGGAGGGACAGAAGGAGAAGGAGGGAGACAGTCTTAAGCAGGCTCCATGCTGAGTGAGGAGCCCAATGCAGGGCTCCATCTCACAGCCATCAGACCATGACCTGAGCAGTAATGGTGTCAGACGCTTAACTGACTGAGCCACCCAGGAGTCCCTTACCTTGTTATTTTTATTTTATTTTATTTGTTTATTTTTTTTTAAAGTTTATTTATTTTTGACAGAGACAGAGTGCAAGCATGAACAGGGGAGGGGCAGCGAGAGAGGGAGACACAGAATCCGAAGCAGGCTTCAGGCTCCGAGCTATCAGCACACAGCCCGATGCGGGGCTTGAACTCACGAATCATGAGATCGTGACCTGGGCCGAAGTTGGACGCTTAACTGACTGAGCCACCCAGGCGCCCCTTGTTATTTTCCATGACTTCTTAGTATATAGTATGCAGGCACTATAATTTAACTATTCCCCTACTGATAAACATTTTGGCAATTTCCAGTGTTTTATAAACAGTGCTGCTGAGAAATTCTCAAATACAGCTTTGGACACTCATGCCAGTATTGCTGTGAGATGGACATCTAGAATGGAAATTGGTGGGTCAACGTAAATGCAGGTTTAAAATTGTAATAAGTAAGTACGCTTTTCTTCTTTTGGTTTTTGCCTTTCTTTTCTTTTCTTTCTCCCTCCCTCTCCCCACTCCTTCATTTGTTATGTTTAGGAAGCTTTCACCAATCCAACATTATAAATGTATTCTCCCAGGTTTTCTTCTAGTTCTTTCATGGTTCCGGTTTTTACACTTAAGTCTTCATTTTATCTGGAATTGATTTTGGTGTAAACTCTGGGGATTACTTATTTGTAAGTAACTGAATTTTATTTTTCTTCAAATGGTGAGCTAGTTTTTCTGTGTTTTTTTTTTTCCTTAATGTTTATTTTTGCAGGCACAAGTTGGGGGAGGGGCAGAGACAATCCCAAGTAGTCTCTCCACTTTTGGTGCAGAGGTTGATGTGGGGCTTGATCTTACAAACCGTGAGATCATGACCTGAGCCAAAATCAAGAGTCAGACACTTAACCACTTGAGCCACCCAGGCACCCCTTGATCATTTCTTCTTGAAGTTGTTACTAAACATTGTCTTTTTGTTGTTATCATGAATGGTCTCTTGTTTTACCATTATGATTTATTTCAGTGGGATGCTTCATAACTTTCCATAACCATGTGACCAGGATACAGGTATCCAAGGAGGTAGCTGGCGATAGCTAGAGGCATGGCAGAAGCCAAGTCATTAGGGCTTGAGCACTATGCTAGTAGTTTGAAATTCATCTTGAAAAAATACTGGAGGATCCTAGGGAGGATGGTGATATAACCTCTAAGATCTGACTTTTATCTATCTGAGTGCCTGTCAGGCACTGTGCTAAACTTTCCACAAATGTTGTCATATTTTAATCCTTACAGCAACCCCATTTTTATAGATGACTTGATCATATTTACATTTTAGAACAATCATTTGGGTGCTAATGTGAAAGAAGGATTCTTAGAAAACTTTTATGGTGAGAGAGAAGATGAGAAGTGTTGAGGCCTAAGTGATAGAAATGGAGAGAGAGAGAACTAGAAACAGAAACATAGAGGTGGAATCTGCAGGTCATGGTAACTAGAAGCAGAGATGAGGGAGAAGGAATCATGACTGACTTCCAACTTTCTGGCCTGAGCAACAGGATGGTTGGGGGTGCCCTTCCTGTGATGGGGAGCCCAGAAAGAGGAGGAGAAGGCTGTGGTGGGTCAGAATTGGGGAGGGTGAAGATGAGTCCAATTTTGGATGTGTAGAATTACTGCTATACTCTTTTTTTTTTTAATGTTTATTTATTTATTTTAAGAGAGGGAGAGAGCAAGAGCGGGGAAGGGGCAGAGAGAGAGAGAGAGAGAGAGAGAGAGAGAGAGAGTCCCAAACAGGCGCCATGCTGCCAGTGCACTGTGTGATCATGACCTGAGCCAAAATCAAGCGTTGGATGCTTAATGATTCAGCCACGCAGGTGCCCTTGCTGTACTTTTTTCTTTAGATTAAAAAAAGAAAATTTTTATTGGAAAACATAAAATAGAAAGTAAATCTCAGCTAAAATGCTGTTTCTTATGCTTGTATAAATTAATTTTTTTTTTTTTTTTTTTTTTGGAGAGAGAGAGAGAGTGAGTGTGTGTGAGCGGGAGAGGGGAAGAGGGAGACAGAGAGAGAGCAAATCTGCATGGAGCTCAACACAGGGCTAGATCTTACAAAGAATTGTGAGATCATGACCTGAGCTGAAATCAAGAGTTAAATTTCTTGATGGGGTCCCTGGGTGGCTCTGTCAGTTAAGCATCTCACTCTTGATATCTGTTCAGCTCATGAATCTCGAGGTTCATGGGTTCAAGCCCTGAATTGAGTTGATGGTGTGGAACCTGCTTGGGATTCTCTCCCTCTCTCTGCTCTTCCTTCCAGCCCCACCCCTGCACACATGTGTGCTTGTGTGCAAGCTCTCTCTCTCAAAAATAAACGTTAAAAAAACTGTCTTTAAAAAAAATTTCATGAAACATTTAGTTTTTGTTTTTGTTTATTTTTGGGGAGAGTGCCAGCAGGGAGGGGCAGAGAGAGGGGGACAGACGGTCTGAAGCAGTCTCTGTGCTGACAGGCTGACAGCAGTGCGCCTGATACGGGGCTGAAAGTCACTAACCACCAGATCATGACCTGAGCCGAAGTCGGACACTCAACCAACCGAGCCACCCAGGTGCCCAGAAACATTTAGTTTTTAATTGACTGTGGGGCCTAGTGGGGCTGGAAACATTTTTTTTTTTTTTTTTTTGAGGATCACCAATTTGTTCTTGTTCTCCTCTTACCTCTGTGACTATACATGGTTTAGTTTTAGTTTTCTTTATGAACTCTTCTTCTTTCTAACCCCTCACCTCCCCCCCCAGGTGTTAAGAAAATTTTTTTAATGTTTATTTATTTTTGAGAGAGAGAGAGATGAGTGCGAACAGGGAGGGGCAGAGAGAGAGGGAGACACAGAATCTGAAGCAGGCTCCAGGCTCTGAGCTGTCAGCACAGAGCCTGATGTGGACTCAAACCCATGCGTGAACTGACTGAACCACCCAGGTGCTCCCTACCCCCACCCCCATGTGTTATTTTTTAAATACACTTTTTATTTTAAAATAGTTGAGGATTTTCAGAAAAGTTGCAGGGATAGTACAGAGAATTCCTTTATACCTGGCATGCAGTTTTCCCTATTGTCAACATGTTAAAATGGTAGTCACAACTAATAACCAATACTGATACGTTATTAGTAACTAAAGCTCATTATTTGTTTGTTTGTTTTTTGAATTTCCTTAGTTGTTACTAAATGTCCCTTTCCTGTTCCAGGACCCCATCCAGGATACCACATTGCTTTTAGTCATCATGTCTCCTTAGGTCACTGTTTTTGTTTTTTAGTATTTATTTTTGAGAGAGAGAGAGAGCACAAGTAGGGGAGCGGCAGAGAGAGAGGGAGACAGAGAATCAAAGCAGGCTCTAGGCTCCAAGCTGTCAGCACAGAGACCGACGGGGAACTTGAACTCACAAATCGTTGAGATCATGACCTGAGCTGAAGTCAGACCCTTAACTGACTGAGCCACCCAGGTGCCTCTCCTTAAATCCCTCTTAATTGTTACTTTCTCAGATTTTTTTTTTAATGTTTATTTTTGAGAGAGACAGATACAGAGTGTGAGCAGGGGAGGGACAGAGAGAAAGGGAGACAGAATCCGGAACAGGCTCCAGGCTCCAAGCTGTCAGCACAGAGCCTGACGCAGGGCTCCAACCCACAAACCGAGAGATCATGACCTGAGCCGAAGTCGGACGTCTAACCAATTGAGCTATCCAGGTGCCCCAGTTCTCAGATTTTTAAAATTTATTTTTCTTATTTTTAATGACCTTGACAGTTTATTTTTAATGTTTATTTTTCAGAGAGAGAGAGAGAGAAAGAGAGACAGAGCATGAGTGGGGGAGGGGCAGAGAGAGAGGGAGACACAGAATCCAAAGCAGGCTTCAGGCCCTGAGCTGTCAGCATAGAGCCCGATGTGAGGCTCTAACTCACGAACTGTGAGGTCATGACCTGAGCTGAGGTTGGCTGTCAACCAACTGAGCCACCCAGGCTCCCCAACCTTAGCAGTTTTAAGGAGCACTCACTAGGTATTTTGTGGAAGGCCTTTCAATTTGGGTTTGTCTAATGTTTTTCTCATGGTGAGATTGGATTTATAGTGTCAAAACTCAAACTCTGCACACTGAGAAAATAAACCAGAAAGATGAGTTTATTGCAAGGCTTTCTACCTACAAGCTGGGGAACTCAGGGCAACTGGAGGAATGAGTTTCAAGTTGCCACAGTCTAAGTGATTTTTCGTGGGGTAAATGTGGAAGTTGTTTGGTTTTTTCAGATGATTGGTTTCTTAGCAGTCTTTTCTTATTTGGGTCAGGGTAGCTGAGTCAGGGGAATGAGGAAGTCCAGAGATGGCATGAACAAACTTGGCATTTGGGGATTGGCTGGTGTGCTTTCTGATTTCTGAGGAGAACTGGAAATTCCTGTAAGATTGGGTTAAGTTTCCTTTATATGCCCGCATTAACCATCTCCATTTTGCCCCTGACATAAGTGACTCCATTTTAGTTTGGTTCTACAACAACTTTGGGAGAGTAACACCACAGAGTTAAAGTGCTTAGTTTCATCGTATCATATCAAAGCCTATACTATGAACATGATCTATCACTATCAATGTTTGCCTGATCCCACCTGGTGAGGTAGCACTTGGTAGGTTTTTCCATTATAAACTTATTCCTTGCCTCAGTCCTCTCCCCCTTTCCATAATGTACCCTTTAGAAGGAAGTCTTATTTATCTTGATGCCATTGGTGTAAAAACATGGTCTGGCATAAAGTAGGCATTCAGTAAGTGTTTGTTGAACTGAACTGGGTCTCTATTATTTTGTGAGTCTCACAAAAGTCCTGCCAGATAGTGTTCTCTATTTTATCAATAGGAAAGTAAAAATTTGAAAATTTGAGTAACTTACCCAAAGTCAGACAGTAAGTGGTCAAGTTTGGAATTTGAACTCAGTCTCTCTAAATGCAAAGCCTGTGTTCTTTCCCCATACCGCTCTGGCTTCATAGAGGGTTGTGTTTACGTTGGCCATTTTCCCTAAGTACTTGTAATACAAAAGTGTCCATAGATTATGCGGTTAGTTCTTTGGTTACATGGAAACTTAATTCTTCAATAATTCATCTTTTCAATTTAAAGTTATACTTCAAACCTCTCCGCCTCAAATTTGGCAGACTTCTGTGCCATGTATTGCTTGATCTAATTCCAATGGAAAATCTTCTTTTTAATTCCCTGCAAAGTTGTGGAGAGTGGGTTGTATCAGGGCCTTAATGGGAAAATGGGTACCAGTTAGGATACTATTACAATAGTATAAGACTGGCTACATAATTTGTGAGGCTCAGTGCAAAATGAAAATGCAGGGCCCTTCCTTATTAAAAAAATTATTAATAAATTCAAGACAGTGACAGCAGAGCATTAAATCAAACATGGGGCCCTTCTAAGTGTGAGACCCTGTGTGACTCCATAGGACACACACCCATGAACCTAGCCCTGTAGTAGTAGAACTAGTAGGTAAAGAGAGTCAGTATGAAAAAAGTGGAAGTGAGAATGGAGAAGAGAGGGTGGTAACACAAGATATTACAGAGATAAACTTACAGGACTGGGTTGATGATCAGATATGATAGATGAGTGGGCAGATAAAATATGGAATGTAAGGTTTCTGATGGTGATGCCTTTTACTGACACTGGAAATCAGAGGACCTGGTTAGCTCTGAGGGGAAAGTGGTAAGTGCATTGTTTTTTTTTAAAAAATGTTTATTTATTTATTTATTTGGAGAGTGAGAGAGGCAGAAAGAGGGAGAGAGAATCCCAAGCAGACTGTGCTGTCGGTATAGGGCCCAACTTGGGGCTCGATCCCACAAACCATGAGATCATGACCTAAGCTGAAATCAAGAGTAGCATGCTTAACCAACTGAGCCAACCAGGTGCCCCGTAAGTTCAGTTTTAAACACATTAGTATCCACAAGTAGTCAGGAACACTTGGATCTACAAATATACAGAGAAAAAGAGCTGGAGAATTAGAGTGTTCCAATCTGATAGTACTGAAGACTTTAACCGTTTAAAGAAAGTATTCATGTATTTTCTGTATAATTGAGAAATAATATTTGTATTGATGAAAAACAAGTTACAAAGTATTACTGTGTTTATAAGAGACATATATTCAATCTGAAAGTAAAAGTTTGCAAAAGTTTGTAGTAAAAGAAAGGCATTTATGGTAGAAATAGATTTGTAGCCACATATTTTCTGTTGCCAATACCATAGTACATTATTCAAAATAGGCTCATAGTTTACTGTCTTTTGATTTTTTGTTGAGCTCCCACAATCTATCTGTTGCTCTATAGAATGTATAATTTTAAAAGCTTAAATTAAAAAAAATTTAAATTAAGGCTTACATTAAATTTTTATTTTTACATATCTCTGTTTTTGATAACCGACATGTAATCATTTTTATATTTTCGTAGTATATTTTATAACTCTCTTTTCTTTCTATTACTTGTGTACATTTTCTGGGGGGAGGTTACAGGGCAGTAGGGACAGTCTGAAGTTGGAAGTCAGGTTTAAGTTCTGGCTTTGCATCTTATTGGCTATGTGATCTCAGGAAAATTACTAAACTTATCTGAACATAGTTTCCTTATTGGCAAAATGGAGATGAAATTTACTTTGCTGGAGATATAACTATAAGTGAAAGATCTTTGTAAGCTTTAAATTTCGTAAATCCATACCCTTTAGCTTTGTACCCAGGGCACTTCTTGAAATCAGGCTCCACCTCCTTCCCAGATTCATCTCCAGTAACCTACCTTTCCCAAAGTGGCTTCCTCATCATCCCCTGAACATGCCTTAACACTTTTCTGCTCTCTTAATTTTTCTCTAATTCATTTATTTCATCAACATTTACTGAGCACCTTACCTCCCTCAAGACTTTGTTTAAATGTCACCTCAATGAGACCTACAATGTCTACCCTAATCAAAGTTGTGATCTCCTATTCCTCCTCAGCTCTCCAAATCCTCCTTAGCCTGCTCTACTTTTTTTTTTTTTTTCCATTGCACTCATGACATAGCACATTATTTACCTGTTGTCTCTTCTCTCTATACCCCTTTCCCAATAGAACTAAAATTTCACTTGGGCAGGCATCTTTGTTTTGTTTTATGATGCATCCCAGGCATCTAGAACATTGCCTGGTACAGAGTAGGTACTCAATAAATGTTCATTGAATGAATAAATGAATATGAATTGTGCCAGACTTTAAGCTAGGTGCTGAGTATCTATAGTCGTGCAGAAGCAGAGTTGGTTCCTGCCCTCGTGAAGTGTCTAGCTTAGCACAAGAGTGGCTTTCCTGTGGGCCTGGGCTGCCCTCTTCCAGGAAACGTCAGCATGACTAATTGCTGGGTTCAGAGTAGCCTTTCCTCTTAGCAGTGAGCAGTTTTCTGATAGTTTTAAGTTTTTTTTTTTTATTCTAATAGAAAGGAAGCAGGGCAAAAAGAATAATGCATTCTCTTAGTCTCTCTAAGTTAAAAGTCAACAATTTTTCCCAATGCAAAGACAGAATAGTATCCCCTTTAAAGTGCCAGGCCTGGTTGATAACTGAAAGGCATCATGAAGTATAGCTGGCTTACTTTTTCTTTTTCTTTTTCTTTTTCTAATGTGAAGGAAGATGGTTGCAATTTTTCATACTGTTGGAGAATGAGAGGATGTAAACATGTTTTTTACTGTCTTTTTGTAAATTGTAGAAAACATGAGATCCTGACATTTCTTTTTTGAGGTCCTCTCTATGCAGTTGGTCAATATGAATTTTTATATTGCTAGACCTCTTTTTTAAGAAAAGAAAAAAAAAAGGAGCTCAAATTGCATGTATTTAAAGATAATCTGCTGATCCAGCACACTTAAAACAATGTGTCAGCAACTATTCTTTTTCTCACCCTGTTCTCACACAGGCAGCCACACAATCCAGGGAAAGTCCAAGGCTGGGGTCTACCTGCAAGATGGAATGAAGAATTAAGGAAGAATACTGCTGTACAGGTATGCAACTGAACTAAATGATTAAAAATTTTTTTTTAAACATTTATTTGTTTTTGAGAGAGCATGAGCAGGAGAGGAGCAGAGAGAGAGGGAGACACAGAATCTGAAGCAGGTTCCAGGCTCTGAGCTGTCAGCACAGAGCCTGATGTGGGGCTTGAACCCATGAACTGTGAGATCATGACCTGAGCCAAAGTCAGACACTCAACTCACTGAGCCACCCAGGTGCCCCTAAATGATTCTTAATATCCTTTCCAAACTGAGACTCTTGATCTACATAATTCGAATTCCTAAATTTTGTTTGTCCTCCTTTATTTGAATAATCTAGTTGATAACATTTTGTATATATATATGTGTGTATGTACATATATATGTATACACACACACACACACACATATATATATATATATATATATATATATATATATATATATATATCTTGTAGGTAAATATTTTAATTCTTCATCTCACTTTGCTATCAAGCATTTTCCAATTTAATTTTGATGTTCCATCTGAATTTCCTTGTCTGCACATAAATTCTGATGTAGATATGAATTGTTTGTCCTCATGATCTTTTTGTCAGAAAAAAATTTGGTGAGAGGAAACTTGTGGAAGTAGCCTCAATTTGTTGTAAACAATTTCTGTGGTGTCCCATGAACCTCTGAAATGACATAAAAATCTAGTCTGCAAGATTTTTTTTTCAGTATTTTGCACTTGGCAGCAACTTAATTTTGTTTAACACTTGTCACATTGTGAATAAACTCTATAACATCTTTGACAGAACAAACAAAAGACTCAACTCAAGTAATGATCCTTATGCAAAGTCTTCTGTAATGCTCTTGACAGATTTATAAGCCCTCTTGTGTTGCCACATCATGCTGTGGACATACCTCTAACATAGTATAAATGTAAATGTGTATAGTATATTATAAACATTGATGGTGATGTCTACTTCCAGAAGAGTTCATAGCCATTTCTAGGGATACAAGAAGAAGCCAAAAAACCAAACAAACAAAAAATCACACACACACACACACACACACACACACACGCCCCCACACACCAAGATGCCATAAATTAAAAGTGCAAAGAATGAAGAAATAAAAACACGGGTAGAGGCAAAACAGAGTCAGGGACAAAGCTAAAAATGGGAGTAGGAATGACCTTCACATTTGCTACAGCTGGCACATGAATTTATCTCTAAACTGTCAAGCCTCATTGGTCCCACAGTTCATGATGTCCATTGATAATGAACAAACCCATTACTCTGGAGAAGTAACACTTTTCCTTGAACTGAGATCAGGTTGGACTGTCTCCCAGGGATGCTCATAAAGAGAACATTGTGTTATATCAGGAGCAGTGTCCTTGACAGCATCCCTGACAGGGTGGCCAATTCACAAGGATGCCTATTACAGCCGTATGGCAACACACCAAAAAGAGATTCAATGGGTTAAATTGAGGTGGAGGGCTATCTCAGTGATCATGGCTCCGCAACATTTTTATGTCCTGCACCTACCCCAGTTTCTGGCATATAGCAGGTGTCAAAAAGTATTTGTTGAGTGAATGTCAAATGGAGAAGGCCCAGGTTGAAGACTCTCTCTAGAAAGGCCCCTCTAATTTCTAAGACCTAACATCCTGCTCCCCAACTCTGCACCCCTTTTGTAGCTATCTAGCAATACAGTTATGAAAGAATCCTTCTACTCTTGGGTTAAACTGCCATTTCAGTATTTTCATGTTAAATTTCTTATGTTTTCCCCAAATATAGGAGTGAAGCCAGAGGCATCTGTGTATATGTATGCCTGCTGGTGGTGCTAGTGGTGGTGTTGGGTTTAGAAAGTACTGTACGCATCAAGCTTGGAACTCAGTTTGCAGGTGACCTTGCGAGTGCTACTGGCTTAAATCCAGACTCCCAAGTCCAGGCTTTCCTTTAGAGTAGAGGTAGGGCCTGCGATGATGCCAGGGTGCACCTTTGTCATTGGTTTCTGTGCTGAGCACCAGGAGGACCCAGTTGCAGGTTCAGTAGGGCATGAAAAGAGACCCAGTGCTGGGACACCTGGGTGGCTCAGTAGGTAGAGCATCCGACTCTTGATCTCATCAAGAGTTCAAGCCCTACTCTGGGTGTGGAGCTTACTTTAAAAAAAAAAAAGAGTGCTGAACAAGCAGACACTGTTTCAGGGCTCTTCACAGCCCTGTAGGGAGAATGGGGTTGAGCTGAGTTCACAGGTCATTTTATTTTATTATTAATTTTTTAAATGTTTCTTTTTGAGAGAGCGAGAGGCAGGCCAGGGGAGGAGCATAGAGAGAGGGAGAGAGAGGATCTGAAGCAGACCCTTTGCTGATGCTGACAGCAGAGAGCCCAATGCAGGGCTTGAACTCACAAACTGTGAGATCATGACCTGAGCTTAAGTAGGATGCTTAACTGACTGAGCCACCCAGGCACTCCAGGTCATTTTAGCTGGCAGAATTGGAGGCTTGGGGGTAGGGCCTGGCATAAGGGTCTTCCTGGAGGATGTCACCATCTTTCATTCCTAATGTCATTGACATTGTGAAGTGTTTCAGAGAAGAACTGAGTCTCTATGTGTAGGTTTTTGTCTACAGACTCACTACAGTGATATCTTCATCACAATGACGCTCTTATCTTCTAGTGTGTAACCTTACCTTATTCTTGCTTTTACAGCAATGGCACTGCCAGACTTAGGACAAGAAACTGGGGGAGGTGATGTAGTGGCTAAGAATATGGATTCCGGAAACTGACTCCCTGGGTTAGAACCCTGGCCCTGCAACAAGCAAGTTATTTATCCTTTCTGTGCCTCAGTTTCCTCATCTGTAAAAGGGGATGATAAGAGTACCTAGTTCATAGGGTTATTGTGAAGACTAAACAGATAATGAGGTAATATAAAATGCTTAGAACAGTGTCTACAGGTAGTGAACAAATGTTTGGCTAATAATAATAATGGTCAAAGAATTACTATTTTATTTAAACATAGGAACTAATATAGGTAAGTGAGTCAACGTGATATTGATTTACTAAATTATTCATTAAGTGCCTACTATGTGCTAGGGTCTTTTCTAGGTCAAGGAGTCAATGTTCACCATGGCACACAAATCCCTTCCCTAGTGGAGGTTACAGATGAATGGGGGCACAGACATTAAGCTAACAGCTACGCAAGTATATAAGGCAGTTCTCTTATTAAGGAAGTTGAACCTTGACCTGAAATTCATACATTTCAGTCTTAAGAATTCCAGCATACAGTAGAAACGGTGCCCTTTTGTTTTTATTTTTTTAAGAAAAGGGTGTTCTGGTTATCTAATACCATGGGACAAACTGCCCTCAAAATGTAACAACAGTCATTTATTTTCTCAAAATTCTGTAATCAGAGCAAGGCTTAGCAGGGATAGCTCATCTTTGTTCTGTGTGGTGACTGCTGGGAAGGGTTAACTAGGGCTGGAGGGGCCTTCCACGCTGGATTATTCACAGGCTGTCTGTTAGCCAGGAGCTCAGCTGGGATTGTTGGCTAGGACCCCAGTTTTCCTTCACATGATCTCTTCGCATGCTAAGTTGAGCTTTTCACAGCATGGCAGCTAGGTTCTGAAGAGGAGTACCCCAAGAGGATAGGCCATAATGTGCAAGCACTTATCAAGGTTTGGACTTGTTAACGTCCCACTGGCTACAGCCAGTCCTTTGGCCAAGTACAGAGTCAGTGTGGGGAGGGACTGTATAAGGGAAAAAATTCTGCAAGATGAGAATCAATGGGGTCTAATAAAGTAATAGATTACCACAGACAGGGTAAATCTACATTTTCCAAAAAATGTTTTTGTTCTTTTTTCTCTTCAATCAGTTTGCCATATTCGCTATCTCTAAGACATCAGGAAGAAGTCACATAGGTGGGAGGTGAGGTCTCTTCTGTATCAAAAGCCATCTGGAGAGTGGTTAAAAACTTTTGTTACAAATGATATAATTTAGAGTTATGTTATTCTATGTGTATAGAAAGAAAGATTAAATTTCATTAAATTATGTTGTTTTGACATGCAGAGATGGAGCTTTGCTGGTGAAAAGAATGACAAGGTAGGAGTGTCCTGAGGTTGTCTGAATAGTGTAAAAGCGTAGACATACAAATCTGTTGCCAAGAGGAGCCAAACCATGGTCAGCAAAATGCCACTGGGCATCCAATCTGAAGTATAAGAGCAGCTAGATCAGTGTCTGAAGGATTGGAAGGAAGGAAGGATACCAACAGGCTCAGGAGAGTAGAATAGCTCAGAGGTAAGTCTGTGAATGGTGGGTATATGCTGGCCCTGTGCTCACCAGACTGAAAGTCCCTTAAAGGGAGGAGCTGTGTCTCACTTGACTTCTCCATCTTCAACACTTAGCTCCCTGCCTAATACAGAGAAGGCACTCTAAGTGGCGAATGCATGTAGACATTAGGGGTTGAAGAAACTACAGAGTTGCAAACCATTCTCTCATTTTAAGATCCTCGTGCCATGAAAAAATTAGAATAATCCTTTAAAAATATGTCACTGTGGGGTGGTTGGTGGTGGTGGAGCTCAAAAAAAAGGTCACTCCTCTGATTAAAATCCTTTGATGATTTGCCATCTCATCTAGATATCCACATGGCTTCTTTTAGGTCTGTACTCAAAAAAGCCCTTTCATAATACACAGAATATCCTCATAATTTTCTGTCCTGCTTTTTCTTTATAGCATTTATCCCCACATGACATGTATATTTCTTTGTTTATGGTCTGTCCATCTCCAATAGATTGTAAGCTCTTTGAAGGCAGGAACGTTTTGTTCATGGTGGTAGCCATATATCTAAAACAATGCCTGACAAGTAGAAGGTGCTCAGAAATACTTGTTGAATGAGTAAACAAGTGTACCAGCCAGTGGAGAACTAGAACTCTCTGATTTCATCCGGCTAGAGGTAAGACACTGGAGAATGTGGGATGCAGGTGTCCATGTGGGTTCCTACAGTCACGTCCCTTTACTAGTGGGAAGAGCTGATTTTGACAATTCTAAGATCTTAGGCCCTTCTGTTCTGGGAGTTATTGTTAACCATCTGTAATTATGAGGTTGAGGGTCTGGATAGTAGAGGACTCATGGTTTGGGAATTGTACCAATGGCAGCCCCATCATCTTTAAGTTAGCTAGAGTAGTTTTCAAGAACCTTGACTGTATGGGTTCAAGAAACTGAAAGAAAGGCCCTGTGTTTGGGTATGAGGACAGGCAAGGGGAGAGTGGTAGATGGGTTTTGGCCTTCTGTAAAAGTAAGAATGAACAATGAGTTTAGTCTTAATTGGATGGGCAGCGGAGGGCCACAGAAAGGATTTAAGTAGGGGAGTGACATGGTCAGATTGTGTTTTGAAATGTTTTCTATAGCTGCAGTGTGAATGGATTAGAGGGAGCAAGGGTGAGTTAGGGAGAAAAGAACATTCCAGAAAATAGCATCAACATCAAGGAATACATTTGGGCATTGCAGTTGGGCCAGAGCTTAGCTCATCTCATATAACCACCACTAGATTCTGTAATTGGTATTTTACTGTGCATGCTCTATCTCATTTCTCTTCATCTCTCTCTATTCATCTGCTTTTTAAATACAATTCAATAAATTGAAGATATCAGTATATTTTGCTTTTCAACACTTCAGCTTGCATATCATTAACTAGAGTTAGATATTTGTTTAAGGTTTTTTAAGGTAAAGTTTACATAGAAAGAAATGCACAAGTCTTAACTGTATCGTTTTGATGAGTTTCAACAAATGTACATATGGGTTAAGCCAAACCCTTATCAAGATACAGAATATCACCATCACCAAGAAAGTTCTCTCAAGTGCCTTTTTCAGTCAATCCCCGTCCCTACTTTTAGAGAGGCAATAGCTGTTCTGATTTTTTTTCTACTATAATTTTAGATTAGTTTTCCCTGTTCTAGATCCTAATATAAATGGCATCAGTATGAATGCTTTTAAGTAGGGTTCTTTTTTTTTAAATGATTATTTATTATTAAATTTTTTTTTAATTTATTTATTTTTGAGAGACAGAGACAGAACATAAGAAGGGGCAGAGACGGGAGGGAGACACAGAATCTGCAACAGGCTCTAAACTCTGAGCTGTCAGCACAGAGCCTGACTCAGGGCTCAAACTAATGAGCAGTAAGATCATGACCTGAGCCGAAGTCAGACGCTTAACCAAGTGAGCCACCCAGGCACCCCTATTTATTTTTGAGAGAGAGAGAAAGCATAGTGGAGGAGGGTTAGAAACAGAAGAAGACATAGAATCTGAAGCAGGCTCCAGGCTCTGAGCTGTCAGTGCAAAGCCTGATGTGGGGCTTGAACCCATGAACCCTGAGATCATGACCTGAGCTGAAGTTGGACGCTTAACTGACTGAGTCACCAGGGGTCCCTTGAGTAGGGTTCTTTTAATCATCATGGTATAATATGTATTATTTCCCTTTATAACACTTAAATCACCTTGTGACATACGTTTGTGTGTTATTGTCAGCTCTTTCTCCACTAGACTGAAGGGGGGACTTTATTTTGTCCATTTCTGTATTCCTCATGCCTGAAACTGTGCTTGTAGCAGATACTCAATAAATATTTGTTTATTTAGGTGGGAAAAAAAGGAGAGACAGCTTATATATATCAGAGTATTGGGGAGAAAGGGGTTGAACGGTAAGAAGTTCAGTATTACTGGTACAAGGCTGGCAATGAAGAAATGGTGGGAGGTAAGGCAGGATAAGTTAGAAAAACTTCTTGTGACTTTCTTCTTAGTATGCTTGTAAGAAATTTAAGGAGAGACCAGCACAACATCTGTGATTTATACAAATAAGAATTGCTGAATTGAAATAAAAGTTCCAACATGAACCATCAATGGTATGAATGTCACTACTTGGGATTATGGTGACTATTTCCTGAACTCTCGGAAATTTAGAACCTTGGGGGAGTTAAGCTATGAAATCAACCCATAGTAGGAAGTTAACCTAGTCCCAAAAGCAGGAGTTGAAAACAATAAGGCATAAATTGTAGGTGGAAGATCTTAAAATAAATTGTAGGGTATAAGTGTGCCTGGGTGGCTCAGTCAGTTGAGCATCCAACTTTAGCTCAGGTCATGATCTCACAGCTCGTGAGTTCAAGCTCTGTGTCAGGCTCTGTGCTGACAGCTCAGAGCCTGGAGCCCGCTTCAGATTCTGTGTCTCCCTTTCTCTCTCTGCCCCTAACCCACTCGCATCCTGTCTCTGTCTCTCTCAAAAATAAACATTAAAAAAAATTTAAATTGTAGGGTATAGTTTATGGATACATTAGCACATTTACACTGCAATGTATGGGACAGAACCTCTCTACTAGTGTGTCAATTATAGGTGTGACTACAAAGAATTTGAAAAAATTATCATTAAAAATTTTAATCAGAAAATATGTATTTTATTTCATCATGAAACCCAATGTCAAAAAAAATGCTATTTTCAGAAACATGCTAAAGTTTCTTATGAAAAATTTAAAAATATTTTATTTGAGGGGCGCCTGGATGGCTCAGTCGGGTAAGTGTCCAACTTCAGCTCAGGTCATGATCTCGCAGTTCGTGAGTTCAAGCCTTGTATCGGGCTCCATGCTGACAGCTCAGAGCCTGGAGCCTGCTTCGGGTTCTGTGTCTCCCTCTCTCTCTGCCCCTCCCCCGCTCATGCTCTGTCTCTGTCTCTCTCTCTCAAAAATAAATAACATTTTTGGGGCTCCTGGGTGGCTCAGTCAGTTAAGTGTCTGACTTCAACTCAGGTCATGATCTCATGGTTCGTGGGTTTGAGCCCTGTGTTGGGCTCTGTGCTGACAGCTCAGAGCCTGGAGCCTGCTTTGGATTCTGTGTCTCCCCCCCCCCCCCTTCCCCTCCCCTCCCCCACTAGAGCTCTGTCTCTCTCTCTCTCTCTCTCTCTCAAAAATAAACATTAAAAAAAACATTAAAAATATTTTATTTGAATATTTAGCCAAAATAAATACTACCTTTCCAAGTACTCCATTTTTAATTTTTCTTATCATAGTTAATTATAAATAAAATGTAGTCATTTATTTTTACCTAGTTTCTCATAAGTTTACCCTAGTGTATTCTGTGAATGTGACTTAATCTTTGTGCTGTGATATTAAAAAGTTGGGAACCGGGGCACTTGGGTGGCTCAGTTGGTTAAGTGGCCGACTTCGGCTCAGGTCATGATCTCGCGGTCCGTGGGTTCGAGCCCCGTGTCGGTCTCTGTGCTGACAGCTCAGAGCCTGGAGCCTGTTTCGGATTCTGTATCTCCCTCTCTCTGACCCTCCCCCTTTCATGCTCTGTCTCTCTCTGTCTCAAAACTAAATAAACGTTAAAAAAAAAAAAAGTTGGGAACCAGTGGGAATTACTAGCTTATCTAAAAAAGGAAATAAGGGGTGCCTGGGTGGCTCAGTTGGTTAAGCATCTGACTTTGGGTCAGGTCATGATCTCATGGTTCATGGGTTCTGTGCTGTTAGCTCAGAGCCTAAAGCCTGCTTCAGGTTCTGTGTCTCTCTCTCTAACCCTCCCCCGCTCACGCTCTTGTTTCTTTCTCAAAAATAAATAATAAACATTAAACATTTTTTTTTTAAATAAAAAGGGAAATAAAATGTTATCTTAGAAAATAGGAGGAGTTTGTTAGGTTGGATTCCCCGAGAAACAGGCATTAAGGCAAGGATTTGAGTATGTCATTTAGGATTTGATCCCAAGAAGTACCAGTAGGGGAGTGGAGAAGCAAGGCTGGGGTGGGAAGTAAGCCAGTGTGCAGGCTGCGCCTCAGGGCATCTGGGGTTTAGTCTTGCTGGAGAGCCTCTGGGAGACAGTGCTGTACATACTTCAAAGTTGTTTCATCCTGAGGTGAGGAAACAAGTTTACCCACCCACTTCCTTACATTATTCACAAGTGCTCGCAGGGGCATAGATCCCCTCATTTCTGGCCTATCTGCAGTTAGGAAAGGCTCTTGGGGCTAGAGGAATCCTGCAGGCAGAGTTGTGGATGCTTGCAGTGAGAAGTTTTTGGATATATGAAACATGCAGCTAAGTTTCTGTAGCTCACTAGGTTTTGTTCCTATCCCCCACTAAGTGTCTTCTTATTTGGCATCTGACCTAGGCCTGCCCCCAGAGAAGAAAATGTCTTGTCCAGATGATGCTGCCTCCAAAATATCTCTTGAATCAGTATACCTTTTTCCTCATGTCCAGGCTGTGAACATCCTTTGCACTACATCACTATATTCCTAACTGCTGTCAGCCTTCTGTTCTTGCCCTACCCCCACCCCATCCATTCTTCCTCACAGCAGCCACAACATCCAATAAAACAAAAATCAAATAATATTATTCCCCAGGCCAACTCTTCAGGGGTTTTTCATTGAATATAGGACGAATCCACATACAGTTCCTAAATGGTTTACTATCTGACCCTGGCTCAGATCTCACCATTTCCTTTCACTGTCTACTCTTCAGCTCCACTGGACTTCTGTCATGTCTGAAAGAATGTGCTTAAGGACTGCTATAGGGCTTTTGTATATTGCTCTTTTTTTCAGTCTAGATCATAGACTTGGAATATCCTTCTATCAGGTCTTTACTTGTCTGTTTTCTTTTCATCTTTCTGAGCTTGGTTTATTTTCCTTTCCTCAGATTGGTCTTTTCTGACACCCCTCCCAATCTCCTCCTACACTACCCCCCCTCCCAAAAAAAAACCCCTAAAACAGAATGAAGTTTCCTAGCTATATCCTCTCCCAGGATTCTGTACTTTTCCTTCTGAGCAGATCTCTGGAGCAGACCACTGCAATCTCCCCAGGTTGGTCCTCTGGCTCCAACTGCCTTTCCATGAGACTAGGATTCTCAAAGAAAGAAGGGCCCTCAGGGACCAGACAGGTTATATAAATGTGTGGGTGGAGACAGTGGCAAACTGGGGAGCACATGGTGGTCACTAACAGTTCTGGCTACTTTTTACTGTAATTTGCTGGATTAAAAAAAATTTTTTTTCCCCAAAAGACCAAGAATCCTGATTTTCATGCAAGATCTTTCAATTTCTAAAAATTTTTTTTTTTTTTTTTTAACATTTATTTATTTTTGAGACAGAGAGAGACAGAGCATGAACGGGGGAGGGTCAGAGAGAGGGAGACACAGAATCTGAAACAGGCTCCAGGTTCTGAGCTGTCAGCACAGAGCCCGACACGGGGCCCGAACTCACGGACCGCGAGATCATGACCTGAGCTGAAGTCGGCCACTTAACCGACTGAGCCACCCAGGCGCCCCAAGATCTTTCAATTTCTAACTGTTGGAATTAAAAAATAATTAAAACCCTTGAGCAGAATAGCCAAAATGATCTTGATGAAGAACAAAGTTGGAAGTCTCACACTCCTGATTTCAGAAGTTATTATGAAGCCACAGTAATCAAAACAGGTGGTACTGGTATAAAGACAGACATATAGCATAATGGAATAGCATAGAGAAGCCAGAAGTAAACTCTTACATATATGGTCAAATGATTTTCAGTAAAGGTTTCAAGACCGTGCAACGGGGAAAAGACAGTTTTTTCAACAGATGGTGTTAGGAAAACTGGTTATCCACATGCAAAAGGATGAAGTTGGAGCCTTACCTTACACCATGTAAAAAGTGATCTCAAAATGGATCAAAGATCCAAATATACGACCTAAAACTATAAAACAGGGGAAAATCTTTGAATGATTCTGGATATGATACCAAAAGCACAGGCAGCAAAAGTAAAAATAGATAACTTGGACAACATCAAAATACAATATTTCCGTGCATCAAAGGACATAATCAATGGAGTGAAAAGGCAGTCTATGAAATGGGGAAAATATCTGCAAATAATATATCTGACAATGGATTAATATCTAGACTATAAAAAGAACTCCTACCATGCAACAACAACAAAATAACTTGATTTAAAAATGGGGGCCCAAAAAAGAAGAAAAAAATGGGCAAATTGACTTGAATAGACATTTCTCCAAAGAAGATACATAAATGACCAACAAACCAAAAAGGTGCTCAACGTTATTAATCATTAGAGAAATACAAATCAAAGCCACAATGAGATAGCTCCTCCCACCCATTAGGATGACTGCTATTAAAAAAACAAAACAAACCAGAAAATAACAAGTGTTGTAAAGGATGTAGAGAATTTGGAACCCTGTGTCTAATGTAAAATGATGCAACTGTTGTGGAAAACAGTATTTTGTTCCTCAAATCAAAAACAGAATTATCTTACAACACAGCAATCCCACTTTAGGGTGTATATCCAAAAGAAATGAAGGGAGGATCTTGGGGAAATATTTATACAATCATGTTCATAGCAACATTATTCATAATGGCCATAAGATGGGAACAATCCAAACACCCAATGATAGACAAATAGATTGTAAACAAAGTGTGGTGTATACATGTAACAGAGTGTTATTTAGCCTTAAAATGGAAATTTTGACACATTACAAGTAATGAAATTTGAGGACATTATGCTAAGTGAAATAAGTGTCACAGAAAGACAAATACCGCATGATTTCACTTATGTGCAGTATCTAGAATGGTCACACTCATGGAAACCAAAAGTAAATTGGTGGTTGGCAAGGACTGGAAGAGGGGAAATAGTTGTTTAACATGTAGTTTTGGTTTTGCAAGATTAAAAAGTTCTGGAGATACATTTAGTACAATGTGAATATAGTTAACACTACTGAGCTGTATACTTAAAAATGGCTTAGATGGTAAGTTTTATGTTATGTGTATTTTGCCACAATTAAGAATTTTTTTTTTTTTTGAATTTGAAAAAGAAAAAAAAAAAAAAAGCAAAGCCCTAAGCAGGCTCACAAAATTTATCATGATGTGCACTTTGAAGTGTTTGCCTTCTGACAGTGAATCTCTAACTTGATCATGCATCAGGGTAACCTGGTGGGCTTGTTAAAACAGATTGCTGGGCCACACCCCTAAAGTTTCTGAATCAGTAAGCCTGGGGTGAAAGCCTGAGAATTTGCATTTCTAACAAGTTCCCTGGTGTTGTGAGGCTACTGCTACTGATCCAAGGATTACACTTTGATGACCACTACATTAGATAGATAGTGCCACAGACTACAACTCTCTGTTAATTTCTATGTATCAGTTTGTGATACATCTTTGGTTCTGGGGTCTGTGAAAGTTGTGTTTGCCATGTCCTTGTGCCATGTGACCCTGCTTCTCTGGCCAGTAATATGCTATAGATGAAGGGCTAGACCTAATATACTGGGCATGGAAACTGCCCAGTTTTGCACAATATATGGTATATAATCCAATTAGAATAATCCAATCCCATTTTGAATGCAAGACACACTAAGGCAGGTCAGGTAGAAGCTGAAGCTAAGAGAAGCTTAATTCTGAGGGAACTGGTCGGGTGACAAGAGCCACCTCATTTTACCTGGAGCAGTGTGAATCACATTCCACCACCATGGGGGCTGTGTGGCCAAGATGCTTCTTGTGCTCGCCCACTTCCTGGTGTGACCTTAATATAAACCTGCATCTTCTCTGCTAAAAAAGAGGAAGTCTCTTTTCTGTGTTTCCTGGAAGACTCTCCCATCCTGTTTTGATAGTTTTGGTATCTTTATCATACTATTGACTCTGCTTTTCTATGGAAGGAAACAATCTTGATCAAGAAATGTGACTCCTTAAGCCTCGGTTTTTATTGAGGTTGAGAAAAATTATAAACTATGCCTTCACTCATAAGATAGGAATTTTTCCATCTGCCCAAATGACTTCGAATAATTGCAATACATGACTCTTAGGGAACATCCTGGAATTGCTATCAAAATCAGTAAACCCATCTCATCCCAGCATCCTGCTTCTTGTCTCCTCTCTAATTGGCTGTCAGCTAGTTCATTTAGTGAAGCCAGCGTTAAAACAATCAGGTTTCCGCACCGCTAGTTCCTCCAGCCCTTTCTCTCCAGAAAAGGGAGAAAGCCGGTTGCAGTTTTGAAAGGGGGCAGAAAAACAATGTCACAGCAGGTACTGTCTACAGCAGGAAAGATGGCCTTAAGGGTAGTGAGCTTCTGCTAACGAAGGGAGTGTCAAGATACTGCATCAGCTGGCTAGAAACGGCCACAGAGGGAATAGTTGCTTAAAGTCTCCCCGGACTCAGAGACTGAGAGATGGTGACAGGGAAGAGATTCCCGGATGGAGAGAGGCTGGCGGTGGTCGTCCGCAGAGGGATTATTGCTAGGAACCGCACTATGGCCTCGGTCCCAGAGGGGCCGATCGGAGCGGACGCTTCCGGATCTGCGTTTTGGGCAAGACCCTTTCAGCCAATCTTTGTACAGGCACTGGTGGCGTCACTCGTTGCTCTTAGGCTTGTCTCGTGACGTCATCCCACGGCGCCGGAAGTGGCGCGTCCCGGAAGAGAAACGTGAGGTTGTCTGTGTCCGCTGTTTCGAGGTAAGGCGGTCGTCGGCCTACCTCCTCTACTGACCCGGTTGAAATTCGTGGGTGTGGGCCCTGGGTCGGGGCCATTACTACCCTTGAATGATGTTCTTTGAATAACGCTTTTATGGCTTCTTTCCCGGCAGGCTTTGCTACATCCTCGGGCTCTAGGCTTCTCACTTTGCTCAAACTCCCTTGGGCCGTTTTTCGGCGACCCCGTCGTTGGTCGTCGCCCCACCAACCTGTACCCCGGACATCTGTACTGGCTTGGTCACTACACAAGCAGAGAAAAGATTAGAGGGTGGGTACTGTCTAGCCCAAGGAGGCGGCTCGGCTTGTTAGGAAGGACATGGTTTTCTCCCGAAACTCTCCGTGAAAGGAACTTGAGGGGCCTTCACAGCGTCCTCAACAGGTCCAATAGGAGGGACAGTGGTAGTGGTTCAACAAAGCAGGGGTATAATTTCTACATGGAATCAATGTGGTCCAGGTTTAGAGCCTTTAGAGAATCTAACTTACATTGGGAATCGTTAGAATACTTGAGACAGGACTGTACTTTACGGAGAGACAATACGCATTTGTGCCCTTCCACCTTAGTTGCACAGTCACTGCTGTCGGCCGATCTTTGTATACGTCCTTAGCCTCTGCTTTTATCCTGTCTTCAGTGTTCACCAGTGACAGGAGTGTTGAATGCTTTTGACCAGACACTGAGCTTTACGTACTTCCTCGTTCAGTCTTCATGCTACCTCTCTGTTGTACAGCAAGTCTTAATGTTTTACAGCTGGAGAAATAAAGGCTTAGGTTAAATAATTGGCGTCAAGTCACACAGTGACTAGATGCTGCAACTCAGGCAGTTGCACATAAGAGGCTGGATGTTCTCCACTATGTTATATTGATTTTTTTTTTAACTGTTCATTAAGCTCCCGAACACCTCACTCTGTTGTCTGCTATTTTATGGAGAAAATTGAGGTCATCGGATATGCTTTCCCTCAAATTTCTGCCCCTGCTTTCCCTTCTTGAAAAGTCATCTCATTTAACACCCATTCTTACCTTTCTTTTACTCTCAGAGGATAAGCTGTCTCTTCTGATCAAAGTGAATCCCATTATCTTTGCTTCTCACCTTTTGTTTATGTTTTCATCTATGAGACCTTGTTTTTATTTGTCTTTTCTGCCCCTGACTATGTCCTAGTCATATGTGAACATAGGTTTCTGAGATCCCTGGTCACCTGGCTTCTACCCTCCAAAACTAGAAAGAAGGAAAAGTTCTTTGTGATCCGTCTTCCTTTAGCTCTCATCCAGTAAGTCTATTCCCCTTCTTTTTTAAAGAGTGTTCTAAATTCTGCCTCCATTTTCTTACCTTTCACTCCTTTCTCCAGTCTAGCTTTCAGACCTATCATTCTCCTGAAATTTTAACCTTAAGGTCACAGTGATTATCAAATCAGATAGATATTTTTCAGTCACTACTGGATCCCTTTGTTGCCTTTTTTTTTTTTTTTTTTTAATGTGTTTTAGTTTTGAGAGAGACAGAGCATGAGCAGAGGAGGGGCGGGGAGAGAGAGGGAGACACAGAATCCGAAGCAAGCTCCAGGCTTTGAGCTGTCCAGCACAGAACTGGACGCAGGGCTCGAACTCACTGTGAGATTATGACCTGACTTATTCAACAGATATTTATTATGATGCAGAGATGAGGAAGACAAAGTGCCTCCCCATTAGGAGCTTTCATTCTAGCTATTTCTCCATATGCTTCTCTCACCAGCCATTTCTCCTGTGGGCTAGTCTTTTTACTTCCCTAAAATTTTAGGTGCTTCCAAGGCTTGTGACTTTGGCCCACTTCTCTTTTCATTCTGTACACACTGTTTGAGTGAGCACATCAACTAGGTTGGTTTTAACTGCCTTCTACATGCTCCCAAATCAAAGTTGTCAGCTTAAACCTCTTTTCTAACCTTCCCTCTCACTTCTTACCACACTGCTCACTTCTCACCGCACTGCTGGACAGCTCTGCCTACCAGTTCCACAGACAGTTCAAATTCACAGGCCTGAAACTGAACTCAGTGTCTTCCCTGAACTTGCTCTTATCACATCCATCCCTAAGTCCTGAGGATTTTATTCCCTAAGTATTTCTCAAATCTGTGCTCTCTTCTTCATCCCTATTATTGTACTACTTTAGGTACCATTATCTTTCACCTGAAATATGATGGCCTTCTGACGGATTTCCCCACCTCCAGTCCTTGAAAACAAATCTGTGACAAAGCCCTGCTTCATAATCTTTAAAGATCTGTCTGTTCATTCATTTGATCTTTTTTCTCATTCATTTAGCAAATATTTATTGTTTACTGAATTGCAAAATCCAGTGGAAGTTCTAAAGTTTGAACTCACCAGTCACCCAGGGCTCTGCTTATTCTGGACCTGCCTGTGTCTCTAGCCTCTTTTCTGCTTCATGCTTTAGATTGCAGCAATACTGAACTCCTTTTCATGTGCACTATGCTGTTTCTTAATGCATTACCCTTGCTGTTCCCTTTGACTTGAATCTTCTCCATTTCTCTATCCACTTCCTTCTCCCCTAATTAGAATGACCCTTTCACCAGTTAACTTAGTTTATATATAGGACTCATTTTAGGTCTGCCTCCTATAGGAAATCTTCCTTGACATCTCCTTTCTCCAAGTCTGTATTGGGTATTCCAGCCTTTTGCTGCCATAATACTCTGCACAGACCAATCATTATACTTACTACAATTGTTGTAAGTGTTTCTGTGTTTCTCTCCCTCACAAGACTCTGAGTCTTTTGAAGACAGGAATGATATACCTGCATCATATGAGTGAGACACATTATTTCTTTATTCACAGTACTAGAATACCACAAGGCACATAGTAGGCATGCAGTAATTTTGATTGATCAAAAGAGTGAAGACAAAAGGTATATGGTGTAGTGATTAAGAAACCATTCTTTTTTAAAAATTTTTTTAAATGTTTATTTGTTTTTGAGAGAGAGAGAGAGAGACATAGTGTGAGCGAGGGAGGGGCAGAGAGAGAGGGAGACACAGAACCCGAAGCAGGCTCCAGGCACTGAGCTGTCAGCACAGAGCCTGAAGTGAACTATGAGATCATGACCTGAGCTGAAGTCGGACATTTAACTGAGCCACCCAGGCGCCTCTGCCCCCTCCCCGCTTTTTAAGTCTATTTATTTATTTTGAGAGAGAGAGTGCACAAGAGCAGGAGCAGAGGAAGGGGAGGAGGGGAGAGAGAGAGAGAGAGAGAGAGTGAGAGGGAGAGAGAGAGAGAATCCCAAGCAGGGTCCAGCACAGAGCCCGAATTCAAGTTCAGCACAGAATTCGTGAACTCAAGAACTGTGAGATCATGACCTGAGCTGAAAGCAAGAGTCAGATGCTTAACCGACTGAGCCACCCAGGTACCCCAAGAATCCATTCTTTAGAATTGATTCAAATCCTAACTCTGGCACGTATTAGCTATGTGGCTTGTACATGTTGCCTATTTTTTCTTAAGCCTTAAATTTTTCTTTCTTAGGATGAGAGTTGTGAAAATTAAATGAGATGATATAAGCAAGACATTTAACAAGTGCCTAGCACTTAGTATGCACTTGATAAGGGCATGCTGAACTCCAGGGGATCCAGAAGTATAAGGCCAGGCTTAGCCCAGGGCAGTGATCTTTAAGAGACCCTTCCTCTGAGTTTTTGTATGGATGGGCAGTGATGCAGTCTGTTTACAAGGAGATTATAATCTCATTTGGAGAGTGGAATTACATCCACATTTAATTTTCAGAGAACTGTGAAGGTAAATTAACCACACCCAATAGCAAGATGTAGGGGTAGGGAAGAGAAGATAATTCAGAGAAGACCTCTGGGGGGAGTTGGGGCTTGGAAGTTGAGAAGGATTTGGAATTCTGGAGGGGAGGAAAGAGTATGATCGAATGCCTGGAGATCATATTGAGAATGACTTATTTGGGAGACATGATTCAGTATATCATACCTGAGGGATGTATTTGTGTGTAAGAATGAGTGTATGTGAGTCTGGGGGAAAGGAAGGTGGGGCTAGTTCTATGAAAGAAGTAGGAGGTGACATAAGTAACCTTTGTGGGGTTAGAGTACGAGGGTCTTAACCTCAGGCTTGAGGAATTTGGGACTGATCAGGGTTGGGCAAGTTGGGTTGGATATCATGATAGCCCTCAGCCACATGTAGCTATTTAAATGTAAATTAAAAAAAAAAATCTAAGAAATTGAGGTTTTCTGTCACACTAGCTACATTTTGGATGCTTGATTGTCACATGGTGGCTACATTATTGGACAACATAGGTGTACAACCCTTCCATCATTGTAAAAAATTCTACTGGACATCACTGTTCTACATTCTCAGATTGCTGGGCTTGCATGGCCTATCAGATCACTTGGTTCCTTAAGATATAACTAGATTTTTTTTTCCTGACTAATCCCGACAACTCTGGAATGAAAAGTAGGGAGTTGGAAAATAGAGAATTAGGATTTATCCACATAGATGTGAGGATGGGATTGCCCAAGGAGAGGAGCAAAAGATGGCTTAAGAGGAGCCAGAGCAGAGGAAAGAGAAGGAAGGCCAGAGAACCTGGATAGGATTATTGTCTGGTCATTTACTTGCAAGTATGTACTGTGTTCTTGTATGTCAAGTATTAAGTGCTGGGGATATATTGGTAAGCAAAAAATGGACTTCTGCTGTTTTAGAGCTTGCACTTTATGGAGTTTCAATGTATGGACTATATTGAGATTCAGGAGCGCCTATCATGCATTCCCCATATTCTAAAATGCTTCATTCCTAGAAAATGGATCTGAAGACTAAAATGGGCTAAAAAGTTGGTCAAGGTTAGTTGCATAAGCATTGTGGAGTCACTACTTTAGCTTCTCAAGAATTTGTAAATAGAAACATCATAACTTGAGAACTTTGACAAGAATGAGTGTGTGTGGAGGGCAGGAGGGGTAGTTTCTATTATCCTGCAACAGCCAGCCATGCTCTCAGCTGCCCATCAGATTCCTTCCTGTCCCTGCTCTCAAACTGTGCTCTCTTCACATTTCTTTTGTTATTACTGTGAGTTGTCAGTCACCACGTGACTACTTTCTCAAAGCCTGATGAAGACATACTTCATTTCTCAGTCCACTTCCTGCTCATTCATCAGTTTCCAGTAAGTGCAAACAGATGTGCCTCTGAATACATAGCATTTAAAAATGGAACGTGCCTATAGCACCATCATCACTTGAGGCTCCAGGTTGAGGATTTTAGGTTTACAACTGACTCTTCATGCCTTGCATTCACCCCTTCACAAAGACCTGCTGAACTTTTGGACCTCACTTTTGTCCACATTATGTTGACTGCCTCCTGACTAATCTCAGACTCTCGACTTCTCCACTCCAGCCTGCCCACGCCCAGCTGTCATTTCACTTTGCCATGCAGCTCATTAACCTGGCAGTTGTCTCTTCTTGATTGTCAGATCTAAACTTTTCAGCATAGTGTTCAATACCTTTGCCATTTTTGATGACTCTGGAGCAGCTCCCCTGGGTCAGCCAACAGGGTCTGCTTTCCACCCCTCACCCATGGCTTATTGCTGAAATCTGCCTTGTCGCTTGTGCCTTTAAAAATGGAATATACCGTCTCACTTATTTTCCTTATCAGTCTTCTTGGCCTTTTCATTTGGGTGGTTTCCAAAACCTTTCCTGACTGATCCAATATCTGTGACTTTGCACCTCCTCAGCAATCATTTGTTCGCCCTGCTTTGCACTATCCTTTGCAGATGGTGATGAAACTTTGACTTTCAAAAATCTTGTTTCTTTTCTCTTCCCTTTGGACACAAAGCTTGTGCAGAGCGCCTGATAAGTGCTGCCTTGCCTGCAGGGCACATTTCTCAAAGAGAGGGTATTAGAGGCTTGAGCAGTAAGCTTCTGGAGTCGGGGGAGGTATCCCAAAGATCCTAGTCCTGTCCCTATCCATAGTTCCCTGCTCTACCTCTCTCTCTGGGTGATCTCATGCTCTCTTTGCCTCACCTTCTCTGACATGTTGATGCCTCTCAAATACATACAGTCAGTCCATTCCTTCCCTGAGCTTTCTACCCATATATCCTACCTTGACCTGTGGATCTTTCACAGGCAATGTAATCTAATTGTGTTTCAGTCTGAAAGCATCCCTTCTTCGTCTGCCATTTAACTTCAAATTATGTCTCCTTGTGTATTGCTCATTTTAGTCAATGGCTATTTCCAAATTCAAAGTCTTGGTTTGTGTCTCCCTCTACTCCTTTGTCATTCCCCAAATACACTCAGTAGTTAAATCTACCTTCACAGTTTGTTCTGGATCTTCTTCCTCTCCATTGTCTTTGTTCAGGCCTTTGTTCAGGCCTCATCTCTCTCCCAAATTTCTTGGCTCTTTCCCTTCTACTGATACTCTCCATGGCCATACAGGTTGTTTTCAAAAGAAAACCGGCACCTTCTCTATTGTGCAGGTTGTGTATAGCACAAAGGTGCCACATTCACTCTTTAGACATTGTAGGTTTGTGTATTTATCATGACAATCTTCTGGTAGATGGCAGTAAAATGTATTGTTCTAATGTTGGTATGTTACGACGATTAAGGAAAGGAAAAAAATTTTTTTAAATGTTTTATTTATTTTTGAGAGGGGGCAGAGAGAGAGGGCAGAGGGGCTCCAAAGCAGGCTCTCTGGGTGTGTGTGCTGATAGTGGAGATCCAGATGTAGGGCTCGAACTTATGAACCCACAAGGGCTCAGGCCAAAGTCAGATGCTTAACTGACGGAGCCACCCAGGTACCCCAAGGAAAGGAAACCTTCTAATCCGCATAAAGATGCCTCTGGACTGAAGAACATCCTCTGTTCTGATGTCCTTAATTCTCTGCCAGGCAAACTCCTTCTCATGCCTTGAAAACTCAGCATAAATATCCTTTCCTCGTTAAGCCATTTTTGATACTCTCCACAAGAGTTGGTTGTTTCTTTCCCTGGGCAAATGCCATATTTGGTTACTCCCTTATAATGCTTATCACATCATATTGTAATAATTGACATATGAGTCTATCTACCCCACTATACTCCAGGCCTCTCAAGGATAGAGACAATGTTTAATTATTCTTTTATCCTCACCTTGTAGCCTAATGGCCAGCATATAGAGTATATCAGTAAACATAAATATTTGATTGCTTCGCATGATTTAGGCACAGAGTTAAGTACATACATTATCTTATTTAATTCTCACGACAGCCTCATGAGTCCTGTCATTATCACGTTTTACAAGTGAGAAAATTGAGACCTAGGTGAAGTCACTGGCCTCAAGATGAATAGCTGGTAGCTGGCATGTGTGGTGGTGCTGGGGTGTGCTAATTTTTCCAGTGATTCTCTTCTGTTTTGTTTCTCAGAGTAATGATGCGGGTGTGCTGGTTGGTGAGACAGGATAGCCGGCACCAGCGAATCAGACTTCCACATTTGGAGGCAGTGGTGGTTGGGCGTGGCCCAGAGACCAAGATCATTGACAAGAAATGTTCTCGACAGCAAGGTAATTGGTCATAGCAATGTGCAGTACTGTGTTTTGTTCCTTAGGATAATGATAACCAAGGATGCACATTTCCTGGAAGCTATTGATAGAAACCTTTTGTCTGCCATAAACAAAACTCAGGAACTGAGCTCTCTCAGCCAACATCAGGGCCCCATTCACCCCTGATTCCACCCTCTGGAAGCGGTTAATATTCAGTGTTGGGAGCAGGCAGGTTCCATCCTGTTAGTATGGTGGAACTGAATCCCGCACCCTACTTTGCCTGGGGAGATTCCCATTGGGCAGTGAGACAGTTGCATTCTGGGATCTCCAGCCTGAAACCATGTCTGAGAAGTGATGGGATACTTCCATCCTTTATATAATGCCTCACACGGAGGGTGTCGTCTTTATAAGACTATGGCATCCAGCTCTTGAGATGTCTTTCCTAGGATTTAATGAAATGAAGGTCCTTAGGAAAAAGCTGTACCGTGTACTTATTTGTTCCATGTAAACTCTTGATCTGTTCACTGCAACCAGGCCTTCCGCCTGCAGTGTGTTCCTCAGAACAGGGTTTCTCAGTGCTTGGAGTCTGCAATAGTGATTTTGGTTTTTCCCACAAGAGTTAATCTAAGTGAGGGGTGGGGGGAAAGCCATGCTTGAGCTGGCTGGGTCCAAGACAGAAGGAGACACTGCTTCTCACTCTTTGTCCCCTTCTCACAACAGCAACTGGAGCAATGTATATGTTAGCCTGTCTACTGCCTGTCCTCCCTGAAGAGCAGCTGTGGTGTCTCTGCACCTTGTCTCACTCACAAGTGTTTGATGTTACTTCTTCCCACATATGCTCAGACTGTTCTGTCCCTGCAGTCCTCTTTCTAGAATATTCTCTGCACTCTGCCTACCCAAGGCCAGCTGAACTTCTGTTTTCCAATAATGTATCTTTTACCTTTCTTTATTGAAGGCATCTGATAGTTTTATTAAATAATGGAAGCCTGATTTAACAATGAGCCAAGAGCTTATGAAACAACTGGGTCCCTTCCCTGACTGCAGAGTCTGTGATCCTGAGTGGGCCAAGGACTCTGGAATAGGGATTGTGGGGATTCTGTAAACCTGCCTCATAGGAATGTTAGCAGTAGCTAAAGGAGTATGTATGCTGTTGGAAATTTTATGGAAGGATTTGGAGCCCAGCCACTTCCATAATAGGCGATTTTGCTCATGGGCCTTTGAGGAAACCCCTGTCAAGTTGCCTCCTGGAATGAGGCTTCATTGTCCTGTAGGAAGAACAGGAGCATGTGCTTGCTTCTTGGTGGCCTTTAGATTGAACTTTTTTCAATCTCTTTCAGTACAGTTGAAAGCAGAGTGTAACAAAGGATATGTCAAGGTAAAGCAGGTATGTGTGTTTCTAATTTGGATTTCCATTTTATACTTGATGATTTTCTTATGCTGTCTGTACCAACCTGTGAAAGCTTCTCTGTCATGTGTGGAAGTGATGGGGTAATAGAAGTGAACCTTAAGCATGGTATCTGGCACACAGTAAGTGGTTAGCATAGCAGTGGCTATGGTATTATTGCTAGCATTGTAATTATTTTCTGATTTTTCTATAGGTAGGGGTCAATCCCACCAGCATTGATTCAGTCATAATTGGGAAGGACCAAGAGGTGAAGCTGCAGCCTGGCCAGGTTCTCCACATGGTGAATGAACTTTATCCATATATTGTAGAGTTTGAGGAAGAGGCAGAGAGCCCTGGCCTGGAAACACACAGGAAGAGAAAGAGGTCAGGCAACAATGATTCTATAGAAAGGGGTGCTGCCCAGGAAGCTGACTCCCATACAGGACTGGAACCTGGGAGTGACCCTGGCCAATGCTCTGTGCCCTCAAAGAAGGAGAAAGATGCATCTACCAAAAAGGTGAGGGTGGTGTGCCTGATAGATGACATGGAGATTAAATGAGATATAATGACTGCTTGATTGTTTTGTACACTGTAAAGCTCAAATACTCGTAAGGGGTTATTAACCATGACAAGGGTTATTAACCATGATGAAAGAGTCACTTGTTTGTGTCACCAATCACTTGGGTGAATGTCCCTTTATGTACATTTTTCTTGAAGTCCTGAGGTAAGCCACCCGAAGGTAGGGAGGTAATGGCGGTGTACTGCTAAAGTGGGTCAGTCATATGTGTATCTGCAGAGGGTTAGCATTGGAACGCTGTTCATAGATCATCTGATTCACATCCTGATGTCAAAGTGGAAATGTAGTTAGGCTGTAGATGGAGTGCGAGAGGGCAAAGAAGATGCAGTTCACACTCTGGCATTTCCAGCTTTCATCTAGACACACAGCTCTCACTACTGTATAGGAAGAAAATGGAAATGGTTTATGGTTATAAAGGGAAAAGATTGAGTAAAGTAGATATAGTTGAGTTCTTTTTTTTTTTTTTTTTTTTTGAATGTTTATTTTTGAGAGAGAGTAAGAGTGAGCAGGTGCGGGCAGGGGAGGGGCAGAGAGAGGACAGAGGATCCAAAATGGGCTCTGTGCTGATAGCAGAGAGCCCGATGTGGGGCTTGAATTCACGAACCACGAGATTATGATCTGAGCTGAAGTTGGACACTTGACCGACTGAGCTACCTAGGTGCCCCAGATATAGTTTAAATCTTAAAAATGAATTTTATTACTTGGGATGCCTGAGTGGCTCAGTCAGTCAGGCTCAGAGCCTGGAGCCTGTTTTGGTTCTGTGTCTCCCTCTCTCTCTGCCCCTCCCCCACTCATGCTCTGTCTCAAAAATAAATAAACATTAAATAAATAAATTCAGTAACCTTTTGAGAGAGGGTTAAAAAAAATGAATCATTACTAAGTTTGGTTGCACTTTGCTGACACATACAATATTAACTAATGCCAAATACAGCTACTGACATTTGCAATTTACATTGCCCCTTTTTGTTTCAGGAATCATTGGGCCACTGGAGTCAAGGCTTAAAAATTTCTATGCAGGATCCCAAAATGCAGGTCAGAATAAAATTTTGGCATTGAAATGTATTACATGTCTTTTAAGTGACTACTCCACAGAGTGAGGATAAATGAAAGCAAAGGAGATCAATCCTTCTGAATGAGGTTTGTTTTATTGGTCCACTTGGTGAGAACAAGTGGCTTTTCCCATCGTCAGTAAGTTAGCAACTGGAATTCTTTGGAGAGAAGCTAAGTTCTTCAACTGAAGATCTCCTCTTCCTTATTCCTCCTAAACTTCTGGGTGCTATTAAGGGAAGTTGAGTTAACCTTTGTGGGGTTTTTTTCACGGGAGTGTCAGGTAATGTATTGTGACTGCAGTTGCTGGGCTGCCCCGGGATTAATAGTCAGGTGTCATCCTGGGAGGAGTCTGTGAGTTCTTAAGTTACATTCTGGGGTGACAAGGGGCCAGATCTGATAGGGCGTCTTGGAACACATGATTGTGTCACATGGTCTGCTGTGTTAGAGTGGAGAAGGGTGCCTTTGAATTTATGCCTGCAGGGATTTTACATCCAATCCATAGGAACTATTTTGTACTGTGAATTTCCTGCGTATTCTCTGTAGTGTAGTGCTTGAAAACACAGGCTCTGGAGTCAACTAGATCTGGTTTGAAATCCTAGACTTCCCACTTAGTAATGATGTGACTTTGTGCAAGACACTCATCTGGGTCTCTGCTGTCATCTGACAAAATTGGGATACTGACACCTTTTGCGTAAGATTGTGTTGGGAATGAAGTGAGTTAGTGAATATGACAGTACCTGACACACAGAACATGTGTGGTAGATATCTGTTTCCTTCTCTTGTGCCCCATCCTAGGTTTACAAAGATGAGCAGGTGGTGGTGATTAAGGATAAATACCCCAAGGCTCGTCACCACTGGCTGGTCTTACCATGGGCTTCCATTTCCAGTCTGAAGGCTGTGACCAGGGAACATCTTGAGCTCCTTAAACACATGCACACTGTGGGGGAAAAGATGATTACAGATTTTGCTGGGTCCAGCAAACTCCGCTTCCGATTGGGTTACCATGCCATTCCCAGCATGAGGTAAGTGTGGGTAGTGCTAGTGTATTCTGGTTCTAAGTGGACAGATGGATTCAGCTTGGGTGTGCTGATAGTCTCAAGGCCAAGGGGAGTAGGGTGGGATGTTTCCAAGGAAGGTGGGCTGAAACTTCCACCCTTCTCCCTGATTTGCCTGTGACTTTTATTAGATTTTTCAGAAGCATCTATAACTCCTTAGTGATTAAGGACCATTGCTCTGGAGGAGACAAACATCATTGACTTTTGTCATGATAGCTCATTAGATCTAAGATTTAAAATAAAATGAGAGAAAAATGCAGAACCTGTTCAAAGAACTCAACCAAGGCAGATCTCCATAGTTGTTGTTCTTTTTTTTTTTTTTAAATATTTATTTTTGAGAGAGACTGAGTGTGAGCAGGGAGGGGCAGAGAGAGAGGGAGATACAGAATCTGAATCAGGCTCCAGGCTCTGAGCTGTAAGCACAGAGCCCAACATGGAGCTCAAACTCATGAATTCAAAGATCGTGATCTGAGTTGAAGTCGGACTTAACCAACCTGAGCCACCCAGGCACCCCTCCAGTTCTTCTGAGCTAAGCAACAAGATAAGCAGATTAATTGGATTTCACAGTTTTTATCTTGTATTTGTTCATTTGTTTTTTCGTGATAAAATACATGTAACAAAGTTTACCACTTTAACCATTTTTTTAAAAAACTTTATTTAGGGGCGCCTGGGTGGCTCAGTCGGTTGGGCGGCCGACTTCAGCTCAGGTCATGATCTCGCTGTCCATGAGTTCGAGCCCCGCGTCGGGCTCTGTGCTGACCGCGCATAGCCTGGAGCCTGTTTCGGATTCTGTGTCTCCCTCTCTCTCTGACCCTCCCCCGTTCATGCTCTGTCTCTCTCTCTCTCAAAAATAAATAAACGTTAAAAAAATAAAAATAAAAAAAAATAAAAAACTTTATTTAAATCCAAGTTAGCACAGTGTAATAATGACTTCAGGAGTAGGATTTTAACCATTTTTAAGTGTACAGTTTATTGGCATTAAGTATATTTACATTGTTGTGCAGTCATCACCATCATTTTTCTAGGACCTTTTTCATCTTCCCAAACTACCTCCCATTCCCCTCTACAGTCCCTGGTAGTTACCATTCTGCTTTCTGTTTCTAATAATTTGACTGCTCTAGGTGATTCATGGAAGTGGAATCCTACAGAAACTCTTTTTGTGATTAGCTTATTTCACTTAGAATAATGTCTTCAAAGTTCATGTATGTGGTAGCGTGTATCAGAATTTGTTTTGGTTATTTTTTTTTTTTTAACTACCCAACAACATTCTTCACATTTTATTTAGATAATTATGACTTAAATTATGGGTGACTTTAACCAAATGAAATTTTTGTGCCATATTTTTTCCCCATCAGTACTCTTCCCTTTTTTTTTTTTTTTTTTTAAAGTTTATTCATTTATTTTGAGAGACGGTGAGAGAGCACATGAGCCAAGGAGGGGTAGAGAGAGATAGACAGAGAGAGAGAATCCTAAGCAGCCCAAGCAGGCTCTGCACTGCCAGGACATGAACCACAATATCATGGCCTGAGTCAAAACCAAGAGTTAGACACTCAACCAACTGAGCCA
Organism: Panthera onca; assembly: GCF_046562875.1. Lineage (NCBI taxonomy): Eukaryota > Metazoa > Chordata > Mammalia > Carnivora > Felidae > Panthera > Panthera onca. Next base: position 55,930,173 of record NC_138351.1, on the reverse strand, counting down.
CCCAGGCGTCCCAGTACTCTTTCTTTAAAGTTGAGGCTTAGCTTACATGCAACAAACTGCATCAGATTTATAGTTTGGTCAGTTTTGACAAACATATACGTCCTGTAACTATCACTCTGATTAAGATACAGAACATTTCTGTCATATCCCAGAAAGTTCCCTTGTGCTCCTTTCCAGTTAGTCCTTTCCTCAACCCTCGTGTTGTTCTGATTTCTTTCCACATAGGTTAGTTTTGCTTGTTCTAGAACTTCATATAAATGGAATCATATAATGTGTCTGACCTTTTTTAGTCAGCATTGTGATTTTGAGATTCATGTATATTGTCTTGTATATCATGGACATACTTCATGTTTTTGCTCTTGGGTAAATACCTACAAGTGAAGTTGCTAGGTCTAAGGGTAGATGTATGTTGTACTCAGTTAAAAAAATGCAGTTGACCCTTGAGGCGCCTGGGTGGCTCAGTCAGTTGAGTGTCGGACTTTGGCTCAGGTCATGATCTTGCGGTCAGTGAGTTCGAGCCCCATGAGAGGCTCTGTGCTGAGCCTGGAGCCTGCTTCAGGTTCTGTGTCTCCCTCTCCCTCTCTGCTCCTCCCCTGCTTATACTCTCTCTCTCTCTCTCTCTCTCAAAAATAAATAAACATTAAAAAAATGTTTTTAAAAATGCAGTTGACCCTTGAACAACATAGATTCGAATTGTGCAGGTCTACCTATATGCAGATTTTTTTTTAGTATAGTAAAATACTATAAAAGTATTTCTTTTTGTTGTGAGTTTCTTAATAGCTTCTTTTCTCTGGCTTGCTTTAGTGTAAGACTTCAGTATATAATACAACATACAAAATAATGTGTTAATGGACTGTTTATGTTATTGGTGAGGCTTCTGGTCAACAGTAGGATATTAGTAGTTAAGTTTTTGGGAAGCCAGATGTTACACTTTTGGATTTTTGATAGTGTGGGGGGTCAGTTCAAGGATCAACTGTATATGTTTAATAAGGTTTATTGTTAGAACCTTACTAAAAAATTTAGGACAAAAGTTACCCATAATCATAATTCTGTTTCTCCAGTGCTGTGCAGCCTGTGGCTAACAGAGCCCTTGACTGTAGAGCACTTTTCACATAGTAATCATGGTGTCCATACCTTCATCATATAACAAATGCTGTTGTGCTAAGAATGCTAAAAAAAGCTATGGCAGGTGTGGGTGGGAAGCAAAATGAGCAGTAAGTAAAGTTGCTGCTTACATATCCTTTTAAGATCCCTGTAATTTTGAATAAACACTGTGGAAAGGAAAAGGTAACAAATTTTTTTATTGTAAAAAATTTAGAAAATATAAAAAATAAAGTATGAAGCAGAACAAAGATCTTCCATAACATCACCACTAATTGAGCCCTAGACCTTACTTGAATTTCACTTTTTTTTTTTTTTTATGTTTTTCTGCTCCAGGATGCAGTCCAGGATCCTGTGTTGCATTTATTTATTTATTGTCTTTCCTTAGTTTCGCCTAATCTGTGACACTTCCTCCTCCTTTCCTGGTTTTCATGACCCTGACACTTTTGATGAATACTGGTTGGTTTTATAGCATGTCTCTCATTTTGGGCTTGTCTGTTACTTTTTCATGTTTAGGTTGAGGTTATACTTTTTTTCTTCTTTTTTTTTCTCCTCCTTTCAAAACACCAGAGATGATGTTGGGTCCCTCTAAGTGTATCATATCAAGGAGTGCATAATGCTGAGATGGCTTTTTACTCATGATATTAACCTTGATCACTTTGTTATGGTGATGTCTGCCAGGGTTCTCTCTTGAGTTACTGTTTTCCCTTTGTAATTGATGAATATCCTGAATAGTTTGGAACTGTGCTGCTATCCTGTTTGTCCTCAAACTTTTACCCAGTGGTTTTAGGATTTATTGGTAGGTCCTGCCTGCAACAGTTATTACTGTGGTGTTTATCTTGCTGGTTTAGCTTATCATGTCGGGGTCACCAGTTGTGGGTTTGGCTTTTGGCTTTGTCCAGCAAAGCTGAGGACAGCAGAAAGGATTACTTAAGACTCCAAAAGTCAAGAGACGTGAAAGGGAGGCTAAGGGAAGGCACCCCAAGCTGCTCTCAAGCTCCTGTATTTATTAGGCATACATTATAGGGAAATCACTGTGCAATATGAAAATTGGCACGTAGGTGCCAGTAAGAATGTCTAGAAAAGCGTGCAAAAAAACAAGGTATTCCCCAGACTGCAAAAGAGCAGATGCCGGAAAGCAGGGTGGTGAACAAGATAAGATATTCCATAGGTAACATGGTCTAAGGAATTCATGAGCACACGCAACCCTAAATACACGTTAACTAGATACTGGTCAGCTGTTTTCAGCAGAGCCAGAAAGCAGTGTAATGCATTCCCTATAATCTCCTTAACCAGGACAGAGCTATTTGATTTCCCACATTACCTAATGGTGCTTTTATGTTTCCGTCATTCTCTTTAATTTATTTATTAGAATTCTTCTGTATGGAAGAGCTGTCATTTCTCCCCCATTATGTATCTATTCAGTTATTTATCAGTAAGGACTCATGGATGTTTATTTTATTCTATAGGTTTTAATTTGTCACTCATTTTATTTCTCAAATTGTTCTGGCTTTGGTCCTTGGAAGCTCCTTTACGTTGGGTCCTGTATCATTTTGATATGGCCCTAACATTTTTTGAGCACTTCTTTATTTTCTGGAGCAAGATGTTCCAGGTTCATCTTATATTTTTTTCTGTTCTAGCCCTGGAAGGAACCTTTTATTTTATTTAGTTCTTTTATTGGATAATGATATTTATAAACCAAGACGTGCATACTAAGTTTCTATATTGAGAGAAGTGGTTGATTCCAGAGTGCCTTTGCTCCTAGGTCCTCTAAGCAGATAGAGCCTGGAAATACATGCATGAATCCTAACCCACACAGACATTCTCTTTCTTCCTTCCTCTCTTTCTTTCTTTCTTTCTTTCTCTACTTGTGTATGTGTATGGAAAAGCAAAAATTTATACTAATACCTCTCGCTCTAGTTCAACTCTGCAAGGTTCATTCTTGTCTCCCCCTTTCTTTTGTTGTAATTTCTTTGTCCAACAGTGAAAAATCTGGCTCTCATTAGATATCATAAATTCGCTTACCTGTTCGATCTTAGTGTACACATAAAATAGTTATAGAATTGCTAACCCACACCCCTGTGAGAAACACATTTACTCATTAGGGCACAGTATTTGTATAGAGCTTTTTTTTTATCTTTACGGTATCCAAACTACTGTTGTTCAAAGTTCACTTGGCAAGTTATTTTTTTCCTGACCCCCTTCAGTGTGGTTCCCTTATTTGTTTGTAATACTGTTAGGTTTGTTACTGCCTATATTCCATTTTGAATTCCTGCATGTATTGGTTGGTTTTGATTATTTATTGCGGGGATAGGAATATTACTGATTCTAAGAGTCAAAGCTATACAAAAAGGCATCTTACTTGGTTTAATAAGTCCAAAAGAGAACTCTTGATTTTCTTCCTCAAACCTGCTTTTCTTTTAAGCTTTCCCATCTCTGTAAGTGGCACCTCCCCCAAACCATATCCAATCCTTCCACATTAGGGAGTCCTACTGGTTCGAGTGCAAAATGTATTGCTAATACTACAGCTCTAATCTAAGGTGTGTTTATTTCTAGCTTCGACTTCTGCAGTAGCTTGCTAACTTGTCTCTGTATCCATCGTTATCCTCTTTATAGTTCCTTCTCTGCAGGCCAGCCAGAGTGATCTTTTAAAAGTGCAAATCAGAGACCATGTAAGCAGAATACAGTGCAGACCCCTTGTCAACCTATAAGACTCTTTATGTTCTGGCCCCTACCTCCCTGGCTCCAGCCATTCCAGATGTATTTATCACCTTTCTGTTCCTCAGTTGCACGAAGTTCTTTCTCATCTCAGGGCCTCTGCACTTGGCCTCCCCACTCCCTGAAACACTCTTTCCCCAGATCTTTGCTTGCCTAATTGCTTTCTCAGACCAAATCACTGCCTGGGAGGGGCCTTCCCTGAACACTCTTGGCTAAATGAAGCGGTAACCTCTACTCCCTGAGCACTCTGTGTCCCATTTCCCTGGCTTATTTTTTTCTTAGTGTTAATGGTTTGAATTTTCCTTGTTTATGTGTTTACTTATTTTTTATTTGTCTTCATTATTAGAATATAATTTCTGTAAGGGCAGAGGCCTTTCTCATTTTGTTCACTGATAAATTCCCAGTGCTAGAATAATCCTTGGCCCTTTAACAAGCATGACATATTCTTCAGTGAATGGGTGAATGAATTGGATTAAATGGAAACACTAGCAATATTTTATATACCTGTACTTTTACTGTTTGTCATTTTGATTAAGCCATAGTTTTTAATGGATTTAATGGTCTTTTTTTTTCCCCCCTCTCACCTAGCCATGTACATCTTCATGTGATCAGCCAGGATTTTGATTCTCCTTGCCTCAAAAACAAAAAACATTGGAATTCTTTCAATACAGAATACTTCATAGAATCGCAAGGTAAACAGTGTTGTTTAGTTTTCACGTTTGTTTCATTTTCTCACCTGTTCTTATATTTGCTTTAGTTGTTTTCCTAGATAATAACCTGGCCTCGAAAGCCCATGTACAGCTTTGTGTTCCCTATAAAGATTCACCCATTAAAATAAACTGGATTATTTGGGTTCAGTAGGATTGCCACTTTGCTGTGAGCAGCCTTCTTGGTGGGGTTAGAGGGTAGAGATCTAGAAAGCTGTTATGTCAGAGTCAGAAAGGTACGTTTTGTTCTAACAACAGGGGCCTTAAAGGTTGTCCTGAGAATTATTGGAGTTCATAGACATGAAAGCTCTTAACAGTTGTCTCTTCTGCCATCAGCTGGGTAGGGGCTTGGGGGCTGCCTCATGTGAGGAGTGGTTGATTAACAGGGGAAGGCTGTGTATATATAGAAGGAAGCATTTCCCAGGGTATGTACTGTGGAACTTCAGTATGCTGGGATGTTAATGATGGCAGCTACCACTGACCAAGGGCTAACCAAGGGTAAAGCACTATGATACAAGCTTTTGATGTAATAATATGGATTCCTTACAGTGTGTCCTGAAGGAATGTAATTACCTCAAAAACAGATTGCTCAGATTTAGAATCTGATTCCCAGCAGTGAGTTTAACCTCAAGTTTACTAGCTTTAGGATACCTGGCATATTTTTATGTGGAGTCAGAGTTTCTTTTCTGGGGGGGTATCTTGTATTGGATTTCTAGAGTAGCTGGGCTCTGAACTTTTTTCCTTTGCCTGCAGCTGTGATAGAGATGGTACAGACCGCTGGCAGAGTGAGTGTCCGAGATGGGATGCCTGAGCTCTTGAAGCTGCCCCTCCGTTGTCACGAGTGCCAGCAGCTGCTGCCTTCCATTCCTCAGCTGAAAGAGCATCTCAGGAGACACTGGCCAAAGTGATTCTGTGGAGCCTGAACTTTTGCAGCAGGTGTGGCTGATTGTTTAGAGCAAATTTCTGACACCTGTTCTGGATTGCTTGTGAACTTTTATTTCTTGAATTAAAACATGCAGCTTCCCCCGCCCAAACAAAGCTTCTTCTGTTCCTGAGTGGCTCCAATATGGGATGACCTGAAATAGTTCAAGAATTAGGAATTTGGGGTTGTTTTGGATGTGTTCTCTGGTGATGGTGGCTGGGACAGGCCTGAGCCCTGATCTCCAGGATCCATGTCAGGTCTGACTCACGGGGAGCAAAGCCATGTTCACACTGACCTAATGCAAGATATGGAATCAGAGAGCAGGCTATATATTTCTGTTCTGTACATTTAATCCTTCCTCCCCAGAGGAAGAGAAGCTCGAGAGGTCTGGTATTTAGCTTAAAGGTACTAATTGGTCTTGTTCTCTGATCTTAATCTGTTCTGTAATATTCTTTCTCTTTCCTTTCTTTTTTAACTTAATTTAATTTACTTATTTATTTGCTTATTTATTTGGTTTTAAATCTTCAGGGTTTTTTTCTTTTTTTTTTTAAATTTTCATCCAAATTAGTTAGCATATAGTGCAACAATGATTTCAGGAGTAGTGCCCCTTAGTGCCCCTTACACATTTAGCTCATCCTCCCTCCCACAACCCCTCCAGTAACCCTCTGTTCTCCATATTTAAGAGTCTCTTATGTTTTGTCCCCCTCCCTGTTTTTATGTTATTTTTGCTTTCTTTCCCTTATGTTTATCTGTGTCTTAAAGTCCTCATATGAGTGAAGTCCTATGATATTTGTCTTTCTCTGACTCTTTCCTTTCTTCATGGAGAAATTAGTTTCTTCTGTTCCTTTCATTCCTTTCTATCCAAAACCATCCATGCTTCCTTCTCAGAAAGTGTCTCACCAGTACTTATTCACTCTGAGCAAATAGGCTTGGTGAGGGGGTGGAGAGATGGGTTTTTTCCCCTAATATCAGGGGTTCCTGGCTGATGAGGAAATACTCGGCCAAATGTTTGTTCATCAGGGTTCAGCTGTCAAGCCTTCTTGCTGGCCTGCTTGGATCTTTTGTCTGAAAATAAAGTTATTTGTTTGGGGCAGCTCTCTTAGGTAGTTGAAAATTATTGGGAGTTCAGGTAATAGTCACAAACTCCGTTCTGATGCATGTAGAGATCATCGTTAACTGAAAAGTTGCATAGAACCCCATAGCTTCATTTTTTACTCAGAACAAATTTGGATGTCACTGTTGGAGCAAATCTGTTTTTGGATAATGTCAGAACTAAAGGTAAAAGGAAATCTAAAATGTTGCTTTTGATTGCATTGGTGATCCATTTGAGGATGTGGCTCTTTTTGCTCTTGAGTTTGTTAAAAAAATAAAAGAATACCCTTAATAATAACTTCTCTCTGGAGAAAACCAATTTGTGGAGACCGTATCTGACCTCAATCTTTCATAAACAAACAGAATGCTACAGTGGTTTTTTGGTTGAGCATGGGTATAGTCATATAGTCCTAAATAGTAGTAATTAATGATTATAGCAGCTAACATTTGTTCAACTCCTGTGCATCTAGGCATTATTCTAATACTTTTTTCAGATTATCCCATTTCTCACTGTATGTAATTCTGTGGGGTAGGTATTCTTGTTATGACCCTTTAAAGGGGAAGAATTTAATAATCTGTAAAGGACCCTGGGCTTCAAAGTTGGTTTTGGTTCTGGGGCATCAAACTCATTTTCCCTATTAGTTGAAGAATATAAATGTATTACTAACCAGTAGGGGCCATAGACTCATAGGGGCATTGGGTCTGTGCTGACCAAAAGCTCTTCGTGGCATTTTATCATTGATTTCTCTGAGGACAGTCAGTTCCTCTAAAGCCCCTTTTCCACATCTGATGCCTTAAAGCCCCTAGAAACTGTTTCTAAAGGTACACTCCATGGATACCTGAGATCAGAATTGCTAGTGTCCTTCTACAACATGTAAACACTTGGGCTTTATCTCAAAACCACTGAATCACAATCCTTTGGGCCTAGGAATCTGTATTATAAAACATTCAGGATGACCGTTTTCATACTAAAGTCTGAGAACCACAATATAAATGAAGTCTGGGCTTCAAAGCACTTTGCATTTCTGAAAGTTCCAGATTAGACTGTCCCCTGCCAGGATACACACACAGTTTCCTGGTTGGTTTTCTGGGCTAGTTGCAGGCCTTCCTTCCCTCTGCATGGTCAATTTTATTTCAGGACCCAGGGAGACTTTGGGCATTAGATAAGGGAGAATGACTACTTATAGGGACCAGCCCTTTGTTTCTGCAGGATTTGGGGGAGGCCCCCTGGCCCCATGTTTTGTTTTTGTTTGTTTTTTTTTTTAATTTTTAAAATATATTTAGAGAGAGAGCAGGGCAGGTATAGAGGGAGAGGGAGAGAGAAAGAATCCCAAGCAGGGCTGCACTGACAGTGTGGAGCTCGATTTGAGGCTCAAACTCATGAACCTGAGTTCATGACCTGAAGTGAAATCAAGCCACTCAGGCGCCCCTGGCTCCAAGCTTTTTGGGACCAGGCCTGGTGCTGATGACTTCCTTTTCTTTTTTCTTTTTTAAAATATTTATTTATTTTGAGAGAGAGTGGGAAAGATCATGTGCTCACATGAGGGGGGAAGGGCAGAGAGAGAAGGAGAGAGAGAAGCCCATGCATGAGATCATGAGACCCAATCATGAGATCATGACCTGACCCAAAATCAAGAGTTGGGTGCTTAACCAACTAAGCCACCTATGCACCCCAACTGTTTCTTTTCAATGGCTCCCATCCCTTCCTGCTCAGACATCAGTCACAAAGGCTTGGTCTGGGACCTGTGATGAACTCAGCTAACCTTAGGCTCAGAGCCTATATATTTTTCCTCTTCTGGGTCTGTCTGAGATATCCAGGTACAAATGGTCCTTTCCAGGACCGGACCATACTTGAGATGGTCCACTAAGAGTCCTTGCAGGTTCAGGGATGCTTCCTGGAGTCTGGCATCTGGTAATCAGTCACATACACTGGATGTGGCTGGATGTCAGAGATTCAGCATTGATCTCTGTCAGAATTGGCCTAACTGCCTCTCTCTGTCCCAGTAGCTACAACTTGGAGATCTCCACAGAGCTCTGAAGATTCTTCCATAGACTAGATTTAAAAAAAAAAATATGATGAAGGCCATGAAGCTCACTCCCCAGAATAATGTGTACACATTTTATGTACCCTTAAAGTGCTTCCATGGACTCCCTAAGGGGTCTTAACCCCAACTTAACCTCTGCTCTGAAGGAAAACGTCACCACTTTGCATGGGAGCTTAGGAGGTATCTGGGATCCCCTCCTATGGAGGTGTCTGGAGATCCCAGACACCTCCTATGGAGGACTAGGGGGAGAGACCTTATCTCCAGGATATCCCTGAGATGCTCTCCTTTGGTGTCATTGCTCCTTCCTCAGCCCTTTGGTGCATGCACATCCTGGGGTCTTCTGACTAGAGATGGAATTCAGGCCCAGGAGCTGCTCGCTCTAGTTTAGCCACCACATTCAGGCAGGAATCTTGGGAAATGGAGAAATCTTCAGCAGGTCTGAGGGGTTAAGGAACCCTGACTGGCCGACTTATCATGAGCTATCTAAAAGGCAGTGAATCTACATTACTAAAACCAGTCATCTGCATAAATAGATCAGCTATATCATGAATGTATCCCAGGATAGTGGGAATGGCAGTATCTCTTGGGTACAGTATGTTAACAGTACAAACTGTGCTGGATTCAGTGAGTAATCTGACTAAGGCAGAGATTTCGATGAGGCCTCAGCCAATGTACTTGGGAATTGCAGAACATTTAACTGAACTTCAGATAAGGTGCCCAGTGAACTTTTTAAAAATAGGTATTGCCAAAACAGTTAATTTTCTACCTAATCAACAATGTTATATAGTTTAGCATGTTGATATTAAAATCACAATGAGAATGGTAAGAAACTGCAACCAAGGAGAGACTATATCACAGTGTATGTGATATATGATGATATATGTGATACATGTGAGATATAATGAGGGAAATGTTGAAGAGTGAGGTGACCACCTTTACATTCTTTGTTTAGCCAGGCTACCCTGTGACCTTGAACAACAGAAGTTTTAGAAGAACAAATGAGAAAATGAGGAGTCAGAAAAAGGACATGAAATATTGAGGTATATAGGTCCCATGCCACCCCCTCTCCCAAGTGGGCTATTGTTACATGATCACTAGAAAAAATGGTCTTACTTTGCCTATTTATCCCAGACTTATTACTGTGTTGTAGTTGGGTGGAGTCTTCTCAAGGAACAGGGAATAGTGGCATGAAAAAATAGGACAAATGCACATGACTCACATTTGTGACTCTAAGTTGTATTTCCTCCATTAGGGACTATCCTCTTACCTTAGCCCCATCATACCTAGGTAAGGCAGCTGTTTTATTAAAATAAAATGGTTGAATATGGTTACTTCAACTCTAGCCAAGAAACCAGATTTAAAATGGAGTTCCTTTGTTGCTTAAAGAGAAGGTAGATATGATGACAGAGCTGAACTGGAAACCTGAAACTGAACAAGTGAATGCTTTATATGAGAACATGAAGAGTATACCTTAAATAGTTTATGACAAATCTAAAGTCAGAGCTGGGGAAAAGGGCTCTCAAATTCCATTAGAATCTCTGAACGGGAGTAATCTACTCTTAACATCTTAATTTCTTAACTTTGTCTTTTCTTCTTCCTTTCTTTTTAAAAATTTTTAACAAACTCTACCATAAAGGAATGGGTTTTGAGTTTTAGAGTCTACTAATGATTAGTGTTCTCATGTGTTATTAGCATTATTTAGGCCATTGTTGAATGACTCATCAAATCAGAGATACACTCAAGTGCCTGAGTGTTCCTTTGTCAGCAGCTGCTGTCTACCCAAACTTTAGGGAAGGGAGTGGCCAGGATGTGGGGCAGTGGGAAAGGAGTTTAGACCTCTAGGATTCTGGGCCACTCACTGTTCAACTCTTTTTGCCTGTTCCATTTTGCAAATTTATTTTGAGACCATCTATTTCAACTTCCTCAATTTTTAGAAGGCAGCTGGGACTTGGAGATTTAAGGGGCTCATTTAACAATTTAAACCAGATCTTGGCCTTTATTGCACTCATCTCTTTGTTCCCGGATCCTCTCAGACACTGAGGTTTTTTTTTTTTTTTTTTTTTTTTTTTTTAAGTAAACTCTGCCCCCAATGTGGGGCTTGAACTCACGACCCCAAGATCAAGAGTTGCATGCTGTACTGACTGAGCCAGCCAGGCAGCATAGACACTGATATCTTATTTGAGAATAAGGATCAGCTACTCTCCTAAGTCCCACTCACTTCTGTCCTGCCTCATAATATTTTTTTCATGTAAATGCAGAGTAGAAAAAAAAAATCACCTTAAGCTTGTATTCGAGGCTCAGCTCTGTTCTATGTTGGCTGTGTGGCACTGGGTTAGTCATTTAACCTCTCTGGCATCAATTTCACCATCTGTGAAATGGAACTAAAATATGTACCTCTCATGTTGACTGAGGATTAAACAAGCATGAACGTGGAAAGGACCTGGTAGTGGGATGGTCCAGCATTCAGTCCTAGTCTCCTCTCTGGGAGGCCGGACCCCGGTGCCAGGCTGAGACCAGGTCGAGCAATGGCTCCCTGTTGACTCAGCCAACCCGGTGGTTCCCCCTCCCATTCCCCCACTTGCAAAGGGATACGAAAGCCTTGTCAAGGCTGAGAAAGCTAATTCCTGAAGCCTGTGGTCTGTGGGTGTTGGCAGTAATGTTACCCCCCTTTTCTACCCTGGGTCAAAGAGAAACAAACAGGGGAACTGTGTTTTGCTAGCAATCTATCAACAAGGTCTTGTTGTGACCGTTTAGAAAGTTCATAAGGTACACAGAATTAAATGTTTTGGCTGGCAGCGATCATGTGAAACCTGTTTATTCTTAGAATGACCTGATCCATAAGAGTCTTGATATAAAAGATTGTGTACAGCAACAATAAAGCCGTCACTTGGGCCATCAGCCCAGGGGACCCTCCTGTTCCCAAACTGGCTTCTCTTCTCTTTTTTTTTCTTACATTCCCCTACCCTCAGGACCCTGATCTCGGTGTTTGTTGCGCCGGTCGCAACACCTCTCCCAAACTAAACCCATCTGATCTGTGAACCCTCAGTGAATATTCTCTCAAGCAAGCTCTTTTGCACTTCGAACCTTCCAACTTCTCATATGTATGTATGTATGTATGTATGTATATATGTATGTATTTTAAGTAGGCTTCATGCCCATCATGGAGCTCAATGCGGGGCTTCAACTCACAACCCTGAGATCAAGACCTGAGTTGAGATCACAAGTCATGCTTAACCGTCTGAACAACCCAGGTGCCCCTTGGTTTCTCATATTTAAAACCAGGGCCTTGGATTAGATTATACTTAAAGTCCCTCCCTGTAAGATATAAGTCCTCAGCTTTCAGCCTGTTAGCTCCCATTGCTCTGTCCTCTGGGTCTTTTTTCTTTTTTTTCTAAGACTGAAATTAGCCAATAAGCTTTCTAAAGCACAAGAAATTCTTTGCACTCCTGCCTTAATCTATAAAATAAGTTTTTAAAGAAGTCTTCATTTGTCCCACTTTGTGCTGGTTCTGGACCTATCAGGGAGGCAAAGAGCATGGCTGAATCTCTAGCGTTTAAATGACATCATTAGGCTCCCTTTTCATTTCTTAGTTCTGCTTTTTTGGGTTGACTGTCTAGGGAGCAGTAAGAACAGTTGTGGGCCTCAGAGTGAGAGAGCTCAATCCTCTCCATCCCTTACCCCTCCACATTTCTGCCAAAGCACAGAAAGGACCCTGACTTCTTTGCTTAGGTCACATACTCATCTCTAGACTAATTACTGTGTCTCTTAGGTGGGTGGCATACTCTGGCCATCTCAAGTAACAGGACTATCTTGAGGTGAGGGGTGGAGGGCCACAAGACTGTTGGCCCCACTAGAATTTCATGGACAAGGGAGAAGCAGTTTGCAAAAACAATAGTTGCTTACCACTCATGTGGACTGCACACATCATCCCCATGTGCTGGTAGCTCTTTGGTTCTGCACTGTTGCCATGGAATCTAAGACTGAAAAGGAGGCAAACAGTTCTGGACTTCTGGCAGCTCCAAGTTGAAAAGTTGACACAATCCACTGCCCCCACTATTGTCCTGTATTGTTTGCTTTGATTGGAAGAAAAACTATATCATATTTTCAAATTTAATGACTAGCTACTGGCCAAGGACCTTTTGCAGAAATTTCTCCAGAAACTATAGGGTGTACTCTTACAATGCTGGTTGGAGTTGCCAGGGTCCTTGGGCATCTCTATGTCCTGGTTCACCAGCAGACCATCAGCCTTTGCTGCTCTTTCATTGGCTGCATTCTGGAGATAGGAGCCTAGGGCCAGGGCAGAGAAGGAGGCTTTCAGGGGTGCTTAAAAAGCCAGTTGAGCAGCTGGATTCTTATCCACTATGGACAGCATTTCCATTATCATAAATATTCTCTAGGTTACTAAGTACCTAGAGAATTGCCCAGTGACTAGGGAACAGAAACTTATTTTTGCTTTCAAGAACCCAGAAAAGGGAAAATGTTCATGACAGAGCAAGGGTAGGAAGTAGGTCAAATACTAAAATGTGATCCATCTGGCTGGTCAGGCATTAGGTAGGAGACCCAAGGTTTTGGAGAGTCCCCAGTAGGCACACCTATCTGAATTACCTACCTGAGAAACTGATAGACCATATGTCCCCTTAATGTGAATGACAAGAAGGTGGCCCCTGCAGGCGGGAGCTTTTAGCCCACACTCACCCCTGAAGCAGAGGCCCAGGTACGGCACAAATGCCCAATCGTATAGGGTGGGAATGTTATTCTTCACCAGGCCATGATGTTCTCTACAACATGTTACTGATGTTCCATCAAGTACCAATGAAATTCAGTGAACGTAGAACATAACGATATCCCAATAAAATTTTGTTGAGTGAATGAAACCTCATGTCATGCTTTGAAAGCAAAAAGAAAACAGAACTCTTTCTGTTACAGCTAATTTAACTGTCAAATGTGTTGTGAGGCTGTATCTTTGACTTTCAGAAACATTTTGATAAACATCCTGTTGCCATTGTTTATGGACAGCGTATCTCTTATGGATCAGAATTAGTGGAACATAAACATGTTAAGATTTTCTCATATAATGTTCCAGATAATATTTTCCTATGTAACGTTCCAGATTTCAATCTTTGCTAACAAACCAGGTGATCAGGGCTATTGGGGTTTTCCGTATCTTTTCTAGGAGAAATCTGTTTTTTGGGTTACTATCTTTGGCCACCAGATGGCAGTATTTGAACAATAAATTCTTAATCTGCTTTATAATTCAAAATGGTTTTACAAAATTCTTTTATGTTTCAGAATCAATGCTTCAAAGTAAAATATGTAAGTTTTTTTTTTTTTAATAAGGCTGGTGTGTGTTTAACTGATCTCCTAATTAAGATAGAAGTTTGAGAGACAACCAAGGTGTTGGTAAGAATGTAAAACATGCATGATTGATGATAAGGGGAGAAGGTTTGGCTTGGAGGTTAGACTCTAACATTAACTAGAGCCACGGCTGAGGCCTGATTCTGGAATTTATCAGATGAAGGTTTTAAGGCATGTCAAATGCATGGTAGGCCTTGAAAATATGATAGCTTATTTCCTCCCATTTCTTAATTTGACCCCAGGATTAGTAACTCTTATTCTCATCACAAAGTATAACTGGGAGCAGTAGTGCTGGGAGCAGACACTTCTGGGCATATCCTTGAAAAGTGGGGTTATTTTTACATTGATGTAATTGTTGTTAAGTCTCTGGTGTTTTGATATTAGAAGAAGCACTGTCAAAGTGAGACAAATGATATACAGGGAAGGTAAAGGGGTATGTGTGCATTTTCCATGGGTTAGCTTCCCGCAAAATCTCCTTCTGATATAAGAGCTCAGCTTCATTTATATCCTCCAGCTTTTCTAAGAGTTTTGTCATCTAAGCAGGCAGAAAAATGCCCCAGCCTGAAACAGTGTCAGAATATTAGAGCTGGAAAGAATTCTACAAACTAGGACTCCTGACATTTTGAAGTAGTCACGGGTTCAGGGAATTTGGTGAAAGCTATGGACCCTCTCCATACATTTTCAAACAAATCAGTCATCGATGAATTCCTAGGGCAAAGTTCCTCAGCTGGTATGTGTGTCCATGTGTGTATGTGGAGATGTGTAAGTCACATAGGCCCTAATTATTTTGAACCATCTGGTAGGGCTTTTTTTCCAAACCACACACAGAAATTCACTCTGTGAATACCATGGAAGGGCATCTAATGCCCTTGGTGCTTTGGGTAGACAAATGTTTAATCTCTTGCCTTGAGACTCTGTTAAAACTCTTTAATCTAGTAGCCTCTGATGTCCCATTGAATGGTTTGAGACAGAAATGATTGTTATAACTCCAGTGACAAACTTATGTCCTTATTAAACACCAAGAGTGCTTATATTCCCAAATTCATGCTGGGAGAAAATACACTAAAATGTTAATTAGTAGTCATTTTTGGATGGTGAGAATGTAGGTAATTTAAATTTTGTTATATTGTACAGATTTCTTTTTCTTTCTTTCTTTTTTTTTTTTTTAGAGAGAGAGAGAGAGAGAGAGAGAGAGAGAGAAAGAGAGGCTCAATCTCACTACTGTGAGTCTGTGACTGAGATTGTGACCTGAGCTGAAATCAGTAGTCAGACACTTAACTGACTGAGCCACCCAGGCTCCCCTATTACACAGATTTCTAATCAGGTACAATGAATATGTATTTGTGAATGTGAGAAAACCTAGATTTTATTTTTTAAAAAATAGATCACAGAATGTAATCCACGTTCAGTTACTTATATTAATAGCCAATGAAACAAAAAATGGCTAATAATTTTAATAAGATAAGTTCTCCAGACCTCTAGAGGCAGAAAGACATCCTGCAAGGCCAAATTTCAGGCTATAACAGATTCAGTTGGGCCTGAGGAGGACACAAGTGAAGGTAAATTCAAGTTTGGGATCCGATTTCCTTGTTACTAGATCTAGAAAAGTAGATTTGTCTGCCCCCAACCTTAATCTCTGTCTCTTTCACAGAGATATCAACTATATTTTGTTCAAAATTCTTGTCCTAGCAACTTCCTATTTGTATTTATAAATGTCTTTCAGCAGCCATTAAGGTCCCATAATTTATCTTGAGTATTATGTTGATGTGGCATGCTATATTAAGTTCCAATTTTGGACCATCGTTGAGTTCTGGGGATGACCCTCTTGGTTCCTGAGGGCTACTCTTTCAATGTTGCTTGGATGTGAGGATATATTTTTGATGGATGGGGATGGGGGGGTGAATTCTATATATTAGTTCATGTGTGAGAGCTTTGTGGCCTGGAACCCAGACTTCTGATGTAAAGCATGAGGAGAAGAGGAGGAGCAAATGGGACCTGAAAATCAGGAGGAGAATGGTTAGGAGTTTGGCTTGCTGGATTAGTTCTAGGGTATCCTTTGTGGTAGAGAATTCCAGTAATGGGAGAGATGGAGATCTGACTTCTACATGATAACCAACCCTACATGATAAAGAGGGAGGGAGGAGAAGGATGAAAAGAGATACATGAGGTGAACATTTGGGGAAGACTTTGAGGCCTTTGGGAAGTGGGAACTTTGGAGAGGTCTAGAAAACTACAGAATATAGGAGGGGAATTTGGAGAAGGTTTTTTCCCCCTGGGTAGAAATTGGATCTCTTCAATGGTTTTTGATAGATGTTAGCAAAGATTATATATTCTTTTTTTTTTTTTTTTGAAATTTTGGTCTCTGTTGTTCTTATTTCTCGTATCTTTATTATGTGTTTCTTGACACTTTATTATAAAGTGTCACTTTTCAGGGGCGCCTGGGTGGCTCAGTCGGTTAAGCGTCTGACTTCGGCTCAGGTCATGATCTCACGGCTTGTGAGTTCGAGCCTCGTGTCAGGCTCTGTGCTGACAGCTCAGAGCCTGGAGCCTCTTCAGATTCTGTGTCTTTCTCTCTCTGCCCCTGCCGTGCTCACACTCTGTCTCTCAAAAATAAATAAACATTAAAAAAAAAAATTAAAGTGTCACTTTTCAGAAAAGTAACTCTTGGATTTGTTACTTTCATGACTGTCTTTATAATTTGTTTTTGCCCTAATTCTTTAGTCTTTATTATTTTGTCTATATTTTTTGAGTCAAATACCGGGTTCATATACATTAGTATTAAGACATCTCTTTTTATCAGAATTTTTAAAATAGTGAAAATATTTAAGACTGTGAATTGAATGCTGGGTTGGACTGAGACTTACGGAGATGGCCTTGGCTGTTGATAGCAAGGAAATGTTTAATCTGATTTCAGCACCTGAGCCATCAGGTTTCCTCGTGTCTGTCAGAGAAGTCATATGTTCAAGGTGGTAAAATGAAAATATCATGTTATCCCTCCCTAGGATAAGGTTTTGTTCCTTGTGTGTTTCACAAATATTTTTCTTTCCTGTTTTCTTATAAATAATTGTGTTAGGGTAGTCTCATCTCTTTTCTCCTTACCTTCACCACAACAATGAAACAGTATGGCCTGGACAAGGATCTGATGTTAGTCTTTTATATTTAGTATGATTTTAAACCTCAACATTATCTTTTCAAGATTGGAGTTCGCATTTCAGCTTTTTTTGTACAAGAAAAAATTTTGTCCCGGTTGAGGGATTTTAATTTTAATGAAGTACTATGTATGTATTTATTTATTTATTTTACAACTTATTATTATTATTATTATTTTTTATGGATTGTGCTTTTGGTATTGTAAAGTTATCACTAAACCCAGGGTCACCTGGATTTTATCTCATGTAGTCTTCTAGGAGTTTTATAGTTTCGTATTTTACATTTTGGTCTGTGATCTTTTTGAGTTAATTTTTTGTGAAAGGTATAAAGTCTGTGTCTAGATTCATTTATTTCTTTGCCTGTGAATGTCTAGTTAAAGAATTTTTAAGCATTATCTAATGGGGAAAATTTTTTATATGAAGTGTCTGTTTCTTCCTTCCCTCCCAATGTTTTCTTCCCTGTAATGAGAATCTGTGATTAAAGAGAAGAATTTCAAGGGAGAAACGTAAAACTGCCAGCAGAAGGCCATGCAACTTAGACTAGAGTGTGAGGCCTCCACTTCCCGTCCAGCTGGTTTTTCTTCCTCTGACAACAGTGGGAGTGGGGAGTGGGACGCCTTCCCTGGGCCTGATGTGCCAAACTGTTTCCAACTCCATTGTGGCCATCAGTAGGGTTCCCTCACCTCCTGCCTGTTCTTATTTGCCAGTTCATAGGCACCTTGGAATGGGAGCAGTGTTTAGAAAACCATGCGTTTGCGTCAGTATCATAATCCCAAGTCACTTCAAGATTTGGGGGAAAATGAGCAAGGGCAGCTACCACCATGGTAACTGTGAAAAAATCAGTTCTTTGTAGAAGGTGTGACTGAATTGTTACAATTTGGAAAGAACTTGTCACAGTGTGTGATCTGCCCAGAGGCACTCTCCAAAACACCACAAAATCCTCCAGGAATCTTTTCATCCTTTTGAAACTCCAGTTTGCATTTCCAGGAGCCTGACTGACCTGCTGAGCACAGTGTTCTATAAAGGCAGAGTTTGTTTTTTAGTTACTGGTGGTGGCAGGGACACCAGAGTGGCATTACTTTTTGAGAAAGAGATGGGAACTCATTCATAAGAGCAAGATGGGCACAGAGAGCGTTAGGCTGCCCAGGCATGGAGGTGGGCAGTGAGGACAGGGAGGTCTTTGGGGACAAAAGGAATTGCCATGCTATATTTGCCATGAGAAATAGAAATTGGTCCCTTCAAGATGAGATTTCTTCCCTCTCCTGCTAAGAACTAGGTAATACGGTCTGCTGGGAATAGAGGCACTAGATAAACAGTACTGAGGCTCCATTTGTGCCAGTCACCAGCCTTGGCAGCAATGCCACGGGGAAGATGGCTTTAGTTTCACTTTGCTTGAGGAATTTACAGCTCAGTGTGGTAATGACCCAGTCTAAGGTAGGGAGTGGGGGATTGGATAATCCGAAGTTAGAACTCTTTCCTTACGTCTAGGTGCCCCCTTCTGCATCCACACATAACATCTCCCTTAAACTGATTACTGAGCCTTGAATTTATGTCACGGCATGTTAGCAGACAAGTTGAGAATGACTAAACCTGGCTGAGGTGAAGGCAGTAACTTGGATGGCCTTGTTATGTTATACTTTCCTTAGTCCTCTTCATAAGGTCACCTGTAATATTGTCTACCCTTAAGGATTACTGAGAATATTTTAAAAAAATGTTTATTTATTTTTGAGAGAGAGAGAGAGAGAGGCAGTGAGAGAGGGAGAGAGAGAATCCTAAGCAGGCTCTGCACTGTCAGCACAGAGCCTGATGTCGGTCTCGAACTCACAAACCATGAGATCATGACCTGAGCCGAAATTAAGAGTCATATGCTTAACCTACTGAGCCTCCCAGGCACTCCTTGTGGGATGATTGAGAGTATTAAATGAAATAATGAGGGTAAAGCACTGGGTAGATGGTCACTAAATAACTATGATGATTATGGCAAAGAATTGTTTTCAAAGGAAACTTAATGGTAGAATTGGTTCAATCTATTCATAGGAATTCTTATTTGTTTTGTTTTTGTTTTTTTTTGTTTTTGTTTTTTTTTTTTTTTTTTGCTCACATAAGGAATGATGCAGAAATGAATAGTTTTTAGATTCATTTTGGTAGGTGCCAAATATACCCTCAGACCAAATAAAGTGTTCTTGACAAAACAAGTCATTTTAATGTAAAAGAATTTCAGGAAAAACTAAATAATCTTTAGTCCCTCCTCTAAAGATAAGGGCTTGCAGCACTAGTTTCTACATTACTTAATAAAGTATTAAGTTTTCGAAGTGGGAAAATAATCTGATGAGTGAAGATTTTAAGCGAATTTACTTCACAAGTGTTTGGAGCTGTGGTCAACTTCAAGATTAAACTCCCTGTCATTTGGCCAGGTGTGGATGAACTCATTTGTTGTACTGTATGAAAAGTAAACATTTTGTAGAACTATAAACACCTGTCCTTACCATAGTATCCATCCTCTGGGCCCTTTGTTATGGAAAGGTTTTCTCTGTGTTCTATCCATACAAAACCTATGAAGCTTTAAACAATGTGACTAATAGCAAAGATGATCAGCAGGGCATCTCCTTCTGTGGCTCATTTCTTTCTGGATTGGGCTACTGTATACACGTAACATAATTGTGTTTTGCACATTATTTGCTCCTTATTTGAAACCTGAAGGGGAGTTGTCTAAAAGGAAAGCGAAGGACCTTTAAAGATGAACAATGCAGGCAGATTATTTGCTCACAATCATGTTTGTAGGCTAGCCAAACAGGACTTTGTATTATAGTTAAAAGTGTTTCTGAACTGCTTTTTAGTTTCTCATCACTGTATTCATATGGCTTCTGTTTCTGGAGAGAAAAACCTAATTTTTGTCTTTTTAACAGAATTACCTAATTGCACAGTCATTTTCAACCATACAAAAGCCCACATTAAAAATGAGCCAACAGGAATAATTATGACTCATAGAAGAAGTAAATGATCTGATATGTAGTTGTTGTGTTTTGAGGGATTTAATTTGACATCAACAGAAAAAGGATTTTTCTGAAGAAAAAAACATTTTATCATTTAATCCACAATGTATTTAGCTATAGACAGTTCTTTTTTTTTTACAGTATACAATTTTATTTTTATTTTTTAAATTTACATCCAAGTTAGTTAGCATATAGTGCAACAATGATTTCAGGGTTAGATTCCTTAATGCCCCTTACCCATTTAGCCCATCCTTCCTCCTACAACCCCTCCAGTAACCCTCTGTTCTCCACATTTAAGAGTCTCTTATGTTTTGTCCCCTTCCCTGTTTTTATATTATTTTTGCTTCCCTACCCTTGGGTTATCTCTTCTGTGTCTTTAAGTCCTCATATGAGTGAAGTCATATGATACTTGTCTTTCTCTGACTAATTTCACTTAGCATAATACCTTCTAGTTCCATCCATGTAGTTGCAAATGGTGAGATTTCCTTCTTTTTGATTGCCGAGTAATACTCCATCGTATATGTATATACAACATCTTTATCCATTAATCCATCGGTGGGCATTTGGGCTCTTGCCATACTTTGGCTATTGTTGATAGTGCTGCTATAAACATTGCGGTGCATGTGCCCCTTCAAAACAGCATACCTGTATCCCTTGGATAAATACCTAGTAGTGCAATTGCTGGGTCATAGAGTAGTTCTATTTTTAATTTTTTGAGGAACCTCCACACTGTTTTCCAGAGTGGCTGCACCAGTTTGCATTCCCACCAGCAGTGCAAAAGAGATCCTCTTTCTCTGTATCCTTGTCAACATCTGTTGTTGCCTGAGTTGTTAATGTTAGCCATTCTGACAGGTGTGAAGTGGTATCTCATTGTGGTTTTGATTTGTATTTCCCTGATGATGAGTGATGTTGAGCATTTTTTCATGTGTCGGTCATCTGGATGTCTTCTTTGGAGAAGTGTCTGTTCATGTCTTTTGCCCATTTCTTCACTGGATTATTTGTTTTTTGGGTGTTGAGTTTGATAACTTCTTTATAGATTTTAGATACGAACCATTTATCTGATATGTTGTTTGCAAATATCTTCTCCCATTCTGTCAGTTGCCTTTTAGTTTTGTTGATTGTTTCCTTCACTGTGCAGACGCTTTTTATTTTGATGAGGTCCCAATAGTTCATTTTTGCTTTTGTTTCCTTTGTCTCCAGAGATGTGTTGAGTAAGAAGTTGCTGCGGCCAGGATCAAAGAGGTTTTTGCCTGCTTTCTTCTCGAGGATTTTGATGGCTTCCTGTCTTGTATTTAAGTCTTTCATCCATTTTGAATTTAATTTTGTGTGTGATGTAAGAAAGTGGTCCAGGTTCATTCTCCTGCATGTCGCTGTCCAGTTTTCCCAGCACCACTTGCTGAAGAGACTGTCTTTATTCCATTGGATATTCTTTCCTGCTTTGTCAAAGATTAGTTGGCCATACATTTGTGGGTCCATTTCTGGGTTCTTTATTCTGTTCCATTGATCTGAGTGTCTGTTTTTGTGCCAGTACCATACTGTCTTGCTGATATTAGCTTTGTAATACAGCTTGAAGTCTGGCTATAGACAGTTCTATTAACAACTCATTTAATGTTTTTCTGATTCATTTGGTGCTTAACAAAGGGATTACTTTAGCTCTTGCATCTCAATTCATTGTTGTATGATTCTTCAATCTCCATTTTCATTGACTGGTGAGATAAAATAATTATCGTAAGAGATTTTGGTGTGTGCATATCAAAACTGGACATCTCCAGGGGGTAAAAAAATAAAGACATGTAGGACTTGAACAGTAGAATAAGTAAACTTTTTGCATGTGTATGCAAGCACCCACATGTGCACATGCACTCATAAATATAGAAAAAAGACCTTTCATCCTTTGAATAGAGAAGAAACACTTTTCTCCCCATATGTTCATGGAACATTTAAAACAGCTGATCCCATGTTTGACCACAAAGAAAATTTTGATATGTCTTTGTATTTCACTTTGAGCAATAATCATGCATTACTTTCATAATGCAAATAGCACCAAAATAAAGACAAAATTTAAAAATGGGTTTGCTGTATTTCTAATGTTTAGAATAATGTTTGGCACATATTAGGCACTCACTAAATGTTGGGTACATAAGTAAACAAATGGATTTTAATAACTTTTGTTGAGTACCTGCTATGTGCCAGGCACTGAACAGCAGGTATTGCCTAATAGTCGTGTGGTCTAAAGCCACTTGAGTTAAATGGATTTTGGTATATCACAGAACAAACAAACCATGTGCCCTAAAACCTAACTAGCAGATAACAAGTGTGCAGTCATTCCTTTAGCCCATAACAGGGGCTATACCTTTTCTCCAGCTGCATTGTAAGGGCTTCTGCTGAATTGGTTTATTTAATACTTTTGTTGTGCAGTACACATTTCCCATACTTCAGGTGATAATTTAAAGAGTGAAGGAGGAGTGATAAGGGCATATGGACTAGGGAAAGCTTTCTGACACCGATCATGCTGACTGCACTAGGTAACTCTGACATCCTTTCCAGCTTTACCAAGAATAATTCTGCTATCTCTAAGCCTACTGGCTCCATGGTTGTTTACTTACGATTATTTTTTACTTGTTATCTGGAAATCGGTTCTTTTTCATTTAAAATATTTTTCATTAAAAATATCTTTCATTTAAAAATGCTTCTTTCCTCTTTTCAAAATGTTGGCTCAGTTGAGGGGGTTGAGTTTTTGCTGTAATTGCTGACTTTGTTCATTGTAATAGGCATTCCTTCTGAACTATAGTGCATATTCATTTTCTTAGACATTTTCAATCAAAGAAGAGCTCATGATTGGATTAGGCTTTTCACTTGTTTCTTATTAGATATTTGATTACAATTTGGAAATGTTTGCTGCCCATAGGCAAAATTACCATCAGTGTTAAAGGTATTACATTTTCCCACTTCATAATGTGTTGTGTATCTTAATTAATAGTAGACAGAATAATAGGGCATGTCTATGTTTTTTCTCCTTTTTGTTTTTTTAAATCTATCAATTATTGAAAGCTTATTATGTGCTGGACACTGAACAAAGCTCTTTAAGCAACTTATTTCTTTTATTCCTCACAACAATCTTATAAACAGGCATGGTGAAGATAAATAACAAAACTAGTAACAGAAATTCTTCCTGGCTCAAAGTCTGTGCTTTTAACCACTGTGCTACACTTTTCCTGTCTCTTCCATGGTCATATTCTGGAACTGGCCTTCTTCTAGAACATCTTCCTTTTAGAAGAAATATTTAAACATTTTAAAAAATGTTTTTAATTATTTTTGAGAGAAAGAGACAGAGTGTGAGTGGGAGAGGGGCAGAGAGAGAGGGAGACACAGAATCTGAAGCAGGTTCCAGTCTCTGAGCTGTCAGCACAGAGCCCGACGTGGGGCTCAAACTCGTGAACCACGAGATCCTGACCTGAGCTGAAGTCGGATGCTTAACCAACTGAGCCCCCCAGGCACCTCAGAAGAAATGTTTAGAAGAAAATTTTCATTACATTTTTTTGAGTAAAATTCAAGTATCCTGATCCTTGGGTCCAGCCCTTAGCTTTTCTATAGCTTCATTTCCACTCTGTTTTTCACCATTGTCAAAATCTTCAATTTCTTGGTCCTGCCACTTCCTCCCAGTTTAGTAAACCCATCTTAGGCTTTCTTTCTTCTCTATGAGCCTCATGTTTGATCATCTAAAATATTCTCCCATAAGGAGGCCTCACTGGCTTAGTTGGTAGAGTATGTGACTCTTTTTATTTATTATTTATTTATTTATTTATTTATTTATTTTAGAGAAAGAGAGAGCATGTGAATGGGGAGAGGTGCAGAGGGAGAGAGAGAATCTCTCCGTGCTGAACATGGAGCCTGATGTGGGGCTCAGTCTCGCGATTGTGAGATCATGACCTGAGCCGAAATCAAGAGTTGGATGCCCAACTGACTGAGTCACCCAGGTGCCCCAGAGTGTGTGACTCTTGATCTCGGGGTTGTGAGTTCTAGCCCCACGTTGGGTGTAGAGATTATTTAAAAATAAAATCTTAAAAAAATGTTCTCCCATAAATACTCCTTTTACTTCTATTCTATTGCTAAACCCACTCTATTATATCCCAACCATGGATTGATGCCTCAATTTGCTTCCTTTGCTTCTATCTTCAGATAAGCTAGTCGATGTTAGAGACAAGTATCAGTAGATCTTGTAATAAACCTTGCAGATTGGTACCACTACACATTTATGGCCTTAAATTCTTGCTAGGTTCTCCTTTCATTCTGTGGCATTGTTGTTTTCAGGTTCTTTCTTCATTGTTTTCAAGAACAGTGCCATGTCGGTACCATTGTCCTTAAGTTGTCACTTCCCTTACTCTTAGCTAGGTTTTCTCTTGCTTCATGAAGCACATTGAGGCCAGTAAGTATTATCTTGCTCAACTTTCCATCCCTTTGCTGCTACTCATCTACATGCATACCATTCTTGACTGTCTTCCACAGGATAAGGGGAACTCCTTCCTATACAAATCCAACTCCTCACCTTGACCACAAGTCCAAGATGGAAGCATCTGTGTTCTGGGCAGGAGGATGGAAGAAAAGATGAAGAAGGGGATCAAGGATTCACACATACTCTTTGAGGAAGTTTCCTGGAATCTCCTCCATGATTCTTCTTTTTGTATTACCATGGCCAGAATTCAGCCACAAGCCAAAGGTGACCAAGCTTTAAGGGCAGCTGTGAAATATAACCTTTATTTTTGGTAAATCCATGCTCAGCTAAAATTTTTATTATTACAGAAGCAGCATAGAATGTAAATTAGAGACATTGAACAGTGTCTACCAGTATTCCTTTGCACATGAAAAAAAATTTGAGTTCCCTCTTTTAACATGGAGGGCTTTCCTTTACAGTGTCATTCCAATAGGAACTGTAGGGGGAAAGTAAATTTTTTACTTATATTGCAAATATTTTACAAATATTACCTTTTAATTTTATAATCTTTAATTTTTTTATGCTCTCATCATACAGAGGAGGGAACATGAAGGGGGGAGAAGGGCAGAGGCAGAGAGAGGAAATCCCCAGCAGGCTCCATGCTCAGCACAGAGCCCAATGTGGGCTTGATGCGGAACTTGATCCCATGACCCTGGGACCATGACCCAAGCCAAAATCAAGAGTGGGATGCTCAACCGACTGAGCCACCCAGGTACCCCAGGCATTCCATTTTATAAAACTAATTTCTTGTTTCTGGATTTTATATTTTGCTCAAGTAGGCCTTCCTTATCCATATGTTCTCATATTTTCTTTTGGTACTTTTATACTTTTGTTTTTTTTTACTTTAGATCTTCATTATATGTGGCATTTAAATTTTGGTAGTGTGACATAGGGATCCATCTTTATTTTTTCAATTTTTATCTAACTCCAACTCGTTTTAAACTAGCCTTCATTCTCATTCATTTGAAATGCCACATTTATGGTGAACTAAATTTTAATACATACACAAGTCTGTTATGGGCTCCCTATTTCAGTTATATTGAGCTATTACTAAACTCTCAATTTTTGTTACCATGGTTTTGTAGAATTTCTTTATTCTTCACTCTTTTTCTTCTTTTCCTCCCCACTCCTCCTCCTTTCTCTACTCTTACTTTCATTTCACCTAGCTGAGCTTGTAGGACACTCCTATGAGGGTGAGACAAACTGGCACAAGCTTCCATCTCTGTTTTCTTCACTGTAGAATCTTTGTGCCTCTCGTACTCAGCACCTTTGCGTTTCTTTGCTGCCTAATGTCACCTTTCTGGGTCTTGCATTGTGTGAGATGCTGCCATTGGATGGATTGCTGCTTATAGTTGACTTGTTCTTTGTGCTTCATCCTTTTGATCCTTTGTGTGTGTATACAATCTATTTCTTTTTATGACTATATTTAAACATTTTCCCTAAGTTCTCTGAAGATGTAAAATCAATTGTTGACATCAATACATGTGAATCCACCTCTTTATTTCCTTTTATTTATCTTTTTTGACTGCCTGACTGGTTTCTTCAGGAAGGATGAAATTGTTTTCTGAGTCAATGAGCTGCTGAATCTCAGAATCAGGTAGCACATGAATGTTACATGGTGCTCAGTGGTTTATACGGCCTTGGAAACAATTTGCTACCTAAAGTTCTGGCTGAACTTGTCCTGGATGCAGATAATAAGGGAGTGCTTGTGGGTGGTTCAGTAGGATGAGAAATAGGCACACCTCTCCCTAGAGCTTTATCTCTCTAGACTCTTTGGGCCACTTTTCTGCTATCCACTTTGACTTTCTCTATGGTCATGGCCTGTCTGATCAGTGTTCTTCTTTAACATTTTATTGTCTTGTCTACAGTTTCTTTTCCAGATGAATTTCCTATTCAACTTGTCAGAATCTAATAAAAAAGTCTCAGAATTTTGACTTTGACTGTATTTAATTTACCAACTAATGGGAGGGATATTAACCTTATTGACCATGTTGGATCATCAGAACAGATTCTGATGACAGGACTTGGGACTTTAGTGGTTTTCATGAGTGTGTGTGTATGTGTGTGTACGTGCGTATGTAGGTGTATAGAATGGTGGGTGGGAGATAAACATGGAGGGCTTTCCTTTACAGTGTCATTCCAATAGGAACTGGAGGGGGAAAGTAAATTTACTTGTTTAGTCAGCCATCTTGAATAGAAGCTCTGATTACTTTTATGAGACAGAACAATCTATATTTAAAAAGGAATCAAGGCCAAATAAGCCAATACAGTTTGGTTTACATTAAAATGTTAATCAATGCACATAAAGTCACTGAATGCACACTGAAAGGTTGCCACGGCAACAGTCATTTTCATGAAATGATTTTAGATACTAGATTCTTGAGTGAAGGCATGCCTTATTATTTGCTTTAAGACATCTTTACTGCACTTGCTTTCTCTCTCTCTCTCTCTCTCTCTCTCTCTCTCATCTCCTTGGAGGTTAGAAAATGGAAAGGGATCTGCACCTGATAGAATTCTTTGAAAGCAACAGAAATAAATTTTACTCATTGGGTAAATATATTTACCCAAAAATATATTTATTGGTAGGATGAAAGGGTGGTTCACAGAGTTGAAGGAAATATGAAGAGGGGGACTCAGAGGGGTCAGAAGTATAGAGCAACTCTGAGAATCTGGAAAGCAGTAATCACAAAATGGCATCTTCAGGGCAACCAGAAGAATGAGTGAACTCTTACCATTTTCAGTTTTGTGTCACTATGTTCAAGGTTTAAATTCTAGGAAGTTTCTGATCTACCTGGTTTGAAAGAAAAATTTTGTACACACACACACGTGCGCGTGCACATACACACACCTTTTTATAGAGAGGATTGTTGCAGAGAGATGATTCTTCTTTTTTAATTTATTTAAATTCAGGTTAGTTAACATACAGTGTGGTATTGGTTTCAGGAATACAACCCAGTGACTCATCACTTACATATAACACCCAGTGCTCATCCAATGAGTGCCCTTCTTAATGCCCATCACCCATTTAGCCCATCTTCCCACTGACTCCCCTCTAGCAACCCCCAGTTTGTTCTCTGTATTAAAGAATCTGTTATGGTTTGCCTCCCTGTTTTTATCGTATTTTTCTTCCCTTCCCCTATGTTCATCTGTTGTGTTTCTTATATTCCACATATGAGTGAAATCTTTCTCTGCCTGACTTAGTTTGCCTAGCATAATACACTCTAGTTCCATCCACATTTTTGCAAATGACAAGATTTCATTCTTTTTGATTGCCAACTAGTATTCCATTGTGTGTGGAATTCTTCTTTGCCCATTCATCAGTCAATAGACATTTGGGCTCTTTCCATAATTTGGCTCTTGCTGATGGCATTGCAGAGAGATTATTATTTTTTTTTTTAAGTTTATTTCTTTATTTTGAGAGGGCTGCAGAGAGAGTCCTAAGCAGGCTCTACACTGACAGTGCAGGCTTAGGGGCTAGACTCATGAACCATGAGATCATGACCTGAGCCGAAGTCAGATGCTTAAATGACTAAGCCACCCTTTGTCAGGTGACTTTGTGGTTCCTCTTACCAGAGGTGTAGTATATTTTTCTGTCCTACTGATGTTGGGATGGGCCATGTGATTTCTTTTGGCCAATGAGATATTAGTGAACATGATGACAACAAAGGCTTCAAATATGTTGATGTGTTTTGGCTTGCCCTCCTGTGCTTCTGTGTTGCCATAAACATATCCTAAGTTCTCCCCTAGACCCAGAAGAATGATGACGTGGAGCAGAGCTGCCCCAACCGACTCACATACCCACAGTGTGAGGCTGAGCTGTCTCAGCAGACCTGCAGATTTATGAACATGAGAGTAAATACTTGTAGCATGTTCCTTGGTTTTGGGGTAATCTGCTAAGCAGCATTTTTTTGTGGTAGTATTTAACTGATACATTACTCTTCCAGTGAATGTATTCATTTAAACAAGAGTATTGTGGAGTTCATGCCTTAATCCATTTGCATGTTTATAGAGATTCATGCATGATAGGGAGAAAATGCTAGGCAGAAGCTGTCTTGTGGAATCCCCTTAGTATATACCAGGAGGAAAAAACCTACTAAATAAATATTGGTTTCACACACTTAATGATCACTGTTTTTGTTAGAAAAGTGAAGTGGATTCTGAAAAGCCTTTATAACACAGTATAGTTATCCAGAATTCTTTCCCAGCTAAGTGCATTTTCTTCATAGTTCTAGTATAGGTTAGACTGTGGCTCTGGTTATTATAAACTTGCCAGAACTTTGATGGCTCTTGAAACTCTGTTTAATATGGTATCCAAAAAGAAAAAAAAATGGTATCCAGCAGATTTCTAGGCAGAAGTCTTCCAAGGAGAAAGTCATCAACATATTCCTGGAAGTTGTTCTATTTATGAGATTGAGTTCAAAACTCTAGTTTTTTTTGTTTTTTTTTTGTTTTTTTTTTTTTGGTCTATAAAAAAATCAGTTTTTATTTTATTAACTCTTATTAAATAAGAGTCTTCTTATTTGTATTGTTGATGGCAGGGTCCCCATCAACCTGGTTCCTGTCCTTTCTCCTTATCCCAGGCTGATTGGACTTATAAATATGCAAAAAAGTAATTTCCATTTCTTCAGCTATTGAGAAAATGGGGTTTGGGGGTGCCTGGGTGGCTTAGCTGAGTGTCTGACTCTTGATTTTGGCTTAGCTCATGATCCCAGGGTTCTGGGGTTGAGCCCCACATCGGGCTCCATGCTGAGCATGGGGCCTACTTAAGATTCCCTCTCTCTCTCTCTCTCTCTCTCTCTCTGTCTTTCTCCCTCTCTCTGTCTCTTACTCTCACCCTCTCCCTTCTCTTCTGCTTGTGCTCTCTCTCTCTCTCTCTAAAAAAGAAAAAAAAAAAAAAAAGAAAAGAAAATGGGGTTGATCTTCACAGTGGCAAGCATTGCTTTCACTAATATAAAGTAGCATAGTCCCACCCCAGGAAACCTGGCAGCCTGTGGAAATAGTTCAACTCCACGTGTGTGTGTGTGTGTGTGTGTGTGTGAACTAACATGGGCAAATGGCCCAGGTCATGCCTTTTGGCATGGTCTCTTACCTGTTGTCCACTGATGGATGACCTGAAGGGTCCTGAAGGAAGCCCATTTCTCTGGGTTTGGGCATCACAGAGTCACTGATTTTGGCCTTCAGTGGGGCCTCAGTGGACCTGGGAGGACTTCAGTTGTACAACTCTTGAACATTCCTGGACCTGGTGCAAATCGTCCTTTATGTCTTATGGAATAGTTTTGTAATTTTCTCTCAAAGTATATCCTCCACATTTCTTGAGTTTATTGATAGTGGTTATTCTTTACATGTAAAGAGTTTTGCTTTTGGAGTTAAATTTTTCATCGCGTTTTTGGGTTTTGCTAATATATAGGAAAGTTAGTAATTTGGATAATTTGTTTCATAACTAGCCCCTCAGTGAATATTCTGATGAGTTATGATTAGTTGATATCCTGAAGCTTTTAAATAGACCCTCATGTGAGAATTCTTTCTCTCTTCTGATAGTTATACTTTTTTTTTATTGCCTTCTCCCTACCCCCATTTGCCAAAATATTCAAGGAACTTTTAAATATAGCTGTAATATTGGATATTTCAGTTTTGATCCTAAAACTTATGTCTATGTTTTAAGGGGCTTGGTTTCTCATTTTCTGTTTTTCGATTCAGGTATATGTATATGTATCTCTGTGTATACTTTACAGATTTTTATTTTTAAGTAATCTCTACACCCAACATGGGCTTGAACCCACAACCCCAAGATCAAGAGTCACAAAGCTCCACTGACTGAATCAGCCAGGTGCCCGAGGCATATGTATAATTTATTAAATGAAGGGAATTGTTCCCTAAGTTTAATGCTCTGTAATGGATTATTAGAACATGAAAATTACCTGGACCATGAAAATGTGTTTTCAAATTATGTCAACTGGGGTATGGAAGAAAATCACATAAATCCTTCTTTAGAAAGAAAGAAAATTATACGAACAGAAATATGATTTTTCACTTTAAGAACAGAAGATCAACTTATCAGTAAAGTACTTGTTAGTTGGATTTTGAAGGTTCAAGAAAAGTATCTAAGACAAATGCATTTCCTTTCATTGAAGTAACTGTTTTGAAGCTCCTGACACCCAAGGAGAAGATAAGAATTTTTCTAGTACTAAAAAATCTGTTCCTTTCCTGTAGCACATAATAAACCCATTGTTTAATTTGCTGTCTCTAACACTTCTGAAATATTATTTAAACAAATTGTATTATTTTAATAGTGGTTTTTATTAAAGAGAATAATGAATGTCTCAAATGTTGTTTGTTGTAAATGATTCACAGTAAACTTCTAGGATCTTCTTTAAAGACTGGTTGTAAGCAACATTTATATAAAAATACGCACCCGAGGGGTGCCTGGGTGGCTCAGTCGGTTAGGCTTTGGATTTTGGCTCAGGTCGTGATCTTGCAGTTCATGGGTTCGAGCCCTGCATTATGCTCTGTGCTGACAGCTCAGAGCCTGGAGCCTGCTTTGGTTTCTGTGTCTCCCTCTCTCTCTGCCCTTTCGCCACTTGCTTCTGTCTCCGTCTCTCTCTCTCTCTCTCAAAAATAAACATTAAAAAAACTAAAAAAAAATACACCTGATTTCTTCAATATAGTAGATTTAAAAAGATAAAAGAATTCTTGACAGTTTGCCCCCTGAAACTTAAACACAATGTAGTAAGTAATAGGGTGAGATAGTTACATGGTCACGGATAGCCCCAAATTGCAGTGTAACCCCAAATCACTAAGGAATGTACATCATGGATTTAATAAACTTCTTTGGCACATACTATGTCAAGAATTAGGCAAGAACTTCTGAGTTATGTGCATCTTGCACTTTCCTCAGCCCTGTGCGCTTCAACCTTTCTTTTCTCCCTCTTGAGAAGCCCACTCATGGAGGAAGCCACTAAGCCTAATCTCCCATTAACTTCCTCAACTTCCTTCTTTTGCGTCACCTCCATTCACTCTCCCTAGCTCTAAGCTTGAAGACAGTTGAGGGGCTCTATTTAGCTAAAAGATTTTGAATTAGGAGAAGAAAAGAGCTAGAATATAAGCTATTAGATTTAAGAGTGGTTTTCAGTGGACATAGGGCAAGTTTAAAAATTCTTCCCCCTTTTTTTCCCTACTGGTGTCCTATGAAGTTCTTCCCCACCCTGTGAGAATACTTTTTTTTTTTTTTTTTTGGCATGATGTGTGCAGCCTTAGTAGCCCCAAGGCTGGGAAGGCTGGGAAGGCTGGGAAGGGCTTGATGCACCCAAACAGCTTTTCTCTCATCATTGAAATTCTCCTCACATACCAGTCTGGTTATTTTCTTATACATTTGCACAAGGTATCTATGGCATGAGTCACAGTAAGAAACTCATCATAAGAATGTGCCAGATTGCAAAATAGATTTCCTTCCCCCCACTAATAGCAGATTCAAGATTTTAAAATTACAGTGATTCAGTAGGCTTAAGAGTATGATTTTTGAAGCCTCATACTTTTTTTTTAAATATAAACTGCATTTTTGACTATAAAAATTAACTAAAATTGTCATTTAATTTATTCTCAAGTTTAAACAATTGCCCCTATGGAGCTGTACTCTTCAAACTGAAAATGAATTCCATCATAAATATCACACCACAATTAAGTATCACAAGCATAGGCAGCAGGTGCAACTCTACTGTTAGCGTGTATGTGTGCCGTGTGTACATGCTGAGTGTGTGTTGTGTGTGTGGTATATGTGTGTATATATGATGGGTGTGTGGTTTGTGTGTTGGGCATATATGTGTTATGTACATGTGTTTGGTGTGTTGTGCTATTTATGGTATATTTTTTGTGACGAATAAATGTGTGCTGTGGTGTGTGAGTGGAGTGTGTGGTATGTGTGTGGTGTGTTTGCTTGTGGTGTGTGTTGTTTGTGTAGTATATGCGTTTTATGTTTGTGTGATGAATATGTGGGGTGTGTATGTGTGCATGTCTGTGTGTGTCTGTGTGTGGTGTTCTGCAGGGATTTGAGACCCAGAGCTTAAACTTTTTGGTTTAAGGGGCACCTGGGTGGCTCAATTGGTTGAGTATCCAACTTCGGCTCAGGTCATGATCTCACAGTTTGTGGGTTTGAGTTCCACATCAGGCTTTGTGCTGACAGCATGGTCCCTGCTTTGAATTCTCTGTCTTCCTCTCTCTCTGCCCCCTCCCTTCCCTGCTCATGGGCTCTCTCTCTCTCAAAAATAAATAAAAAATTATTAAAAAGTGTTTTTGGTTTAAGAGTCTCTCTGCATTGGGATCAGTTAGCAAAGTCTTTACAATTGTTTCATCTCTTCAGAAATCATTTAGAAGGTGTTTTCTTAAGCTTAAGTGGTTGTTTTTTAGGAGGAAACTTCAAATATTATAAACTAGAAGAAAGTGAGAGTGATTGCTGCATTACTGTAAGTTTAGCTGACAATATGATTTAATTTAGCAAACAAAACCACTTGTATACAGAGTTAGTATACTCAGAGCTTCAAGATGACCCATCTCCTCTGCCTCTGACGCATAATCCATCCTGGTCAGTTGGAACATTTCTTTCTCTTCAGAGGCAGTTGCATGTTGGCATTTCTACTAATGGCCCTATGCCATCCGATGGGAGACAGCATAGCCTAGAGACTGAGAATGGGAACTCCTCAGTCCGAACACTTGGATCTGAATGCTGGCTCTACCAACCAGGTGAGGGCTTAACCTTGCTGAGTTACCTCATCTGTGAAATGGGGTAATAGTGGTATTTGCCTCACAGGGTTGTTGGGAGGCTTTTTTGAGATGGTGCTGTAAACATGGTGCTTGGAAGATAGTAAGTATGAAATGTAATGTATGTATGTGTGGTAAGTATAGAATGAGCACGTGCGTTGAGGATGGAGGGGATCCTCCATTCATGCATATGGCCGTGCCATATGGAAGGTAATGGAAGCTGTTAGTGGACCATTTTTTCCAAGATTTACCATGAATGTATTCCATTTGGTTTGCCTATACCAATTAGATTTATGAATGACCTCTTAGGTCTTGCATCAGTGTAGCCTGATTT
Source organism: Panthera onca (assembly GCF_046562875.1). NCBI lineage: Eukaryota > Metazoa > Chordata > Mammalia > Carnivora > Felidae > Panthera > Panthera onca. Next base: position 55,896,514 of record NC_138351.1, on the reverse strand, counting down.
CTTGGTAGGGTTAATAATGTGTCTCTTAAAGAATGCTTATGAGGGGTTTTAAATGACATGTCAGTGGTTCTAGGTTTGGCCCCAAATAAGGCAAAAGTCATTTGAGCAAAAGTGCTCTCCCCTGCATGTTGAAAAACTGGCTCTACCATCTATCTATTCCCTGCTCTAGAATAGGTAAATGTCTCAGTGATGGAAAACTGTACTCAGCATAAAAAACCCCTACAAAGACCCTAACATATTATATGAGTCACTCTGACTAACATGCAGTCATTTGGCAGAATTTTCAGGGGAAACTTCACATTTTGTCCTTGCTATTTCTGGGCTCCTGTATAGACAGTAATGTCTGAGTAAAGTGTCCATTAGAAGGCTCTGGGTGCTGAAACAGGCTGTGGATGTGGGATGTCTACTGTGTTCCTTCGATTGTGCTTGTCCATTTTGTTTAATAAGGAGGATCTCAAGGCCCTCTCTTGGTGTGAGGGAGGCAAATTGTGGAATCAAGGGGCATGTGGGGATGGGGAAATACCTACAGAAATCCAAAACCTTGCACTTGTCTAGTACTGTAGCCACTGCCAAAGAGTTTTGTGAAGTACCCAGCCAGCTGGAAAGATGCCCCCGGGGGACAACCGCTATATCCACCATGCCAGCATCTACTCCTGCCCCTGGCCTTCACAGTTAGTGCTGGTCTTTAACATGTCTGCTGGACATTAGGCTGAGTGTCAGGAACTAACAGAGAAGGGCAGTCCTGCCAGGTTTCTATCAGAACTTAGCTCTCCCTGTCTTTTCCCCTGTCTTGTGTCTCTCCCCTCAGTCTGGGGCCCACAGGCAGATGGAAGGGATGTCTTTAGCATCCCCACCTCCAGTCCTCAGTCATTGTTAATGACAAAGTCATCTATTGCACCCATCCCTTTAATCCCAAGTTTATCCCACCTCCCCTCAATCCCATCCACCTTGCCAAGGGTTCTTCATTATTTCTCCAGCAAGATTTAAATCCATACCTTAACCTTTCTTCTAGGCCCTCCTCAGACATCCTAAAATTATTTTCTTCTTGAGTCACTTTCTCTCTACCAGTTTTTCCAGGAGAATTTTCTTGGACAACATTTCATCCCTTCTAGATTTTCTCTCCACTAAGTTTTATGTCAAGCTTAGCTCTGCCTGTGGGTCCTCTGTGTCCAGCTCACCAAATCAATTTCTCTTTTTTATGTAGATAACTCTTGCTTTCTTACTTAAATTAAAATTTTTTACTTAATTAAAATTTTGTTAAATACAAAATTTGGAATTGGGCTTCCTAGAAGTTAAGAAAAAAGAGAAACATGATGAATTATATAATTTCCATGTCTCATCATAGGATACATATCAGTTTGCAAACATTGAATTTTTTTAGGTATTACATACTAGAAGAATCTGCCCATTCAGTTACTTATTGTGCAAGTGCTGTGTTCCAGACCATGGATATGAAGTGTATAAGAAAAACAAATTCTCTCTCTTCATGAGGTTTTTGGTGAAGAGAGAGAGTCAAGAACTCATTAGATAGTGATGAGTGCTCTGAAGGCAAAGTGGATTAATGGGATAGAGAGTGCTGGGGAGGCAGGGGGAAGGTCTCTCTGGGGAGGTGACATATGAGCACTTACCATGAATGATAAGAGCCATGCAAAGAGCATTTCAGGTAAGGAAACAGCAAGTTCCAAGGACCAGGGATAGGAAAAAACTTCATATATTTGAGAATCAACCAGTAAGACTGGAGGAAACTCGGAGAGGGATATAGCAGTTGTGTGAGTGGCAGGGGACTGGTAGGAGATGAAGCTAGAGAAGGTAGCCATGTTTGGCTTTGTAGAGATTTGGATTGTTTTCCCCAAGTGTGATTGGGGAGCTTTTGGAAATTTTGAAGAGGCAAAGTTTTGTTATCTTTTGTAGTGTCTAATTCTGATTCCCACTAGCTATTATACGGAAAACAGCCAGCAGGAGGCAAAAGTGGAAGCAGGGAGAACAATTGGGTCTTCTACTGGAGTCCCTATTGGGACTATTGCAAAAGTCTGAGTGACAGAAAATGCTGACTTGGTCCAGGATGAAGTTGGTGGAGGTGGGATTAAGTGTTTGGACTGAAGCAGAATCAATATGACTTGCTGATTAGCTGCATGAAGAGAACGAGAGAATTGAGATTGTTCTAGGTTTTTGGTTTGAACAAATGGATGAGTGATGATCCATCTTTTAAGATAGCAAAGACTGGGCATAAGCTGGTTTGGAGAGCAAGATCAGGAGTTTTATTTTGGACATGGTCAAATTGAGTTACTTATGAGATAATTCAGTTGAGATGTAAAGTGAACACTTGAATCCGTAAGTATGGAACTCAGGGATGTGATATACATTTGGGCATCAGCAGCACACTCAAGTTGTATCTATTACTATTTCAATGGAGCACTTAAATTAATAGACAAGGTTTTCAATGGGGATTGATATAGAAATAGTTTTCAAATGGCCAGTTCGTGACTATATTGGCCATGGTTCTCCAGAGAAACAGAATAGGATGTGTATTTAAAGAAATGAACAAATAAGATTTATTACAAGGAATTGGGTCAAGTGATTATGGAGGCTGAGGGGTCCCAAAATCTGCAATTTGGCAAGCTGGAGACCCAGGAGAGCCAATATGTATGTAGTTCCAGTCTGAGTCTAAAGGCCTGAGAATCAGGGAAGCTGATGGTATAAAGAGGAGTTTCCTCTTATTCAGTCTTCTTGTTCTACTCTGTTCTTCAGTAGATTGAGTGAGACCCACCCACCCCAAGGAGGGCGATCTACTTTACTCAGTCTTCTAATTCAAATGTTAATCTCATCCAGAAACACTAAGATATACCGAAAATGATGTTTGTCCAAAGGTCTGGGTACCCCATGGCCCAGGTAAGTTGACACATAAAATTAATCATTACAATAGAGCATTACATGAAATTATAATTCTATGAGGAGTGTGTGCAGCTAAAACAGGGAGTTTCTTGATGATCTCACTTGTTATAAGGTTAGAACCTGTAAATTCCAGAGGCAGGCCTGGCTTGCATGGCAATGGTTGTTTTTCCTTATTGTACAAGAATTTTAGCTTTTTCTTATAGACCCAAAATGAATACTAGATAAATAAATTGGTTGACCCAGTGAATCAAGTAATTAATTAACCCATTAAACATTTATAAAGATTTTTTAACTTGCCGGATAATACTATTAGGTCACAGTCTATTTGGGAGGCCACCACATGAACAGGTAAATTATGTTTCAGTGGGGCTAGTGCCTGGCCACAATGAAGGTATGAAGAAAGAAGAACAAAGGAGGAAGAGACAATACTAATGGAGAAAGAGTTGGTGGTTAGGGAAGGATTCACTGAAGAAGGTTGACCAGGGTTTTGCTAGGTGAAGAAGGAGGCAGAGGAGTTGTGTATAGAGAATGGTGTGGAGGTATGGGAGGGCCTGAGGTGTCTAGATAGGAGAGATGTGTAGGATGCACGGTATTGAGTGGAGGGAACTGAGACCATTTGGGCCCAGAGGGTGAAGTACCTTGTATTTCTGCCTAAGGAGTTTGGGTTCTCTCCTGCAGGCCAGTAGGTCTCCTCTACCTTTAGTAGAAACAAGAATCACCTGGGAACTTGTTAAAAATGGGGATTCCTAGGCCTTCTCTCTAAGGAGATGGATGTAGTACGTCTGGGGCTCAGGAAGTGACAGCTTAATGAGCTCCCCAGCTGATTCCAATGCAGTTGGTTCAAAGACCCTACCACCACTATGTGCTGTGAAAGCTTTTCAGAAAAGGGAGTGACATGACCTGATTTATTTTTAGGAAGATAATTCTGCCAACTATGTGGAAAACAGACTGACTTCACTGGCAGGGAAAAATGTATAGGAAGTTGCAGCAGCCGGCATCCTGGTGAGAGATTATGATGACTGGGGCTAAAATGTTAGTAGGGATGAAGAAATGGGCTGAATCTAAGAGACCTCTCTGAGTTACGATTCACAGTTGACCTGAGCAGAAGAAGGGCTGAGAAGAATGAATGTTGGTTCCCAAGTGTCTACCTTGGAAGAATGTGTCATCAATAATGGCTGGCACTTGGTAACTATGTGTTGAATGAATGGGTGAATAAATATGGAAAAAGTAGGTGAGATGGAGTCAGAAAGGAAAATTGCATTTTATTTAAAAAAAATTTTTTTTAACGTTCATTTATTTTTGAGACAGAGACAGAGCGTGAACGGGGGAGGGTCAGAGAGAGAGGGAGACACAGAATCGGAAACAAGCTCCAGGCTCTGAGCTGTCAGCACAGAGCCCAATGCGGGGCTCGAACTCACGGACTGCGAGACCATGACCTGAGCTGAAGTCGGACCCTTAACTGACTGAGCCACCCAGGCACCCCAAAAATTGCATTTTAGATGTTATATTTGAAGTTAATACGAGAAGTACTGATCTAGTATTGGTGAAGAAAGCTCATGCAGTTTTGGAGATATGGATTTGGAAGTTGTTAGTGTAGAGATAGTTCTTAAAGCAAAAGTAGAATCTGAGCCTACTTATCAAGAAGATACAAACCTTAAATAGAAAAAAGCCAAGCATGCAAACCTTTTGGTGTATTTAAAGGACAGACAGAGGAAAACTATTTGGCAGAGAGAGAAAGTAGTTGAAAAGAAGTTGGAGGATTCACAGGAAGTATGTTTTGAAAAGTTTTGAAAATAAAGGAAAGAGTTTTAGGAAGTATGTGTATATGTGTATACGTGTGTGTGTGTGTGTGTGTGTGTGTGTGTGTGTGTGTGTGTGTGTGTTGGAGGGGCATCTTGGGACCATGTTGTCAGACTAAATGCTGAAATATGTTCTGCCAAAACTCTTCTTTAATATACAGTTGACTCTTGAACAATGGCACCAATCTTCTGTGCAGCCGAAAAATCTGCATATAAATTTTGACTCCCCCCAAACTTTGCTAATAGCCTACTGTTGATTATAAGCCTTAATGACAACATGAACAGTCTATTAACACATATTTTATATGTTATATACATTATATACTGTATTCTTACAATAAAAATAAGCTAGAGAAAAGAAATTGTAAAGAAAACCATAAGGAAAATACATTTACAGTACTGTATGGTGTTTACTGAAAAAAAATCCATAAATAAGTGGACCCATGCAGTTTATTTTTTTTATTTTTTATTCTTTTCAACATATGAAATTTATTGTCAAATTGGTTTCCATACAACACCCAGTGCTCATCCCAAAAGGTGCCCTCCTCAATGCCCATCACCCACCTTCCCCTCCCTCCCACCTCCCATCAACCCTCAGTTTGTTCTCAGTTTTTAAGAGTCTCTTGTGCTTTGGCTCTCTCCCACTCTAACCGCCCCCCCTTTTTTTTTCCTTCCCCTCCCCCATGGGTTTCTGTTAAGTTTCTCAGGATCCACATAAGAGTGAAAACATATGGGATCTCTCTTTCTCTGTATGGCTTATTTCACTTAGCATAACACTCTCCAGTTCCATCCACGTTGCTACAAAGGGCCATATTTCATTCTTTCTCATTGCCACGTAGTACTCCATTGTGTATATAAACCACAATTTCTTTATCCATTCATCAGTTGATGGACATTTAGGCTTTTTCCACAATTTGGCTATTGTTGAGAGTGCTGCTATAAACATTGGGGTACAAGTGCCCCTATGCATCAGTACTCCTGTACCCCTTGGGTAAATTCCTAGCAGTGCTACTGCTGGGTCATAGGGTAGGTCTATTTTTCATTTTTTGAGGAACCTCCACACTGTTTTCCAGAGTGGCTACACCAATTTTCATTCCCACCAACAGTGCAAGAGGGTTCCCGTTTCTCCACATCCTCTCTAGCATCTATAGTCTCCTGATTTGTTCATTTTGGCCACTCTGACTGGCATGAGGTGATATCTGAGTGTGGTTTTGATTTGTATTTCCCTGATGAGGAGTGACGTTGAGCATCTTTTCATGTGCCTGTTGGCCATCCGGATGTCTTCTTTAGAGAAGTGTCTATTCATGTTTTCTGCCCATTTCTTCACTGGGTTTTTTGTTTTTTGGGTGTGGAGTTTGGTGAGCTCTTTATAGATTTTGGATACTAGCCCTTTGCCTGATATGTCATTTGCAAATATCTTTTCCCATTCCGTTGGTTGCCTTTTTAGTTTTGTCGGTTGTTTCCTTTGCTGTGCAGAAGCTTTTTATCTTCATAAGGTCCCAGTAGTTCTGGACCCATGCAGTTTAAACCTGTGTTATTCAAGGATTAACTGCAGTTTGCCAGATTTAGCTCTCTCTTAAGGTCATCCCTGAATCATGATAGAAAAGCCAGGTAGGTCAACAACATAAGGAAGATAGTATTTACTATCGGGAGGGCAGTACTTATTTCAAGAAACAGGTATTTTAACTTATTTAGACATGAGGTTGGCTAGGACATATTAACCACCCATCCCCACAGCATTTATTTCTTTATAGCATTTAGATTAGAATTAGCCTTATTATAGAATTGTCTCTTTTGTGTTAAGTTTCTACAGATTTTGAAGCTACATCAGTCCACCCACCAGTAGACATGACAGTGCTCCTCTTATTTAAAAAAATTTAAAAGACATTGTTAAAAAAAATCTCTACTAATATGTTTGGCAAAACAGGTAACTCGTTTTACTTATTTATTCATTTAATTTTAATTTAAATTTTTTTTAATGTTTATTTATTCTTAGAGAGAGCACGAGCAGGGGAGTGGCAGAGAGAGGGAGACACAGAATCTGAAGCAGGCTCCAGGCTATGAGCTGTCAGCACAGAGCACAATGCAGGGCTTGAACTCACTAACTGTGAGATCATGATATGAGCTGAAGCTGGACATTTAACGGACTGAGCCATCCAGGCACCCCAATTTATTTATTTATATATTTATATTTATATTTATAATTTATATTTATATTTATATTTATAATTTATATTCTATTTTATGAAATATTTGTAACAGACAAACACAAAAGTGGTAAATACATTGGTTCACATAATACCAGAGAAACTTGATTTACATGAAGATGAAAATGTGAAATGTTACCAACATCCTTATACTGCAAAACTAAAGTGGTAAAAAGATGACAAATCAGGGGCTGACATGGAATATATGTATATGTATAAATACATGCTATACATTTTAAATAATATGATATACCAGCTAAATCTGCCAGAGATTTGCTACAGTCAGGTTTGATAAAAATGAGTCCTGTGACTTACACTGTGAGGCAGCCCAACTGTTGGAACATTCCATGGAAATTCTATATTCGTGGAAGAGAAATTTGTCATTATTGCTCTTACATCATGAGAGAGGCACATAAGGAGTAGGCTTGTGCTATTCAGTTCCAAGTTTGTATAGATGTACAGAAGAAATAGAGAAATGCACATGATTTTCCCCTAACCTACACTACATGGAATTGTAAATAGTTTGGGTAATGTACTTTACAAATTTTTGATTTACTTGAAAAGTATTTTTTTTTTTTTAGGAATAGAATTTAGTGATTCATCACTTACATATAACACCCAGTGCTCATCCCAACCAGTGTCCTTGCTAATGCCCGTCTTCCCATTAGCCCTTCCCCCTGCCAACATCCCACCAGCACCCCTCAGTTTGTTCTCTGTATTTAGGAGTCTTTTATGGTTTGTCTCCCTCTCTGTTTTTATCTTATTTTTGCTTCCTTTCCCTTATGTTCATCTGTTTTGTATCTTAAATTCCACATAGGTAGGTAACTCGTTTTAATTTAATTTTGATTTCTACCCCAGGGAAACACTTTTGAGATGGTTATTGGACATGTGTGTTAATATTTTTTTTTCAGTAAATTTTGTTAAGGATTGATGTCCATTTGTATTTTGGGTCTTAGAGGTCTTGAAATGATATTTGTATATTCCTTATATATTAATGGCATTAATAACCTTTTGTTATTTTTGTCAATAATCATTTTTCCAGTCATTGACGCAGTGGTGGGAGGAAAATGTTAACCGTTTTTAAAACAGGCTTTCCACCAAATTCAGAGGCTTACCAGCCTGGCTTCTTGGCCTCTGGCCTTTACTCTTTCATCTACATTTTTGGGGAGTTGTCCACCTGGGCCTCACAAAGGTCTCCTTACAGAATCAGTGCCCCTTTAAAACAAGGGTTCCCCTTGAAAATAAAGTGAGGATGAGCCTGTGAATCGTATTAGCTGTATGATTTAACTTCCTTTTTCCTCCCCTAGAGCTCAGGCAGACATATCTGGAACTATTGTAGCACCTGAGATGTGTTTCCTTGCAGTTGAAGGCCTGGAGAGTAGTTCTGAAGGCCTCTGTAAATGGAAAACATGCATATATTCGTGTTTGTTGGATAAACTAAAGTCCAACCATTTACGTACAGATTTCTCCTATGACTTCCTTCGAAGTGTTAAATTCAGCATCAGATTATTATGTATGTATAAATAAATAAATAAAGTCTGAGCTCTACTAGGGAAGGGAGAGGTGGGAATTCCTACTGTATCCTTTTTCAACTCTCATTTTCTAATAGTTTATTTTGGTATTTTATTTTTGTTGTGTATTGACCTTGTTTACTGGTAAATTTGACACATTCTCTTATTTATAGATTGTTTTCTCTGAGATAGGTTTTCTTAGTACTGGTGTTTGTTTTTCCTTAAATGGAAGAATTCATCAGTGAAGCCAGCTGTATCTGGAGATTTTTCTGTGGAAAGATTTTTAAATGATTGATTTAGTGTCTTTAATAGCTACAGCTTTATTTGGATTTTATGTTTCTTCCTGCATCAGTTGTAGTCAGTCTTATTTTTTTAGGGATTCGTCCATTTCATCTAAACTTTCCAATTTATGGCACAGAGTTGTTCTAATATTCCATTGGTATCTCTTTGAGGTCTGCAGCTTCTGTGGTGAGGTCTCCATTTTAATTTTTGTTATTGGTAATCTGTGCCTTTTCTCATTTTTCTTGATTAGTCTTGCTAAATATAAAGTATCTTCAGTTTTATTAGTCTTGAAGAGAAATTCCTGAATTTCAGGCTTTCTTTCCTAGGCCTCCCCACTTAAGGGTCTTGGCTATTTAAGGCCTGATTTCTTCTGCAGGCCCTGACTCCTGTGTTTCCTCTCTATCTCCATGAGTACTGGCTTCTCTGCCTGTAGTATGTGTTCTTGGCCTGACTTCTCAGCATTCCCACTCCCCGACCCACTATAACCCCTACCATGCTAAGAATCATCATTTGCTTGAGGGGGAAAGAGATAAACAGAATACTAGACTCACTTTATTAAGGGTTCCTTTTCTTTGGAACTTGGCCCTTTAAATGTTTACTTATTTTTGAGAGAAAGAGTGCACGTACACTGGAGGGGAGGTGGGGGGGAGCCGAGAGAGGGGGGAGGGGAACAGAGAAAGGGGGGAGGGGACAGAGAATCTGAAGCTGAAAAGGGCTCCCACCTCACAGCAGAGAGTCTGATGTGGGCTCCAACTCACCACCCCTGACTGAGCTGACCTGAGCTGAAGTGGGGCATTCAACTGATTGAGTCACCCAGGTGCCCCTACTTTTTGTATCTATAGATTTGTTTATTCTAGACATTTCATATTAATGGAATCATAAAGTATGTAGTCTTCTGTGACTGGCTTCTTTCACTTAGCATAATGTTTCAAGGTATATTCATGTTGTAGCATGTATCAGTATATTACGCCTGCAAATGGTCATAATCCTTTCCAAGTTTGAATCAGCTTTCAATATTTTATTCTTTTTGTTTTCAATGTTGTGAAATATCTTTGAGAGTTCCCTTAACTTGAGGGTGTCTTTTGCTGATGTCACTTCCTCTGGTACCTCCTCATGCTTTTGTCACAGCCACTTTCATATGTGAGAGCATCTTAACTACCTGCCTTAACTAATCCTTGCAATCTGGGTCCAAATTTCACAGCAGCATCCTTATCTGTACTAGCCGCTTCATCAGATAGTTTAACATTAATCAATTTATGCCAACATCTGAAACAATGACAACAACCTTTACTGGCAGTAAAAGGTTCTTTTTCAGTCTCCCTGTAATTACATTTTTCTTTCAATCTGGCAGCTAACTTTAACACTTTGGCTTGAATGTGATCCGAACCGATCTGGATTATCTTTGATTGCAGCCTGCAAGCCAAAGTAGACATGCTCCATTTCAACCGTGATTGGCTTTCTGCTTCTACCACCATTTAAACTGAAATGTGTTGGAGGAACTGTACGCTGTTTTTTATATTCATTGAATTTTGTCAACATAGTTTATATCATAGCTTCATGAAAGCCTAGATCTCATCTTATCTTTGCTTCTCTGTTGCCATTTTTTCAGATCTAATTGCATCCAACCTTCACTTCTAGCATTATCACTTTTTGTCTCTTTGTTGCACTTTAATCCTTGTTATAAAATACTGTGTGAATTTATCACAGGGAGATAAGGAGGCACCACAACTGTACTCTTTACTGTCTGTGCAAGAAATGAATAACAAAGGTGTAGTGGTCACTGACAGACCTGGAAAGAAGTGATGTCACCGGTCACTGATCATGATACCCATCTGTTATATAGTGATTTGTGGGCTGAAGGTTAGTAGCAAAGTTTGCACTTTATGTGATTACTCACAATTAATATACGGTGTTAACTAAAATTTGAACTGTTTTGTTGAATGGTGTTCAACTGTTTTGTTGAATGGTTTAACTAAAGCATGGTAAATGAAATTTGTACATGTTGGAACAGTGCAAAGTGAGGGGTGCCTATAACATATTTCAATTAATCACGTATCTTTCAGCCTCATCTGCTTAATAAACTTGGGTCTCAAACTAACTCTGAATATTTTATTTTATTTGAGGCAGAGTCTTGAGGCTCTACCATTCTAGCCTTTCAGTTTTAAAAATTATGGTAGCTGCGGGGTGCCTGGGTGGCTGCCAGTTAGTTAAGTGTCATACTTCTGCTCGGGTCATGATCTTACATTTCATGAGTTCAAGCCCCTTGTCAGGCTCTCTGCTGTCAGCACAGATCCTCTGTCCCCCTCTCTCTCTGCTCCTCTCTCTCTCTCTCTCTCTCAAAAGAAATAAACATTAAAAAAATTATGGCAGCTGCTCTGATCTCTGTGACTGTCTTCTCAAAATGTGGTCTCCTCTTTGCCTAATGAAGCCTTGAGCAGCTCTGCCCCTGGCACATGCCATTTCCTTTTGTGGACAAAACAGCAAAGCCTTCTCTGTCTCTGATGTCTCCTATTCCCTGTCTGTTTCTCTACATTTTTGAGATTTAGAATTGCCCTCCAGAAATGCATGGCAGCCCTTACCTGGCTTTATAGCTCTTACCTTGCAGCCAGGATGAAAGTTTTGCCTTAGCACCCACAGTGTCAGCCAGCTCGACCCTGCCTCTCTAATGAATAACTCATAAACACTGAAAGCACTGTTTTCCCTGAAGAATGCCTCATGGTGGCTGTGACAACCTCTCTTTCAAACTTCAGGCCAACCTTTTATTTTCCCCTTTAAGAATCTACATTTCATGACATATCGGACAAAGGGCTAGTATCCAAAATCTATAAAGAGCTCACCAAACTCCACACCCAAAAAACAAATAATCCAGTGAAGAAATGGGCAGAAAACATGAATAGACACTTCTCTAAAGAAGACATCCAGATGGCCAACAGGCACATGAAAAGATGCTCAACATCGCTCCTCATCAGGGAAATACAAATCAAAATCACACTCAGATATCACCTCATACCAGTCAGAGTGGCCAAAATGAACAAATCAGGAGACTATAGATGCTAGAGAGGATGTGGAGAAACGGGAACCCTCTTGCACTGTTGGTGGGAATGAAAATTGGTGTAGCCACTCTGGAAAACAGTGTGGAGGTTCCTCAAAAAATGAAAAATAGACCTACCCTATGACCCAGCAGTAGCACTGCTAGGAATTTACCTAAGGGGTACAGGAGTACTGATGCATAGGGGCACTTGTACCCCAATGTTTATAGCAGCACTCTCAACAATAGCCAAATTGTGGAAAAAGCCTAAATGTCCATCAACTGATGAATGGATAAAGAAATTGTGGTTTATATACACAATGGAGTACTACGTGGCAATGAGAAAGAATGAAATATGGCCCTTTGTAGCAACGTGGATGGAACTGGAGAGTGTTATGCTAAGTGAAATAAGCCATACAGAGAAAGAGAGATCCCATATGTTTTCACTCTTATGTGGATCCTGAGAAACTTAACAGAAACCCATGGGGGAGGGGAAGGAAAAAAAAAGGGGGGGCGGTTAGAGTGGGAGAGAGCCAAAGCACAAGAGACGCTTAAAAACTGAGAACAAACTGAGGGTTGATGGGGGTGGGAGGGAAGGGAGGGTAGGTGATGGGCATTGAAGAGGGCATCTTTTGGGATGAGCACTGGGTGTTGTACGGAAACCAATTTGACAATAAATTTCATATATTAAAAAAATAAAATAAAAATAAATGCAAAAAAAAAAAAAAAGAATCTACATTTCAAAAACTCTTCTTTAGTATTTAACATGAGGTTCAAAGGCTCACAATGGAAAAAAAGTTTCCTGAAGAGGTTCTGTCTCTTTTTTCTCTTTGGAAACTTTGAGGCATTTTCAATGTGACAGAATAAGTTTTCAATGGAACCAGAGATTCCTTGTGGTTCTTTTGTGCCTCTGAGCACTTAGAACATGGCTAGGCACATAGAAAGCATCTAACAAATGTTTGTCACTTTATTTGTTGAAATGACAAGCTATAGGCATACTTTGATTTACACATGAATTTATTTCTGAAAATTAGTTTTTTGAGATTGGAAAGGGAGACATGCTGCTGGATTGGCAGGAGGGGAAGAAAACTTGCTTTGAGATTGTTAAGGTGGATCTTCCTAGCAGTGACCAATTCAGACATCTTTCTGATGATGGTTTTGAAAATGAGTGGTTTGCAGGCAAAAATATCTTTTTTTTTAAGTCCATATTTTAAATGTTCGCTTAGATGTGATAGCTATCATTAGTGAAAAACTTTTGCAGTCAGAATAAAGGATTAGTATTTAAAAAGGAAAGGCTATGAAACTTCCAAGAAGGTGTTATGACTTGTTCTCTCAAGGGGAAAAGCGTAAAGGCTAATGGAAATTTCTTCTGGAGATATACTTGTGGTCAGGCTGTCAAGTCCTGCTACTTATTGAAAGTTTGGGCGATTTTTCTTATCATTTTGTCTCATCTATGATAACTGTGAATCCAGTAGACACTTAAGTGTGTATGTAGTGAGGGTAGCCTTTTCACTTCTGCTATTATTTCTAAAACAGCCTAAAGGGCTGTTTGAAGGTACGGACCAAATCCACTGGGTAGTCTTGTCTTTGTTTCCAAGAGCTCCTAGCAGAGAAGGCAACGTGGACACAGTATCTAGAAGTGTTCATGGGGACACTTGAGTGGCTCAGTTGGTTAAGCATCTGACTTTTGATTTTGACTCAGGTCATGCTCTCACAGTTCATGAAATCGAGGCCCAGGTGGGTGAAAACTTGATATATTGTGCCCCAAGCAAGACCCACAGCCAGTGACACAGTTACCGAGTCCCACGGTCTCCTCCCTGACTAGTGCAACAGAGCTGCTTCTCTGAGGCCTGCTTTCCTGAGCTCACTGTCTCATTCACTGATACACGAAGTGTCCATGAGGATATGAAGTAGACTTCTATCAACCCTTCGTGTGAGTCTTAGACGTACTCTGATCCCATCTTTATCTTGAATTTCACCAGACTGATCCTGCAAACTTATCAAGCAAAATGTATTATCTATGAACTAGATAGATGATTCCCCCAAAAGGCAATGGTAATATTCCCAAGCCACTGCGGATCTTTGCATAGGTTAAAATGAGAATAGTGGCCTCTATACAAATTCTCTATAGCAGATCCTATCGCCAACAGTAGGGTATTCTCTAAGCATCTGCACAAAAATTAGCCTGCCCCTTCACACAGTAATTCAGACAATGGGAATGTGTTCCAAGGGAGAAATGCAAAATAGGAAGAAAAGAAATACGTTCAAACATATCCATTGTCAAAGACATCCATGTTGTTTATAGTTCTTTATTTTTAAAGAATTTGAAATAACCTAATTGGGAATTGGGAAACTGATAAGTAAACTATTGTGTCAGCTCTATGCTATATTATATATCATTAAAATGATGTTTAAGAAAATTCTGTTGCACCATTGACAAAGGCTTATGATACAATATTAAGTTTATTTTTTTAAGGAGTATAGAAAGTTGTGTATATATTAAAATTACAACTTTTGGTGAAAAGTTCTTATGCATGGAGTAAAAAAGTTGAAAGGAAAATTAATCAAATGCTAGCAATTACCTTAGAATGATGAAACTATGGGTGATTTTTTTTTTCTTTTATCTCTTTTCAAATTTTCTTTTATTGTGATTATATTACTCTTATTATGAAATATATATAAAATTTAGACATCCAAACTACCTTAAAACTTATGAAACATAATAAACAGGTCTTTTTTTTCAATTTCATTTTTAATGTTTATTGATTTTTTGAGAGACAGAGAGACAGAGCGCGAGCAGAGGAGGGACACAGAGAGAGGGAGACACAGAATCTGAAGCAGGATCCAGGCTCTGAGCTGTCAGCACAGCTGTGCTGTGACAGCTCAGAGCCCAACACAGGGTTCAAACTCACAAGCTGTGAGATCATGACCTGAGCCACCCAGGGGCCCCTAAACAGGTCTTTAAAATGTTATAAATAATAGACAATTACATAGACAGTGATAGAGATCATGAGAAGCCTGTGTTCATGGAAGAATCTCTCCCTGGGAATCACTTGAAACAAAGAGGAGGGGTAAGAGACCAACGGCAGGGTAAGAAGTCCTGCAATAGTGGGTAGGGGCAAAAACAGATACATATGGAGCATTCTATTATTACAACCTTATTTTTCCCTGAACATTGTTAAGACCAAGGTATAGCAATGGACTGTGTTATTTAAAATCACTGCTTTTAGACGAGACAGTAGTAGATGTTGATCATTTCCAAATCTCTCTCCAAAGTAATTTCTCAACATAATCTCTCCTAAACCCCCAATGGTATCAAAGTGGCCCAGAAGTCCTTCCTGCCTCTCACCTCCCACCATAGACTTACTTCTGAGAACATTGAGAAATCTTAATATGTAAAATAAAAGATAATAAATCTGTTGTCCTCTCTGACCATGCCCGATTCGATTCCTGATTTTTAAATGCCATACCTACAACTAAAAGGGAAAAAAACCCCAAAGTCCTGTCCATCTGTTGCGTTTCTGCCTGCCCCACTAAAGGCACCTATTTTACATATAGTCTTGAGACTTGACCCTATTCAGAGAAATTTAAATAGCTCTTGTATTCATTTTCTAGGGCTGTCATAACAAATACCACAGACTGGATGGCTTGAACAACAGAAATTTATTTCTTCACAGTTCTAGAAGCTAGAAGTTCAAGATCAACATGTCAGCTAGGTTAGTTTTATTCTGAAACCTCTCTCCTTGGCTTGCAGATGGCCATCTTTTTCTGGTGTTTTCACATGAAACTCCTCCATGCATGTTCGTGTCCTAATCTCTTCTTATAAGAACATCAGTCATATTTGGATTAGGGCCCACCCATATGTCTTCATTTTTCCTTAAGTACATCTTTAAAAGGTCCTATATCCAAATACATTCACATTCTGAGGTGCTGGGGATTAGGATTTCAACATATGAATTAGGGGGTCACAGTTCAGCCTATAATTGCCCTGTAACCTGTTTTCTAGAAACTTTTCATCTGAAACATAAACTAACATAAATGAACAAAACCAAATTTAAAAAGCACTGAAATGTGATGCTTGGGGTGGAATTAGCACTGGTATTACTCGTTTTACCTTATACAGTCTGAATCATGTCATTAATCATGTTATAAAGGAGTTTGTAGAGTCATGACTTTGTGTTTCTGAATCTAGGCTCATGACGTGGTGCCATGAGCTCTCAGATCCTTTTTGTTGGGCCCTAAACTGATCTTGTAACTGACCTTTGATTCTCTCAGAGTGGATCTTGCAAACTGATAAAGAAAGCATGATTTAATTACTCCACACTTTAAGAAAAAATGTTTATTTATTTATTTTGAGAGGGAGAGATAGAGAAAGCACAAGAGCAGGGGAGGGGCAGAGAGAGAGATGGAGATAGAGAATCCCAAGCAGGCTTCCCACTGTCAGCACAGAGTCCAACACGGGGTTCAGTCTCACTACTGTGAGATCATGACCTGAGCTGAAATCAGGAGTTAGACGCTTAACCCACTGAGCCACCCAGGCACTCTCTGGATAATCTTCTGATCATTGTTTGGCTTCTTTATTTTCTTAATAACCAGGATGGTGGCAGTGCATCATGTAACTAACTGGGTTTGCCTCTTTATTCCAGCAATGAAGAGGCTACTCAAGAAAGAACACAGGGACTCCTGCTCTACTCTGTGGGCTGACTTCACTCCCAATGCCATCTTGCTTTCTTAGTTTTATTTGCTCTTTGCCTTATGTTTTGTTTTGTTTAAAAATTTTTTTTAAATGTTTATTTATTATTGAGAGACAGAGAGAGACAGAGCATGAGCATGGGAGGGGCAGAGAGAGGAGGAGACACAGAATTTGAAGCAGGCTCCAGGCTCCGAGCTGTTAGCACAGAGCCCGATGCAGGGCTCAAACTCACAAACCATGAGATCATGACCTGAGCCAAAGTTGGATGCTTAACCAACTGAGCCACCCAGGTGCCCCTGCGTTATGTTTTTATTTTGGATTTATCTTCTCTTGTAACATGTTTGCATATTTCTAAGTAGCTTAAAATTTGTTTCAGAATAAATCATGGTTTGAATGAAGAATGAGGGATTAGCTTTCTGGGTTTAGGAACTGGTCCAGTCCATTTGGTATTACCTTGTCACTGAGAGTTCACTCATCTTGGGTCCAGTATCTGCATTTGACTGATCCATAACTAGACAGTGGATCCTGATGATTCAGACTCAGTGCTATCCATGAGATCCTGTCATTAAAAAATCCAGCCCCTTCTCTACTTTGTGCCTTTGCACACTGGCAAGCACAGAGTTAGATCATATTTATTCAGGGGTTAAAAGCCCAGTTATGCTTCAGTATACTTATCCCATTTGTCTCTTCTGCCTCCTTATATATTTTACTTCTGTACTTTAAACCTATAGAAACTTTAGTTTTGATCTAAGGAGAAGAGAAGATTTAGCTTTTAGCCTGGATTATTCAGCTAATTAATTATTACAATTTAATAGTTTAGAATTTTGGAACTGAGCCCTTTTAACACTTAGTTACTCTTATATTGTTGACTTTCCCAGCATTAAAAAAAAAAAATGAATGTATCTCATCTTCCCTGAGGAAGTTCTTATAGGTAGGGACCTCTTCATTTTTGAAACCCTCACAAAACTGAGACTGAGTCTTTGTACAAAGCAGGAGCTCAGCACATGTCTGCTGAATCGAATACTCTCACCTCCAAACAGGCTTGAGAAGTAAAGATGTCTAGGCACCCTACCCTAAGGAACAGAAAGCAATACTGCTAATAAATACATACATAAGATTGATAAACTTTACCAAAGACTCCACTCACTTACCAATGGCAAGGAAAGACCCACCCACTAGAGATGTCACACTAGGTTCAGGTGTAAATTCCATGTGCGATCAGAGGAGCTTTGTTAAATTTTAAGACTGAAAGGTATTTGTATGAAGAGTGTATGGATGGAGATTGTGCTTTCTTTTAATTTGGTAAATGCCATGTCTATTCAGCCTTTTGAAATTAAATTTCAGTTCTTTATATCAGTGAGAAACATCCAAAATATTGCACATATGGTGAGAATAAGAGCCAAGGCTTGTAGTCAAGGCAGACTAAGAGTTTTTGATTTGAGGTGAAAATATGATTTCTTTGGAAATCCCTTCTAATCCTCTGGTAGGTTTTCTTAATTTCCTCCAGTGACTCAAATATTTTGAGAGCATATGTAGGCCGAGTCATTGGGGCATTTAGAAATAATAACTGTACTTTGGGTATCCAGCTCATTACTGTGATATTCCTTGAGAACAAAGGACTCAGAAAAGGGATTTAAAAAAAAAAAAGTGCATTTCATTCAGGTGCATTAGATCCTGACTAGGGAGCTAAAATAACCCATATTCAGGGCTCTTCAAAGTGATTATGCTCTGCATTTTCTGCAGAGTAGCTGTGATCAGGAGAAAGGGGTTAAATAATCCCACCAATGATCATCTTTTTTTCTCACTTACTTTTTCTTGTACTTTCTTGTCATTATAATTGATGCTTTCTTGCCTGTATCTATTGTTAATAAAACAGCTTCTTTCTTTTGGTGAAGGGGAAAGGTTAGATATATGGCCTCTGGATTCCTGATGATGGACAAACATTCACACATGCTGTCTACTGCTGGCAAAATAACCCAGTGAAACTGAACATCCAAGGTATGAGGCATCTGTGTTTGAACACACTGCACAGGACATGAAACTGTCAGCCACAGTCACATAGAAAATGAATTCTTCAATAAAATATAATGTTTTATACCTATGTGTAACCACTAATGGAGCAGTGGCTTTCATTAGAATGAAAAATAATTCTGAGGTAAGACTAGAGTATTAGCTGCACATGTGAAATCCATTCTCTGCTATTCATATTCAATTTTGTGTAGGAAAGAATTGAAGCCAGAAGGGTACAAAGTGCCCCAGGAGGTCATTTAAGTGGTTAATTGATACAAACAAGGACTTCAATAGTAGAATCATCCCAAACTTTGTAAAAAGAAAGTACATGGCCATGAGAAAAGATGTTTTCTGGTCATCTTGTGACAAAAGAATGGTCCTTTTTAAAGATGTATAACACATTTTTATTTTTCAATAATGATTCTAAATTCACCGGCCTTTTCTGTGACACTAGCATCTATTTAAAATAAAAGTTTATTCTCCTTCTTCAAGGCAAAGGTGATATTTTATCAACGAGAGAGAAAATATCTGCTTTTCAAAAGACCTCTTGCTATGGAGAAACATCTTGAAAATGGGTGTTTAGAAATGTTTCTATCATTATATGATTTTGTTGTTGAAAACAATGTGTCTCAACCACAAAAACCTTGACAGTTCTGTACTTCAAGATTTTCTAACTGGTATAAAAGTTTCCAGAAGAGAAAGTCAGTGGGTTTGATTAGTTTGTAAGAACTAATTGACATCAGAGATGCTGGGAATTTATGAGCCTAATTTCAACAAAAGCCTTTGCATAATTGGTGGTTGGGATTAAAAAAATCACAATTTTTATTAAAAGTGAAAGGCAAACACTTCTTTTTAAATGTTAATTGAATTATATTAAATGTTAATGTTTAATTTATTTTTGAAGGAGAGAGACACAGAGTGTGGGCGGGGGAGGGGCAGAGAGGGAAGGAGACACAGAATCTGAAGCAGGCTCCAGGCTCTGAGCTGTCAGCACAGAGCCCAACGCAGGGCTTGAACCCACAAACCACAAGATCATGACCTGACATGAAATCAGTTGCTTAACCGAGAGCCACCCAGTCACCCTGAAAAATCGTAATGTAGAAAGTGTCTTTTTATCCATTGGGATCTGTTGTCATAAGAGTTAGGTTTTCAGCTATGCAGCCATTAAAACCAAGTATTATATGTGAACATAGGATCCAACATGAATTTTTGTGTCATAGAATTGAAGTTTCTTAAAACAATGAATAATAAATGAATATCATTCAAAAATTTTAAATATTTTATTAATAATTTTTAATAAAGAACAAAAAGGGGCGCCTGGGTGGTTCAGTCGGTTAAGCGACCAACTTTGGCTCAGGTCATGATCTCACAGCTCTTGAGTTTGAGCTCCACATCAGGCTCAGTGCTGACAACAGCTCAGAGCCTGGAGCCTGCTTTGGATTCTGTGTCTCCCTCTCTCTCTGCCCCTCCCCTGTTCATGCTCTGTCTGTCTCTCAAATATAAGTAAACATGAAAAAAATTTTTTTAAATGAAAAGATTTTAAAATTAGTCATAAATTTAAAATATTAAAATATTTAAACTCATATAAAATGTTTGAAAGATTAAAATGTTAAATTCATATAATTTATAAATATAATTGTGAATGTAATTTATAAATAAAAAATTATTTATGGAAAGTGTAGTTAAATATTTTTACTATTAGAGATACACAATCAAAAAAAGTTGAGAGATCACTGTTCTATACATATAACTGAGTCTCAATCCCAGATTCCCAGGAAAGAGATGATTGGTTTAGTTGGGTCAGATGTCCATCTCTGATCCAATCATCTGTGGCCCAGGGAGGAAGGTGGCATAATTACATACACATCCAGAATAGCTGGGTGGTCGGGAGTCCAGTCATAACAATTACAAGATTTTGTGGGGAAGCAACATTTATTATCACATGAAATAGTGTCAAATTTGTCCTCTCTCATGCATCTATCTTGCTTAATACCAGCCTGACTCTTCTCACCTTACGACATATTTTCCCAGTCATTTTTACTGATTAATATTGTAAACTTTGACGGTGAAGATGCAAACTCAATGTAAATAGATTGTGAAGTGAAATTGTCACTTTTGCAACATTTAAGGATTTCATGAGGTTAAAGAAAATGATGTTGGAACATTGCTCAGATCACATACAAATGAAGTTTGGGAAAGTCAGATAAGTTAACAACTGAAGAGAAAACTAGTAAGGGTTATGACGTATGAGGTTATAGATGTTCAAAGCAAATGATATGAATAGCAAAGGTAGGTGTTGATATTGGTAAATTAATATGTCCTTAAGTATTCTGAGAAGTTATCCTCTTTATAATCTTACTACAAAAGTTGATCATGAAGTGAAGGAAATTATATAATGTTATTATACTCTTTTTGTTGGAAAAGTTATGTCTCCTAATATAAATATTTTAGTTGTTCAAACTCAAATATTTGAGTTCTTCAGATTTAGTATATAGTGTGCCAATTAGAACCTAATTAAAAAGTAAGATAAAACAAACTTATTTTCTTAAATTTTAATTTCATTTATTGAAGATAAAGCCCTAATCCAATGTTTTCCCCTGCTTATTTACTATGGGATTTTGTTTCTTATTTGAGGATCTGATGCTCAGTTTACTGGCTATAGGGCTGACCTCCTGAGAGCTGTGGGTGGGAAGTGGTGTTTTGTACCTACCCCTTTGCACCTTCTTTAGCTAATTGCTAATCATTTGCCAATTCATACCTAATCCATCTTGAACCCTAAACCTTCACAGTCTTTCTGGGTGTCTGATTTGTTGATGTGAAAAATTAATTTGAGCCAAGCTGTTTATAAAAGACAACAACTCAAAAATTGCTCTTTTCTGAAAATAACTTTGTTCAAATAGTAGCCCTCAGTACCTAAAACCAAGAGGTGAAATAGGAGAGGTTTGGGGATTATAAACAGGGGAGCCTTTTCTGCCTCCTGTTGCCCTTTGCATAAAGACAGTTCCGCTGTCTCTTTATCTCTGCACTGTCAACTCCAATACCTTTGTGTGCCACTGGGGTGGGATCTTTGCACACTCATGCCCACATTGACATTTTGGCCCTAACCATCCCAGAGACTAGGAATGGCAAATAGATTTCATCTCATGCGTCAGCTCCAATCCATTGAGAGTGACTCCTGGAGAGCTACAATGAAAAGTTTTCTGGGATCATGTCTGGTTCAGCAGGAAAGACTGTATCGATTAATTAATGATGTCTGCCCTGGTCACTGGAGGTGGGGTGGTAGCATACACACCCATTCTTCCTAACTTTGTCCTAGATTGTACCATGGCAGTGAATATTTCTGCACCATGTCACAGAGGTCATTTGTTACCATTTAGTTCTTTAGTATTTACCAAGGCTCAGGGTTTACCATTAAGTTCTCATGACCTCCAGCAGGTCCTAGTGTGCATCTTGTGTATATGCCTATGACTGTGCATATAAGACTAGTATCACCATCTTGATGTACACAGAATGGCCCATTTTTTCTACTTATGCTAAATACAGTTGATTTCATTAAAGGGAGTCTTCCTTTCATTAGAGAGCACCAAAGTATGAAATTGTCAAGCATCATGCTCTAGATACAACGAATATTTCAGATTTGGTTGTTCATCCTTTAAAACATACCCAGAGTAGACATTTCTGTGCAACTCAAGCTTATGGAAGATATTATCATTTTTTTACCCTGTCACTTCCAACATGATGAGCTTTTATACCTTCTGTACTGTCAGAGGAATTTGAGCAGCTTACAGAGTTAGAAGCTTCAGGAACAATTCTGTTAGGGAAAAAAAAAAAAAAAAAAACAAACCCGGGGGGAAACAGGAAGGGCTATAGACCCTTATTTTAGCCAACACACACAAGAACATTAGGAAGTAAATTTTTGCTGTGGTTTTATTGGACTCTAGTTAGCTTCACCCCTGAGCTCCAAGGTCCCTATGGGAATGAGGTGTGCCTCATCAACATGTAATCTTTTTAAAGCCTGCACTCTCCTGGGACAGTCTCAGAACACTATTGTGGTTAAAATAATAAAGTCCATCATTTAAAAATAATTTCCAAAGGTCTCAGCCCTTCTCTTGACTTTCTTGAACTCTGAAAGGGGAGATAAGGAGACCATAGTAATATATCTTTAACATCTCCTTTTCTCTTCCATCCATTTCCCTTATTCTGAAGCAGCTCCCCTATCTCCTTTACCTCACCCTCCCACCAACAGCCCTGCACCCACCCCACCAGTTCTTGCCCTTCTGCATCCTCACCAGCACCTTTCCTCTGCATTACAAGGTCCAAAAGAGCTTATTTATTTATTTATTTATTTATTTATTTATTTATAATTTTTTATTTTAACGTTTATTTATATTTGAGACAGACAAAGACAGAGCATGAATGGGGGAGGGTCAGAGAGAATCTGAAATAGACAGAATCTGAAACAGGCTCTGGGCCCTGAGCTGTCAGCACAGAGCCCGATGCGGGGCTCAACTCACGGACCGCGAGATCATGACCCGAGCTGAAGTTGGACGCTTAACTGACTGAGCCACCCAGGTGCCCCGAAAAGAGCTTATTTAGCCAAGCAGGACTGGAAGGTGAGGTGAGAAGGGTCAAGACAGAATTCTCTTAAGCATCAGAGGAAGAGAAAGGTTGGGAACCAACATACATGAACTATTTCCCTCTTATCATGTACTTAATGTACATTCCTTAGAAATTCACTGTCAGGTTGTCAAATCCTGGATGATGGGAAAGAAGGCTTGGATGACACCTTTCACACTGAGCACTCTATAGTCTTTCATACCTCTCACCTGGGTCTGCCTTTGGGATGCCATTGTTTCCTGCTACGTCTCTGAGGGTTAAGAGATACTGTTCTGCGTACCCACCAGTCTGCTCCTGAGATGATGGCCTGTTCCCCATTGGCATTGAGGGATGTCCCCTCTAGATGGCACCTTTTGAAACAGCTGTTCTTTCCTTTCTACTCCTCTATGTCCTCTTCCAAAGTGGGTCTTGAGTTGCACATTCATTTGGTAATTTAGCTCCAGAGTCTATTTTATTACAGTGTGAGGCAATTTGGGGGTACACAAGGGGGTAAATTACAGCTATAGAACCTTACTAAGTAGTCCATCACTTTTACAGTCTCTCCTTTGTGCCATTCCTAGAGCTGCCTTTAAGCCCAACCCTGACCTCACTTTACATGCAGCCTCTCAGGTAGATTTTAATGTTTTCTCTTCTACCTTCATTTCTACCTTCTTGACTGAGTCTTCCTTTTATTAGTCTTCCCAGGAGAATTTCCCTTTGCATGCTTTTCCTTGATCTCAAATCTTTTCTTTCTTTTTAAAAACAAAACATTTCCTCATTATATATGGAAGTCAAAGATGCATGCTCACCATGGAAATTAGGAAAATACAGAAAAGTGCAAAGATAAACCATCCACTGTCATAGAAATAACCATAAAGTTTGGTGAATTTACTTTGCTTTTACGTAATTGCAAATAAGCTGAATATTCAGATCTGTATTCTTTTTCCTTATCTTTTCTTCTGATTTAGTCTATAACAACCCCTAGCAAAGTCATGATGTTGTTACTGCTTTGTTATTTGTGTGTGCATGTTTGTGTATGTACATACATGCCCACACGCACACACACACATACACACACACATACCATAACTGGTGTCTTTGGGTCAGGTGCTGAACTCTGGGACACTCTACAACCTGACACACAACATTATGTTTTGGCCTCCTTTTACTAGACAGTTATTTTGTTCTTACCTGTTCTGCCCCCCTTCTCAACCTTTATAGATATATGTGGATTCTGGTTGATTAAAGGAATTATTGTATGATGTCCAAAGCCTAACTTGATATTGGCTAACAGATAATAAGAGGGTGGTCCACTTTTCAATAATTGTGTATGGATCCACTTCCTGTGTATTTGGAATTTCAGTCTCTACTCTCCTCAGTCTTAGCTCAATTGCTTATTCCTGAGTGCCTGCAGCCTCTATCAATTGCTAGGAAACAAGGTCTGAGCACCCAAGGAGAGTTTCCCGTTATTCTTTTGTCAAATGATGGCAAGGAGATTTGATAAAAGCTGAATGAATTTTTAGTCTAGGATGTTCTGTTCTTAAGCTATAATTGCTGTTTTCCATTTAACTCTCAAAGTGATTCTGTCAAACAAAAGAAACTTTAGTCTTCATGTGTGTATTATTATTATTTCCTAAAAAATTCTCCTTTAAATGTATGATTAAAAAAAGATCTCTGCATCATTAAAGGTGATTTTCTTTTGTCTTGGAACTGGTTTTATATGAATGTCAGGGGAAAGAGGCACTTTAAAAGTGAGCCATGTGGAATGTGCTTATTCCACAAAGTGAGATACATTTCATTGCAATAAATATAAAAACCATGAAATAAACAATTAAAAATAATTTTAGAATTTAAGAATGCTGAATCAAACTCTTGGTTATTAAGGTTTATTACCTAAATGATGTCCATTTGATCTTCAAAATTTAAAATCACTGAGGTTAGCATAAGAGAGTAAGGATTAAATGGTATTTGGAGGGATTTAAGTTAGACATTAGAAGCTTTGCAGAATTCAGAGAAACCAGTATCCATGGTCACAGATGAGAGGAGCCTTATCTTGGGATCTGTTAATAAGTGAGTAGTCTGTCTCCTTGTTTTACCCTTTAAAGAATCAACATTATAATTCAGGGACGTATCTTTCTAATCAATTATGTGCCCTGCAGGGGACTATGATTCTTGGTTTTGAGTACTTTAATCTGGTGAGAGATGTTATAAGATGAATGGAAAATAAGTATGGTTTCATGAGTTACATTTTTCCTGCTGTCATATATACTCCAATGAGCTAAATTACCTCCACGTATTCAAGTGGAAAAATCAGGTTCAACATGTACTACACCGAATAGCCATAGGGTATTTATCGTCTATCATATTTTCTTCCTTTGCACAAGAGAAGCAACTTGAAGTTACTGATGGATATATGCTAGAGGTCCCCATAGATCATGGATATCCCAGGGCAACAATGCATGAACTGGAATGAGAATCAGGTAGAAGGGTTGGAATGAAACTTGCTTCTATTCATTCCTTGCTTTATTGGTATTCAGTGGTGTTGGTCCGTGAGGGTATAGCTCTCTTTTTTGCCCATGTCAGAATTGGAAAGATGTAAGCTGCTCTCAAGCCTAAAAGTGTGCTGCCGAAAGTGGGTAAGGAAGCAGAATATCAGCAGGTCAGAAGGTGACTGAGTTCTGTGAGGATAGGGCCCAGATAGGCCTTGTTCTTTGCTGTACCCCAAGTACCTAGCCTAGTTGTCACAGCACCGGCACTCAGTAAGTACAGTTGACCCCTTGAACAATGTGAGGGTTAGGGGCGCCAACCCTCCCCCCAGCTGAAAACCTGTGTATAACTTTTGACTTGCCCAAAACTTAACTACTAATAGCCTACTATTGACTGAAAGCCTTACCCATAATATGAAGAGTTGATCAACACATATTTTAACACATATTATATATATATAGTATATATATAAAACACAAAATATATATAAAACACATTATATATAATTATAAAAAAGTATATATAATTATATATAAATATATAAATATAAATATATATTTAATTATAAATATATTACATTTAATATAATAAATTTATAGAAATAAATTATATTTAATTAATTATATTTAATAATATATACATATATAATTAGATATATATTTATATATATCAAATTATATATATAAATAATATATAATATAATTATATATAATGTGTTTTATATATATTATGTGTTTTATATATATATACACATTATATATATATGCTTATAGTAAAGAAAGCTAGAGAAGAAAAAGTTATTAAGAAAATTGTAAGGTGGGGCGCCTGAGTGGCTCAGTCGGTTAAGCGTCCAACTTCGGCTCAGGTCACGATCTCGCAGTCCGCGGGTTCGAGCCCCGCGTCGGGCTCTGGGCTGATGGCTCAGAGCCTGGAGCCTGCTTCCAATTCTGTGTTTCCCTCTCTCTCTGCCCCTCCCCTGTTCATGCTGTGTCTCTCTCTGTCTGAAAAATAAATAAACGTTAAAAAAAAATTTTTTTTTAAAGAAAATTGTAAGGAGAATATACACTTACAATACTGTACTGTATGTATAAAAAAAAATCTGCATGTAAGTGGACCTGTTCAAACCTGTGTTGTTTCAAGGGTCAAGTTTACTATTGAATGACTAAAAGTGTTGATCACTCCATGACCAAACTTATCCCCTTCCTTGAGTGTCCTTGCTGAATCTCTATGTAGAACCTTTAGAGATCTCTATATTAGAGCATTCAGTCTTTGCCTGGCCGACCAGAGGTGTGGCTCTACTGACTGGCTTTGGGAATACAGACAGGGGACATCTGCAGATGGTTTTAGAGGAAGCCAGGGTCAAGAACCAATCTGATTTCACTACCAATCTGAAGGGCCTGGGTGAGAGGAAACTCAGGTTGGAGGCACAGAGATGGAGCAGTGGACTAAGATTGACTAGGAGACAACCCTGGACAGACTCTTGAAGTGGTAGATGGACAGGGGGCTTTCATGAGGCAAATTCATCCTCATCCAGGATACCCAGATTCTGAGGACATAGAGTATGTTTGGGTTGAAGCTTTTTACTCATGACTTCTTGATGTGCTCATCCCTGCCCCAATCCTCTCAGGAATTTGCTTTATTTCCTGCCTCAGGCAACAAGACCCAGGGAGTCCCCCAGGAATCCAAATAAGGTTCAGACTTTCCTTTCCCAAGCAGAGCAGCAAATTCTAGAATTGACTATGGCTTCAGCAGGTACCATCAAAATGTTGCTTCAGTAATTCTAGCTCCCCAGGACTCCCAGAAGGCTTGGGATTGAAGCCAACAGTCACAGGCTGAGCCCTCCAGGAAGCAGGTTTGTTGTTATTACTAACTCTTGGGATTCATAAGCTGATCCCCACAGCTTTTCCCCTTGATGGCTTCTGAGGGCATGGGGGTAAAGACTTCATGCTAGATAGTCTTACCTTAGGCTCCGTGAAGGCAGCACTCACAGAGCCTTTGAGCTTTTAAAGAATTGCCATTTTTGATGCCAAGTGTATCACTTGAATACAAGGAGTTTAACAGAATTAGCAGCAGTCTTCTTTGTCTGATGCAAGATGGTTTTTAACCTACAATATTTTTAGGATCCTGCCAGTGTATCCTCAGGCTCCTTGAGGCAATTAAACCAGGCCCATGGCAATATGCAGACTGCCTTGCCTACTTCGCCAGAGTTTGAGTTTTTTAAGAGCACTTTCTCATCCTGTCTGGAAGAGATGGGGTGCAGAGAGAGAAAGCTTTCAGTGGGGGTCCTTTTGAATTTTTAGTTACATACTATCTTTGGCTATAGGCCACGTTGGCAATGTTGTGACAGAGCCCAAGTACTCCCCAGCAACTTTATTTTCATCCAAACCAGCAAGGTTCAACTCAGTGGGCAAATCCAGTAACTAGAAGAAACTACATAAACTGTTAAGCCACAGGGAGCAACCTTACTAAAAGGTATCTTGTTGACCCACATGGAGAAATTTTGGCAATGGAAGACTCAGGACCTTTTTAAGCTTTTCGTAGAACCTCCTAGAGACTTCATCACTTATGCCAAACATATTAAAATGTACCCACATCTCAATTAAATGTAAAAATTTCCATAAAGTATTGAAAGGATTTTTATAATTTTGCTTTTGAAATTATTTGCTTATGAATGACTTATTAAATTTACAATTGACTATGTCTTATCACTCATTGTGCCTACTCAGAAATTCTTGTAAAACAAGAGAATCTAATCCACAATTTATTTGCATATGTAATGAAATTTTTTATGAATTATAAATTTAAAAACAAAGTTGACATAATGTTACATTTTGTAGGCAGTTAATTAAATGCTTATTAATTTCAGTTTGCTTTTCTGTAGCTTGGAGCCAATTCATTTTTTATTTTTTTTGTTATTTTGTTTTTATTTTTTACAGGCCCCTGGAAAGCTGTGGGCCTCAGGCACAGGACCTTTTGGTTCAACGGATAAAGTAGCCCTGAGGGAATGATTCTAACGTTTGGCTCAGAAATAAAGTTTTAAGGGTACAGGATTGTTGTTTCAAAGGTTAGCTCTGTCATGTCAAAGAGGAATAAGACAAATTCTGTGGTACTCCATAGGATGGGAGTGAATAAATCTTCACAACAGCACATCAAAGAGGCTGTCCTAGGAGATATGGGACCTGGAAGTGTTCAGCATGAGCTGGAAGATCTTTTCGTAGAGGCTGCGAGGATGGAGAGGGTCAAGGGGTTAGGGTCAGAGGATTTGACTTTAAGTCCCTGTGCCAGTCATTACCTGTGTGACTTTGAGCAAGTCACTTAATCTCTTTGTATTTTTGTTTCTTCATCTGTAAAAAGGAATAATATTTATTTCATCTGTTATTGTCCCTCACCTATTAAGTGGAGATGTATTCCTGCTTCACTTATCACAAAGGTTTGCTGAAGATCAAAATGAGATAATTTCAAACTTTTAGACAAGGTTATAAATTCTATACAAATGTTAAGCTTCATTCAAATGTTAGTTAGAATTATAAATCCAATTCTAGGATACAAATGGAACACCTAGTAGGATGGGAAGGAATCTTCAAAATGAGTCATTTAAAATTTGTTATTGCTACTGACAATAATCTTAGCATAAAAGTAGAAGAAGGGGTTCATGGGTGGCTCAGTTGGTTAAACATCTGACTACTCTTGATTTCTGCTCAAGTAATGAAAATGCTAAAGAAAAATGCCAGGAACAGATTGCCAAGAGAAGGAGGCTGTCTTCTCTGAGAATTTGTACCTGCAAGTCTGCATCTAGTGAAAAAATGAGATTTTTCTAAGAGTAACAAATAAGATCAGACATCAAAAAACAAAACAAAACTTAAAACACGTTGGAGAACCCAGTCCTACTTATATACAGTAAGTCAAAGCTCTATAAAGGTAACCTAATATGCACTTTGAGTTTTAGAAATGAAAAGATTAGAATTAACAGGATTAGAGCTAAAAGATACTGGACATTGAGTCCCAAACTCTTATTTTATGCATAGAAAGATGATGTATAAAGTAATTGAGTGACTTGCAAAATGCTTTCAACTTATTTAATACCCTGCCTGGTTTCATAAAGAATTTCAAGTGGATTATAAGAATAGGTACAATGAAATAGGAAAATCTAAAGTACAACCAATGCCGTGACCATGGAAAATAAGATGAAGTATGATGACCAAAGGAAAGGGAAAATGGACTTATGGTGGTAATATATAACTTTCATAGAGTTATTAAAAATTAACAATAAGTTTGGCTGAGTTTGCTCGTTAGCCAAAGCAAAACTGGAAATCAAGCCAGTGATGGAACCAGCATCAGAACGCCACCTTAGACCGGTTTGTTTTTTGTTCCACTTAAAAATTGTTTTTTATTGAATTTATTTCTTTAGGTTTTAAAATATTTTTTGTTTGGCATTCTCTTTCTTCTCTCCATTGGTTCAGTCTGTGGGGATGGCCTTTGTGAGGAGAGTGAGATCTGCTCCATGTGTCTAGCTGACTATAGGAAATGTCTACTTCCTGTAGATGCCTGGATGATGATTACCCTTCTAATCTGCTTGGTCTCTACTGCCTCTGCCTTGACCATTCTGGTAAGAATCAACCAACATTTCATGACAAGTTTTCCTTGGTTATTTGCTCTTTATGTCTATTATTCTCTGTCAGGATTTGATATCTATCTTCTCAGAGTTCCCTATTGTCAAGAGTCTTTGAAGTTATATAATCCATCCCCATTACCTAAAAATGAGGAAACTGAGATCCAGGTATGTTAAGTGTCTTGCCCAAGGCCATGTAGCAGCAACTAACCTTTACTGACTGTCTACATATGTCTTATTTCTCACAGCAAACCCTGATAAGTAACTATGATCCTTTTTTACGGATGAAGAAAATGAAGCACAAAAGGTGAAGTGCTTTGCCCAAGGTCACAAGAGTAATCAAGGGAGCTAGGATTTGAACCCAGTCTGTCTAGTTTCCAAGTTTATTTCTTTGTACAACCTCCCACCCAGGGTTGCCTCTTAAGATGATGACAGAGCTTGCATTGAATCCAGTTCTCTGTGAGTCTCATGCTCTTTCTGTCACATTTTAGAGAAGACAGTATTGGACCTTAAATTCCCCTTAGGCTGAAGAGGTGTGCAAGACTAGTCTTGGAATTTGGAAAGGTCTGCACTGAACTTGAATATCACTGAGCTTGATTATCACTGTCTGGCCCTGTTTTTTGGGGATTGTTTCTTTGGCCAATGGAATCAGTCTTTACAGAAATTTCTGTTTTTCAAATGGAGTCTTTGGTGGCCTAAAGCAAATGATTTATATGTATGGTTCTCAGCCATGCTATTAAGATGCACTGGTATGGGATAATGAGTCGTGAGGTGCCAGTAATTAATAATAGTTAAACTAATCTGAGACTGGTGCACCTAAGGATTGCAGAGTTGGCAGCTGGGGCTTCTTTGCCTCTCTCAGAGTCTCTGTGAAGGGACCAGGGCATGCAGTACATTCTGTATTGAGGGCATTATAGCTAAATGGTCCCAATACTATATCTGCCTCAAGCAGTGAACTTTAATGAGTATATCTTTCCACATTGTGTAGAGCACTGTACTTTCCTATTCTTATTTTACAAAAGGCAGAATATGTTTAATGGGAGAGAGCAGAGCAAGTGATGTTAAAAGGACAACACATACACACATCTATATCAATGATTGTCAGTTAATTGGTTACTTGAATCTTTGTTGACACTTGATATTATGCAGATAAGGGGATAATCGCCTCATGGTTCAGTCCAACATGGAATCCAATTCAATGGATTGGATTGGATAACAGATCAGCAAATAATAATTACAAACAAATCGAAGCATTCTTGTTTTTCCTGAAAATGCAGGGCTTCTTAAAAATCCTATTTTTTCCATTTCAAAGTATCTCCCCAACACTGTAGCTGCTCCAAAGTTTCTTTTCTCCCAGTATAAGCTACTGCCCAGGTCTTTACCCAGCTGAACCTGCATAAAGTTGCTTATCTCTTCATTCTCCCTTCTTTGTTCAGCTCTTCATTATATAGGTCAGTGTAGCTTTTTGGAAACTTTAATTTTCCTTCTCCCCCATTATCTTGGTTCTGTGCAATAAAGGTCTAGGAATGGATCAGGAAATTAAGGTAACTTTCCTCCTTACATGGGAGTGGGGGAGTGGTTTGGGGAAGACACTGGGGCTACTTCTGCATTTTATTTGTCCCCTGCCAAATCAACTTCACATGCATCCACTGTAGCAAATTTAACATCTCAAATTTTTACCAGCTCATGGTGAAATGTGTGGGCTCCTCCTGTCACTTGGTGTGTTATCTATAAAACTGACAACAAAACTATTATTAGGAAGTCTCAGTTACCCCCAAAACCTATATAGTATATTCTAAAAGTCAATGGTTTGGCATTTTCTATTGTTTTGGATTGTGGATGCTGATGTTTTCCTCCCTGGGATAGATAACAGAGCTTGTTGACATGGAGGCAAAGTGTGTATGGGGGTGTGTGTGACAGGAATAGTTCCTTGGAGCTTTAATAAGAGAATGGAAAGGAATTCACAAGATTGCTAAAGAATGATTATAGAGAAGTAGGGACAAATAGGAGGAAGAATAGCAATAGCTTTTGAAGGGCTAGAAAACAGAATAGTTTATTTTGAAGCCAGAAAATACAATCTGTCAAAATGAAAGATTGTGATAAATCTGAAATAAAGTCATGTGATATTTAAAAATTATATTGAATTCTCAATTTTTGTGTTCTCATTTATATGGCTTTTTAATTTAAATCCTTCTTAAATCCATTGTGATTGACTATGCTAATGGATACTGATGAAGTTTTGGGGTGATGGGGGATTTGTGGGGTCTGGAGCTGACGACCAAGAAAGAATTCTTAAAGACGTCTTTGGTGCAAAAAGGTGATTTTATTAAAGCATGGGGACAGGACCCAAAGGCAGGAAGAGCTGCACTGTAAGTGTGGGGGGTGACCGTTTTATGTCTGGGGAGATAAAGTCAAGAGGGAATTTGCAAAGAGACTTTCACATGCTAAAGACTTACTGGAGGCCTAGCTGTTGTCAAGCTAAGGTTGTTTTTCCCTCTAGCAAGGCATTAACATTGAGACAGCTAGGGAGTTCTTGGACTTGAGGCTATTGATGGGGTTGCCTTTTTCTGGTCAACTGGTGGAGACTCTTATCAGTTTAACCATTTGTTTTTTGTCCTTTCTTGTTTTTGGGTAGCCAGGAGTGTCCAAGGAATACCATACATGTCTCACCTGGGAGGGGGTGGGTGGGTGCTAGTTTGTATTTTGCCCTCGTACCATCATCTTATTGGTAGTCTTACTATTGCAAATGATGAATAATTAAGTATTGATTTTGTGCTGAATTTTACAGTTTTGATTAATTTTTACTGTAAAACATTTCAATCATATTTCAATTTTTTTTTAGTTGTTTAGGTATCTTTTCTTTTGAAAAGTGGTTTCAAAAGATGTTTTTGGATAAAAGTTGGAGAGTAGATTTCACTCACATCACACAAAGTTTGTAAACAGCCAGAATCAGGGTTTTCCCCCTATGTCTCTCATAACTCATGTTCACAAATGTGGATCAAAATTGGCTGACATTAGAGTAGTTAGGATCTTACTGCCTAGGTTCATGCCATTTGGTTCTGATAGTCTGGTGCCTCTGGTTCTTAGGCCAAACTCACAGGGGGTACCTGGAGATTACCATGATTTAGACAAAGAGGAGAGTTGGGCCAGTGAGTATTTAATTCACCTTCTGAGAAATGCTGACTGGTGGTTAAGATGAGCGAAAGATCACATTTATGTCACACTTCTAACTTTTGCAAGGACACTGTTGAAGGTTATAGATCTTGTTCTCTCTCTCTCTTTTTTTATAGTAACACACACAAAAAATAAAAAATAGAAAAAAAAACCCAGGAGAAATGGACAAAAGATAAAATCTCCCTTTGGAGGCTGATGAAAATTGTCAGATTAGATGGGCTCTTTGGGAATCATTACTTCTTATAATGCTCTGCAAATACCCAGAGAGCACAGGAAATCACATGTCAAGGTCACTCTGCTCAGCAGAAAATTTCCCTAATACCACATAATAATGAGCAAAACGAATGCAAATGAGGTTTTGACCACCAGCCCACCTCATTAGGACTATCTGTGCTCCAGCTCTACTTTTCCTACTTTTTCTGGGAGGTGTGTAGCCTTAGTTCAAAGGGCCCAGCACTTTTGACAATGATGGTTGGTGCTTTTCTGCTGAAATTCTTTTGGCTTAAGCAACCAGATTCAGGATTGGTGCCTCCAGGTTAGAGCTTCCCCTCTGTCCCTCGATCCACACCCCCACCCCAGTGGGTCTCCTCCCCCCGCCCTTCCCCAAAGGCAGATCAGATTTCCCCTTGGGATCATGGAAACCTGTTGTACCTAGAAAACCAAAACAGTGAGGGCTCTGACATTTCAGGCACAAATTCTGTCTTGATATTCAGAATGATCATGTCCCCAGTTATCTTTGGAAAGATAATCAGGCTCCTAGCTAAGATGGAAGAAAAATACTATCCCAGATTCATATGCAAAACAGAGTGATTGGAGTGCCTCTAAAAGATAAACTAGTTGAGTTTTTACCAAGGAAAGTCATTAGTCAGTATTTCCAGGTTATTTTACCCTATATTCTTATGGACAAGAAAGGGAACTCATATTCAGTAGGTGACTACTTTGTACCAGGTGCTGTGCTAGATGCTTCATGTATGCATTTTAACCCATAGCACAACCCTATCAGAGGGTGTCATGGGGTATCATTGTCCCCTTTTAGAAAGAAGAAACTGAGGCTCAGAAGTTGTCACTTGCTCAGGAACTTACAGTTGGAGTTGTGGAGTTGAAATTCTAACCACCTCTGACCTTAAAGCCTTATTCTCTCTTAAGAGGTTCTTTCTGGAAAAAAAATATAAATAAATAAATAAATAAATAAATAAATAAATAAATAAATAAATTTTAAAAAGTAAAAATTGTAAAATATACCATTGGTCACTTTGGTGCTGCCTGGTGTCCTTCCAGAGCTGTCTGTTTAGCTAGGAACTAACTCTTTAGGTAACAGTTGGAAACCTCACTGGAGTTATTGAAAGGGATGTTGGTTAATCAAATGTTTACTCTGTTGTAGAAGGTATTTGTGCATCTGATAAGGCAGTATGTGCCAGTAGTGGTTTGTGTATTGCCGATGAGAAATTAAAAACAAAAAAACAAAAAAAACACAAACTTTAACAGTTGTGTATTTATTTTAATGCATATTAGAAAAACAATAGCCAGAAGGCAGCTTGTGATTTCATAGATATTGTTTAGACATGGTTAAAGAAAATAAATAAGGTATTTTACAGAAATACATGAAGTAGGTAATAGTGGCCCCAGATAAAAAATTGTGATGGTAGCATGTGTCTGATGATGTTTGGGAATCATCACAATTAGGAATGACCAAATAATGTTAATGTTTCTCCCAACACTGAGGGACAGTGAGCCTAAGTAGCCTGTGGTCACTGTGTAATTACCCAGAGATTATGTTCTACAAAATAGAATCCCTAACTAGCTTTGTCTGCTGCCCAGCCCATTCTTGGGGCACCACATTCCACTGCCAGCTCATATGAAAGCAGGGAATTCAAATTAATTTGAGCCTTAGCCTATCCAAAATCTAATTATGCAGAAAAATGTAATACAACAAAAATGAAAGAAAAGGATTTTTAGATGGCCCAACATTTGGGATTCTGAGGATGATGGTTATTATAAATAACTGTATAAATGGCATCTGTTTGCCAAGAAACTGTACCTCTTTTTAATTCATTTTAGGCAGTGACAGAAAATTATTTGAACTCAGGTTCCAGTCCAGTCCCAGTTCCATCATCAACCAGGTGTGTGATCTTAGGGTGGGGGTGGGAGGCTTGTTTTTAAAGATACTTTCCCTCTCCAGAGCTTTGTGAACAACAGGTCATACCTATGCTTCAATGTGTTTTGATGACTTATTGGTTTTCAGAGAAGCCCTCTGATTTGAAAACAAATCAGGAACTCAGAGCTACATTTTGGGTAGCATCTGGGTAGGAGGCAGCTAAGAAATACTCAAGTTAGGATTGGGTTAGGCAGTAATGTTTAAATGATTTAGGAGACAGGAATATACGTTTACTGAACACTAAGTCTATTCAAGGCACTTTGTATCCTACCTCACTGAATCCTCAAAATCATTTTTATGGATAAGGAGATTGAGACTAATACAAATATTGAACGATTACATTGTATACCTGAAACTAATATAATGTCATGTCAGTTATATCTCAATTAAAAAAAAGAAGAAAGAATGGGGGGTGGGAGGGAGGGGAGAGTGGGTGATGGGTATTGAGGAGTGGACCTGTTGGGAAAAAAAACATTAAAAAATTTTAAAATAAAAAAAAAGAAAGAGAGAAAGAAAATTGAGACTCAGTTTAAGAAACTTGCATAAGGTCACCCATCTCCTAAATGGCAGACTTGAGACTGAATTCAAGTCTGATGGGTGGTAATCACTATGCTTTATTTCCTCTTAAGGTTTTAAATAGGCATGGGAGTGCAACCTGCAGATCTGGGTTCAGAATCCTGTAAGTTTAGTGCAGGGGACGAAAAGCAGTCAGCTGTGGAAGACCTTTTAAGCAGGCTGAACTCAACATTGGCAGAAAGGGGTGACTGATGAGGAAGAATAGATGGGTCATGTTTTTCCTGGTAGACTTGCTGGATTTAAGGGTCCATGGGCTCAGCACAGGCTTGGGGAACAAGTGCCTGTGCTCAGTCAAACTGGCACAGGTGGCAGCAGGAGAGCCTGGGGATCCAGGTATGATGTGACCAGACATCTGAGGTAAAGCCTAGATTGCAGATGGCAGAGTCTTGGGCCCAGAGGCCCCAGGGAGTCCACATCAGTCGAAGGCCTGCCCTGCTTGCTTCTTAGCAATTCTTAGGAGAATTCTGCATGTGGGAGTGATTGGGATCTAGAGACCCTGGTTTGGTCTGAATGGCTTTCTAACTGATTGGCTATGGAAGGTGGCTTCATTCTTTCTCTATTTCTGTCTCTTGGTTAAGAGCTCAGAATCCAAGTCACATGGACCCAGAGTAAATTTTTCACTAGTTGTGTGATCTTAGGCAAGTTACTTACTTGCTATCAGTTTTAGTCTATTCAACAGTAAAATGAGGATAATAATGGTGTCTCTTTATAGGGTTGTTATGCAGATTAAATGAGATAATATAGGTAAAGCACAGTGACTGGCTCAATAAATGTAATTATTGTTCTTATTACATGATAATACTTATGTGGGATTCAGTCTTTCCACTACCCAGTGACTTGGACTATGTATAGCCAGATATTTCATTTTAATCAACAGTACCATACCATTATTTGAGTTTAATCATATGTCAGTTTGAGTCTAAGTTCTTGTTCAGAATTCTTAAAGATTTGAGGAAATTATTATGATTATAAAATAGCCAAATCCCCCCATTCTCCTAATCCACTTGTTCTCCTCCTCTGGACCATCTCACAGTTCAGAAATGGACAAGGCCTCCATTGCTCTGGGCTATGTCTCATCTCTTAGAGGACAAAGGCCTCCCCTTGTGTCTCCACATACAAATTGCCCTGCAGGCCCCTTCTTGTTGCCTGCCTGAATTTCCAGGGAGCATGGAGGGTTATTCATAGTGGCTCTGACCATGTGCCTGAGGACATAGATATATTTTTAGTGTCTTCTCCCTAGAGTCTGGCTGAAAAGGTCATGCCTATCTTTTTATGCCTAATGTCAGCTTCTGAATAAACAGGGTGAACTCATTTCTGTTAAAAGGGCCCAAGCAATGTCAGGTTGTTGGTTCCCCCCAACCCATTTGGAATGTGATTTTGCTATTGACATGTAAGGAAAGTGCTTTGTAAACCCCAAAGCAGTTTATAGAAGTTCTTGTGAAGGAGGAGAGTGAGGGTGTCAAAGAGTGCCCTGGAGAGGAGGGGTTAGGTAAACTGAGGTAGCTACAGAGGGGCTGAACTAGGACCATTGAGAGATAAATATAGGGAGAGGTTTTGGGCAATGGCAAGATTTCCTTCTTTTTTATGGCGAAATAATAATCCAGTGTGTGTGTGGTGTGTGTGTGTGTACCAAATTTTCTTTATCCGTTCATCCATCAATGGACACTTAGGTTGTTTCCATATCTTAGATATTATAAATAATGCTACAATGAACATGGAGGTGCCAATATCTTTTTGAGTTAGTGTTTTTCATTTTCTTTGGATAAATACTGAGAAGCGGAATTCCTGGATTATAGAGTAGTTCTATTTTTAAATTTTTGAGGAACATCCAACTGTTTTCCATAGTGGCCATATCAATTTACATTTGCACCAATTTATGTTCCCACCAACAGTGCTCAAGTGTTTTCTTTTCTCCACATCCTTGCCAACACTTATTTCTTGGCTTTTTGATATGAGCTGTTCTGACTGGTATGAGGTGGTATCTCACTGTGGTTTTGATTTGTATTTTCCTGATGATTAGTGATGTTGAACATCTTTTCATGTACCTTTTGGACCATATGTATGCCTTTGGAAAACTATCTGTTCATATCTTCTGCCCATTTTTTTAGTTGGATTGTTTGTGTGTTTTTGCTATTGAGTTGTATGAGTTCTATTTATATTTTGGATATGTATGTCTTATCAGATACATGATTTGCAAATATTTTTTCTCATTAGTAGATTCCTCTTCATATTGTTGATGGTTTCCTTTGCTGTGTAGACCCATGTCTTTTTTTAATCAGGAATTTCATTTGTCTGCTATAATGGTTATGCAAAATAGGACTAGGGGTGCCTGGCTGGCTCAGTTGGTTAAGTATTCGACTTCAGCTCAGGTCATGATCTCACAGTTTGTGAGATTGAGCCCCACGTCTGGCTCCGTGCTGACAGCTCAGAGCCCTGAGCCTGCTTCAGATTCTGTGTCTCCCTCTCTCTCTGCCCCTCTCCTGCTCACACTCTGTCTCTCTCTCTCAAAAATAAATAAAGATAAAAAGAATTTTTTAAAAAAAGCAAAATAGGACTAAAATAAAATTATTTTCATCCTCCCCCCCAATTTCAATAATAGATTCATTTCACTGGATCTTAACCTGTCAGATTCCTTTTGGCATATTAGAAAACTGAGGGGTAATTAAGTGACTTGCCTACATTTTATAGGGGATGAGCAGCAGGGCCCAGACCTAAACCTTCTGGCTCCTGATATATTGCTCTTTCTGGTAAACCAGATTGCTCCTGCTGTGGGCATTAAGAAAGCTATGAAAACCAGGGTACTGAGCTGAGCAGAAGTAACATACAGCCAAGAAGGCAGCCTTTCCTCTCTGGTAAGGCGCTTGTATGTTGTAGATGCTCTACAGATTTTTCTTGAATTAAACAAAGTAATCCTGTCAGTGCCTGGCACCAAGTTAGTACTCCATAAATGGTTATTGAATGAAAGCAACACAACCTTTAACGGCTTAATGGAATTGACCATCAAAGTTCAGGACACATGAAAATGCCCATGGCTTATTTTCATATTTTCTACTCCTATAATTGTGGGTAGTTTCAACCCTGGGATGGTAGCAAGGCTTCCTGCATGCTCTGAGGACTCTGGTCTTAACCTCCATTCTGGGCTTGAATGAAGATGAATTTTTCTTTTCTTTTTTTTTTTTTTTAAATGTTTATTTTGAGAGAGAAAGAGAGAAAGGGAGAGAGAGTGTGAGTGGGTAGGGGCAGAGAGAGAGGGAGAGAGACAATCTCAAGCAGGCTCCATGCTGTCCTCACAGAGCCTGATGCAGGGCTTGATCTAATGAACTGTGAGATCATGACCTGAGCCAAAATCAAGAGTGAGATGCTCAACTGACGGAGGCACCCAGGCACCCTGAAGATGAATTTTTCTGAGGATGCTTCCTACAAACAAGGGTATTAAGCCCAATAAGAGCTCTGGTCATCCAGGTTGAGTCATTAGTAGACAACAAGCTGGCACTATCCCTGGCATGGGAGCCATGCAGTCTCCTTTTGTGATTAACCTACTGTAGCTTAGGGATGATCAGCAGAACTTCCAGTCCAGGGAGTGGCTAGACTCCAAACCCAGATCCTTGGAAGCTTCTAATTGGGCTCCACCTGTCAGGAGGTAATAGAGACTTACTGATATTTTTGAAGTGCAACTTTTTGATAAGGTAAATAGCATGTCAGAGCCCTCTCATTTTGCAGCCCAGTCTACAGCAGGGTTATGAAAGGTATTTATAGCTTTCATAACTATGCTCTTACTCCTTCCTTATTGCCAAATAATCCTCCTCTGATTTTGTCTGTGAATCACCCAGGACTTGGAGTCATTGTGATTGGCTATGAGAGGGGCTTCAGTCATCCTAAAGATTCCTAGATAGCTTGGGAGAAAATGATAGGATGTAAAAGAGCTGTTTTCTTCTATACACACACACACACACACACACACACACACACACTTCTTGGTTTGGGGACTTGGTGAAAGAAGTGTTAGTAGATGGAATGATATTTAGATTTTTATTTTGTGCCAGGAGTGCTAAGAAAAGATTACTGACATCAAGTGAACAGTTCTAGGAGTAGAGTGAGTGGTCACAGCTAGAAGCTCTACCAGCCTTTGAAGATGTAGAGACATTTACATCCCTGTATCTCTCAGTGAGGGAGACAAGATGCCAGGCACAGAATAGTTTTAAGGAGCCCTGATTTTGCAGTTAGGCTAATTCAGTTCAAATTATGCCTCTGTTGCTCATTAGGTGGATGACATCGAAATCCCGTAACTTTTGAGCTTTAGTTTTCACATTTGTTTTATAGGGCTGATGGTCTAAGTACTTCACTGGATTGTAGTACATTCTAAGTGTATAGATGGTGGCAACATTATTATGAATTCTAGTACTAACTAGCTGTGCAAACTTAAGCAAGTCTTAACTTGTTTGGGTCTCAGTTTCTATATTCAAAAGGCATTAGAGTAGATGATTCTTTATGTCAGTCAGTGTCCAGTCAGGAGATAGAAACCATGTCAGTTATTTTAACAGAGAAATTACTATAA
The DNA here is from genome assembly GCF_046562875.1 of Panthera onca. NCBI lineage: Eukaryota > Metazoa > Chordata > Mammalia > Carnivora > Felidae > Panthera > Panthera onca. The sequence goes on along the minus strand of NC_138351.1, from coordinate 55,855,940 downwards.
GTAATTTTTAACCAGGTAGTAGAGAACTGGAAAAACAGTGAACACAGTGGTAGCAACTGCAGAAAGCAGCTATCACCCTTAAGGCTGGGGGAAGAGAGGGAAGAAGTTGAGACTGTTAAAACTTAGAAGGTTAGAGATAGAGACCATGCTTCTCAGTTCCAGTAGGTCCTGGTATTTCTGGGGAGGGGAGGGTGGTACAATGTGGCTGGTGCTGAGAAAATTGCAAACAGAATCTCTGTGCTATAGGAATAAGCTGCTGAGGACCTGCTGATCTAATGGGAAGCAGGCAGGAAGTCGTAGGCTAACCCTCCCTTTTTTAGGTCTTCCTCTAGCACACTGTCCCCCACAACCTCCGTTGGAAAAGCCTCACCAGAAGCAACTGGCAATAAAGAAGTGGGTGTGTGCAGGTCTCATCCCTAGCATCACAAAGCTGAATGTGAAAGGGTGGGCTTAGAGCTGAGAGGCATCAGCTTAATAACTGGTATAATCTTTTTTTTTAATTTTTAAAATGTTTTTATTTATTTTTGAGAGAGAGACAGAGTGAGTGGGAGAGGGGCAGAGAGAGAGAGGGAGACACAGAATCTGAAGCAGGCTCCAGGCACTGAGCCGTCAGCACAGAGCCCGACATAGGGCTCGAACTCACGAGCTGTGAGATCATGACCTGAGCCAAAGTTGGATGCTCAACCGACTGAAGCTACCCAGGCATCCCACTGGTATAATCTTAAGGTTCCTTCCAGGCTAGAGTCTGTGGGTCAGTCTGAAGCCCATGAAGAACTCTGTGGGTTCTTGGAGAGTCAACATGGTGTGGTAGAATGACAATGAGTTTTGTAGTTGTACAGATTTGGATTGGAAACCTATCTCTCTTACCAGCTATGGGATGTTGGGCAAGTTACTTGGAATTTCTCTGAGCCTTGTTTCCTCCTCTGTAAAATGATGATATCAAAACCTATCTCACAGGGTTATTGTGATAACTAATAAGAATAAGCCTGTAAAGTGCCAGGTGGGGGTAGCTATTATTATTACTAAGGATACTTGTTTAATGAGTGTTGGCTGATTGGTTTGTTCCCTTTGTTGGTTGCACAAACTGATGTCACTGTTTCGTTTCTTCCACTCAGATGTGGCTTGCTGGGCCATGATGGGGAGCCTGGGCAGTGGGTCAGTGGGGCCAAGGAATCCTATGGTACCTGGGACCCCAGGGACAACATTTGTGTACTTGTAGGAAGCAGTACTTCACCCAGACTGGGATTTAGTAAGCTGGTTCCTGAGGGTGTGTTCAGTGCCAGGCAGGGACATGTACCCATTATTGTGCTAAGCTTGAGCTACAGCCGGTAGGCTCCTTGGATGCTATTCAAGTCAGCGGCAACAACTTGGTTTCCTAGGCAATAACTGCAGACTAGGAGAATCATTTATAATCTTTTCTTTCCGTCATCATAGTTGATGTCCTCTTATTTTTTCTAGGTGAGCTCTTAGACTAGAAATAATAAATGTAGAATATTCATATTATTGATGCATTAATAACTAATATTTATTAAGGACCCACTTTGTGCCAACTATTGTGCAAGTCCCTTTATGTGCATTACCCCTAATCTTGAATCCTACAAGGTCATTTTTATTTCCCCAATGTTATCTACAAGGAAACTGAGGCACAGACTGGTAAATAAACTTGCCCAGGGCTTTCAAAAAGTATAAAGTGGAGCCAAAATTAAAACCTAAGTTTCTTGGATTCTTTTTTTTAAGTTTTTATTTATTTTTATTTTTTTTAATGTTTATTTCTTTATTTTGAGAAAGAGAGAGAGAGAGAGTATGTTCAGGGGGAGGAACAGAGAGGGAGAGAGTCCCAAGCAGGCTCCATGCTGAGCCCAATGCAGGGCTCCATCTCAACGAACCATGATATCATGACCTGAGCTGAAATCAAGAATCTGACACTTAACTGACTGAGCCACCCAAAGCGCCCTGAAGTTTGTTGAATTCTAAGCACATTCCTTTACTATTAAGCCAGACATTTCCTAGTGCTGGTTAAAAGTAGCACAAATTTAACTTAGAAAATATCTGGATTTCTGGGCCACATAGTGGTAGATTACTCAGTAGAGCCCCTAGTACACTTCCTTCCAACTTTCCATTGTAATAACAATTATAATGGTTTAATGGCATTTGATTAACAGCCCCTGATGCATCTTTACCCAGCTTCTCAAGAAAATACCTAAAAAACAAAAGGATGAATACTCAAAATGCAAATTCACAGTTTTTGGTATGATTTAAATCTGCTATAGAGACTATTTTATTTGGTCACTGTTCTACCAATTATTGCAGGAGGAAGTCTATTTAAAAATATTCTCTTACCCCCATACAAGGCAGTCAGGCTTTTATAGTGAAACCACCTAAAAAGTACCTCTCTGACAAATTTTTCCCTTAAGATTTCTAAGTAATTTTGAGATTGTCTGCTACAAGCATCACAGGCATTATGATTAAGTAGTACCATTTCTCAGAAAGCCCAGCACTTATCATAACCATCCTACCCATTTTAACAGGTCTCAGATAAGTGTAGTTAGCACGGGGTTAGCTAGATTCTGCTTGATGTGAAAAAAGCTTCTGAAAATACAGATTTCCAAAAGTTGTAGGAATAGTAAAGGTGGAGTGAGAAAAACCATTCATGGACTACCTTTGTTTCACCTTACATAAAAGGGCAGCGCTGCTTGCCTCAGAGAAAGGTGGAAGGTGCGTTGTTCTCCCATTGCCTGGTCCCTGTCTCAGAGGCCTCAGGGCCATGCTAACAAAACAATTTTCAGTTACCTTTGGAAAAATCAACAGATAAGAATATCCAGGGACATTAAAAAAATAGTAGCAATGGGGAGCAATTTTTGCTCTTGGGCGCCTGGGTGGCTCAGTTGGTTGGGTGTCCAACTTTGGCTCAGTCATGATCTTGCAGTCCATGAGTTCAAGCTCTGCAGCCTGGAGCCTGCTTCGGATTCTGTGTCTCCCTGTCTGTCTGACCCTCCCCTGCTCATGCTCTCTCTCTCTCTCAAAAATAAATAAACATTAAAAATTAAAAAAAAAAAAAGCCAAAGAAATTAAAACATGAACCTAGTGTGCTCCAGTGAAAATTGGGATAAAGATAAAATTTGAATTGGGATCACCAAATGAGTAGAGTATATCCCCCTATCAGTGACTCCAAATATTTTTAAATTATTCCACTGTATGGTGTGTAGAATATTTTAATACATGTCAATCTAATTGGATCTTCCCAGGAGGATCAAATGCATTAGATATTTTCATCTTTTAATGCAGACAAATCTATAAATATTTTCCTTTTGAGTTTATCCATTATTTTGTGAGTTTATCCCAAGCTTATAAACTCCTTTCTAAAAATTTATGTCACTTTGAGTTTTTATGATGGATTATTTAAAGTATCTAGAATTAATTTAGTAAATAGAATGAGGTGAGGCTATAATTTAATTTTTCTCATACAACTAGTTTATTATTCCAGTGCAACTTACTGAATAATTCCATCTTCCTTTACTGATAATTGAATGTTATACAGTCGTTGTCTGCTGTTAACAGATGGAATGGATTTCATCCTTTCATCCTATGGAATGGATTAGAAGCTTCAGCCTTGGGGAGTGAACCACTGTTTTTGAACCTCTGGCTCTTGGGTTAACGTTTCTCCATAGCTGTGGTTTTCAGGGCTATGGTTTTGCAGAGCTATGGTCTTTCCGTGGAGGTGCCTCTTCCATTGTCAGAAACTCTTAAGTTGGCAAATCTTCCTTATCCTGAATGCCAGTGGATCTTCCTGAAACTTCTACTCATTGGGTCTTATGCTGAATCTAATCCATCTTCGGCTGCCATGTCACCCAGTGGGTGCTTTCTATGTGTCATTTTTTTTTAAATTTTAATGTTTATTTGAGAGAGAGAGAGAGAGAGAGAGAGACAGAGACAGAGACAGAGACAGAACATGAGCAGGGGAGGGGCAGGCAGAGAGAGGGGACACAGAATCCAAAGCAGACTCTAGGCTCTGAGCGGTCAGTACAGAGCCCGACATGGGGCTTGAACTCACAAACTGTGAGATTATGACCTGAGCTGAAGTTGGATGCTTAACTGACGGAGCCACCCATGCATTCCTCTATGTGTCGTTTCTACTCCTTATGTCCAACTACTTACCTCATTTGATGAATAGACATTATTATTCAAGTTTGCAGAGGACTGGGATTCAGAGAGGTTTATCAACTTCCTTGAGATCACAGAGCCAGTAAGTGGCTCAGTCAGAATTTATGCTCTTTCCAACGAACTCAAAAGCCTATACTTTTACCACTACACCATGCTCCATGCTATTTTTTAAAAACATTTTTCTTTATGGTAGTAAAATATACACGGCATAAAATGTGCCATTTTAACCATTTGTAAGTGTAAAGCTCAGTGGTATTAAGTACATTTCAATTGTTGTGTAATCATCAGCTATTTTTTAAGCATTTAAAGACAGCAGGGGCATCCATGTCTATTCACAGTGGGCCACAAGATCATTAATTAAGGCAATGGCTTGGTGAATAGTTATTTGGACGTGACTCAAATGCTCATCCGCATTTTGGAACTTTATTTATATTTATTATCTTCTGTCAGGAATCATAGTTCCCAACTTCAGGAAATTAAACAAGAATATCTCACTATTATGTTGTTAATTACATTCAGCTTTAATTACAATTGCTAAGTGATCCCAGCCTACTAGTTTGACATCTGGGTATAGCAGGCATACCACAGCAGTGGCAGACAGGTAAATGAACTCATGTGGGTTACCTAATTGGACAAATTAGTGGTGCTAAAGACCTCAGATGGTCCACTTTGGCCACTGCAGCATGCTGGATTTCTGTGAAGGATGGGTATCAGGATTCCTCTAAGTTTTCTCTGACCAGGATGAACATCCTTGTTTTTACTTGTACAACACAGAGTCCAAAGCCCTTTCCTGAGTGTACCACTTTCCAGCCTGTTGACTAACATTTCTTTCCAAGTGTGGTTTCTGGAATGGAACCTATCACTTCTATCCTGATCCTGCCTGTGCAGAGCGGAACACACCTGCCTAACTCTGGACAACAGGTCTCCATCCATGCCACCTCCTCCCTGTTGGTGGCTTCATGTTGCTGGCTTATGTTAAGTTTATAGTTAGTTCAAATTCCAAACCTTCTTCGTATATATTATTGTGATACTAGACCTCCCTACCTATGTCCTTGTGAGTTGGCCTTTTGGACTCAAGGATAAGACTTTATTTTATCAAGGGTGGAAAATATGTGCAATGCCCATGCATGTGGATCTTGTTTACATCCAAGGCTCTTTTTTTTTTTTTTTTTTGACAGAGAGAGAGAAGGTGCATTCCACCCTGGCGGGGGAGAGGCAGAGGGAGGGGGAGAGAGAATCCTAAACAGGCTTTATGCCTAGCACAGAGCCCGATGTAGGGCTTAATCTCACCACCGTGAGTTCATGACCTGAGCCAAAATCAAGAATCAGATGTTTAACCAACTGAGCCACCTGAAGATCTTTTTATTAGCACTTTTCCCCCTGAACCTGATAGGCCTCAGAATTCAATTTATTTTTTCATGATTCTCAAAGGGTTTTTTGGGGTTTCCTGGGTTAGGAAAAGGAGAAGGACTCTTTTTGCCCCAGATAAGGTGAGTTCTTCCTCAGGCATCCTCTTTCTGGTCTCAGAATCCTTTGTGTTTAAAGACACCATTGTGTCTAAACCAAATGCTTCAGTTAGTAATTACTAATCATCTCTCAGAGTTGGTACACAGGTATGAACCTAATAGTCCTTCTTACTTTGTATGGATTCATATTATGTTGTATTTCATATTTAACCCATCATGGCAGATGATAAATCAGGGAACATTTAGGAATATAAGACTAAGGTGATGACCAATGTAATAGAGCTTGATAGAATTAATATCAGAAATGTGTAGAAGACTAGAACATTGATTGCAGCAAAACTATAATAGTATTTATTTATTTATTTATAAATTTCTATCCAAGTTAGCATATAGTACAATAATGATTTCAGGAGTAGAATCCAGTGATTCATCCCCTATGTATAACACCCAGTGCTCATCCCAGCAAGTGTCCTCTTTTTTTAAAATATTTTTTCTTTTTTTAAAATTTTTTTATAATTTACATCCAAATTAGTTAGCATATAGTGTAACAATGATTTCAGGAGTAGATTCCTCAGTGCCCCTTACCCATTTAGCCCATCCCCCCTCCACAACCCCTCCAGTAACCCTCAGTTTGTTCTCCATATTTATGAGTCTCTTCTGTTTTGTTCCCCTTCCTGTTTTTATATTATTTTTGTTTCCCTTCCCTGATGTTCATCTGTTTTGTCTCTTAAAGTCCTCATATGAGTGAAGTCATATGATTTTTGTCTTTCTCTGACTGACTAATTTCACTTAGCACAATACCCTCCAGTTCCATCCACGTAGTTGCAAATGGCAAGATTTCATTCTTTTTGATTGCCAAGTAATACTCCATTACACTTTGGAGAAGTGTCTTTTCATGTCTTTTGCCCATTTCTTCACTAGATTATTTGTTTTTTGGGTGTTGAGTTTGAGAAGTTCTTTGTAGATTCTGGATACTATCCCTTTATCTGATATGTCGTTTGCAAATATCTTCTCCCATTCTGTCGGTTGCCTTTTAGTTTTGTTGATTGTTTCCTTTGCTGTGCAGAAACTTTTTATATTGATGAGGTCCCAATAGTTCATTTTTGCTTTCGTTTCCCTTGCCTCCAGAGACGTGTTGAGTAAGAAGTTGCTGTGGCCAAGATCAAAGAGGTTTTTGCCTGCTTTCTCCGCAAGGATTTTGATGGCTTCCTGTCTTACATTTAGGTTTTTCATCCATTTTGAGTTTATTTTTGTGAATGGTGTAAGAAAGTGGTCCAGGTTCATTCTCCTGCATGTCGCTGTCCAGTTTTCCCAGCACCACTTGCTGAAGATACTGTCTTTATTCCATTGGATATTCTTTCCTGCTTTGTCAAAGATTAGTTGGCCATGTGTTTGTGGGTCCGTTTATGGATTCTCTATTGTGTTCCATTGATCTGAGTGTCTGTTCTTGTGCCAGTACCATACTATCTTGATGACTACAGCTTTGTAGTATAGCTTGAAGTCTGGGATTGTGATGCCTCCTGCTTTGGTTTTCTTTTTCTTTTTTCTTTTTTCTTTTTTTTTAACGTTTATTTATTTTTGAGACAGAGAGAGACAGAGCATGAACAGGGGAGGGTCAGAGAGAGGGAGACACAGAATCTGAAACAGGTTCCAGGCTCTGAGCTTTCAGCACAGAGCCCGACGCGGGGCTCGAACTCATGGACTGTGAGATCATGACCTGAGCCGAAGTTGGACGCTTGCTTAACCGACCAAGCCACCCAGGCACCCCTGGTTTTCTTTTTCAAGATTGCTTTGGCTATTCAGGGTCTTTTCTGGTTCCATACAGATCTTAGGATTATTTGTTCTAGCTCCATGAAGAATCCTGGTGTTACTTTGATAGGGATTGCATTGAATATGTAGATTGCTTTGGGTAGTATTGACATTTTAACAATATCTGTTCTTCGTATCCAGGAGCATGGAATCTTTTTCCATTTTTTTGTGTGTCTTCTTAAATTTCTTTCATAAGCTTTCTATAGTTTTCAGTGTCAGTAGATTTTTCACCTCTTTGGTTAGATTTATTCCTAGGTATTTAATGGTTTTTGGTGCAACTGTAAATGGGATCGATTCCTTGATTTCTCTTTCTGTCGCTTCATTGTTCATGTATAGGAATGCAACCAATTTCTGTGCATTGATTTTATATCCTGCAACTTTTCTGAATTCATGAATCAGTTCTAGCAGTTTTTTGGTGGAATCTTTTGGGTTTTCCATATAGAGTATCATGTCATCTGCAAAGAGTGTACGTTTGACCTCCTCCTGGCTGATTTGGATGCCTTTTATTTCTTTGTGTTGTCTGATTGCAGAGGCTAAAACTTCCAATATGTTGAATAACAGTGGTGAGAGTGGACATCCCTGTTTTGTTCCTGACCTTAGGGGGAAAGCTCTCAGTTTTTCCCCATTGAGGATGATATTAGTGTTGGGTCATTCATATATGCCTTTTATGATCTCCAGGTATGCTCCTTCTATCCCTACTTTCTTGAAGGTTTTTATCAAGAAAGGATGCTGTATTTTTTCAAATGCTTTCTCTGCATCTATTGAGAGGATCATATGGTTCTTGTCCTTTCTTTTATTGATGTGATGAATCACATTAATTGTTTTGCGGATATTGAACTAGCCCTGCATCCCAGGTATAAATCCCACTTGGTTGTGGTGAATAATTTTTAATGTATTGTTGGATCCGGTTGGCTAATATCTTGTTGAGGATTCTTGCATCCATGTTCATCAGGGAAATTGGTCTATAGTTCTGCTTTTTAGGGGGGTCTCTGTTTGGTTTTGGAATCAAGGTAATGCTGGCTTCATAGAAAGAGTTTGGAAGTTTTCCTTCCATTTCTACTTTTTGGAACAGTTTCAAGAGAATAGGTGTTAACTCTTCCTTAAATGTTTGGTAGGATTCCCCTGAAAGCCATCTGGCCCTGAACTCTTGTTTCTTGGGAAATTTTTGATTACTAATTCGATTTCCTTACTGGTTATGGGTCTGTTCAAATTTTCTATTTCTTCCTGTTTCAGTTTTGGTAGTGTAGGTTTCTAGGAATTTGTTCATTTCTTCCATGTTGCCCATTTTGTTGGCGTATAATTGCTCATAATATTCTCTTATTATTGTTTTTATTTCTGCCGTGTTGGTTGTGATCTCTCCTCTTTCATTCTTGATTTTATTTATTTGGGTCCTTTCCTTTTTCGTTGTGATCAAACTGGCTAGTGGTTTATCAATTTTGTTAATTCTTTCAAAGAACCAGCTTCTAGTTTCATTGATCTGTTCTACTGTTTTTTTGGTTTTGGTGGCATTAATTTTTGCTCCAATCTTTATTATTTCCTGTCTTCTTCTGGTTTTGGTTTTTACTTGGTGTTCTTTTTCCAGCTCTTTAAGGCATAAGGTTAGGTTGTGTATCTGAGATCTTTCTTCCTTCTTTAGGAAGGCCTGGATTGCTATATACTTTCCTTTTATGACCGCCTTTGCTGCGTCCCAGAGGTTTTGGGTTGTGGTGTTATCATTGTCATTAACTTCCATATACTTTTTGATTTCTTCTTTAACTGCTTGGTTAGCCCATTCATTCTTTGGTAGGATGTTCTTTAGTCTCCAAGTATTTGTTACCTTTCCAAATTTTTTCTTGTGGTTGATTTCGAGTTTCATAGTGTTGTGGTTTGAAAATATGCACGGTATGATCTCGATCTTTTTGTACTTGCTGAGGGCTGATTTGTGTCCCAGTATATGGTCTATTCTGGAGAACGTTCCATGTATACTGGAGAAGAATGTATATTCTGCTGCTTTAGGATGAAACGTTCTGAATATATCTGTTAAGTCCATCTGGTCTAGTGTGTCATTCAAAGCCATTGTTTCCTTGTTGATTTTTTGATTAGATGATCTGTCTGTTACTGTGAGTGGGTGTTGAAGTCTCCTACTATTATGGCACTACTATTGATGAGTTTCTTTATGTTTGTGATTAACTGATTTATATATTTGGGTGTTCCACATTTGGTGCATAAATGTTTACAATTGTTAGGTCTTCTTGGTGGACACACCCCTTGATTATGATATAATGTCCTTCTGCATCTCTTGATACAGTCTTTATTTTAAAGTCTAGATTGTCTGATATAAGTTTGACTACTCTGGCTTTCTTTTGTTGACCATTAGCATGATAGATGGTTCTCCATCCCCTTACTTTCAATCTGAAGGTGTTTTTAGGTCTAAAGTGGGTCTCTTGTAAACAGCATATAGATGGATCTTGTTTTCTTATCCATTCTGTTACCCTATGTCTTTTAGTTGGAGCATTGAGTCCATTGACGTCTAGAGTGAGTACTGAAAGATGGGAATTTATTGCCATTATGATGCTTGTAGAGTTGGAGTTTCTGGTGGTGTTCTCTGGTCCTTTCTAAATTTTTTTTTTAATGTTTATTTATTTTTGAGAGAGACAGAGACAGAATGCGAGTGGGTTAGGGGCAGAAAGAGAGGGAGACGCAGAAGCAGAAGCAGAAGCAGGTTCCAGGCTCTGAGCTGTCAGCACAGAGCCCAATGCAGGGCTCGAACTCACAAGCCGCGAGATCATGACCCGAGTCAAAGTCAGACGCCCAGCCGACTGAGCCACCCAGGCGCCCGTCTCTAGTCCTAATCTTTGTTGCTTTTGGTATATATATATATGTATATATATATATATATATTTTTTTTTTTCATCTTTTCTCCCCTCAGAGAGTCCCCCTTAAAATTTCTTGCAGGGCTGGTTTAGTGGTCACAAACTCCTTTAATTTTTGTTTGTCGAGAAACTTTTGATCTCTCCTTCTATTTTGAATGACAGCCTTTCTGGATAAAGAATTATTGGGTGCATATTTTTCTGATTTAGCACATTGAATATATCCTGCCACTCCTTTCTGGCCTGTCAAGTTTCTGTGGATAAGGCTGTTGCAAACCTGATCTGTCTTCCCTTGTAGGTTAGGGACTTTTTTCCCCTTGATGCTTTCATGATCCTCTCCTTGCCTGAGAATTTGTGAATTTGACTATCACGTACCTTTATGGTCGGTTTTGTTGAACCTAATGGGGGTCCTCTGTGCTTCCTGGATTTTGATGTCTGCATCTTTCCCCAGGTTAGGAAAGTTTTCTGCTATGATATGCTAACATAACCCTTTTACTCCTATTTCTCTCTGTTCCTTTTCTGGGACCCCTATGATTCTGATGTTGTTCCTTTTTAATGAGTCACTGATTTCTCTAATTCTTAAATCGTGCTCTTTTGCCTTAATCTTTCTCTTTTTTTCTGCTTCATTATTCTCCATAAGTTTGTCCTCTATATCGCTGATTCTCTGTTCTGCCTCATCCATCCTTGCCACCACAGAATCCATCCGTGATTGCAGCTCAGTTATAACATATTTTATTTCATCCTGACTAGTTTTACTTCTTTTATCTCCACAGAAAGGGACTCTAGTCTATCTTTGACTCCAACTAATATTCTTATTATCGTGATTCTAAATTCTGGTTCAGACATCTTGCTTGTATCTGTGTTGGTTAAATCCCTGGCTGTCATTTATTTGTGGTCTTTCTTTTGGGGTTAATTCCTTCATTTCATCATTTTGAAGGGAGAAAAGAAATTAATAATGTAGAAAAATTAAAATTAAAAAAATATTAAAATTTAAAAAATATTAAAATTAAAAAATTAAAAACACACACATAAAAAATCGAATAAATGGTGCTAGATCCTAGGTGTGTTTTGGCCTGGGTAAACAAAAATTAAAGGAAAACATTTTTAATAAAAATTGAAAATAAAAATGAATTTTTTCTCTTTCTGTATTCAAGAAAAAGAAAGGAGTGAAAAAGAGAAAAAAAATTGAATAGATGGACCTGCTGATAGATTGAAATACGACTGAAATTACCTCATTTTCCCCTAGAAGTCAGACTATGAAGTGCTTTATAGTCCATAAACTAAGCAGGTGGTGAGACTTGTGTTCTTCAAGACTGAGGTTGGCCCAGTTGGGCGGGGCTTAGTGTAATGGCTCCATTCTCCACTAGATGGCGCTGCTAGCCTAGTGGGGTGGATTGTTGTGGCGCTCATAGGTGCGTATGCTCATGCGCGGGAGCAGTGAGCATGGCGTCACCCAGGTACCCAGTCTCTAGTATTGGAACTCTGCTCTTCCCGATCAGCAGTCGTGCACCTGTACTCTGTCTTCAGCTTTCGTCCAGTTCCCACTTTTTCACTGTCCGTGACCAAGCTCCAGGCAGCACCTCTCTCCTGAGTTTTGTCTCAGATGCGGCTGTTTTCCGCGGCTCCTTACTTCTGAAGGACTGCGACTTTGACCCATTCCGCCCCTCTGCGGGAGGGTCTCACCGATCAATGGCCGAATGTCGGCTGCACCCAGGAACGCTTGCTGGACCCTGCTGCTGCTGATGCCCTGAGCCTGTGGACAGGTGCCAGCCCGCCCGAGAAAGTTTACGAGATAGTGTAGCAGCAGCGTTTCAGGGATTATTTGAAAATCGCAACACACATCTGGCACCAGGCTTCACCCTTAATGACCTTGTTCCAGCACTAGCAAATGCGGCCGTTCTCTGGGGTCTGCTGGGCCTCAACAGTCTCTACCAAATGTTCTTCCAGCAGTGGAACCGCTTTTCTGTGTGTGGCCCAAGAACCTCCCAGACCCCGCTGTGCTCCTGGGGATTCGCCCTTCCCACCAGAGCACCACCAGGTATTGAGCTGCGGAGTTGCTGACTCTGTGCTCCCCCTGTTTATGGTCTTAATGGAATTTAAACTCTCTCCTTTCTCCTTTCTCCCTTTTTTAGTTTAGTCCCTGCGGCTGTTTCCAATTTTCCACTTTCTCTCCAGCTGCTTTTGGGGAGGGGTGCTTTTCCTGTATTCTCTCTGCCGTCTCTGTCCTCTCTCCACCCGCAAAAGCGGCTCCCTGCCTGCTGCGGCTTCTCGCTTCCCAAGTTCACCTCTCTGTGCCACGTACCTGCTGAATTCTTTGGCTTAGGTTGTGCAGATTGTTGTGTTAATCCTCACATCAGTTTTCTAGGTGTGCAGGATGGTTTAGTGTTGGGCTGACTGTATTTCATGGATGCGAGACACACAAAAAACTTCCATGCTGTTCTGCCATCTTGGCTCCCCCCAAGTGTCCTCTTTAATGTCGCCCATTAAGCCCATCCCTCCACCCCAAAACCCCTCCAGCACCCCTCAGTTCTCTGTATTTAAGAGTCTCTTCTGTATTTATTTATTTATTTATTTATTTATTTATTTATTTATTTATTTAAGGTTTATTTAGTCTTAGAGAGAGAGACAGAGTATGAGCGGGGGAGGGACAGAGAGAGAGGGAGACACAGAATCTGAAGCAGGCTCCAGGCTCTGAGCTGTCAGCAAAGAGCTTGATGCGGGGCTTGAACTCATAGATCATGAGATCATGACCTGAGCCGAAGTTGGTCACTCAACCAACTGAGCCACCCAGGCGCCCCAAGAGTCTCTTCTCTTTTGTCCCCCTCCATATTAATTTTGCTTCCCTTCCCTTATGTTCATCTGTTTTGTATCTTAAATTTCACATATGAGTGGAGTCATATGATATTTGTCTTTCTGTGACTAATTTCATTTAGCATAATACACTCTAGTTCCATCCACGTTGTTGCAAATGGGAAGATTTCATTCTTTTCAGTGCCGAGTAATACTCCATTGTGTATATATACCACATCTTCTTTATCAATTCATCCATTGATGGACATTGGGGCTCTTTCTAGACTTTGGCTATTGTTGATAGTGCTGCTATAAACATGGGGGTGCATGTGCCCCTTCAAAACAGCACACCTACATACTTTGGATAAATGCCTAGTAGTGCAATTGCTGGGTCATAGAATAGTTCTATTTTTAGTTTTTTGAGGAACCTCCATACTGTTTTCCAGAGTGGCTCTACCGTGGCTGTACCAGTTTGCATTTCCACCAGCTAGTTCAAAAGGATTCTTCTTTCTCCACATCTTCACCAACATCTGTTGTTGACTGAGTTGTTAATTTTAGGCACTCTGATCAGTGTGAGGTGGTATCTGAGTGTGGTTTTGATTTGTATTTCCCTGATGATGAGTGATGTTGAGCATTTTTTCATGTGTCTGTTGGCCATCTGGATGTGTTCTTTGGAAAAGTGTCTTTTCATGTCTTCTGCCCATTTCTTCACTGCATTATTTGTTTTTTGGAATAGCTTTTATTATTTAAAAAGACTTCATTATTTTTAACACATCTAAGGACTTATTTTATTTATTTAGTTTTTGAGAGTGAACGAGCAGGGAAGAGGGGCAGAGGGAGAGAGAAAAAAAGAATCTTAATCACACTCCATGCTCAGTGCAGAGCCTGACATGGGGCTTGATTCCACAACCCTGGGATCACAAGCTGAGCTGAAATCAAGAGTCAGAAGGTCAACAGACTGAGCCACCTAGGTGTCTTTAAGGTCTTATCTTGTCAACAGATTATGCCAGAAACTTAGTCAATTTGCAAAAGTCATGATTGCATTTCCCCTCAGTAATTTAGCTTCTTTTTAATCCCTGCCACTCCTCCCTACTCTGTATAGTTGACTTTAGATTCAGGAGAAGTTAGGGGAATAGGCACACTGCTTTTTCCCTTTTTCTTACTCCCAAGACTAATGGGAAAATATGTTTGTCTTTGTTTCCCTCTTCAAATAAAGAAAAGTAGGGATCACATGGGGAGACACTGGGTTGGGATGACATTGGCAGTTTTGCAGAACAGTCCTGACAGTGAAACTCATCTTTTCCGTACAAAGTAGCCTGCACATCTGGCATTCACATACTGATCAAGTCCTAATTTTTCACCTTTGCAAGGGGCTCTGTGGCTTGCCAGTTCAACAAACCAAAGCATCACTGACTTCTTATATGTATATAAAAAGCAAATTGTGAATTATAAAGGAGTGCAAAAATGATCTTCTTTTAGTACACCATCGTTGTTTTAGTACACCGTCGTTCTTTAAAAATATCTCATCTTGCAGTCAGGAGGGGTTTCCTATGTGCCCTTGACTTGGGGCCATTCTTATGTTGATAGAGGATATTTTCAGAACTTGGTTTCTGAGAACTCTCAATTGTTAGATGTTCAGGTTGCTATTCATCTATTCTTCTCTTTCTGATTCTGACTAATGGGGAACACACATAAGGAATGAGAGTCAGAGGGACAAGTACCACTTGTTTCATAGGTAGACAAGCTCCTGATACCCACAGTAAACGTTGGCAAAATCTGGATTGGAGAACCTGACTCTGGTGTGAAGTTGAAGTGCATGGTCTACCACTCAGCCCAAATCTCAGTCATTAGATTCACATGCTCAGCCACATGACAGAGTGAGTCAGCGAGCAAAGGCCTGCAGAGAAGATATAAAGTCACTTATCTAAGCATCTGCATAGCAGGATCACAAGTCTGCCACATTCACCCCGTCAAGGGGTTGAACAAGAAGAGTGGCAGACTTGACCCACCTACGAAGGACTGCCCAGAGGTGCCTGCCATATGGAGCAGAAATGGAACAGTGGTCTTTGATACAGTAATGCTGCCCACCAGTAATTGCAGCACACACTGTGTAACCCATCAGATAGTCCACTCAGTCAGTGGAAAGTGAATCAGGGGTGGGAAAGACTAGAACATTCCATTCAATCCTCCTAAAAGAGGGGAAAGGGGATGGAAGTCCCTTCAGCTACCAGCTGATACAACAAGCCTAAATATTCCTCTCCTCAACAGTATCAGTTTTGAAAAGTAATGTTCTCGTGCTATCCCTTAGAAGATGTTTCATTTGTGATCTAATCCAAGGATTAATGATTGGGGAAACAACCTTTAAGCTGAAAAGATGGTGAAATTTTGATTGGAGAAAAATGTTATGTTTGGAAAACTCCCCACAGAACATCTGTATGTCAATCCTTGGTTTATGCAAAGCAGCACGTGTGCCTCTGTGCTGATGGTGCAAATGTAGTAATTAACCACACAGAAATGCCAGCCACAACTGGGATTTGGGGAGAACCTTCTTCCTCTCCAGGAGTGGGGGGTTGGGGACTCCAACTTAAAGAGAAACAAATGTATGAGAGACAGGTGTGGGAAGTACTGAAAAGTCTGTGACTACCTGGCTTGAGAAAATTGCCTTTGTTTCCAAAGCAACGTTTTTGGGAAAAACAAAACTTTCCTCAATTTGAGAATTTTCTCTTTGTTTTTGTATTTTCTATTGGAATACACTATGGCAATGTTAAAAAACCATGAATGGATTTTGGAAATTGCAGAATCAGTCTTAGCATCTGGTCTCTTATCTATGGGGGACCTTGGCCAATTTACTTAATTTCTCTGAGACTCAGTTTCCTCCTTTAGAATGGAGATAATCATACCTAATAGTGAGGGTTGTTGTGCAGATTAGAGATATTAAAGGTACAGTACCTGGCCCAGAATGAATTGTGATGATGATGGTATGTATTTTTTCTAAATACTTAATTTTGCATCACAACAGGTGGATTTGCAAGCTTTATTTATATACAACACTAAATCCAGGAGGATATTTGTTCTTTTATGTGCTCAGAAATACTAGATCAGATTTTAAAGTGGGAATTAGGAGACCATGTTCCAGATAAATCCTTTCTGGTTTGTGTTATTGATTTTCCCAGAGAATTAGATCATCCAAACGTTTGCAGATTCATTGAAGTCTGCATTAAAGTGCCAGATATGGTTATTGTGACAAAATACTGCCCAAAGGGAAGCTTGGTGGATGTTCTGCTCAACAATGACATTCCTGTCAACTGGAGTTTCCAGTAAGAGCCAGGCATTTGAGTGGTAGGAAACAGAAACTAGTGAAATTCTACAACAAACCCTATTTCCATCATTGTTCCCAAGGATCTACTGTCATCTGAATGCATTATCTTGAAGGAGGATTTATGTTATGTCTTGAGACATGGATGGGAATGGGTGGGTCATTATATCTAGACAGGGAGGGGTAGGAAGGATTTTGAACTAGGCACATCCAATGGTGCTAGAAAAGATGTAGCTGGAGATGCTAGTAGAAAATCCTGTTTCATATCTAAAGAGTACATCTACAAGCAAGAGCAAGGAGTCTTTCCAAGTAGTAGGCACATTCTAGGTCTAATTAATTTACCTAACAACTACTGTGCTGGACACTTAAGGCTACAAAAATAAATAAGAAATATTCCCTGCCTTCAAGAACATCTTGTTTTGGTGGGAAAGACAAATAAGCCGAGTTATAGAACAGTTGATAGAAGTCTTAAGAGTGTCATGTGCATGGGAGTAGCATCTAGTCCAGATTGGGTATGGGGAATGGGCCATGTGGAGATGAGCTGAGAAAGAGTACAAGTTTGCTAGGAAAAAGGGCCAACAGAGGTAATTGTAAAGAGAGGGAATAGTGTGTGTGTAAAATCTAAGAGAAGATGGTCCCATCTAGGATTGTTAATAGGTTAGTATGGCCAGAGCTCTGAGATGAGGGCAGAGGTGAGTGGTAGGAGTGGTGAGAAATGAGACAAGAAAGATAAGTAGGTAGTCCTGAAATGGGCCAAAGTAAATAAGATAATTTAGTATATGAAAAAAAAAATGGAGTTTCAAATAAGTGAAGAAAGGAGAGATTGTTGGAATAAAGGATTCAGGATGACTGTCTAACCATTTGGCAAAAATAATATTAGACCCCCAGTGCACACCTTTAACCAAAATTAATTTGAGGTTAGCTTTAATTTTCAGTATGAAAACTGAAACTTTAAAAGTACTAGAAGAAGGGGCGCCTGGATGGCTCAGTTGGTTAAGCGTCTGACTTTGGCCCAGGTCATGATCTCTGCTGTCAGCACAGAGACTGCTTTGGATCCCCTATCCCCCTCTCTCTGCCCCTCCATGGCTTGTACTCTCCTTCTCTCTTTCTTTCAAAAAAAGAAAAAAAGTAGAAGGAAGGAAGGAAGGAAGCACTTTTATGTGATTATATAATACCATAGTGAAAATTAACAGGCATATGAGTAATTGGGAAAAGTATTTCTAATATATCTCTTACTAAGTATAACCAACAAAAGGTTGATATCCATAGACTCGTGGATATCAGCAATGTAAATAGCATAACACATAACTTCTTGTCTGTTAATTATAGATAAGTCTATGAACATTTACATTTATTTTAAAACATGATATGTACATGTGAATCAGATTTATTTGGAAGAAATATTCATCATTTTCTGGATAATTATGACCTCATAGCATTCACAAATATGGGTATAGCTGAGCTTATCTGAAATATTATCCCCACTGTCCCTGAAAACAGTGGCTCTGCAATCTGTGTAGATTTTTAATTTGCTCTAGATGAGGGATTTCACATCAAAATGACCTGTGTGTCTTTTTGCAGGTATGCCATCATTTTGATTGCCTCATGAAGTGACCCAAGCTTGGGTAAGATCTACTGAAGATTCTATTTTCAAGTGAACAATCAGGGAATTTGCTTCTCTGTTGCTCAGCAATGAACAGTGTATCCTACCCTAGCAGAGAACAATGTTGTGTCTGATTTGCTCATATATATAAGAAAGAATAAGATGAATACTATCTGTCTATCTATCTATCTATCTATCTATCTATCTATCTATCTATCTATGTTTGAATAGCTTATGGTTTTGAAAAAGTACTGAGCAAAAATTCCATACTGTAAAGTGTTCTGGATATTAGGGTGAGTTTCCCCATCCAAATCTAGGCATATTGAGTTGAAGGACAGCAGAACTAAAAATACTCTGGCTGCATCTGGAACACAGGGATCCTCTGGGATTTGTTTCATTTGACCATATTCCAATCATAATGATGTTGAGTGTGGATTTTGTTCCCCAGGATGTTGAGTCCTTAAATAAATTCTTCTCACCCTAGGATTTGTTTATTTATTTTAAGAAATTTCCCTCCAGGTTTATAAATTCCAATAGATCAAAAAAATTATACATATTTTCAGCAGAGATTAAAACTGTCATAAAGATACAGTCTATAAGAGAAATAGGAGATGAGTGAGGGTGGGGCATGGTTCCTTGAAATTATTTTTCATTTCACAATTTTAAATGTAAAACCCTTGGGAATTGTATATATTGACCAATAGTTTCATGTTATTCTGAATGCTGTTTAACAAATCAAAGGACAAGGGAATTTCAACCAAAATGATCGAACATTACTGACTGTTCTTGGTATGTTTAAATAAACGGAAAGAGGAGCAGAGGGAAAGATTATAGTATATAATGAGAAAATCTGCCTCAATTCTCAGATCAGAGGAATCATGAAATTTTGATGGTAATGGAGAATTTACTTTATACCAATAACTACACCGTTTGACTTCATACACTATTCCCATTTCCCCCAATTATCTCGTTACTACCCAGCTTTGATATATGTGTAAGTAAGCTAATTTTCAACAACAACCATGCAATTTAAGTGTAATCCTACAGAGACTAAAAACGAAATCAAACAACAAATTACTGTTCTTCATGGGAATTGGCTCATACTAGTCACTAGATTCATAAATATCTAAAAGTGGACTCTCTTAGACAAGTGCAAATGAGCAAGGTCTTTTCTATAATGAACACTAACCATATATGGAACTTGTCTATGCCAGGGGCTAGGCTGACGTCACTGTCCTCTGCAGAAGTGAGCCAAAGATGTGTGTGTGGGAGAGAGGGTGTGGGTTGTGCAGGGCAAAGGGGAATAAAGGGCCTAAGCAGCATTGTTAGAGCCGGTCACCCCATGTTGGGGAGCACTGGGAATGACTGGATGACTAGGATGGGCTCTTTGGTGGAGAAAGTCACACTTGATCAGAAAGAAGCAGCTCTTAAATGGTGGGAATGACATAATAGAATGAAGAGAGAGACAGGTATTGGTGGCAAAATTGAATTTTCTTTCCTTCATGATTAATTAAGGCAGTTAATAAGGGCTCAAGACTAGATCTTATAAGGAATGAATAACACCGTGTAATTCCAAATATTGTTTAACAGATGAATTGGTACACAAGTTAATTTGACCCTTTTTACTTGTCAGATGGAGGCCAAGGGGTTGAATCAACCATCTCAGTTTGTCACAAACTGGAGCTATTAGGTGGAAGTCACCTTATAGATTATTTATTTGTGCCAATTCATTTTCAGAGGAGGCAACGAGACCAGAGAGATTGATAAACCTGTTTAAGGCTCAAGCTTGCTCTCTTATTCCCATATAGTTCTCTGGTAGAAGGACACAGGTTCAG
Organism: Panthera onca; assembly: GCF_046562875.1. Taxonomy (NCBI): domain Eukaryota; kingdom Metazoa; phylum Chordata; class Mammalia; order Carnivora; family Felidae; genus Panthera; species Panthera onca. The sequence continues at coordinate 55,836,111 of NC_138351.1, read as the reverse complement.
TCCTGGGCTCTCTGTTCCCCTCTCTTCAATCCTATTTCCATTCGAATTTGGGTGACCTTAGTATCCATTAGGAAGATGTGTCCTACCCTGTCAGTTCTTTGACCTTCATCTTCTCCCATGATCTTATATTCTTCACCTGCTTCAGCTGCCCATTTCTATATCATTACCTATAAGTGGATCCCTTCCATAATCTCCATGTCAATATCTTACTCTTTGACCTCCACCCCCTATTTTTTTTAGTGAATTCCCCTTAGTTTCCCAACTCTACCAGTGTACTAGTTGGGACATCCAATCCACTGATCTCATGATCTCACTGTCTTCGCTTTCTCTCATACCCCATTTCCTCCTCACCTGGCTTAGATTCCATGGTCCATCACTGATAAAGATTCATTTGCCTAGAGTATTCTGCTGTCTTATCACAAACTGACAAATTACATATATTTGGTGGATTGCTATCTTTTACCTCTGGATATATGTTCCTTGAGGGCAGAGACTTTGTCTGCTCTGCTCCCTGCTATATTCCAAGTGCCTAGAACATGGTTGGTACATGGTAGGTACTCAGTAAATATTAGTTGAATGAATGAATAAATAAATCTGTGAAAGTGAGGGTAATTTTCAGAGGGTTAAATTATATTTTCCTCTACAGAGTGTGGCATATGCTTCTGTTTTGATTATTTCTAATGCTAGGTTGTTTTTATTTTTCTTCAATTCTTTTCTCTCCTCCCACAGAAGGAAGAGGCTTCTTCTGTTAGGCATTCCAGTGTCTCTTGAGGAGCTAATTACAGGGAAGCCTGAGAATCGCTGTCTTTGCCCTTCAGAGTATGCAGAGGTAAGGGGTGAGGAGAGAAAGGGGACTTGATCATCATCTGAAGCCATCACATCAACTAAGCACGAGTCCATGTTATGTCTTGGAAAGAGATATACCAATGAGTAATCTATTGCATCACGTAACAACTTCTTGGCATTTTTCTGGCTTTTCCCAGTCTACTTCTAAATAGAGATGATACAGTAGGCAATTGGAATATGTGCTGGGAACTTGGAACAGATGCTTATATGGAGATGGAAATTTGGGGCCCACCACTATCTAAGGCTGTAATGTAGCTATAGATGGAGAGGAAACCTTATAGGGAGATGTGGGGAGAGAAGAGAGAGCAGAATCCTGAGATGGCAGCTCAATTGTATTTCTGTAGACTTCTGGTGCCATTAAAAACACTATGACAAAGTGATACATATGATGATGAAAACATGGCAAGCGTGTTCATATGCAGCATGCCCCATCCACAGGTACAGCTATGGAGCCACAATACCCATCACTCTGGGATTTAGACATGTATATGGGTTTATGATAATTTGTGTAAATAATTTACTAAAACAAAAAATGAGAATTGTGACTTTGAAAGTTTTCACAGGACAGTGGTGGAATGGAAATGTTCTGCCAGTGATGTTACAGAGTCCTTTGATCTAGCCCAAGCCACAGCGTTATTGCTCTCCTGTGCTTGAAACTCCAAGCCTCTGGCATCCTACTATATCTGGGCTTTAGTTTCCTTATCTTTAAAAATAAAAATGGACACTACATCAGTGGATACAAGGGGGTAGACACAGGTTGCATATCAGAACTGGGATGGTTCCCCTGTAAGAACGAGTTTGGTATGTGATCTGAAAAAGTATATTGAATTTTATCATCAAAGTTCATATTTGTAAAATTTACAAAATTCGCATGTATAAATTTAGTAGTTCATGCTACTGAATGTAAACCTCAATTAAATCTTCCTGGCTGCTAATCTTCCTAACATTAACAAAGATGGGTAAACCTGGGAATAGATGATTCTAAATTGTTCAATTCTGCAGTTCTCTTCAGAATATCAGTAAATCACTGCATGACTGTTACTCTTGATTACTAGAGTTGATTAGGAGGTACAAGAAAACAACCCATCTCAAAGACCCACCTTTGAACAAGCTTTTAGACAAGATGAATTTCCTAACAAAGTCTGATAGAATTGACGATGTCTTTGGCAAATTTGGATGACTTCCCAGTCCTCGCTAATTGCACCTGTTTAGGTATCTATTTATCACAGCACCAAGGGCAGATCTCACTGGTGCACCCTTTCATAGCTGGTGTGGTTACTGGATCCTAAGGGGATGATAATTATAAGTGAAGAACCCCCTGTGGAAATCCCCCTGCCTTCTAGGTGCTTTCAAAGAGTCAGAGATTAATACACAGGGAGCAAAGTATTCCCATGAAATAACTTCTCTTTATGATGGATGCTTAAATGGAGAAGTACAGCGAATATGGAAGTACTTATGGCAGAAAGGATCCAAGACCTAATGCGTGATAAACAAAAAAACCACCACTTGCTCTATAGTAAGTAATGCCTAATTGAAATACAATGTCAGTAATAAAAGCTGATTTGATTAGCTCATGCATTTCTATTTAACTTGTTTCTCTTTCTTGAGAACTAATTGCTGAAGGCAAGGAAATCACACTTTTACATCTTTGATTTTGAATTCTGTGTTCTGCTTACATGGATTTTTAAGGGTCAGTTTTTGATTTTGAATTCTGTGTTCTGCTTGCATGGATTTTTAAGGGTCAGTTTTCATTTGCACTAGGATTTTGGTAACTCTAAGTGTCTTTAACAGAAGTAAATGTGCATTGAAGGTAGAAGACAAATTTTTACCTGTAATACCAAGGAAAGGGTTAAATGTCCATACTGGATCTTGGGCAGCTGTGCATGAATCTTGCAAGGAAGTCTCCAGCCTAGGGGGAAGTGGAGTTGAGAGAGCAGTCCTCCTCAGAAGTTGCAAGGGAGGTACTCGGGCAGGTAGAGGATTCCAACTCCAGTAATGCAGTATGAGGTAGACGTGGTTCAGAGCTTCAGCTCTGGAGTGAGACAGAAGTGGATTAGTGTCCCAGCTCTGCATTTTTCAAGCTTCATGATCCTTGGGAAAGTCACTTTATGAGCTTCAGTTTCTTTGTCTCATGAAATAGGGTTTAAAAACTGTACCAACTTCACAGGAGTGTCATATTAAGTGAGTTAATGCATATAATGCTCTTAGCAAGTGCCTGGTACAATAAAGAGCTTGATAGATATAATGATGATGGTGATGATGATGTGAATAGACTAGGATCTTTATTTGAGGGATCTGCCAAACCAAGGAAGCAAATAACTGGCAGAGAGGGTGACCATTAATATCCCCTAGTTTAGGTACCTGGGCAAGGTCCACCATCATCCCAACATATTGTTCTCATTACCTCAAGGACCAAAGTTTTCTGTCCTCTACCCTACTGGTTGCCCAATATGTGCCAAACATGGAGGTTCCCCACGTGGTTATTTGTGGAAAGCTCAGTTCCCTCTAGCACAGCCCTTCTCAATCGTGGCTGCATATTATAATCCTCTGGGGCTTTCATAATAAACTAATGCCTGGGCCCCACCTCTTGGACATTCTGCTATAATTATTCAGGAGGAAAACTCAGGCATTAGTATTTTAAAAGCTCACTGGTGGATTCTAATGTGCAGTGCTGCTTGGGAACTACTGACTTAACAGTTTAAAAAGTAAACTAAGCATTGTTTTAATGCAATGGAATCAGTAAACACCTAGCAGCAAGATAATTGCCAAACCCATAATTCTTTAATAACTAATTGGAGTAATTGGTTCTTCCTCTGACCTCTTTCCAGCATTTATACCACCTACTCCTCCCTTCTTTCTGAAGCTCTTTCCTTACTGGATTTCCCTACTCCCTCTTTCCTCTTCACCTCCTACTGCCCACTCCGCTCCCTCTCAGTCTTTCAGCAGCATTGCAACCTTCACACACACATTGAATGTTTGTAGTTTCCTGGGGTCTATCCTTGGCGTGCTTTTCACTTGTTCTAAACCCTTTGTGATATAGCTCCCACTCCCAGCTGCCACCATACCTGTATGCCAATGATTCCTAGTCCCAGAGTTTTAACTCTCCATCTGTCTTGAGATCCAGGTGTGTAAGTTCTAGCCATTGACCTGGATGTCCTGGGCTACCTACATTACAGTTGTGTTGCAGTCTTTTTACTTATCACTAACTGCCTTGAAGGCAATTCCTAACTTTTACTATTTTCTTTACATTCCTTCTTTTTAAAAAAATTTTTTTTTTAACGTTTATTTATTTTTGAGACAGAGAGAGACAGAGCATGAACGGGGGAGGGTCTGAGAGAGAGGGAGACACAGAATCCAAAACAGGCTCCAGGCTCTGAGCTGTCAGCACAGAGCCTGACACGGGGCTCGAACTCACGGACCGTGAGATCATGGCCTGAGCCGAAGTCGGAGGCTTAACCGACTGAGCCACCCAGGTGCCCCACTTTACATTCCTTCTTAATTTCATCTGTCCTTTCATCCACCTGATCCAGGTGGATCACCCTGTTCTACTATCCCTCCTCCCCAGTTATAGGCTCTAAAGTGTGAAATTGACCAATGTCCCCCCATTTCCAACTATTACTAAACTTATCAATTAAAGGCCCATCTTTACCTTGTTTCTTCTTTTCTCAGAGGAAGGGCTGTGCTGTTTGTTTTTCCAAGGCCAACCTCTTCATTTGGGTTCTGGATCCCATTTTGCTGACTCTTTTCATTTAGACATTGAATCAATACTTATTATTTACTATGTGCTAGGCATTGTACTAGGTAGGTAATACAGCAGTGCATAAGATGGAGTCTCTGCTTGTGTGGAACTCATAGTCTAGTGGAGGAAGGTAGAAAATGTACAAAGTAACAAATAGTTATATGATGTATCAGGTGGTGATAAATGCTAGAAGAAAAATAAATCCATGTGGGGAATGAGAGACTGAAGGGGACTGCAGTTTTCTGTGGTGTAGTCAGAACCCTGAATGAAGTGATGGGCATCTGGGGATAGAGGAAACAGGAGGCACATAGGCAGGCATGTGCTTGGAGTTGGAGGGACAGCATGGGGATCAGTAGAGTGGGACAGTGAGGCAGAAAAGTAAAAGATAAAATAGAAAGTAAAAATAGGGGCAGGCTTATGGCCAGACACACAATACAAACAGTACCTTATTCTAGCAGGATACATGTTACTTATGTGTGGGGATGGAATTTTGTTCATCTTTGGGTCCCCAGTACCTAGCCCAGTGCCTGGGTCATGGGAGGTACTCTGTATTGATTGCCTGACTGCATGTTGTATTCCTCAATTAACAACGAATACAAGAAATAACAATATAGCCAGGTCATGCTGAATTTTATAAGTATTTACCATATTACCAGGGTAGATTGTGAATATGTATCAAAAATGGACGATTGAGACAGAATTCCTGAGGGAAATACAAAAATATCACCCTATTTCTTTCACTGAAAAAATACAGATTTGATTCCACCACTATTATTAGCCTCCAATAAATATTCATCCTTTATCCCTCTGGGGGGGGGGGGGGGTCCCAAGCTTTCTGCAAGTGAAATGAGCACTAAATTTGCCTAGTAAATCGCTCGATTATTTCTACCCTGTAGCCAGAATGGAGATCTTAGTTGGTTGTTTCTTCCAACAGCTTAAAGATTCAAGTAATGTTAGACTTTTTAATCTCCCAAACCTGGAGGAGTCAGGGTAAATTGTCCATGTGACACCAAACTCCTTGTGACGAAGGTAATAGCCTGATCTTCCTGAACACCCCCATCCCCCAATCCCACCCAAAGTTCAAAGTCCTAGAGCTCTCTAACAATACTCACTGCTTGTACCAGCTAAATTGCAAATCCCTGCAAGGTAGCAGCTGGGCCTGCTTAACTCACCTTGACAGGTCCAGGATCCCATAAGAGTGTCTCTAGTTAGGGGAGGCATCGATCTCAATGACCAATTTTTTTTTTTTTTTCAACGTTTTTTATTTATTTTTTTTGGGACAGAGACAGAGCATGAACGGGGGAGGGGCAGAGAGAGAGGGAGACACAGAATCGGAAACAGGCTCCAGGCTCCGAGCCATCAGCCCAGAGCCTGATGCGGGGCTCGAACTCACGGACCGCGAGATCGTGACCTGGCTGAAGTCGGACGCTTAACCGACTGCGCCACCCAGGCGCCCCTCTCAATGACCAATTGAGTAAAGCTGAGTGTGAATGAGATCACAGGCAGAACTTCCGTTCCTCCAATTAACTCTCCTGGTTTCTCTGTCCCTCACAGCACCCATGACTTCATCTCCACACTGGCACCAGGGGCTCCAGGAGCTCCAAGGGCTCCAGGTTAGGGAATGTGCCTGGCTTGGTGTAAATCCTTCAAAGCCAGGCAAACAATGCAAACAATACCCTCCTCTGTATATGGAGCACAGAACAACAGAGAGTGTGAGTGGTGACAAAGGAAGGTCCAGACAGGAAGATTGGGCCCTGTGTGTCCTTTCCTTTGAAGATAATTAACTGTTCTAATTCATAGCTGAAAACAGGCACATTACCAGAACAAGTTGCTGATGACCTAAGACAAAGCCAACCTCGCCAGACTCAGAGTAACCCGGGTGTGTCCATCTTTTTCAGGTAAATTAGCATACCTGGAGTTAGGATTTCAACTCAAAAGGCAGAAAGATGGAGCAATGTACAGTATTACACAAGTTGTGCATGACTTTTAGTAGGTGGAGAGCAATTCATATCCGCAAAAGAAGAAAATGCAGGTGTTTGAGTAAAGTGGCAGTGAGCTTAGCACTTAGGCATGCTGTTAATACGGTATGTTGCTGTGATTTGGTTGAGTCCCTCCACCCCCACCACTGTTCTTTTTTTAACTTAAATCAGTTTCTTAGAACTAAAAGGCATCCAGTTTAGCAAAAACAGCAGGAAATTGCTTTAGAAAGATATACTTCTTAATCTTAGGGAATGTGTTTTAAAATCTGAAGTAAATAGGCCATATATATATGTTCTTCCCTTCCATATTGAAGGATACAGTGGCCACATCAGCGATGAGGCAGAACTGAGGTCATCTTGCCTGGGGTCAAGCTTTGAAAGTACAATGAAAAACCCCTAAGTCAAAGTTGTAAATTTTAAGATTGAAACATTCTAAACATTTTGTACAAGAGCAGTTTGGTGCAGGCAGTCAAAGCAGTCAGTCCCTAACTGGTGGCCAAGGGATCCTCTGTGTTTTACAGATGGAGAAAGTGAGCAGAGATTTCAGAAAGGCTTAGAGTCATGCCCTGTCACTACTGAAGATGCTCTTCTGGGGTGGGGAGTGAGAGGCAGAGGCAGAAAGCCTCTTTCTAGCAAAGAATCTGGTATAAACTCAAAGTAATTTATCTGAAGAAATGAAAACACCCCTGACATCCAAGAAATGAAAGATCTAGAATGCATGTAGGAATCAGGATAACAGGCAAGCAAATTAACCTCAGCCTGGGACTTCTCTAAATGAGTTTTGCACAGCCTTCTCAATCCTTGTAAATCTCTTGTTATGTAAACCCACTCACTTGATCAACAGAAACAGGGAGAGTCCAGATGTTAGGGGATGGTGTTCCAATCAAACAAGCTGCCCTAGCTTTGAATATACCAACACAGTCTGAAGCAACGGCAAGCAACACAAAAAACAAAAGCAAAAGTCTCCCCTAAACCAAAACAAAACAAAAAAACCAACCAGACATATCAAAAGCAACTAAGAATATTTTCTAAAGCAATTAACTGGCCCATCACTATCCAGTCTCCCTGGCTTAGAATTCTGAGAGCTTCACAAAATTGTGCTGAATAAGGAGGTACTATTGCTTAATCAGGTCTTGCCAATTATTTTGCCTGATTTAACTTTTTTCTACCTCACTGCCCCTTTCTGTGGCATTGTGGGCTTCACTCAGCTTTCTAGCACCAGCCCTCAGTATAAGGGAGTGGACAGGCTGCACTGGACAGGTGGATACACTTGTTCCTGAACAAGCTGCACACTACCTTTGATACAATTATAGATCATTATGATGTCTACAAAATAAGGACAATCAGAGTTGTGTGTGAGTAGCTGTTGATGAATGGGCAGTCCCTTAGACATAGAACGATATTAAATTGCAGTGGAACAAAGCTAGGAATTAATGGAAGTGAATAGTTTATATAAAAATTCTAACTTTCCTGAGTCATAATCTCCTAGGAAGCAAATCTTAGTAGCCTCCATTGTGCCTTTGACTTTTTCATAGTGGACACCTAGAAAATGTCTATTGATTTGGTTCAAGAACCATTTTTATTCAATAATAATGGAAACAAACTGGTTTTATACTTTTATTTTTGGACTCTCAGGCACCTAACTCATTGACCTCTAATCCCCCATTTGTTCACACTGGTATTTCCCCTTTCCCCTTAGCTAGTGAGGGAAGGAGGAGAATCTTTAAAGGGGGTATCAAACATGGAATAGTAATTAGATACAGTGATATCAATAATCATTACAATTTCAAATTTCAATTTTAATTGTACAAATTGAAACAAGAACAATGAAATGTTTCATTAGCCATCAGACAAACTGAAAATAAATTTTAAAATATTTCTCATTAAAAAATATGTACAATTCATCTATTCAGTTCATAATTGTTGAGAATCCAGTATGTGCCAGACTCCATGTTAGACTGCAGTTCTGGAGGTTATAAGGCTGAACATGAAGACAGGACTTCTACCCTCAGGGAACTTATAGTCTAGTGATAAATAGAAAGACTGAGATCAGTAACCACACTGCAGAAAGAGTGATGCTTCTCCCATTTTACCTTCATTACTTGGCCTACAGCTCATGTAGTTCACTGCATGCTTCACTGTGACTCACACATGCCTTTTATTTCCACTCATTACTGAAAAATACTGCATTATGGAGTTAATGTTGATGAAACTATTATGCTCGTACAATTGTTTTTTTTTTTCATTACTGTAAAACACTGCATTATGGAATTAAAGCTGTTTTCATACAAGTCTATGCCATTAACTCACATTTGCTTTGCATTTAATTTTATCTCTGGTTGGGCTTCTCTTCCCTGTGCCTCTAATTTAGAATCAATGAGCAAGTGTTTAGACCCAAACATACTCCCAGTAAATGATGAGGATATTTAACAGATCTGTTTATGGGTAAATATGGGGCACTAGATACTTAGTAAGCAGGGATGCTGATTTTCACTAATCCCTATATTTAAAGGATTTCCCTTCATTCACCAAGGGTAAGCTCATTATACAGAAATGTGAGTGAGGTCATAATACTATCTCTGATGGCCCTACTCGAGAAAAAAAAGAGAAAGTGGAAATAATCTTTAGGCTGAATTTGAAGTCGATTTTGCTTGGAGTTGATAAAAAAATGGATTAAGTATTTAAGAATCTAAGTTCTGCTCTGTTCTGCTTTAGAGAGGTGCTGATTCATTTGTGTGTTGATCAAGGTCTGATGTGATGCTGAATCTTCATACTATGATATTTTCTATTTGGTTATGTGTCAGCGTGAACTTGTATGCTTATCACATGTATTACCCCAGCACCAGACAGCAGTGAATGCCACACAGTAGAATACAGAATATACATCTACATAAGGGTAGCTTAAAAGTATTAGATTCTCTCATATATTTATTAATAAGGATTGACAAATTATTCACCTTTGAGTTTGGCCAGTGGAATTATTTGGAATGGTGGTCTTGGGGCTAATAAATTCTGCATTATCTCACAACATGTTAGAGCTGGAATACTAACAGTAAAACCACCATGTATCTAATGCTTAACCATATGCCAGGCATTATGCTAAGGGCTTCACATGGATTATTTTATTTTATTTTATTATTTTTAAAATTTTCATTATTTTTTAAATGTTTATTATTTTTGAGAGAGAGAGAGAGAGAGAGAGAAAGAGTTCGAGCAGGGGAGGGGCAGAGAGAGAGAGAGGAAGACACAGAATCGAAAGCAGGCTCCACGCTCTGAGCTGTCAGCACAGAGCCCCATGTGGGGCTCGAACTCACGAACCACGAGATCATGACCTGAGCTAGAGTCGGACACTTAACTGACTGAGCCACCCAGGTGCCCCCACATGGATTATTTTATTACAGTAAATATCCTCACAACATCCCTATGACCTATATATTATAATCCCCATTTCCCAGATGAGAATGCTGAGGCTCAATTACATGCCCAAGGTCACATAGCTAGCAAAAGCCAGGACCCAAATCTGTTTGATTCTAGAGCTCATGCTGCTGGCCATTCAGAAGAAGCTGCTATGCTTCTTCTCGTGGCTGGCAGAGAATTTAGGGGTTTACTCCAACTGAAGAACTGGAGGCCTAGGAAAATTGACTTTAACCAAGGTCCTCTTGTTAGTGGCACATTTGGGGCCATGACCTGGATCATGCCGTTTTTGCTCATGATGAAATAGAAGAATTGGGCTGTAGGGGCCTTTTCTTTTATCAATGTGCTAAACTCTGAAGTCACCCTGTATTTTTCCTGACTTTTTTTCTCTTATATCCAGTTGGCCAGCAAATACTGTTGATCCTTTTAACATAATGTCTTACATGAGGTAGAGCTCATTTGATAGAATGGTTATGAGTCAGGCTCTGCAGTCAGATTTGAGCTGGTTTTAAATCTCAGCTCTGCCACTTGCTGGCTGGGTGACTGGGGGCAAATTAATTAATCTCTCTGTGCATCGGTTTTTTTCAAGTGTAAAATGGAAATAATATTGTGTCTACCTTTTAAGATGGTTTTTAGGATTAAAAACATGTGGAAAGTAGTCAGGCCCTGCCTCAGGGAACGCAAGAAGCTTGACTCTTGTTCTTAAATCTTTCCCATTGAAAAGAAAACATCTTTGTGTGTTCATCAAAGGAATTTTCAGTAGTCGATTGGTATTGTTTTGTTCTGAAGCCCAGGATATTCTTTCAACCTGTAAACCCCTTGTTTCATGCCCTTCTAATTCTAGATGTTTGGGTACTGTGAGTATGTTTTAAAGTGTCTGTGACCAAATGAAAATAAAGCAGGGACCATGAACATTAAGAGAAAAAATGGGGACGCTTGTGTGGCTCAGTCCATTAAGCGTCCATCTCTTGATTTCAGCTCGGGTCATGATCTCATGGTTGTGAGATCAAGCCCTGTGTTGGGTTCCACGCTGGGCATAGAGTCTGCTTAAGATTCTCTTTCTCCCTTTCCCCCTGCCCCTCCGCCACTTGCTCTCTCTTTCTCAACACACACACACACACACACACACACACACACACCAAAAAATTGTGTATGAAGTATTCATGATGCCTGGTGCAGCATATGCTCTCAGTAAGTGTTATTATTCCATTTCCCTTTCTTAGCCTCAGCCCGGGTCCAGACCTTCATCTTCCTACATCTGAACAAGAAAGAGTCCCCTCACTAGTCTCTTTGCCTCTGTCTTTTGCACTACTGTGAGATGAAACTATACTTTGCTTATCATGTTCTCTTGTTCAAGAACTTAATTGCCTACAGCATTGTGTCAAAACTGCAAGCTTGCGGGCAATACTGCACATAACTAAATTCTTCAGCCTTTGCCCTGAGTTTCACCAACTGTACAGCTTGAGGGCATAATTCCCACAAGACTGTTGTTACTTCAGATATCAGGTACAAGTTTGGTGGTCCCAGGACCACCTGCACTTCAGACTAGCTTGCTATATATCTGAGGGTCCCCATAACTACCCTCAGTTTTGATAATTTGCTGGGATGACTACAAAACTCAGGAATGTTATACTTACTGTTATAGCCTTATTCCAGCAAAAAGATACAAATTAAAATCAGCCAAGGAAGAGACACATAGAGCAGAGTCCAAGAGGGGTTCAATGGCAGAACTTCCTGTATTCTCTCCCCATTGAGTCATGGACGGCAGCACCTCCTCCCATAACCATATGTGATAATACACACAAAGTATTGCTAGCCAGGGAAGCTTACTTCAACCTTTGGTGTCCAGAGTTTTTACTGGGGCTCCATCACATACTGCTTGTGTGGCTTTCAGTCTCCAAGTACTCCTAGAGGTTGGCTAATATCTTTAGTCTCATTTCCAATGGAGGTCATGACATACTGCATGCCCCGGGGGCTCCATCACAAATCTTATTAGACTGTCAGTGGCCAAAGCTCCCAAACAACAAAGACTCACCTATTAGGCAAGACATTCCAGAGGTCTAGAGATCAACTCTTAGTAGCTGAGGGCAAAGGCCAGACCTCTCTTTGGGTGAGGTTAATTCTTCACTACACAGCCTTATTTCCCATTGCTCTTCTGTGGCACATGGTTGGCCAAACAATGTAACATCCAAACCATCCCACACTTTCCTGCAGGTTTTTTTTTTACTTCCCTTTACGTCCTTTACTGTACTAGTTCTTTACTTCCAGTATGCTTAAATGTTATGCTTTTTAATGAGGCTTAGCTCAAGTCTTACTTGCCCCCTGAAACTGTTTGCCCCAAACTTTCCTAATCACCCATTTGTCTAACTAGTTTGTTGTTTGTCTTGTGTGGCGCTGTAGGCTGGCTTATATTTATAGACTTCCCTGAGCCCAACTGTCCACCATAAAGTAATTGCTTGTTAATAATAATGATTTTCCTAGTATCTAAGGCATTCAATGAAATCAGGCACCATTATTAGCTGTTTCTCATTATTTCTGATTACTTGGGCTCCAATTTAGATATGTTGCTACCTAAGTGAATCATTAGATCCTAAGATAATCAAATTCAAATTGAGCTTCAGAATGTTTGCAAGTGAAAAAACAAGTGGTAGATTGACACTTGTGGACCTTAATGTTTTCCCCAAAACAAAATGACCAAAAATGTTTCCTGGAAACCAGAACTTTGTGCTAGTCTGGTTCAGTGGTTATTTTTACTGTAGCTTAGTCCTTATGACCCCTGGTGGGTAAGGACCTAGAAGAGGCAGACAAGCCCCATTCAGAGAGCCCTTTTGAAAAATAATTGATGCCTTAAATGCCAATGCTTTAATTTAAATTAAATTAATTCTTAATTTATTAATTAATTAATCACAAGATCCCAGGAGTAGCACTTAGTTAGGCAGGACCACTGTCTTCTGGGTAGAAAGATGGAGGGTTTTTTTTTGTTGATGTTGTTGTTGTTGTTGCTGTGTGGACAAATTCCCTCACTCCCATCAAAACAAAAAGGCTTTACCAAAATATCTGAATTACTGGCTTCATTCAGATATGGTCTCGATGTGTTTTTCTTTAGACCATGCCTCGATTGTCATGACAACCATGTGTGTGTGTGTGTATATGTGTGTCTACTGAATGGTATCTGGAAGCAGCACCTCAACATCCAGGCAGAAATAAAGTGGGTGTGCTGAGCAGAGAGTGTCTCCTTACCTATTCAAACAATAATGTTAGAAAAGGTTAAAAACATCGTTTAGCATCACCTCTTAAATTAAAATTCTAAACAATCAGCTATTCTCTCCAGCAGAGCAGAACAATCATACATTAAGTGTCAATGTCTAAGTTCTCATTCTTTATTATATCAATGGCTATTAACGATTCCACCATGTTCTGATCCTACTGACCCTTCTTTATCAACCTTCTCTCCTCCAACTTCTCCATCCTCATCTCTTGGAGGAATCTCTAATCCCCCCCAGAAAGGAGATCCACTTATAGATTATACTGTTTGGAGCTTCTGAGATTTGGTCACATTTCTCTAAAGAGGGTCAGCTTTTTCAAGAGAGGTCATTCATCTTTGATCCAGGAAATCTACTTTATTCACGTTGAGCCTAGGACTTGATCTTTATGAGTTTTCTATATCTTTGGAAGCTCCACTGACTCTTCCAAGCTACTGGGCTGCTATTCCATAAGTACCCTTCTGATGGTATAAATGGTCTTGTGGAAGTCTAAGAATTAATGTTTAATACATCATTTCATTATTTCTCATGGCCCTCAGTAGCTTTTTCCCTGAGTTCCTGTTCTTGGTGTGAAAGGTAGATATAAACAATTAACTCAACTATGGCTGGTTGACCCAAACTATTTCTCTTGTTTGTTGTGAAACTGAGTATGAGAGGACGAGGCTATTTCAGAGAGACAGAGAAAACCAATGCTACTTGAATATAAGAAGCATTGACCAACAGTTGCCAAGAGGCAATCTATTCACATTGTGGACCAGAAATATTTTTTGGATCAGTTCATGTCCAGTCCACACAAGCTTGGTGACTTTTGCTCTTAAAGACCCATTTCTGGGAGTTTTTCTGGACCCTGTGCCCTACATGAACTTTCCAAGCTACAAGGAAGGTCCACGTAAAGGTTTGAGATGGCAAGCATCTATTAGTAGCCTTAAAAACTCAGTATGCTTTAGTTAACTCAAGTTTGTCATTATTTCATGTGTTTTCAGAGAGGGTAGTATCTGAGGTGCCCATGCCCACTGGGATCCTCCACACTGGGGAAGTAGTAAGCACAGCCCTAGACCAGGTGGGTTGTGTGTAAAACCTTTGAAATTCCACACAAACCCAATGTCCAGCTAAAAATGTGTGATGGGATCCACTCAGGTTAGGAAGATAGGATGTCGAAGAGCTTACCCTGTACTTCCTCCCATACCCCATTATGTATCAGTTTTCAGGGGAGACAATGACCCATCTATTCAGGAAAAAATAATAATATTTAAACTCCATGATTGTAATGTTTACATTCTGCCAAATATTTCCCTTGGAAATAAAAGCAAGGGAAGTAGATGAGAAACATTTATTAAGCACCATTTATTATGTGCTAGGTATAATGCCAGCAGCCATACATTTATATAACCTCATTTGACTCAAGGTTGAAAAATTATTATTATTTGCTTTTTACTTAAAAAAAGTTTATTTGTTTACTTAGAGAGAGAGAGAGAGTGATCAGGGGAGGGGCAGAGAGAGAGAGATAGAGAGAGAGAATCCCAAGCAGGCTCCACACTGTCAGCACAGAGCCCATCGTGGGGCTTGATCTCACAAACCGTGAGACCATGCCTGAGCTGAAATCAAGAGTCAGACGCTTAACCAACTGAGCCACTCAGGCATCCCACTTTTTCCTTTTTTTTTTTATTGAGGTAAACATACATATAGCAACATGTACTAATGTTAATTACATAGTTTGATGAATTTTTATTTATGTATACATTCATGGAACCAGCTCCCAGATGAAGACAGAGAACAGTTGCAGCATCCTAAGACTCGATCATATCTTTCCCCCACCTCTGCCTCCTTATATCTGTCAATACCACTGACCCCTGCTAGAGGTAACCACTCATCTGACTTTTATCTCCCGAGATTAGTTTTGGCTGTATTTGAATTTATATATACTTTTGTTCCAAATGCATGTGTTTCCATCCCCTATGTGTTATTGCCTGTAGCTGTAAAAGATTATTTTTTTAAAGAAAATCAAACATCCTTCAGGCTACAGTGAAGCATTCTACATCATGATAGTGATTTGATTGATCTTGTCTGCTGGGGAATTCAACTAGATGTACTGCTTAAAGAAAGCCAAATAGTTCTTGTATATTTATATATATAGTACATTAGAAGATAGTACATAAAAATACAATTGAGTATTGCACGTGGAGAGAAGCTATATAAGTCTTGGTCATTCAAACTGTAATGATATTCATTTATTCTGGGTTCCAGTTACTTAAAGAAGTGATTCTTCCCAAACCCTAATTTGAAAATGGGAATACATGCATTTAGGACAAAATTTAAAGGATACTAAGGTTTGTCTGCAAGTGTTAACAACATGGTTATATATAATAGCTCTGAACTAGAAACAACCCAAATATCCATCAGCTGGTGAAT
Source organism: Panthera onca (assembly GCF_046562875.1). Lineage (NCBI taxonomy): Eukaryota > Metazoa > Chordata > Mammalia > Carnivora > Felidae > Panthera > Panthera onca. Next base: position 55,820,461 of record NC_138351.1, on the reverse strand, counting down.
GGATAAATAAATTGTGTTATATCTATACTATGAATTATTACTCAGCAATAAAAAGGAATAAAATATTAATTCATGCAATAACATGGGTGAATTAAACAGATACTAAACATAAAGGTCAAATGCTAATTACTATATGGTTTTATTTGTATGACATTCTAGAAAACACAAAACAATCGTGACAGAGAGCAGATGAGTGGTTGCCTGGGGCCCTGGTAGAAGGGGGGGTTGACTGAGAAGGAGCAAAAGGAAATTTGTAGGGTGTTAGAACTGTTGTATATCTTGGTTTAGTAGTTACAAGATTACATTATTATATACATTACCCAAATTCATTAAACTATGTACCTGAAAATGGGAGAATTTCAGTGTATATAAAGCATACCTCAATAAATCTGTAAAAATTTACAACCATGCAAAATGGTATAAACAATGAAAAGTAATTCTCCCTCCACAGCTGTCTTTTAACTCCTTTGTCCCTTAGTCTATGTATCCCCACCTACCCAACCCTGTTTACCTTTTGTAGTGGTTCTTTAGATTTACATAATGGGTTCCTGGGTAATTTGAAAATTAGACTAAGAATATTAGAATTCAGATGTCAATTTTTGATTACTGACATCATAAAGAGGTTCCCAATATTATTTGACCATATGCTGAGAAGCCCAGTCTATTTCTTGGTGCCCCTTACTGAATGCTTGCTATGGAAAAGCCATTTTTTGCAAGGCTTCTCATTCCATTGTCACCACAACCCTCTGAAATGTGTATTAATATCCTTGTTTGATAAATGAGGAAACTGCAGCCTAGACACATATAAGTAAAAATGTTACCAGCTAGTGAATATACAAGGTTACCCAGCCAGTAAGGGGCAGAGCTGGGGTTCAAATCCAGATCTGTCACAGGCAAACACAAAGTTCACAATCCATAACACACTGAGCAATGCTGCTGTCTTGATTTGGAAGGGTGAGATGGAAGGAAGAGCCACTGGGTCAACAGAGTAGTCTGTGTGATCTTTCTAATCCTATAGTTGTTTCAGCTGAAACTCAGAACAACTCGACCTCTTCTACCTTTACTCCACTCCCCTTCAGATTCTTTGATTAGTACTAGTTCTCAAAACAGGAAGATTTTAATTTAGTCTTATTATATGAAATTCCTTGGGGCGTCAGCTGTTTTCATCTTTGTTTCTTACTCAATGAAAATTAATTCTGCTGCAAAAAATAAAGGTCTTACTTATGTGTGAAATGTCTTTTTCAGTCTACATTAAAACTTTATCAAATTTATTTTCCCCACTCTCTGCAGCAGGAATAGGGGAAAGTTCAATAATGAAAAAGCTCTTCTGTTCCAAGGAGCACCTTCTCCTTAAAATAGTACCCTCAAGGGACACAGGCAGGCAGACACGCTTACATTGGCCAAAAGATCAGCTGCAAGAGTTTTAGCAAAACAAATAAATCTTCTGAGCCCTATGGGTCATACCTGTTCTTTTGCTTTAATCTCTCTTCAGTTGAATCTGGCAAAGACAAGGTCAGATATTGGCACAATATTGGAAATGACTTCAACTTGTAAAGAAAAAGGAAGGAATGCAGTTAGACTGCCATTGCCAAAAACATTCCAATGCTCTTTTAAATTCTCTGGTATTACGCTATTCTCCCCTGCCCTCTTCAGTCAGTGGTCTGGCCTCACTCCTAAAGCAGTGCACTACAATACAATGTCAACTCCAGGAAATTCATGTCAAAATTTCTATAGCTAGTTGAGCATCCGTTCTGAATGTGCTTTTGTTCATCAGTGGGTGTGTGGGACGAGTAGACAGCTGGAATATTTTCTAAATGCAAAGTTAAATCTGTACTGTCAAAAAGTGCCAGCAGCCTCATATTATTGAGATTAAGGGTCCGCCAGCCTTCCAGCTTCCATGCTCCATGAGCAGGGACAGTGTCACAGTTGCTATTGTATCCCTGGTGCCTTAGCTCTCTGTCCTGCACATAGAAGGTGCCCCCAAATAAAGCAGAGCTGAAACAGATGACAGAGCCATCTAACCCAACTTGGTGCCAGAGGGGAAGTGTCCTCCTGTATGGGCTGGGCAGGAAAGGAAAGAGGCCAGCTGAGACTTGGACAGCCTGGGGAGTGTTTGCCCCTTTGCAATGTGGCAGCAACCACTTAGGTCATCTGATGGATGCCACGTGGTCCTGGCACTTCTACATTTCAAGTTTTTGAGAGAATTCAGGATTCTAAATTTTTATGTGAAATTTCTTGAATTATGTTATGCTATTCAGGCAAAATATTTGTCTACCAGCTGAATTGGACTTAAAGGCTGCCAGCTTGGGCTCCTTTCTAAGTATTTAAAGGATCTAAAGATTTATTTTGGTCAAAAACCAAAAGCTTGTTTCATAGAATAACTTAAAATAAGTTTTAATCACATTTCCCCCAAGTGGTGGTGCTTTCACCAGAAATGGGGCTTGGTACTAGGAGCTCACAAACTGGTATGGCCCCATTTGTTGAACTTACGCATTTTCCTTAGTGCCCACACCCCTTTCCTTCTCTTCCCTTTCCTCCTCACTGGGATGGTGAACTCTGGCATGCTCTGAGACCCTTAGGGTTTAGTTCCTACCCCAGAGGTGACTGGAAGCCTGTGGTCCATTTCAGGCATAGCCTGGCCCACATTATATCTTTTTCCTGCTCCCTTGGCCTCCTCTTTCTGATGGCTTTTCCCTACCAGCCTTTAAACATGCTTATGTCTCTCTAAACTTAAAACAAAGTAAAACAACCCTCCATCAAACCCCACATTCCTATCCAGCTATGGTCCAAGCTCTTGGCACCCTTCATCATCAATCTTCTTGAAGGACTGTCTGCACTTGCTACCTCCACATCCTTCCTCTATTGACCCCTGAAATTTGGCATTCATCCCTATCACACCTCTGATATGAATTTTGCCAAGGTCATCAGGGATTGCCGAAGATATTTCCCAGGCTTCTTGTCTTGATCTTTCAGTATCATTGACTTTGTTGATTAATTCTTCCTTCTTCATTTACCTAGTTTGACTTCTCTGATTGCTCATTCTCAGGCTCCTTTGGTGTTTCTTCTTCTGGGGGCTTAATACTGATGACCCTCAGAGTTCTAAGCCTCCTTCTCTTCTAACTCTACACACCTCCATGGATGATCTCAACTTACTCCCCTGGCTTATGCTGTGACCTATATGCTAGAGGCTCTGATGGTTTAATCACTAGCTCAGATTTCTCTCCTGAACTCCAGGGGGATTATCCCACTCCCTCAGGCACCTGCACCTCAACATGTCCAATACCGAACCCCATACTTTTCCTCTTCCAGAACTGCTCTTCTTCCTCTGGTTTTCAGAGAATGGCACCCCTATCTACCTGGTGGCTGAACTCAGAGACCTGAAAATCATTCTTGACTCCTTCTCCTTCACATCCCTCTCCTATCAGTCACCAGGTTCTGAGACTCTATCTCCCAACCATCTTTCAGATCTCTCCCCCTTTCCCCATCCTGATAAGACTCTGGGGAAGGTCACCATCATCTCTTGCCCAGATTATAGCAATAGCCTCCAAGTAGGATCCTCTTCCTCTAGTTCGTCCACCCCTCCTCGCCACTCCTTTATCAATACTGTAACTAGGTTAACCTTTACCTTTATTTTCTTCATATATATATATATATATATATATATATATATATATATATTTAATTATATAAATTTGTATCAGAGAAATTGTAACAAAAATCAAATCCAACCATTTCGCTCTTTTCCTTAAAACTCTGTGCTGTCTCTCCTAACATGGTTTACAAGGTCCAGGATAGCCTGGTCGGGGGTTAGCCTCTCTAGCCGGTCTCCATCCTCTATGCCAGGCCCACCCATACTAACCTCCTCGTAATTTCTGCTTTCTTAGACCTCTAGGCCATTGTGCCTCTTCCTCCATTCAACACTTTCCTGGCTCTCACTTTACCTGGCTGGCTTCTGCTTATCCTATTGACTAGGAGAAATCTCTGATGTGAGGTGTCCTCCCTGGCCTTCCTTGTCATACTGCTCTCCCCACATGGCTCCTCCCTTACAGTGTTGTAATGGCTGTTTAACTGTCCATTCCCCTCCTAGATTATAAGCTTCAAGGAAGGAAGAGCCATGTCTCTGTTCATTTTTTAAAATCCCCTTTCTGCAGTAGATGCTTGGCCCATAATAGAGTAGACTAGGTTTTTTTTTTTTTTAAGTTTATTTATTTTGAGAGAGAGAGAGAGAGAGAGAGAGAGACAGAGCACACAAGTTGGGGGGGGGGGCCAGAGAGAGGAAGAGAGAATCCTAAGCAGGGTCTGTACTACCAATGCAGACACTGATGTGGGCTTGAACCCATGAACTATGAGATCATGACCTGAGCTGAAGTCAAGAGGCAGACTCAACTGACTGAGCCACCTAGGCACCCCTAGATTAGGTGTTTGATGTGTGTGTGTGTGTGTGTGTGTGTGTGTGTGTGTGTATTAACAAATGAATTCCCAAGAACTCTTGAGTGACATTCTCGGATAAATGTCCAGTGGTGTATTGATTCCTGAAAGCCAAATGTGCTTTTGGTGATGTCACATTGGTAGCTTGAAGTTAGTCATGGTGGATGTATTTATACCATGAAAATTGGTAACCATTATAAATCAGGGCTCTGCTCTCCTCCTCACCCTGTCCCTAATGGGTTTACTGGCATACTGCTATATATACTATATATATTGCTTTATATATATATATATATATATATATATATATATATATATATATATATATATATATATATATATAGCTTTAGAACCCCTTAACAATGGCTTGGAAGTGATTCATTGTCCCAAACATACAATTTGACAATTTAGTAATAATAATAATAATAATAATAATAATAACAAATACCATTTATTTTTTATTTTTTTATTTTTAAATTTTATTTATTTTAAGAGAGAGACACAGGGAGAGTATTTGTGTGTGTGTGCATGTGTGCACACCAGGGAGGGGCAGAGAGAGAATCCTAAGCAGGCTCTGAGGTGTCAGCACAAGCCCAACTCGGGGCTGGATCTTATGAACCATGAGTTCGTGACCAGAGCCGAAATCAAGAGTTGGACACCTAAGTGACTGAGCCACCCAGGTGTTCCTAACAACTACCATTTAATGACTATTTAATGAATTGTATGGTACTGTGTACCAAACCCTGTGCTTAGTACTTTACGTACTCAATCTTGTTCAGTCTTTGTAACAAAGCAGGCAAAGTGGATATTATTAGTCCACTCTACAAAAGAGGACACTGAGAGTGAGATTTATCCACTCAGCTGGCAAGTCGAGATGGAGTTGGATGCCAGAGCTGACCACTGAGCCAGTGATCTTAACTCCCCTCTGCTCAGCGTTTCACAGCTGGTGCCTGGAGCTTCAGTTCATATTTCTCACCCTCATTTCTCCAAAGCTGTCCCTGGGTTTTTGGCTGAATCTCACAGCTAACCCTCTAGTTGATTGGAAAAATCAGCCACCACCCATGAATAATAATCTTGCATTAGGCTAACCGAGATCTTGACAGGCATTTCATCCAAGATTGAGAAATAACGAGGGTTGTAAGAACTGGGTGTCAGCAACAGTGATATTTTGAATTGAGACAGTGATTTTAGTTTCTTGATGACATAATGGTGGAAATTGTTCTTAAATAGAACTTTTCCACCTGCTGGGATAATATGGTGAATAAGTGTATTCAGGGTTTAAGTGCTGTAGGGAAGGTGCCAGCCAACCATCAAACATATGACCTGAAGCCATCTCCCCAGCATCCCTTCACAATAATGCTCTAATACTTGGTGGTTGTAGGGTAGTGGCTTCTAATGTGGAATCTAGATAATGTCCATACACAAAAGCCTGTCTATTTCCAAGGCTCCCTGAAGAGGGCAATGGGCACACTGGATGCTGCCAATGCTGCTTTATAATCACAGTCCAAACCTTGTCATTGCTTGAAACTGCTTCTTTTATGAAATCCCATTAGCGTCCACATACTACAACCCTCCTCTTTCCCCTCACTAAATCTCTTTGTTCTTCAGCTGCATCAAGGCTCCAGTGTAACTGTTCCAGTCTAACCAGCTTTCCTGGCTTACTTTCTTTCTTTCTTTTTTTTTTTTTTTTACTTTTCATCTATTTTTATTGCTTTTTTTTTCAATATATGAAATTTATTGTCAAATTGGTTTCCCTACAACACCCAGTGCTCATCCCAAAAGGTGCCCTCCTCAATACCCATCACCCACCCTCCCCTTCCTCCCACCCCCCATCAACCCTCAGTTTGTTCTCAGTTTTTAAGAGTCTCTTATGCTTTGGCTCTCTCCCACTCTAACCTCTTCTTTTTTTTTTTTCCTTCCCCTCCCCCATGGGTTTCTGTTAAGTTTCTCAGGAACCACATAAGAGTGAAAACATATGGGATCTGTCTTTCTCTGTATGGCTTATTTCACTTAGCATCACACTCTCCAGTTCCATCCATGTTGCTACAAAGGGCCATATTTCATTCTTTCTCATTGCCTGGCTTACTTTCTGATACAGCCTTAGATCCATGGTCAATCTCTAAGATGGTTTCTTACCAACAATTCTCAACTGCCTGGTTTTTCTTCTGTACTTGCTGTACAGTTCATATCTCTCTGTTAGTCTAACAGTTTCCACTCTCTTCTGCACAGTGGAGACTCTTATATAACCTTGTCCAATGACAATGGCTCCATGGAAAGAGCTGGTTTCCAGCATCTTCTAAGTTTCTCAGTGCTACCCTTGAGGTCTTTTTTTCCCAGATACCTTCCTTTCCAAATTCCCATTGTTGGCTGTTTACTGACTTCTCATCTCTTCTTTGAGCCCCATCCCCATGCCCTTCAGTCACTGCAGGGAGGACTAGATCTTTCCTTTTTCAGAGGCAATAGAAGTCCTTAGATGTGAACTCTCCCTTTCATCTTTAAACTTGTCTATAAAAGTATTTCTTTCCTTCTTTCCTGTTTTAAAAAAAGAGCTGCCCTCTCACCCCTATAAAGCTGATTCCTTCCCCTGTCCCATTTAGTTTTCTTAATTGTTTAAAAATGTAAATGTGATGATGTCATTTCTCTGTCTGACTAGACATTCTGATTTCTTGGTCAACAGTATTTTTTAAAAACCACCCAGGTGAAACACACTGTACACACTGTATGTTAGCCAATTTAACAATAAATTATATTTTTAAAAAAACCACCCAGGTGATTTGCTTGTGTCTTTTATGGCACTTCATTCTGTTCTCCTCCTTGCTCTGCACCTTCACTTCTACTCTCCAATCTTCAGAAGTCTACCTCTTTTCCAAACTTCAGGTTTCAGTTCAAATGTCACTGTCTATTGGAGGTTGTTTTCTGCCCCAGCACCCCATTTGCTTCGTTCATTATACATACTACGGTTTATGTTGTTGGACTGTTTCCTTGTTTTTTCTACCTGTCTTCCTACTGCTAGGCTGGAAGCTTCCTGGGGTGAGAGCACCATCTCTGTAGTTCACCACTGAATCCCTAAAGCCAAGCAGAGTCTGACATATTTGCATTCACTAAGGGTGTGAGGAATTAATAATAGGTAAGGAATTGCTTCTGATCCTGCCTTCTTATGGGGGCTTGTACCATTGATTTTCTTTTCTTTCTAGGATCTTTAGGTTTTCTCTGCTGATCCATTTTCTCAGTATAAAAACATACTCAAAACCTTTCCATCCAAAATCAAACATATATAGGAAATTTGTCTTGGCACCCCTCTTTACTTAACTTTAGTCTTTTCTTTTTTCTTCTACGAAGAGAGGAAATTTAGCCTGAGGACTGGAAAGTTGGGGTCTGAAATCAGATTGCCTGGATTCAAATCCTGATGTTACCTACTAGATTTGAGGTCCTGGGCAAGTTCCTTCACTTCCTTGTGCCTCATTTTCCTTATCCATCAAATAGAGATAGTAATAGTACTTTTCCCAAGGAGTTGCTATCAGGATTAAGTGAGGTACTGTATACCTCACTTGGGTTCTAGTAAGCACTCTGTAAAATATTAGCCATTATTATTACAACTCTGGATTCCTTAGAGTCATCATCTCCATTGACTGTTTCTACCATCTCCAACTTTCTGGAACCCCTCAAACCATTTAAATTATTCTTTGTCCTGCAGCATTATCTAATTCTCACTTCACTTGATCTGGTTGAGGCAGGGGACTCTACTGAGCATTGCCACCATCTTTCCCCTTTTTCTGCTTACAACTTGCTTTTCCTTACTCCCACCTTTCTGAATGCCCCTTCCCCAGGTTTCTTCACTCATTTCTTCTCATCTCTTGACTCCAGAGCTTTGTCCTCAATCTTCTTGTCTTTTCACTTTTTGCATTGTCCTTGGGCAGTTTTGTCCACTTCCATGGTTTACAAACAAGTCTTTGCTGATGAAAACTTTTAAATCATTACCTTTAACCCAACCTTTCTCCTGAGCTACAGACCAGTAGTGACAAGTGTCCCTGAGGCACCTCCATTTGGATGTCCTACATGGACGTCAGATTCTCCATATCTAAACCAAACACCTTAACTTGTCAGCACAGTCTCCTTCAATTTCTATCTCAATACTTCCTGTAAGATGTTTGCTCTCTGAACCATAAAGCAAATCCTCTGAATGCTAAACAAATGGCTGCATTTCTTTTAGGAACAAAGGAACAAGAATTGAAGGTTATTAATTACCTCCCCCCCCCCCCCAATTAAGTATAGTATTGTACAGTGGAAAGAGAACAGACTTTGGAATTAAATAGACACTAGTTTTAGTCTTAGCTCTAACCTTTACAAGCTGCGTGATTTAAAATGGGGATGATAGTGCTTACCTCTCAAGGTTGTTAGGATGAGCAAATAAAATGAGAGTGCAAAGCACTTGATACATAATAGATATACATCAAGTGGTAGCTTCATGTTTTCTTACTTTAGACTTACAACCTGCTTCATATGCTTATGTATTTTGAGTTCATAAATTTTCTCTGACCAGGGCCAGTGGTTGATGGAGTTGTTGGCACCAAAATGCCTAATTATTGTCTATTTGGAGACAACTGTGAACACAGCCTCTTGAATGGAGTTAACCAGCCAAGGTGAGATACCCCCATTGGCACATTTTCTAAGGGGTTAATTAGTGTGTTTTCTTACACATCAAGTTACATGGTAATTCCTTTGCCTGCTGCCTTGTAAAACAACTCTTTGAAACTCTTTCCTTTTAACTTTCCATGTTAAATCTAAATGGGTCTAGTTCAGTACATTGATGTCACAACTGCTCAAATGATAATCAGTGTAGCTCAATGGGGCGGAGTGGGACTTGGGGGGTAGAGAATGTTCACTGGGGTGTACAGAAGCCTATGCAAGTTGGATGGAAATTTTGTGAAATGTAAGGTTGTTGTTTTAGTGAGCTGATTGTGATCTGTATGTTTTTCATGGTCTTAAAGATAGTAGGGTCCCAAACATTTCCAGGTATGTTGTATTTGAGTTCAGTGCAGAGGGTGTTTGCTTATCAAACCAAGTGATCCTCCAATGAGTAGAAAGTCCTGGTGATGGTGTTGGGGTGGGGTGGATGTCTGGCCAAAGCTGAATGTGGTGCTTTTTCCTATGTTGGGATGCTTTCATTACAGTCTCTGCAACAGCTGGTCACAAGGAAGCGGAAGACAAGGGTCTATAATGTATAGTACCTGTAATAACCACCAAGCACTCACTTCTAGCTCCTCATCTTATAAGAGAAACTGCAGTCCCTAGGTCACTGCAAGTGCAAAGCCATTGCCAATGTAGAAAGGATGGGTTAGCATAGGTTATTGTGAATCAAAAATGTCAAAGAAAATTGCACTAGATGGAGTTAGACAGACAAGGAAGACTTTATTCAAAATGACTGTAGAGTAGAGAGAGAGAGAACTCAACTCTGCTGAAACAAAAGGGGGAGAGTTTTTAGTTCTGGGATGAGCTAATGTAGGAATACTAAGGGTGTTTGAAGGGAAGTTGGTTCAATGTGATGGTGTTTGCTAGTTGGTGCTCAAGGAAGTTAGACTCTGACTCTCCCACAAAGACTGGGAGATAGGGGCATTATCTTTCTGGATGATTACATTTCAAAGGAATGGCTCCCAGGTCCATGATAAAGACTTCCCTGGGTTGTATAAGTGGCAAGAGTCTGTGAGAAGATGTACATCTTCTCAGAGAAAGAATTTATAATTACAAGTTTTCTAAAGTAAATCCTTTAAGAAAAGGGAGGTCAGGTAGAAGCCTATCTAAAGTTTAATCAAGCTGAGGGGAAGTTTTTTTTTTTTAATTTTTTTTAAACGTTTATTTATTTTTGAGACAGAGAGAGACAGAGCATGAACGGGGGAGGGTCAGAGAGAGGGAGACACAGAATCTGAAACAGGCTCCAGGCTCTGAGCTGTCAGCACAGAGCCCGACTCAGGGCTCGAACTCACGGAGCGCGAGATCATGACCTGAGCCGAAGTCGGCCACTTAACCGACCGAGCCACCCAGGCGCGCCAAGGGGAAGTTTATTTAAGGCCAACTTGGTAAAAAGACAAACACCAATTGGAAATTTTCCAGTTGGAATGTTACAATGCATTACCACCCAGGTTATTCCAGTTTTCTAAAAAAGAAAGAAAGAAAGAAAGAAAGAAAGAAAGAAAGAAAGAAAGAAAGAAAAAAAAAAGAAAAGAAAAAAGAAAAAAGAAGAAGAAGGATACTCAAGGGCCTGTGTTCTTTTCCAAACCACCTTCCTTTATTCATGGAGGCTCTTTAAAAGACTCTGTAGCAAAAGATTAGAATTCTACTAAAAACCTTCTTTCCAATCTTCTACTGGGTTCGTAAAAGCTCAAAATAAAGCCTTCCTTTTAGGAAAATGTATTCTCTACTCTATACAGACTGTAGCATTTCAACGACTTCATTTTCTACTTCCCATGACTTGTCTTTATGGGGGGAGGTAATTTAGGATTTAGGATAATATTATTGAAGTGTTTAATGCATTAGCTTTTGGATCCTGGCTTTGAAATTTATAAACTGTGTTCTCTTGGGCATGCTTTTAACATCCTTAGCCTCAGTTATCTAATCTATAAAATGGGGGGAAAGTCTATTTACCTCTTAGAGATGCTATTAAAATCTTGGCACAAATGCCAACAAATGATAATAATTATTAATATTTTGTACAGTTATGGGGCTTCAAAAGGGAGTTTTAATGTAAAAATAAAAAACAATAAGTGCTGTTTCAAGTTATTATCTGCTTTATGGAAAGTTTTCATTATTTTTATTTATTCATGATTGGGTTGCACAATTAACACAATTATTCAGGGACCAATTATTCTGGTTGGCATTATCTAAATTTTGCTTCTCTTCCAGCTTAATGAAACTTAATCAGGTGGGCAGGGTAATAAAAACACAAGTTGGGGCCACTCAGTATTATAACTCATTATCAGAGTTTAGGCTTGACTGAGTCAGAGGAAAACAATGATGTCTAGATCCTATTGACTGAGGAGAACCACTTCTGAGCCAGGAGGACTCCTTTGTCCCATAGCTCAAGGCTTAGATGAGGTAAAGGCATAGTGAGGCCTCCTTGGATCCTTTCCCCCAGTACAGGATTCTAAGACTGTAGGTAAGAGAAGATCCCAAAAGACCACAAATGGGAACAGAATCCTTTTTTGTAAAGCCTCAATCAGTCTGGCCTCCGTGTCCTCTCCATGACTTCTCCATGACTTCTCTAGGTTCTCCCTGTTTTTTTGTTTATGAAGACCAAGGGTAAATGTGGGTCCTGATAAATGGGAGGCAGCCTCTGGCCTATATGACCACTTGGTACAGTGGGAGAGAAGAGAGGGAGCAGAAACAATCTGTGAGAGATCTAGAAAAGGGGTCACTTCATATCTAGATGTAACCCCTTTGGTTTAACCATCTAAAGTTCCAGCCTCTATTGACTGCTGTGGCCCAGTTTGGAGCACTTGAATCAGAGCTCCTCCTTGGTGATATGTGTGTAGAAGGTGGTGTGTGTGTGGTTATGTGTGTGTGTGTGTGTAGATGGGGGAGGTCCATGGGCTTTCCTTATAGCCCCTCATCTCCACCTGTGGGGTCATTCTACTAGGTGATCTTAGGTGGTCAAAGGACAAGGATTTAAATATAGTTAAATCACATCATGAGAAAGTTATCATGAGAAAGTTTCAGTTTTTCTCACAGCCATTCTGATTAAGTCAAGGAGAAAGAGGATTCATTTTTGTACTAGGATGCTTTTAAGTCTATAAACCCTTGCGCCTCTTCATTAAAACAATTAAGTGAATCCATTCAAAGAAAAATGTTAACTCAATAATAGTATAGGTTGTGACCAAAAAAAAAAAAAAATCATGATTTGGAATGCACCTGATAAGGTAAATTCCTACCATTTTGGATGTAAGGAATCGTTAGATGAGAAAGTTTTCAGGGAATTTTATATCTTTATTCTTGATCTGAGCACCCACCTCAGGTAGTCAAAAGCTGGCTGCTAGAAGGAGGTATGATGAGATAAAGGGCAGATATTCCTGGATAACTGTCCAAAAAGAGTAGACATCAACTTTCGTCTAGAATAGGCAAGGTTTTCCCAGGTCAGCAGCCCCTGCCACATAACTACTGTGGGAAAAGCTAGTCAGGTGTAAGATACTATGTGAAGCACTTCAGAATGTTTGCTGGGATGTGCCCTGAGGCACCTCTTTGGTGGGTGATTCTTGGAGTTGAATTTCCTTAGTCAAGCTTTAGAGTTGCTTGATTTTTCAGGGCAAAGCAAAAGCAGGGGATGTTGACTGGGTTAATGTAACTGTGTTACTTCCTATTCTGTCCTGTACCTCTGAAAATCCAGTGTAGTTCAGGTGCATACCAACCCCTGGAACAAACTGGAGATGATATGCTGGTGTGCTGTGGGAATTTTCAAGTCAAGGTAGCTATCAGCTACTTGTATCTATAGAGGCATATGGGTAAGGGGAGCACTACAAGGAAACTAGTCATTAAAACCCTGTCAGTCACTACTGTCAGTAAACTCATTGGCAGAATTTGCAACATTGCACATGCTGTCCCTGCCATAGGGGGAAAAGTCGCAAACAAACTTGGAAATCCTTTGACTTTTGATCAAGATACTAGGTTTTTGGATTGTGCATCTACTTAAGGGCCACATATGTTTCTTTTGGCTCATACAGTAGATGTTTTGTTCATTCCTGACCCATTATGAGCTGATCAGACCTTTCTTGGGACACTCCTTCTTTGGGGTTAAATTGGAAAGAGTGAGATATCTTTGCCAAAATTGTGAAACAGCCAAACTATGTCTGGTTTTTCACACATTTCCTTTCCAGGTCCTTTCCCCTGATTTTAGCATCCTTCTGGGTCCCAGCCACTAGACTCAGTCCTCTTCTATTGCCTGGGGTTCCTCTTTATAATAGAAGTCCATTCATGAACTTATTGCCCCTGAGATACTCCCAGGATACTTCCCTTCTAAGGAATGTTATATTTAAAAAAAGAATTTATTCCTAGAAAAGGCAATGAAATTAATTGTATTAAAGTCATTGAAATTAGTTTAGCTATGGTTATACCTGGGGCAAAAGGTGAGGCTAGCTTAAGGGGGAGAAAGATTTTCAGTCCCCAAATCCTTGACTCCATCCATGGGGGAGATGAGCCTGGGGAAGGGATACTTCACCAGAGCCAGATTTGCTATCTGTTCACATCAGCTGTGGTGTGACCTGAGACACTTTACTCTCCTCCAGCATCCCCAGATGGAGAGTCACAAGAATAATGATTGTGTGACTTAGAAAATCACAAAATTTAACCTGCTATACAATAATGTGAGATGTATGTGCCTTATTTGTGGGTGGTTTCCTCCAGACATTGTCCAAATAGTTTCTGTGGTAGTTTTGTATATTTAACTATGAATATATTCAGAAGGAATGCCATGGTAACCCACATGGAAAAGCCCAAGGAAAAGCAACTCATTCCTGTGGCTTATCTCTGAAATTAATTTTGCACAGAGTATTGCCTACATGAGTGTTTCTCTATTGAAGTGAATCACGATTAGTTCAGTTGGATTTGATCAGCAAATATAGGCAGATAACGTTTCTTTTGCAGAGTCTATAAATGTGAATCTTGAATGAAAGCTTCTGAAGACCAGTCTTCATGTAAATGAGAGGCTGGGGCTCTAACCCCTGGGTTGGGAAGGTATAATTGATCCGCAGTTGATGGAAGGACACTAATTTTTCACATGGGGATACTGTCTGCTTTGTGACCGTCTAAAAAGAAGATGACAGTCCTCAGAGTTACTGGGTTATCATCTTCTTTTAGCTATGCTGGAAGGGCCAAGTAGCTGCAGAGCTCAAGTTGTCTCTCTCCTCCTGGGTTGGCAGCACACGTGGGATTTGTTAGCCATAGCAGCCTCAGTGAGTTTGTGCGGGTGACCGTGACTCATTAGTCAGCCAGCGTGTCATGGTGCCCAAGAAGCAGTTGTCTCTGCCCTGAATGCAGGGAGTGCTCTCTGCAGCAATGTGGGGAGCCAATTAAAGAACAGTCTCTTGGGGATGCCAGTCCCCAGGGACTCCAGGGTTCCCTGGCCTGGCTGAAAATGTGCTCTGTCATGTCCAATGAGTTGGTCAGTCTATCACTGGATGGCTTCTTTCCGTCTGAGCTGGCTATTTCTTCCCTAATGAAACGTTTGTGTTTTTCCTCCCCAGGGGAAGGGGGGAATGGTCACCTACTGGCTGGAAGGAAAGACATTTGCTGCAGTCCCCAAAGATGTCTGTGGCACTTCTGTCCCCATTTAAGGACCAGAGTGAAACTCTTTTAATTTAATTCCTGGAATCATTAACAACAAATATCTCTATAACTCAGCTTAAAGTAATTTCTCTGTTATACATGTGGTTTTTGACTCTTTCTAGCCATGTAGCCCATCACAGTCTTTTCATGAAACATAGAGGGGCTTAGAGTTTTAGAATTTTAGTGGCATCTTGGGCCAAAGGGAAGGGAGACATCTACACACTTCAGATCATCTGAAACCACAGAGAATTAAAATTGAAAATGGTTTATTTCTCTCTGTTTCTTTTTCTCTTGCCTTTTTTTTGGGGGGGTGGGGAATGAGTGAAGAGAGGGTAGGGGTGTACATGCAGGCAAAAGGAGAGAGCACCAAGTCCGGTGGCAGTGAGGATCAAGGTTATACTGTTTGGGTGGTAGATGTTGGTTTCATTAAGCATGGTCAGGGCTGATCTTTAAGATTTTGAGATTGGCAAATTTATTCCCTAAGCCCCTTTACTCCTTTTCTATATCTGCTTTCTTTTTTAATGTGGTCCCTACCCCCACTCCTTCCCCACCATGTACTTTTTCTTGCCTCCCACTCATGGCCACTCTCTCATCCAGAGTTCTAGATCATGTCCCCCTCCATGCTCCCAGTCAAACCCAACTATTCTGTGGAAACTCATTAGTGACTGGCTTATTGTTAATTGAATAAATTATTCTTGTTGAGATATTAAATTTGGATAGGAAAAGTGATCTCTTTTGCATTTTAATAGGGATCACCATTGTTTTATCTCTTAGAAGTAACACATAGTGAGAACCTAGGTTTGGGGGCAAGCCCCATAGAAGGGGATTTTTAGCAATCAATCTTCAATGACTTCCAAAGAGGAAAGTGTTTGTCTGTCCTTATTAAGAATTGTATATCCTTTTGGGGCGCCTGGGTGGCTCAGTCAGTTAAGCATCCGACTTCGGCTCAGGTCATGATCTCGCGGTCCGTGAGCTCGAGCCCCGCGTCAGGCTCTGTGCTGACAGCTCAGAGCCTGGAGCCTATTTCAGATTCTGTGTCTCCCTCTCTCTCTGACCCTCCCCCGTTCATGCTGTCTCTCCCTGTCTCAAAAATAAATAAATATTAAAAAAAAAAAGAATTGTACGTCCTTTTAAACAAGATCGTTGGTTTCCTTTCAGTCTTAGTCTTAGTTCAGGATACAGAAGGAAAACTAGAAGCTTTTAGAGGTCAGTTTTCCTTTTGGTATATTGAGAGTTGCTTTCTAGCTTTTGGTTCAGGCTGGTAGACTTTCTTGCCATAGGTATTAAATCCTTTTCAACTTCCTCAACATTTTAATTAGGCAATTTGAATAAGGAGGAGGAATCAGAAGGAATGCACCTATTCACATGCTCTGGGACCCCCTCAGAACCACCACATTTATCTTCAGGGATAGAGGTCCCTCTTTCACAGCCCAGAGCCCTGGGCTTACACTGTGTTTACCTCCCACACCCACTTCTCCACCTCCACTTTGTTCCATCCCTTACAGCTTGCCAGACTTACAATCTGGTTCTAATCTTGTCACTTCTGACCTCAGAGAAGCTCCCCTAGCTCTTTGTCCTAATTGAATACAGACACTTTACTCTGGCATCTTAGAACCTCCATGGTAATAAAGTGCTGCATTTCTATGTGCCATGCATTGTTCTAAGCAGTTTACACATATTAATTGATTTCATTCTCACAACCCTCTGAAGCAGGCCACTATTATTCTCCCTATTTTACAGCTTAAGAAACTGAGGTACAGAGAAGTTATCCTTAAAGTCACAAACCTAATAAGAAGCAGAGTGGGGACTTGAACCCATGCAGTATGGCCCTGGGAGTGCATACCCTCTAGTACCATAGTATGGTGGACCCTACATTCCTCTCCACGTACCTTTCTCACTGCTTGCTCACTGTACATCTGATGGAACAAAATGGCTCATTGTTTCCAGAACACCTGCCCTTGCTTCCTGGGAGTCACAACTTTGCCTTTGCTCTTCCCTTCAGTCACTATATTCTCCTTAGCTCTGTTGGTTCAATTTCTTAAAACACCAGCTCCTCCATGAAACCTGAACCCAACACCACCTTTCTTTGAACCCAACACCACCATCAGAGTTGCTTCTTACTAAATACTCAGTTTTGGTCACCTTGCCAGATAGTCAACAGCAGGCACTGAAGCCCCAACACAGTAAAAAATTTGAGCATAACTTTTGACTCTCCCCAAAATTAACTATTAATAGCCTACTGTTGACCAGAAGCTTTACCTATAACATAAATAGTTGATTAATACATATTTTGTAGGGGGCGGTGGGCACCTGGATGGCTCATTCGGTTAAGCAGCTGACTTCAGCTCAGGTCATGATCTCACAGTTTGTGAGTTTGAGCCCTGCATGAGGCTCTGTGCTGACATTTTCTTTTCTCTAGCTTACTTAATATAAGAATACAGGATATAATATGTATATCATACAAAATAAGTATTAAAAGGTTTTTTTAAATGTTTATTTATTTTTGAGAGAGAGACAGACAGAGTGTGAACGGGGTGGGGGTGGGGTAGTCAGAGAGAGAGGGAGACGCAGAATCCCAAGCAGGCTCCAGGCTCTGAGCTGTCAGCACAGAGCCTGATGCAGGGCTCGAACTCACAAACGGTGAGATCAAGACCTGAGCCAAAGTCGGCCGCTTAACCGGCTGAGCCACCCAGGCACCCCTGAAATATTTTTTTTTCTGAAAAAATATTTTTCCCCGTAAAACTGTACTAAGTGTGCTTAATTTGTTCCCTAATCTTTCATTAATCAAATAGTATGTAACTGCCAACCTGAGGCTCTGATCAGCAGGAACAAATGCCACTACCTCGTGGAGCTGGGTTAACTCCAACAAAGACATGAGCACTTTAGTTAGCCAAAGTGGGTTTATTGAGAAGAGTGTACCTTTTGTCATCAAGTTTTAATATAGAATGAAATAGTTCTAACCCCTCACTTATATACAGACCATTGGTCAAGTTGGGTAGAGGGCTTGTCAATGTTTTGGAAGCCTGACCCAAGTCAAAATCAAATGGACTTCTGGGCTGTATCTTGTCTTCACCAAGGTTTATGCCTTGTCTGTCTAAATGTGCCAGTATTGGAGGGTTGTTAACTGGCAGATGTTCTGGGGTCAATTCAGACCCCCTGCCATACATTAATATGAAGCCAGCACCTAAGGAAACTCATGAGGGGTTCTACCTAGAATTCTGCACATCTCTTTTTCTAATCATCTTATCTCTGGTGGTCCTAATAATTTACAATTTTTGTATAGGGAGCTTCACCATCCATCTCTTTTGAGAAGGGAGATAATGTTTATCTCATAGAATTGTGTTAGAGTTCCCATACCTCACTGAAGTACACATGAATCAATTAGTATTTTATTTCTGAGTAAAAGAGGAATATCATTATTATCAGGGCAAGTGATAAGTGTAAACTAATGGGGTTGGCAAATGTCAGCATTATTGGGCCATGCAAGGGCTAGGAGAAAGGAATAACCAGATGTGAGAATTGTTGTTGTGGGAAAATGGAGAGGATTTGAGGATTGGTCGGAGGAGGAAGCATGAAGAGAATGGAGGCATTAAAGGTAACAAGAGAACTGAAGTTTCCACAAATGCTGGAAGTGTTGACCCAGGGCTGTGGGTTTAGGAGGTCTGGTGACACATGTTGGGAAGAAAGTGGATGCCCATTCCAAGGCGGAGAGTAGGAGAGAACTGTGATTTTTCCCTCAGAATTTTCTTTAATCCATATTTACTTTGTAGCAGGAAGAGGAAGCCATGCAAGTTTATTGAGATATGTGGGTTAAAAAATAGTTTTCAGGGGTGCCTGGTGGCTCAGTCACTTAAGCATCTGACTTTGGCTCAGGTCATGATCTTGTGGTTTGTGATTTTGAGCCCTGCGTCGGGCTCTGTGCAGACAGCTCAGAGCCTGGAGCCGGCTTTGGATTCTGTGTTTCCCTCTCTCTGCCCCTGCCCCACTCATGATCTCTCACTCTCTCTCTCTCTCTCTCTCTCTCTCTCTCTCTCTCTCTCTCCCCCCTCCCTCCCTCCATCCCTCCCTCAAAAATAAAGAAATGTTACAAAAAATAGTTTTCAGTTAGACATCAGATGGGAAAGTCAAGCAGTTTAAGGAGAGACAGCAATAGCTGTAACAATATTGATAATTATGAAGATATGCTAGACATTTTTCTCTGCTTCCTTATTTCTCCTGGGGGAACAATATCTAACTGGTTATATAAGATACTGTGAAGATGCTACTCCTGAGTGTCATAATATGTTTCTTCTGCTGGGGATGTTTCTAGGTTGACAGTACCTGTGAGGGGATATGAGCTGATTTTCTGTTGGGGATAATCAGCCGACTTTTGAGTATGGCAGGCAACCTACAGATTGGCATCTTGTGTGAGGCTGGTGAAGGACCTAGTGACTGCACTATTTGCCATCTATATCAGCCACTGGAGAAAAGATGAAGGTGTTAGAAGCATGTACTCAGAGCTGACTGTCATAGGTTGAGATCCTTAAGATTTTGGGAAGGGGATAGTAATTAAACATTAAGTGACTAAGCATGAAAATTTTGGAATTTTTTTCCAGAGGAAAAGATGCATGTATATGAACACACACACACACACACACACACACACACACACACACACTTTTATGGAGTTTGGTCATGGATTCCAACTTGAGAACTCATTATGTATGATACACTTTCTAGAGTTGTATGGATTCTTATTAGCTTTCGGAGGAGAGAAATGCTTTGTAATAATCTCCATTTAGCTAAAAAAGGTAATTTCCTTTTCCTTTTAAATAGACTTTGTTTTTTAAACATTTTATTTATTTATTTTTGAACTTTATTTTTTAGAGCAGTTTTAGGTTCCCAGCAAAATTGAGCAGAAGGTACACAGATTTCCCATATACCTCCGCCCCTACACATACATAACCTCCTGCATTATCAGCATCCCCCACCAAAGTGGTACACTTGTTACAGTTGATGAACCTATACTGACACATTATTATATAACCCAGAGTCTGTAGTTTACCTTAGGGTCCACTTTTGCTGTCGTACCTTCTATGGGTTTGGACAAATGTATAATGACATGTATCTTTCATTAAAGCATCATGCAGAGTAGTTTCACTGCCCTAAAAATCCTCTATTTTTCATCTATTCATCCTTCTTTCCTCCTAACCCCTAGCAAAGACTGATCCTTTTACTGTCTATATCTATATTTTTGCCTTCTCCAGAATATCGTATAGTTGGAATCATACAGTATGTAGTCTTTTCAGAATGACTTCTTTCACTTAGTGATGTGCATTTAAGATTCTTCCATGTATTTTCATGGTTTGATAGCTCATTTCTTTTTAGCGTTCAATAATATGCCATAGTCTAGATGTACCACAGTTTATTTTTCCATTCACCCACTGAAGTATATCCTGATTGCTTCCGAGTTTTGGCAATTATTAATAAAGTTGTTACAAATATCTGCGCATAGGTTTTTGGGTCATACATTTCAACTTTTTCAAGTAAATACCAAGGACTGCAATATAGTAAGAGTATGTTAGTTTTGTAGGAAATCTGCGAACTATTTTCCAAAGTGCTGTACCATTTTGAATTTCTATCAACAATGAATGAGAGTTTCTATTGCTCCACAACCTTCTCAGCATTTGGTGTGGTCAGTGTTTTAGATTTCTTTTTTTTAATTTTAATTTTTTTTTTTTTTTTTTACTTTAGAGAAAGAGAGAAGCACAAGTGGAGGAAAGGGGGAGGGGCAGAGGGAGAGAGTTTTCATGTTCAGTGTGAAGCCAGACTAGGGGCTCGACCCCACGACCCTGGGATCATGAGTTGAGGCAAAACCAAGAGTAAGACGCCCAATCCACTGTATCACCCAGGTGCCTCTCTGTACCTTTTAATATGATCACCTGATTTTTCTTCTTTAGCTTGTTGATATGAAGGATTACATTAATTGCTTTTTGAATGTTGAAGCAACCATGCCTACCTGGGGTAAATACCACTTGGTTGTGTTGTGCAATTCTTTTTATATGTTGTTGGATTAGATTTGCTAATATTTTGTCAAGGCTTTTTGCATCTATGTTTGTGAGAGATATTGGTCTATAGTTTTCTTTCCTTTTGAAGTCTTTGTCTGGTTTTGGTATTATGGTAATTCTGAGTCATAGAATGATTTAGGAAACATTCCCTCCCATCAGAAAGAGATTGTAGAGAATTGGTTTAATTCCTTTCCTAAATGTTGGTAAGAACTTATCAGTGAACCCATGTGGATCTGGTGCTTTCAATTTTGGAAGGTTATTAATCATTGATTCAATTTATTTAATAGATATTGGCCTATTCAGATTGTCTATTTCTTCTTATGTGAGTTTTGGCAAATTGTGTCTTTCAAGGAATTGGTCCTTTTCATTCCAATTATCAAATTTGTGATAGAGTTGTTCACAGTATTCATTTACTATCCTTTTAATGCTCATGGGATCTGTAGTGATAACCCCTTTTTCACATCTGATATATTCTGCCTGCTGGATCTGCCTCTTTTTGATAGAAGGGTATTCATGTCTCCAACTATTTCTCCTTGCAGTTCTGTTGGTTTTTAACTCATGTATTTTGCACTATGTTGTTAGTTGCATCCACATCAAAGGTTGCTGTATCTCCTTGGTGAATTGATCCCTTTATCATTATGTAATGTCTCTCTGTCTTAGTATGGGCTGCCATAATGAAATACCATTGACCAGTTGGCTTAAACAACAGACACTCATTTTCTCAGTTTTTATATCAGGCTGGGAGTCTGAGATAAGGGTGCTGGCATGGTTAGTTTCTGGTAGGGCCTCTCTTTCTGGCTCGTAGGTGGCTGCCATCTCACTGGGTGCTCACTTGCTCTCTTCTTTGAGCACATTTGGAGAAAGAGAGAGAACAAGCTCTCTGTGTCTCTTCTTAGGACACCAATCCTACTATATCAGTGACCCACTATTATGACCTCATTTAGCTTTACTTCCCTCCTTATAAGCCCTATTCCCAAATGTAGTCAAATTGGGGCATAGGGAGTCAACATACGAATTTGGGAGGACACAATTCAGTTCATAGAACCCTCTTTATCCCTGAAAATTTTCTTTGCTCTGAAGTCTGCTCTGTCTGAAATTAATATAGTTACTCCAGCTTTCTTTTTAGAAAAAAATTTTTTTAATCTTAATTTTTGAGAGAGAGAGAGAGAGAGAGAGACAAAGTGTGAGTGGGGGAGAGACAGAGAGAGGGAGACACAGAATCTGAAGCAGGCTCCAGGTTCTGAGCTGTAAGCACGGAGCCTGACGCGGGGCCTGAACTCACGAACTTCGAGATCATGACCTGAGCTGAAGTCAGATGCTCAACTGACTGAGCCACCCAGATGCCCCTCCGGTTTTCTTTTGATTAGTGTTAGCATGGTATGTTTTTCTCTATTCCTCTACTTTTAATCTACTTTGTATTTATAGTGGATTTTTTATACACAACATAGAGTTGAATCTTATTTTCTGATCCACTTTGCCTATCTTTGTCTTTTAATTGGTGTGTTTAGGCCATTGTTTAAAGTGGTTATTGATATAGTTGGATTAATATCTACCATATTTGTTGCTGTTTTCTATTTGTTGCTCTCATTCTTTATTCCTAATTCTGTCTTCCACTCTTTTTCCGCCATTTGTGGTTTTATTTTTATTTTTTTATTTTTTAAAGTTTATTTATTTTGAGAGGGGGGAGGGGCAGAGACAGAGGGAGAGAGAATCCCCTCCGTGCCATTAGCACGGAGCCTGATGCGGGGTTCAAACTCACGAACCATGAGATCATGACCTGAGCTGAAATCGAGAGTTGCACACTCAACCAACTGAGCCAGTCAAGCACTCCTGCCATTTGTAGTTTTAACTGAGAATTTTCATTTTTCTCCTTTCTCTTAGCATATTGGTTATACTTTAAAAAACAACAACAGGGGCGCCTGGGTGGCGCAGTCGGTTAAGCGTCCGACTTCAGCCAGGTCACGATCTCGCGGTCCGTGAGTTCGAGCCCCGCGTCAGGCTCTGGGCTGATGGCTCGGAGCCTGGAGCCTGTTTCCGATTCTGTGTCTCCCTCTCTCTCTGCCCCTCCCCTGTTCATGCTCTGTCTCTCTCTGTCCCAAAAATAAATAAAAAACATTGAAAAAAAAAAAAAACCAACAACAACATTTTTAGTGGTTGGCCTAGAGTTTGCAACACACATTTATGACTTACCCAAGCCTACTTTCTAATAACACTACACCACTTCACTCGCAGTGCAAGTACCTTATAACAAAATATTCCTAATTTCTCTTTCTTGTCCTTTGTGTCATTGTTGTCATTCATTTTTCTTAACTATGGGTTATAATAATCAAATAATTTGTGTCATTGTTGTCATTTTTCTTAACTATGGGTTATAATAATCAAATAATCAAACATTGTTGATATTGTTATTTTGAATAAATTGTTATTTGTTAGAGCAATTAAGAGTAAGAATAAGAAAGTTTTTATTTGATCTTCACTTATTCCTTCTCTAATGTTCTTCCTTTCTTTATTAGATCTAAGTTCCTTTATGTACATCCAAGTTCCTAACCAAGATCCTAATCATTTTCCTTGTCTCTGAAGAATTTCTTTTACATTTCTTGCAAGACAAGATGCCTTTTAGGATCATGTCCCAAATCAGCTATTTGTACTCAAATACTTGGCTCTGGTCTGCTTCTAGGGGAACTCAGCTGAAGACTGTTAATTGAAAAAAAAAAATCCTGTTGGATAGAAAGACTTATAAATTGCCTTTAATCCTCTATAGAATGTAGTGAAGTATAAATGAATAAAAAATAAGTAAATGGTAGTGTTGACTTTTATGCAACTCAGTTTTTATAACTTTTAGTTTTGAAATAATTTCAAGCATACTGAAAAGTTGCAAGAGCAGCACAAAAAATACCAACATACTTTCACCCACTTTCCCATGTACCCTTCAACCAGGTTGCCACATCTGCCTTATTAGTCTTCTGAACCTTTTGGGAGTAATGTGCAGGCATGATACTTCTTTCCCTCTAGCACTTCAGTGTCTAAATCCCTAAGAATGAAACATTCTTTTGTATGACCATAATACAATTATCAAAATCAGAAAATTAACATGGATATAATACTATTATCTCCAAACTTTATTAAAATTTTTCTAAGTTTCCCAATAATATTTAACAGCTGTTTTTTCCCTCCGATCTAGTACCCTATCAAGGATCACACATTGCATTTGGTATCATGTCTCTAGTCTTTAATCCAGGACCATTTCTTAGTCTTTCATGAACTTGACATTTTTGAAGAGTACTGGCCAGTTCTTTTGTAGAATGTCCCTTGGTAGATTTTTCTGATGTCTCCTTATGATCAGATTGGGGTTATTCATTTTTTGGCAGAAATACCATCAAAGTAATGATTTGTCCTTCTCACTGCAGAGTATCAGGAGGCACCATTGCTGGTGATATGAACTTTGGTCACTAGTTAAGGTTATGTCTACCAGGCTTATCTACTGTATAATTACTGTTTCTCTTTTTGTAATTAATAAGTGTGTTATGGAAACATCATGAGATAGGAAGTAGTGTTTGAAATAGGATGGAGATATGCCACAGGGAGAGGAGCAAGCTTCAAGGAATTTCCCCCTGGCCAAATCTGGGACAATTTGAGCTTTAAACAATGATAGTAACAGATTATAACCCATGCATGAAATAATCCATGACAATTTGATAATTAAAAATTGATAGAAACAGATTAGAACTCATTGCATAAAGTAATAATCCATGAGTCCGTATTTGTTTATAAATAAGTAAGTGAACAAATAAATGGAGAAGGAAAAGTTCTTTCTGAGAGTAGAATTCCAACTGATAAAAGTAGAATGAATGAAGAAAAGTGAATATTTAACAGCCATTATGGTAATAGTCAATTAGGCAGGAATCCTCAATGGATGCTAGAACTTTTGTCATTGGATTATAATCAGGTTATAATTATATGCTATTATTATAATATATTAATAAATATGTAGTGAATGCCAAACAGAAGATTTATGTCCTCCCTGGACTTTAAATAACCTGAGATCTAGTAGGGAAGGTGTACACAAATTATTACAACACAGAGAAGAAATTGGTGGTGTATCACATAAAATGAAGAGGAATATGAAACTATCTAAGAAAGAATACTAGACAGAATGCACAATGTGTCTGACCCACTGTGGTAATTTCTTTTGTATTGCCCCCCACATGCAAGCCATCCCCCAACATCAGATGTTTTCAATGAGCAAGAAAACAAGCTGCTAGTCCTTTGGACTGATGAGTGAGGAGGGAGAGAGATGTTTTTGCAGACAGCTGCTTCTTCGGTTTCCAAGGGAAACAGTGGTAGAAGCTGCATCAGAAAAGGAGTGGGAAGGCTGTGGTTTAGCACAGATGGGCCATTCTATCAGGTGTTTATACATAAGTGGTTACCTGGACTTCCTCAGTGACACAGGATTGTGGAGAATATTAAAATGTTTGAATAGTGATAAACAACAGATTTTAATTTTTATTTATGAATTTCTTAGAAAAACCTTTTTTCTTGGAATTCACTTTTCCCATAATCTATCAAAGCCCAAGTATATTGCTCTTTCAGGGGCATAGTACATTTTTCTCTTCTACACAGTTCACGTATCTCAGTCACAGGCAGGGAAGAATAAAATTAGCCATTGGGGTCTGTGCACTTACAGCATGGCTAAAATAGTACAAAAGAAAATAATAAAGTAAACCACCGTTTATTCTAGCTGATTGGGCAGGCTTTCAAGATCTCTTGTGAAGTCTCTATTTCAAAGTCATCATTGGAACCTGGTTCAGATACCTGTCCCATGTCCCAACACAGCTGTGAAGTATCCTGCTGGGGAGCTCAGGAGTGGCCTGGCAGGGAGAGGAATCAACCAGAAATTGTTGGAACAAACTAGACCATGATGGAATTGGCTTTCACCAGGCAGGCCAGGAGTCTAAAGAGGGCCTGTCCCACTTGGGCTCCATCATATCCCTTGTCACTAGTCAAAAGGTCTGGCTTTGGGGCACATGGTCTCTGTAGGACTTGGAGGCAGGCAGAAAGGGTCATGAGCCCAGTTGAGCAAATTGGGCTCCAGTTTCATCAAGGAAGGGGGGGAACACTTTCTAAAAGTAGATCTTAGGGATTAGACAAATAATTATTTATTAATTCAAATTATTTACTGAGTGCCTATTATACACCAGTCATTAGATCCAAATGCTACTGCATGATTGGACCCATGGGTCTATACTAGACTTATGGCTATAAAACCAGTTGAAAGCACAAGTAGTGGTGAGGAAGCAACCAGAAACCATCACCATTGGCATCATCTGAGAATTTCACAGTAATGTAAATTCCACTGAATCAGAGACTCTGGGGGTGAGTTCCAGCAATCTGTATTTTAACAGGCCCTATAGGTGATTCTGATGTATGTTAGAGTTTGGTAACCACTGGACTACCTTGATGATATTTGCTCAGGTCTTGAATGAGGCTGAGAATGCCAGTCTTATGGGGATGGGACTAGGGAAGGCAGGGATTCCAATTTCCCATGGGTTGCTGGTTCCATAACTTACTTCTTCTGTATCATAAAGCTTCTTAGAACTCTTATAAAAACTCCTCATCAATTTCTGGTATCTAGGACTAATTTAATTTCTGAGTTGAAGGCAGGACCTGGCAACCTTTTTTGAGCAAAACTTGGATACCTAGGAAATTAGCGTCTGGAGGCAAAATATGTCTGGCAGATATGTCTTTGCTCTGATCACCCAAATTCTCCCTGCTAAGGGAAGAGTAGTTTGTTAGAGGACTGTTCTTGGGTGAATGGCAAGGGCCATGAACATGAGGGTAATTCTGGAGATTATGTAACTTCCTTCTCTTTCCTTTGACTCTTTATTTTGATTTCTGGAAATTTGTCTTCTTTTTCATGATTAGTGCTTCTAGATTTAGAGATTAGGGCAAGATTTCACATTGCTAGTCCTGAGGACAGCCCACCAGAATGCTGCAAACTCAGTTCCCTTCTTATATATCACAAAGAATGTGAATAAATAAATGACTTTATGGAATTCTACATTTATTAATTCAACAAGTACTTATTTAGTGCATACTCTGTACTAGGTCCTGTTCTGGATGTTGGGGATACATACTGTTAAAAAAAATATATTTATCTTGGTTTAGCCCAGTAATTCCCAAACTTATTTGAGTGTTAAAATGTTTTATTGTGTAACATATATTCACATATAAAGGAACTAACATAGCACGGGACACTCTTTGAGAATGATAGATGTATCTGTGCAGGAATAGATATATCTGTACAAGAGACATGAGTTCCAGGCAGCTGAAGTAAGGGAGAAATTAGGGACATTTTGAAACACAGAAAATGTTGACCACAGAGATATATATCCAGTTAATTTCACAATCATTGTTGGCTACTCCATGATGGAAAAAAGTTTTCCCTTATATCAACCTGTCTGTAATAATTGTAAGTATCACAGTGATAGTGATTTTAGCTGTTTATATCAAATATTTTCACTTAATATCTCTTAATATCACTTAAGAGCTCTAAATTATTTTATTTCATTATTTATTTATTTTTTTTAATGTTATTTATTTACTTATTTTTGAGAGAGACAGAGAGCAAGTGTGGGAGCAGAGAGAGAGGGCAGGGGAGGGAGACACAGAATCAGAAGCAGGCTCTGGGCTCTGAGCTGTCAGCACAGAGCCCAATGTGGGGCCCCAACCAACAAACAGTGAGATCATGACCTGAGCAAGGTCGGATGCTTAACTGACTGAACCAGCCAGGTGCTTCACAAGCTCTAAATTATTTTAGACACGGTCGGAGCCTCCGCCACTCCCACAGCTGCCTGGAACAGACGGGACCTTGCCTCTCTGCCTCACCTTCCTCACCATGCCTTCAGAGAAGACCTTCAAGCAGCTCCACACCTTCCAACAAAGAATAGAAGATGTCTGACTTATCCAAGAGCCCCGCAGCCTATGAAAATCCCAGTGATAATAGAACAGTACAAGGGTGAGAGCTACTTCCTGTCCTGGACAAAACCAAGTTTCTTGTACCTGATCACGTCAACATGAGTGAGCTCATCAAGATCTTTAGGAGGCACAGCATTCTTCCTGTTAGTGAATGGACACAGTGTGGTGAGTGTGTCCACGCACATTTCTGAAGTATATGAAAGTGAGGAGGATTAAGATAGATTCCTGTATATGGTATATACTCAGGAGACATTTGGAATCAAAGTGTCTGTGTAAGACTAGAAAAGTACATCTGTTCTAGAATTTTTTTAAGCCCTTACTAAGGAAAAAAGGGATTTTACCAACTGAGATTGATCCATTCATCCAACCACAGATTGTCAAGACAGTAGTGTTCCTGCCTAGGAGTTGTAGGAAGTTGTTTTGTACTGCAGGCAGAAAAACAGAGCTCCAAATGAGCACATTCAGCTTTGGAAAACTATTATTTAACCGAAGCTGGTTTTTTTTTTTTCAAATTTAGAAGTTTGAAGATAAAATACTTTGCATTCTAAGTTGCCGATAAAAAAAAAAAAAAGAGCTCCAAATTATTTTAGTGCATCTAAGAGCAAAACAATTGTTGGAAAGGTGGACTGCTTAATTTGATTAGTTATTTGTCTCCAAGTGGAAAGGAACCTTGCCCCTGAAATGCAACCAAATCAAACAGTTGCTTGTTGAATCAATTCTTCTTAAAGTAGGATTCTGTTAAACCTGTGAACTCTAGTCAAGATGAGTCTAATCTTCCTTCCTTATGGTTGTGCTGCAGACAAGCAGGCTGGCCAGGCCTTCTTCCTCTGTATAATAAGAGGCCAATGGGATTATTTCTAAGCTTCCTTCCATCTCTGACAGTCTGGTACAGGGTCTCTTGGCCTAGCGAAGCCTAAATGTGATGGGGGGAGAGGCTCAAGGCATGGCTTGGATCTTCTCTACCTGGCCCCCTCTCCAGCCATCTAATGATGTTGTGCATTTCTCCAAATAAATATGTGTTGTGCTTTCTCTTCTTTCTTTGCCTTCATAAACAGTGTTTTCTTGGCTTGGAACACTTTCTTCCCTCTTTAGTCAGCTACTTCCTACGCATTCTTCAGGTCTCATATCAGACATTTTCTCCCATGACACTGTGATATTGTGATTCATATTAAGGAATGTGTATTTGGTCTTTGTCCAGTTTCTGGCATAAAGCTCCTAAAACTGTAGAAATTTCCTAGGTGGTGACCACCATGAAGGTGTCTTTTGTTATGTCAGTGAGGTGACTTTTGGAAAACCCCTGGGTCACCAGATGGGGGCTGGTTGCCAGGGGAATCAACCTCTTGATTAGAGGGTTGGAAATTTCAGTCCCACCCACTGATCTCTCTGGTGAGGGGAGAGGGGCTGGAGATTGAGTCAGTTACCAATGGTCAATGATTTGATCAATTATGCCTATATGATGAGGCCTCTCTATAAAAACCCAAGAGGTTGGACCAGGAGACTTTTCAGGTTGATGAACAGGCTGAGATTCAGTAAGAGTGGTGTGATCTGAGAGGGTATGGAAGCTCTGTCCCTTTTTTTTTTTTTAATTTTTAAATGTTTATTTTTGAGAGAGAGAGAGAGAGGGAGATAGAGAGAAAGTGCGAGCAGGGGAAGGGCAGAGAGAAAGGGGGACAGAGGACCCAAAGCTGACTCTGAGTTGACAGCAGAGAGCCCCATGTGGGGCTGGAACTCACAAACTGTGAGACCATGCTGAAGTTGGACACTTAACCAACTGAGCCACCCTGGCACGTTGTTTTACTCAGCAGCCTCCTCCTGCTAGGCTGTGAGCTCCATAAAAACAGGAGCTTTGTCTATTCGTTGTGATATCTCAGACCAGCACAACACCCAGCACTGCTTAACCAGGACTTGTTGAGTGAAGGAACGCATGCTAGGCTGCTTGTGGAAAGAGGGGATACAGAGGACAGAGACCAGGCAAGGCTGACAAAGGTGTAATCAGTGACTCTTCTCCTGTGTTAGGACCTCCATGAGGCCATGATTGCACATTGCCCTTCATTGTGTTTGCTGCTGGCCTCTATTCTAACACAGGAGGGTGAGCGGTGAGCTTTGGAGGGACTTTAGGCTTGTGGGGGAGCAACAATTCTGGGCTCCGTGTTTTTCCTACCTGAAGAGTGAGAGCCTTTTGGGGGGTGGGAATCTCCAGGGAGGAGAACTCAGCCTAGCCCTGTTCCTTGTCTGTCCTTGCCTCTGCCAGGCACACACTGATGGGCTCTCGGTCCTGGTCTTGGTATTACTGCTCATATCTCACACCCTGTTCTTTCAGTGGGACATTTTTGTTGAATTTATGCATTTAAGTGATTTAACTTTGAATACTTCTCCTAATAATATTTACTTATACTCCTTTAACTTTCTAGTTTTTATTGTGCTTTTTAGTCTTTTGAGTAATTTTTTTTTTTAAAGTAGGCTCAAGCCCAACTTGGGGCTTGAACTTACCACCTGATCAGGACCTAAGCTGAGATCAAGAGTAGGATGCATAAGCCACTGAACCACCCAGGCACCCCTCTACTGAATAATTTTTAAACCAGTTTGATCTTATTTAGTGGATGCTATTTTACATTCCTTTTGACTCTGTCCAGCCAGTAAGATATTTTTAGCTAAATTTTGCCCTTATTGGAAGATACTCTTAAATTGTTTATATTTCTTTTCTTAGCCATTTAAAAAAATGTATCAAAATTCTCTAGTATTTTCCTTTTATTCTTTTCAGTTTTAAAACATTTTTCTGTTTGGTTTATCCTCTCAGTCCATTTTCTAGCATTTGGTGCTAAGTTTGAGATGAGAGGTGGTGATGTCAGGGGAGTATGTCACAACAGTGACTGGCTTAATGAGGGATTGTTGGCTCTTCTCCCTGTGCCAACAGTTCCATACAGACACATTCTTCTTTTGCTATACCCTTCTCCACTCATACTCAAATGAGATCCTTTTTGCTGTTGCTGAAGGATAATCGCCATGGTCAAGAAAAAGACTTACTCAAATTAAATGCCACTTTTACCCAGTCAGATAGTTTGGGAAATTCACAGGGTAAGTTATATGAGTTGGAAGTTTATTAAGAATGGCCTCACTACTACTCAGGGGAATTGCTGAGCAGTGCCATCATCTTGTTCCAGAACAAACCAGAGCCTTCTCTAAACAACAAACCAGTCTCTGAGCATCTCACAGTCTTTGTGGAGAAGAAAAGCTTCACTGAGGGTGGGAGTGCGGGTCTGCAACTCAGCCCCCCGAGAGTGTCCTGAAAGAATACCCAGGTGGCCTAGAAAGTTCTGTTAAGGATTATTGGATGGAAGCATAATAGAAGGACAATAGCCAGGCTGGGGAATTATATTTTGTTGACCTACTTACAGAATTAACCCGAGTACATTGATTCACCTTCTTTCTGGTCAGGAATTCAAAAGCTTGGTTGTCAGGTGCTTCTAGAACCACTAGTTCTTGTTGCATGTGTAGTATGGTAACTGACTCATGGAGGGAAGCAGAGAGTGGGAGTTAGGTCAGGCATGGAGGGAGGAGAAAATATTCTGGAATGGTTTATTTCTTTCTTCTCCTTGTTATGTAAGATGTGGTTTTCCCAAAGAAACAATATGCTAAATAAAAGTTAGGGTCCCAACCCACAGAAGCCTATTTTAACCCATGTTTTTGCTGACTATATTAAATTTAATTTAGTTCAAATCAAGAAGGTAGATTTTTTTTTCCCTGCGAGAATGGGGAAGAAGGAAGGCTGTGAGAGTGACCCAAGTGGTTCAATTTAGAGTTTTCATTGAGCAGGGCAAAGTGTGTGTGGGGAGGGTGGAGTGGAAAGACGAATAAAATGTGACCCCTGCCCTCAAAGAACTCACACTGTAGTTGGAGAGACAAACACACACTCAGCTAATATGTGCAATGATAATGGTGGAGGTAATGTCGCACCAGAGAACAGTAAAATTATTAGTTCTAGGTGGGAACATCTAAAAGATTGTGGAAGATGTGGCCGCTGCCCTTTGAAGGATGTTAGGGTGTTAAACAGCAGAAGGGTGAGGAAAGGGTGGATGTTTGAGGCAGAGGAAAGGACTGGGCAAAGGCTCAGGGTGGTCAGCTGCAGGGCAAAATCAGGGCATAGCCAAGAAGCTGCCACAGAGTATCAGAAGTGGGAGGGAAGAGCATAGGGGCAGGTGGGCCTTTTTGAGTTGGTCCAAAGGTGTGTTCACACTTTTCATGTTGAATTACAGGCAGGTGATGTTCAAAAGTCTATTTTTTCTAAACAGATGTGGTCTGGCTTCAGCCTGAAGGGTTGTCTCATATATAATAATTCATTACCACAGAGAGTAAGAAAGTGATTAATTGCAAAAAACATTTGTTGTATTTAACTTTCTTGGGATAGATTTTTCAAAGAGCAGCACAAGAGATATTTTAATAGCCTTATGTCCTGTTTTGTAACTGGTCCATTCTGTAACACTGTACTTTGTGATGCATAAAGCATGTAAAGCCTTGCACTGTCGTTGAGGATACCAAGTCTGCAGGTTTTAACATGCAGTCAGGAGGAGAAGTAGAGGGAAAAATAAAGAAAGGGTCTCTAAGAAGGGTCAGGCTCAGGAATAATTTGCAAAAGATTGTGGAGATCTTATTTCAACGTCCACCTGTTTGTGAGTATCTGGACAGCATCATGTATAAACATCTTTCTTTTGGGTGTTCATGGAGTAAGGAACCTGTGGTAGGTGGTGAGAAATCGAAGTCTGACTTAGTGGTGTTTCCATGATTTCATATTACCTAGACGAGAGGCTGAATGGAATTTAGTCCTTTATTGAGGTGCCTGCTTGAGCCAAGCACTTGTCCATATCTCCATCTTCAGTTCAATTTTTCCATTGAGGAATTGAAACAGAAAACTCATGAGTAGTCTATTGAATTCCTGAAATTCCAGTTCACTTGCAAGTCACTAATAGGTAGCAATATATATATATATATATACACATGTTAAATATATTATAAAATATATGGTAAGATACTTTAAAGATATGCTGTTGAAATATTACAAACTAATTATTGTCTATATTTAGTTTTTGTTTTACCTGTTCAACATTATGCTCTTGAAGATGGACACCATTGTAATCTGATTTTGAGATATGCACTAGCAGCATCTTAACTGGGAAAATGTCCCATCTTACCCTTAACAATATGGGTGGGCTCCATCTCATCTCATTCTTTTTTTTTTTCTAATTTTTTTTAACGTGTATTTATTTTTGAGAAGAGAGAGAGAGCAAAAGAGAGAGACAGAGAGAAAGAGGGAGACACAGAATCTGAAACAGGCTCCAGGCTCTGAGCTGTCAGCACAGAGCCGGACGTGGGGCTTTAACTCATGGACCGCAAGATCATGACCTGAACTGAAGTTGGACGCTCAACTGACTGAGCCACCCAGGTGCCCCATCTCATCTCATTCTTAAAAATACTGACTCTGGTCCCAATGGGGGGACCTTTTTATAGAAGCATTATTTTGTCTCTTGCCCTATGTCTTGCCCATGAGTCAAGAGAAAACCAACAATGTCAAGTGTTTGATCCTTGTACACATCTGTCCCCTCACTCTCATCTATAAGGAGGCAGCTTTCGACTGTAGACTTCTTTGGGAAAAGCACAAATAATGTAGTTGTGTTACCAAAAATAGGAAAAAAAAAAACATACAAAGCCATCCATAAAGCATGCTATCTGGCTAGCAATAAGAAATGGCATGTTAAATTATGGTACCTCTCAAAAATGGCATAATATGCAATTGTTAAATGGTAATCAGGAACACTGCATAGAAACATGAAAACATACTTAGGATATAAATCAAATAGAAAAGAAAAACACACAATTATAATACATAAGGTGCATACGGGGGAGTCCTAGAAGATAATATGCTAAAATGGAAATACAGTAGTTCTATTAGGATAGTGGAGCTGTGGATTAAGAACATTTATTTTTCCTCTAATGTTATAAAGTAATAGTAACAGTGAATTCACCAAGTAAATGGTGCTATAGGTGCAGAGGGGAGATATTAATAAATAAATAGAGGTTGGGTATTACAAAAGGGCAAAACATTTAAAAGAATGAATCTTCCTTCCCTACATGTGTCAGCTCAGTGGGTTATAAGACCCACTGAGTATTGGAAACATTTTCAAAGAAGCTGGTTAGTAGGGTTTGGAAGGGAGTCTGAGCTTCACCATATCTGGATTTTGTTTGCTGTGATTGTAATAGAAACTAAATCTTGAAACGGTTGTCTAAACGTGCTCCAGCTTGGGTATCTTGGCTGAATTCACACTTAAATTCAAGAAACATTTTGGAAAAAGAACCCATGTGCATAATAGATAAGAGTGTCGAACAAGAAAAAGTCAATAGAAAACATTTCAAAAATAAAATGCCTATTTAAATCAAGTTGAAATGACTATTTGGATTAACAACGAGTGAAAAAAATAACTGGTGCATACTTACATTTATGTCTTTCTGAAAGCTCTTGAAGGGAACAGGGAACAATCCTCATGTCTATTGAGTTAATATTAACAGTTTGCTGGAACTGTTGACTGGAATGAGCTGCTGTGTTTCCTCTAACAAGCTCAGACACTTTTCTCATCTTGCTTTCCTTTTCTTCCACATCTTTTCAATAGAATGGCTGTTTTTCCTGAATACTACTTAACAGGTATTGGTTTGGAGCACTAGGCTACCTTGCTGTATATTAGGAGGGGGTTGCTTAATAGAAGATGTTAAAAATAAATCACACACACAATCACACATTTTATTCTCTCTGGTCAAAGTTCAGTCACCCAGTTAACATTTGCAAACCATTGTTTTAGCATTGCAGAAAATGCCCTCAAATGCATATTTAGATACCTTATGTGTCTTAAGTAGGTGGATAGAAGATGAAGACTGAAGGAAGTTTCTTCTCAAAAAGAATTTGAAAATGTGATAAAATATCTTAGATTTCTAAACTAGTAATTGACTTTGGATGTGGACATTGGAATGTGTATGTGATATCAAGGAGTTTGTGCTGATTCCAAGAAATCAAAAAGTAACTTTTCCACTCCTTAAGCCATACCTAACACTATAAGCATCTCTTTTCAGACCCTGTGTAGGATTTGCTGAGTGTCTGTGAACATTTCTCTCCAGTGTCTTGCTATCTCTTCATCTCTAAAGATGTCTACAAAAAACAAGCAAATTAGAAGTTTTTATTCCTAAGACAGTTATCCAATAATTTGCACCTTCATTGAAACATGATTTCCATCTTTCAAAATGCACTAGAATTATTAAGATGTATTGTGATTTTAGGAAACTCTTTTCCCTCCATGCCAAATCCAAAGTAAATTACATTTAGTGCAAAGGTATGCATTACATTATTTGGGGATATACCAATATTGAAAAAATTTTACCCTTAATTAACATCTTCATTTTGTTTCCAGAAATGTATTTGTTGAATAAATAATATTTGGTAATAAAACAAATCTGCTTTCATACATCTACAAAATTCTTTTAAGTAGTAGCAAGAATTCAATCCATGTCATACAATTTTTTATCATGAATTGCATAACTTTGGCATGAATTTTGCTGTAACTCATTTCCTGGCATTATATAAAGTGTCATTGACATAATGCCACAGAATATTCAAACTGGGAAGGAGCGACAGACATACTCTAGTGTAAGTCGGTCCCACTCCTCCTTGATTTCTGAGGAGCAAGAACTGAAGTACAAGAAGACAAAATTTGCCCAGGATCACACATCTCATTTTCTGACATTTAAGCCCTACTTAAAAAAAAAAAATTATATACTTTTGATGCTGAACTTGATTTGGAAATTGTGATTTTTAAAGCTATGATTTTTAAGACTGAATAATTGCTACACTTAAAGACTTGCAGAATTGGACCTGAAATACACAAAAGAGTTTTGTCCAGAATTTTTGTCCTCAATTTCCCTTTTAGGAGAAAGTCGCTTTATCTGATCATTAAAAATAAATCATCATTCTTTGAAACATGCAAAATATTCTGATATTCAAGATGAAATATACCACGATTTCTCTACATAATTTCAACAGGGACTAAAGAGTATTCTGGCTGATTGCCCTCTTGTCTATTACAATTATGCAAGTGAAATAGAAAATACATGTTAGGATCCTATTGTGATTTTTTTTCCTCAGTAGCAAAAAATTAAGTGTAAAATAAAACAGACCTTTGTCATGCAATGTTCACTGATTAGATGAACTTCATAAAAACTGAGCTTTAGTTAAATC
The DNA here is from genome assembly GCF_046562875.1 of Panthera onca. Taxonomy (NCBI): domain Eukaryota; kingdom Metazoa; phylum Chordata; class Mammalia; order Carnivora; family Felidae; genus Panthera; species Panthera onca. The sequence continues at coordinate 55,784,431 of NC_138351.1, read as the reverse complement.
TAGTATATTAACTCTTGTTTCATTGGCATTTATAGTCTTTGTGAATGTTGAATAAATGTACAAATAATGACACTTCCAGAAGTTTAACCATGGCATTTTATGTAAATTCTGCATAAAGTTCAAGACTAATGTATTGACTTCATAGTTTCCAGGTTTTAAAAGGCATATAGGAATAGTAATTACCAGTACATATCTCCCAGAAGGGTTAAAGACACTTGTATACATATGTAAAACCCATTTTGACTTGATGAACACAATTCTAATCTATGAAAATATTATGTCAAGTCATTTTGCACCTGATGAGGAAATTATACATGAATGATAGTAAATGTTAAAAAACACTTAAGATAAAGACCCAGTAAATCAATTTAAATGAAGAGTTTGAGAACTAACATAGCCATCTAAAATTGTTAGTTTTTTTACTTAGCTGTTCACACTTATTTTACTTTATTTGAAATCTCTGATCTTGTCAGAGGATAATGTCATAAAACTCAATTACATAATTCAACTGTTTTTAACTCCCCTTTCTCCAAAATCCATCCCACCTAAAGAGGGATGTAGCTTTTCTATCTTGACTTTTTTTCCTTCAGCAAATAAATATTAAGTGTGAAGAGCTTTCACCAGAGAAAAATCATTTCATATAATGAAGCACTAAATTGTTTTGTCTTTCAATTTATTCAGACTGAAAGCAGCTCATTTTCCCTATGGCAAGCCCACGTATCGTTTCATGGCTGATATCTGCAGCCCACTCTAGATTTTTCTTCCTTTTAGCAGGTGCTGGGTAGCACTTTCTGGGTTACCAGAAACATCCACTTTCTGGATGTTTACAAAACATCCAGCATGATTTGGTTGTTAAAAAGCAACTGGAATTGCTTCCTCTCCTACCAGATGCCTCTTCCAGTGTCCTTAACCCTTATCACCCTTCCCTAAAATATGTCCCCAACATGCCTATTTACATGGCTCTCAGGAACCCCAGGTTTGTATATCCATCACATACCAAATCAATTTCTAACAGTGTGAAGGCTGTTGGAACAGGGCAGTTTCCTTCCCCTGGAAGCTGAGTGTAGCCACGTTTCTATCAACAAAGCGACTCTTGTATGCAAAGCTCAGACTATTGTCTCGTGGTCCCACCTGCCTTGACTCTGATTGATGTAACAACAGTATCTGTCATAGGGACTGTTCTGCTTGTAGGAGCAAACGATGATACTGTCCTGGGGCACAAAGAAGATGCTGTCCTCAGGCTCAGGGCACTCAGATCTGTCCCAGGCTGAGCATTTGGCATCCAAGGCACTGTAGGCTAAGGAACTGCCTGAGGGACAGTAGCCGTCCAGGTATCTGGATGTCTCCTCCTGATGCCCACTGTGGACCAGGCTCTGGCATTCTCCTTCTTCCGTGGGTGTAGGGGTGGTGATGGAACTGGCCACAGGCACCTCGGTCTGCCCCTGGCGGGGAGGCTTTCCTCTGAGGCCCGCCTTCTTAGCCAGCTCATCTGAGCTTCCCTTGCCTGACTCCAGGTCTGAAGGGGTCCTCAGCAGTTCCACCACCTCCTTGTCCCTGGGTTTCCGGAAGCAGGGCAACTTGCGGGCCCACAGCAGCTCATTTTCCGGCCACTTAGTACATCCCTCAGTTTTCCTGGCCAGGGCAATGGCCGCAATGCCTGGCAGGCAGATGGCTGGCCCGATGGCCAGGAGGGGTATGTTTCCCAGAGTCTCTCCTTTCATCCCAGAGACGGTGAACATGAAGCCAAAGACCAGAAAGACACTGACCAGGGCTACCACTAGCCCAGTCCTCGGGTTAATGTCATCAGGCCGCATCTTTCACTCCATCCAGGTTGGGGGCTGCTTGCTGGCTAGGGAGCAGCGGTCCTCCCTTCTGTCAGAGGCAAAACCACAGTGGGTTAAAAAAAAACAAAACAAAAAACCAAAAACAGAAAAGAAAAGAAAACCGTCAATTTCCCACCCACCAACTCTCTATCTCTCTTACTCTTTGTCTCTCTCCACTTGTCTGTCAATCGCAGTCTCTGGGTCTCTATTTCTTCCTCTGTTTCTGTTGCATGCTCTCTTGCTCTCTCTCGTTCTCTCAGTCTATCTATCTCTTATTATTGCAGCTTCTGTCTCTTTCATATAAACATCCACCCACTGGGGTCACTGAGATACCTGAGGTTTCCTGCCGTCTCCCAGGAGCAGGGAAAGAAGCCAGTCTGAGTCTCCTTAGAAACCTCCACAACAGCTGTCCCCTCGGCTCTCTCCCTTGTTTCTGGAAGGAAAGCCTAGCTTTCCCCACTGACTCTGCATCCAGGAGGTGGGACGTGAGAGTGCGTCTCTCCCAACAGTGCCCGTCGGTCTCCAGAGCTCTGGGAATGGAGTGACAGCACAGCCCAGCGCCCGGCTCTGCGCGCAGAGTATCGGGTGCTGGAGGGAGGAAGGACTTAGTCTGCGAAAGAGGGAAAACGGCGCGCGAGTCTGGCCTCGTTACATCACTTTCAGAGCAAGCTCAGAAACAAAGAAGGACGCGCGGGGGCGCGAGGGGTTCAGACCCCAGCGAGAGCCACCCGGGCAGACGAGGTTGCCCAGAGCCCAGTCGGGGCGCTTGGAGCAGCTGGAGTCCGTTCCGCCGCTGCCCAGGAGGGCTGAGCAGGACAGCTGCAAAGGCCTCCGTGCTTGGGGAGGGCCGGGGGGTGGTGCGAGGCTGTCGCGGGGCCGGAGAACCGAACTCTAGTCGGTTTGCCCACGGGGCAGCCTGGACTCCGAGTTCACCGTCCGAGGGCCAGAGATACTAGCTGGAGATATCCCTCGGGGACCTGGACCTTTATCGAGTTACAAATCTAGGTGATCCAACCCGACTGACAGCAGCTCCCAAGAGGTTCTCCGACTGCCCGTCTCTCAACCTCGAGGCTGAGGCTCTCGGGCGGGGCTCAGAGGGCTGCACTCCTCCAGGGTCCCGCCGCCCGCGGGCTGCTCTGGGTCCGGGCGCTGGGCGGCAGCGGCGTGCAAAGGCGCTCCAGCAGCAGCGCGGGCTGCGCCGCCGGAGCCCACAGGACCGGCTCCCAGGCTGACACAGTGGTGAGGAGTGGGTGTCAGGTCTTGCTCGAGACTTCTGGGGAGTCAGCAGAGCCTTTCCCCCTGGTCTTCCAGCTCTGGACCCTGGTGGGAGTGGTTTTGGAGCTGGGATCCTACTCCAACACTGCGGTGGTGCCAGCCAGGCTGTCTGGGCCAGGAAGAAGGGCTCTCTGACCCCGGATCCCTATCCCTGCGAGTGGCACCTGACACCTAGCTAGCGAGGAGAAGTAGGGGCCTTGACTGGGTAGGTCAGGCCGAACAGTCCGTCCTGCAGCTCCAGCTTTGGGGGATTCTCTCCTCCCTTGCTGAAGCTGCCTGTCTCTTCCCACTGCAGTGGGGGAATGGATTCTTCTGGCCCCAGGGGCAAGACTGGTTTGGCTGTGGTTCTTCAACAAGGATGTTCATTTAAGCTAGATGGGGAATAGTAAGTCAGGAAGAGAAAAGAGAAGGGTGTATACTCTTTCATGTCAAGGCACTGCGGTGGAAAGAACTTTGAAAGAGCTGTGACATCCAGGCCTTCCCCTGCTTAAACAAGCTGTATGTTCTTGGGAAAGTGACTTAACCTTCCTGAGAGTCAGTGGACTCATCTGCAAAATGAGAATAGTACTACCAAATATGTGGGGAAGCATCATGAGGACTAAGAAAATGTAAAACTCTTAGCACATGCTTGGTAAGTGGTCCTTATTCACAACGTGGTTGAAATATATATTTACATATTATGTCATAATCAATGTAAGGCACGAGCCAAATCATAAAGGGCCTAACTGTGGGGCTAAGGACCTTCAGTTTTATCTAGTAGGCGATGAGAACCATGGAAATATTTTCAGCAAGGATCAACACAAAAGTATTCCATTTTGATATGGCGACAGCAGATTAGAGGGCAGGTTGCAAGGGGTAAGGGTAGAAGCAGGGAGACCTTCCAGGAGGACAGTGCAGTCAGCCAGGCAAGGCATGATAGGGGGCTGAACAATGTGGGACTAGAGGAGGTTAGAAGAAAGAGAATTTGAAGCATAGTTAAGGGGAGAGTCAAGTGTCTTGGATCCGAGGAAGTAAGATGGTAGTAGGAGTCAGGGTTGACTCCCATGTTTCTCACTCATTCAGCTGAGCAGATCAGGAATCAGACTCCTAATTTTCCATGTCATCCATTGTGTGTGTCTTTTGTACTCGTGTTCATTCGATAGCTGCTGTATCTGTGGATATAGAATCATTATTTTGGGAAAGAAAGGGGAAAAGGCAAAGAGTTAGAGTGAGATGCCAACTGTTTGACCATTTGTATCACTTTTTCTTGACAGCCTTACCAAGTAGATAGACATCTGCTTATATCCCTTGGCCAGAGGGATGTCATATGGGCCACGTCTAGACGCAAAAGAGCTTGGGAGATCACAGTTTAATTTTTAACCAGGTTCACTGCACTCTGAAAAACAATAAGGATTTTGTTAGCAAGGAAAAAGAGGAGAATGAATATTAATTAAGGAGGCATCTTGCGGGGTGTGCCACAGTTATTGAACACGTTTTACCTTCTTGAAACCCTTTCTTGTCCTGCCTTTACTGACACCATTCTATCCCAATTTCCCTTCTATCCTCTTGGCCACTCATTCGTCAGCTACTTGGTAATGTCATCTTTATTGTATTTATTTTTATTTTTAACAGAGTCCTGGGATGCTGATCTTCTGCTGGCTATGTCCCTGTTGCTTCCTTCCTGACTTCTTTTCCCACTTTATAATAGTTTTAAACACCAAGTGGATAGGATGACAACCCCTAAATTTATCTCATTAACTTTGTCCTTTTTCTTAAGTTTCAGATTTGTAATACCTAGCTGTCTGCTTGATATCTGTCTATATGGTACACAGACACCTCAAACTCAACATGACCCCAGTTGAGCTCATCGAATTTCCTTGAAACTTGCTTGTTCTCATTTGACCCCAGAGGAGATGTTTGCACCTGTCCTCTCTTCCTTCCTCTCCCTAACAACCTGCACCCTGTAAGTCACCCAAGTCATCATAGTCTTACCTCCTAAATCCCTTGATCTTCTCCTCTTCTACCTGTGGCCTGATGCAAATCACTTTACCTCCCTGGGTTTTAATTTCCTGTGAAACAAAGGCTTTGGATGAGGGGCTAGCTGAGGTTCATTTCAGCTCTACCAATCCATGCTTCTCTGAGAGTCACTTCTGCAGGGTCGGACTGATGTCTTTGTTGTGTAGGTGCTCTGACAATAGTGCTGGAAGCCAGTTGGATTTTACTTTTTTTATTTTTTATTTTAACATTTATTTATTTTTGAGAGATGTAGCATGAGCAGGGGAGGGGCAGAGAGAGAAGGAGACACAGAATCCCAAACAGGCTTCGAGCTCTGAGCTGTCAGCACAGAACCTGACATGGTCTCGAACCCACAAGCCGTGAGATCATGACCTGAGCCGAAAGTCAGATGCTCAACTAACTGAACCACCCAGGTGCCCCTCCCCCCAAGTTGGATTTTAAATAAGCAATGTTGCTGAACAGAGACCTCTATTCACTTGTACAGTCATCTAATTCCATTCTGACTTTTAAGCCATGCAGTTTATCTGCTTAAGCATTAGATAAGAGCCATGCATAAAACCACAGGAAACTTCAATTACTGTTTAATTATAAGCCTGATTCTTGAAGCAGTTCCTTCTCAGAGGTAATTTCAGATGGTCTTTGAACAGCAGGTATACTTGCCCAAGCCCAGCAGCAAAAGTGAGTGTGTGTGTTTGTGTGTGTGTGTGTGTGTGTGGCACCACTCAGGGTCACAATATTCAGAGCCAGAAACAGCATTCCTAGTATTTAATTCCTTGCCTGTACAGGCTGATTGGACTAGGATTTTTAAGCCTTAAGCAGTTCTTGTAATGCTGTAACCATATACAGCTACGTACAAAAGCTTTTCATCAGAAAAGAAAGGAAATTCAGGTTGGAATGAGGCTTTGGCATGTGGGTATTTGAGAAGGAAATGCAGAACCTTTTACTTCTGAAATTATAGAAATCATGGGATGCTGGAATTTGAAGATACTTTGTAAAATATCTACTCTAACCCCCTTTATCGTACAGGTGAGACCCAGAAAGGTTGTGTCTATGCAGTATCACTTGAGTATTTATTATGTGCTTGGCACTGTGCTGTGGATACAAGTCAAACAGGATACGGTCTGCCTTTATAGAACTCACATTCACAGAGTTGAGATGGGTGTATTAGCAGGACAGGATAGATTGTGCCGTGGCAACGAAAGACTTCCAGACCTCAAGGGCTGTATTCTCCTACTGCATGTTTATGATGGGTCAGCTGCAGCCTTGCTCCATGTTGTCTTCACTCTGGGATCCAGGCTGATAAGGTAGCCTCTATTTAGGACATTCCCCATTCATCGAATCCACGAAACTCAGCTAGAGGCCCTGCACTGGGCCTTCACTGTAGTGGATACTCCCTTGGCTCCTTTAGCTATGCCCTTCTTTATAGACCAAAGTGATGTGCCATACCCGCACACCTTCCTGCCCTTTCTAGACCATGTGATAGGTACCCGGAAACCTAGAATCCCCTGCCCAAACAGTCCATACCTGCTTCCAGAGCTTGTGCATAGTTCTTTGCTAAGTCCATCCTCCCAAGTGTCGTGAAAGCGTGCACAACCCTAGGCCTGTGGGATAGCTAAGGGACCACTGTGTTTTGAGTATGGATAAAGCTCTGGTATGCAAGATGGGATGTCTAGACTCTGCCTGTCAGCCCTTTCATGGTTTAGAATAGAACCAGGGATGGGAAGAGAAAGGCAGCATTCACTTTATTTTTGCCTAGAAACTCACACACATTAGAAACAGGCCTGGTTGGAGGTTTTGGGGAAAGGAAGGAGAAGTCCCAACTGTTTGACAGGCTCCTAGATGTGCATAGAAAATAGACTTAAGGCAGTTCAAGAGCAGGGAGACCAGTTGGGATACTTTACAACTGTCCAGGTGAGAGATGATAGTGACTCAGACCAGGGTCATAGCACGTGGCAAGAAGTGGGTCAGATTCTGGATGTATCTTAACCTAAGCTGACAGTATTTACTGATAGATTTGGGATGTGAGGGAAACTGAGCAATCAAGGATGATTCCAATACTTGAGATTTCAAGTGGGAAATCAAGAATTTGGATTTGGACATGTTAACCTGATATGTCGAACCTGACAATGTTGATAGAGTTAGTGTGCAAGTCTGGATTTTGGGAGAGAAATCTGAGCTGGAGATAATAATTTCTGGAGCTGCTGGGATATGGCTAGCATCTAAAGCCCTGGAGCTAATGAGATAACTTAGGGATCAAACATTGATAGGTTTGAGAAGTCCATATACTAATTACTAAGGAACATCAACTTTTTGAGGGTGGGGAGATAAGGAGGAACTAGCAAACTAGCAAGAGACTATGAAGAATTGACCAGTGAGGAGAGAAAATGAAGAGATGTCCAAGAAACAAAAAAGAAGAAAGCATTTCAAGGAAGGGGCAATGATTGCATCAACTCTGTTGCTATGTCAGATATGAAAAGGGCTAAAAAGTAACCACTGGACTTAGCAACGTGAAGGTCATTGGTGACCTTTAAAAGAACAGTTCTGGTGGAGTGGATGGGGGTGAAAGTTTGATTGAAATGAGCCCAAGAGAGAATTGGAGAAGAAGATCGGAGAAGGAGAGGAGAGATAACTCAAATGAGTTTTGTTGTTAAGGAGAATAGAGAAATGAGATGAGACCCAGAGGTGGTCATGTGGGGTCAAGAGATAAACTTTTTAGTTTATTTTTTAAATGTTTATTTATTTTTTGAGAGAGAGACACCAAGCAGGGGGCGGGGGCAGAGAGAGAGGGAGACGAGAGACAGAATCCCAAGCAGGCTACGCACTGTCAGGGCGGAGCTCCACGTGGGCCTCGAACTCACAGCGAGATCATGCCCTGAGTTGAAATCAGGAGTCAGATGCTTAACCAACTGAGCCACCCACACGCTGCGTTAAGAGAAACTTTTTAAGAGATGGGAGGTCTCTTAGCATTTTCCCTGTAAAGATGTAAGATGTAAATTTAAATGACCTTTTTTATCCATTAATTTTGTAAATATATAAAATAATACCAATACTAGGGGACGGCGTGCTAAGATGAGCACTTGTATATGTTGATGGTGGGAATGTATTGGTAATAATTCTTTTTTTTTTTTTTAAAGTTTATTTATTTATTTGAGAGACACAGAGACAGTGCAAGTTGGGGAGAGGTAGAGAGAGAAAGTGAGAAAGAAGAAATCCCAAGCAAGCTCCGTGCTATCAGTGCAGAGCCTGATGTAGGGCTCGAACTCACGAAACTGTGAGATCATGTCCTGAGCTGAAACCATGAATCCCACACTTAACCAAATGAGCCACCCAGGCGCCCTGGTAATTCTGGAGTGGAAGAAACGTGTCCAGATGTGGCAAGAGCCTTAAAAAAGTTCATACCTTTTACATGATCATTATATTGAAAAATGTCAATAATTGGTGTGTATTGATGGGGAGAACAGACCCAGGCACTATCTAAATAAATTAATTGGTATTTACTTATCTCAAGGTGTATAAGGAGGTCCCCACAGCTTCACTAGGGGGCACAAAGGTGGGGATGGTAGGGAGGGTCACATCTGACTCTCTAGAAGCAAAAGAGTTTCTCTCTAGGTTTACCCTATACATGAGGCTTATTTTCATGAATCAGATCCAGGCATGCTCATAACCTGGCCTCAAGTCTGCTGAGACCACCTGATATGACAGCAGAGTACAGTTCATGAAGCATGAACGAAATCATTATTATCCTTGGACTCTACTCACCCACACAACTGGTGAGTACTTTCTTGAACTCCATACTATGGAAACAGAATAGAGGCTACTTTGTGGAAATCTCTGAAAGTCAAACAAATTACGACTTTAGACCAGCTCATTGTCCAATACCATAGCCATTAGCCACAGGAGGTTATTTAATTTTAAATTAATTAAAATGAAATGAAATTAAAAATCCAGTTTCTCAGTTGTGCTAGCCACATTTTAGGTGCTCAGTAGTCATGTGTGGTGATTGGCTACCATACCAGACAGTGCAAATATATAAAGCATTTCATCATCACAGAGCATTCTATTGGATAGTGCTTGTAGGGCTTCTCATGATCTGTTTGGCTCAGGCATTATGATTCTAGCAGTCTTTCCTGTGGGAATAATCAGTGGTATAAAAACTATTTATGTACATTAGTAGTAAAACACTGGAAAGCATTGAAGTGTCCAATAACAGAGGAAAGGTTATGTATAGTACAGTGCATCCAGAGGAAATATTGCGTATTCAGTTGAGGGAATATTATTCATCCATAAAATTATATTTTAAAGATTTTTTTAGTGACCCATGAAAATGATCTCAATATAAGGCTAATGAAAAAAACTACTAATAAAAAAATTCTGTTGAAATAGGTTGAAAAAATTCTATATTTAATAGGATCCTGATTGCTAAAGAAATCAGAATAGAAAAAAAACCAAAAGGAAATATTCTCAAAATATGAACAGTGGCTATTTCTAGGTGGTGGAATGTTTCATAATTGTTATTATATTCTTTCTTTATGTATGACTTTTTCAAAATTTCTACTCTTATTAATAAGAAAAAGTAATTTTAAGAATAAAAGAATAGTCTCCTACAGATATTAAGCACTGAATAAATGGTTGTTGATTCATGAAGACTTGAAAGACTAAGTGAACAAATTCAAATTTTCTTAACTCTAAGTTGTCCCTAAATTCATCCTGCCCCTTCCTCATTCTAGTACTTCCTCACAGGAGGGAAAGGATATGGAGTAAATTGGGAAAAGATGAAACTGAAAGAAAGCAAATAGATTTTCATGTTGAATTGGGGTTGAACTTTGAAGTTTCTTTCAAATTTATACTAATCACTTTTAAGATTTCTTATAACCCTGTTTTTGGCCTAGAAAATAATAAATATACTATTTATCCCCCTTTTGACGTACACATGATTGTTTTAATTTTTTTTTTTAACGTTTATTTATTTTTGAGACAGAGAGAGACAGAGCATGAATGGGGGAGGGTCAGAGAGAGAGGGAGACACAGAATCGGAAGCAGGCTCCAAGCTCTGAGCCATCGGCCCAGAGCTCGAAGCGGGGCTCGAACTCACGGAGTGTGAGATCGTGACCTGAGCTGAAGTCGGACGCTTAACCGACTGAGCCACCCAGGCGCCCCTACACATGATTGTTTTGAGGCACCTGGTTAGAGGCCTGATTCCCTGCATCTCCTACTTCTTGGCTATAATTCTGACTCATTTATTTAACAAATATTTATTGAGAACCTCTGACTTATCTGGCTGTGTTCACATTTCCTCTGTACCTCCTCCCATCTTTTCTATCTCTTGGGGAGTAACTAAGATCTTTATTAAAGGCTACATTTATTTATTTATTTATTTATTTTTAAATTATTTTTTAATTTTTTTATTTTTTAATATATGAAGTTTATTGTCAAATTGGTTTCCATACAACACCCAGTGCTCATCCCAAAAGGTGCCCTCCTCAATACTCATCACCCACCCTCCCCTTCCTCCCACCCCCCATCAACCCTCAGTTTGTTCTCAGTTTTTAAGAGTCTCTTATGCTTTGGCTCTCTCCCACTCTAACCTCTTTTTTTTTTTTTTTCCTTCCCCTCCCCCATGGGTTTCTGTTAAGTTTCTCAGGATCCACATAAGAGTGAAAACATATGGGATCTGTCTTTCTCTGTATGGCTTATTTCACTTAGCATCACACTCTCCAGTTCCATCCACGTTGCTACAAAGGGCCATATTTCATTCTTTCTCATTGCCACGTAGTACTCCATTGTGTATATAAACCATAATTTCTTTATCCATTCATCAGTTGATGGACATTTAGGCTCTTTCCATAATTTGGCTATTGTTGAGAGTGCTGCTATAAACATTGGGGTACAAGTGCCCCTATGCATCAGTACTCCTGTATCCCTTGGGTAAATTCCTAGCAGTGCTATTGCTGGGTCATAGGATAGGTCTATTTTTAATTTTTTGAGGAACTTCTACACTGTTTTCCAGAGTGGCTGCACCAATTTGCATTCCCACCAACAGTGCAAGAGGGTTCCCGTTTCTCCACATCCTCTCCAGCATCTATAGTCTCCTGATTTGTTCATTTTGGCCACTCTGACTGGCGTGAGGTGATATCTGAGTGTGGTTTTGATTTGTATTTTCCTGATGAGGAGCGACGTTGAGCATCTTTTCATGTGCCTGTTGGCCATCCGGATGTCTTCTTTAGAGAAGTGTCTATTCATGTTAGAGTCTACATTTATACCTCTAACTTTATTTATTTCACTTGGGACTTTCAAAGATGTAAAGTAGCTTCAATTGTTTTTCCATTGCTAAATTAACAGAGTTTTAAAAACTCTGGCAGCTCATTAAAGTTCATTAGATTGTGCAGAACACAGTTCAAAGTACAAAGAGAGCCTAGAATTTACACAAATCTTTTCTTAAGTTAAAAAATAAAGCTGGTGCAAATGAAAGTGTTAGATTAATGGTTCCAAAGATGAAGACCTTTTAGGTATCTGAGTGGTTCCAGCCAAACATCCATTTGCTCTCCAGGACAGAGCTTATTCAACAGCTTAGATCTTTTTCCATGTTGTCCTTCTTTTGATTCTGTTCAGAGTCTTTGGTAAGAGAATAAAGAAAGGATTAGAAAATTAATTGTTAGCAATCATGAAGAGCTGAAAGTAGAGAATTCTGATGTGGTTTGATCCCCAAACTAAAGATTGGTCTGATTTTCTTATTCTCGTGTCCTCAGATTAAACATAATGCACTGACATGTTTAAACTTTTGATAATATGTATATTTCTAAAAACCCAGAGATCACCAACTCATTTTGTTATTTTATTCAACATACATTAAATTGGTTTCTTTAGAAGTGATTAGAATCATATGCCAAGGTTTATATATATGGATGTGGACTACAATGTTAATTTTCATATGGGAAAATATGAAATGGTTATATAAATAATGTTACATCAACACACTGGGATGTTATACAGTCATGATAAATTAAGTTGCAAATTGGATCAAGTTGGCACATATACCTCTTCTTCCTCAGGCCTCCAAAGTCTAGAAATGAGTTTAGAAATTTGTGTGAATTAATTTGAGATTAATTCTACCACAGTCCTGGAAAATAAGAAGAAAGCCAGGCAAGACATAAAGACAGAAAGATGGTGAAATCTAACTGATGAAGAAATGGATATAGTCTACCTAGACTTGCCAAAAATCCCTGATAATGCTGCACCTCAATATGCTGCAAGAGATAAACAGGCCTGAGAGTGATGGTTCTCCAACACTTTGGAAATAAGATTACCCTTTAAGTGTTAAAGAATTCATACCCAATGAAAAAGTATTCAGCTATGAGATAATCCTAAGAGCTTGTCTGAATATTTGTGACTGAAGAGTTTTGGAAACACTAAAATTCATAATTAGGGCAGTTTAGGGGTGCCTGGGTGGCTCAGTCAGTTGAGTGTCCTATTCTTGTTTTCGGATCAGGTCATGTTCTCGTGGTTCATGGGTTTGAGCCCAGCACTGGGCTCTGCACTGGGGGTGTGGAGCCTGTTTGGGATTCTTTCTCTCCTTCTCTCTCTTTACCTCTACATCTCTCTAAATAAATAAATAAATAAATAAATAAATAAATAAATAAATAAAATAATTTGGGCAGTTTGTATATATTTTTAGAGAAAAAATACTAGCAGCTCCCATCATATTTCCTTGTTACACAGAGAGTAACTAGAGAGCGATATTCACCATCAACCAAAGAAAAGAGAGAACCAACAGGTCAGACATTTGCTATGTTTATCCAGCACTATTCAGAGGAAAGCTGGGGGCTACAGGGAAGGGGTGGTTTATCAGGTTTCACAGGATCTCTTGCATCTAAAATTTTCTCAAGACCTCCACCTTTCTCTCACACAGCAACATTCTGATGATTTTGGCTTCTCTGACATTCAGGTACTGTGAAGGCTAGACCATCATGGCTGACAAAATCTTTCCTTCTTTCCTTTCTCTCTCCCTCTCTCCCTCCCTCCTTCCCTCTCTTCCTTCCTTCCTTCCTTCCTTCCTTCCTTCCTTCCTTCCTTCCTATTTAAAAATAGCTTTATTGAGATATAATTCATACTCCATATAGTTTGCCCATTTAAAGCATACAATTCAAAGAAATTTTAGTATATTTACAGAGTTGTACAGTCTTCACCACAATCTGATTTTAGAACATTCCCATCATCCTAAAAAGAAACCTGATGCTCATTTACAGTCACTCCTTATTCCCACCCCCGCTTCTAGGCAACCACTAACCTACTTTCTGTCTCTATAGATTCTGAATATTTTGTACAGATGGAATCATACCATATGTGTTCTTTTGTGTCTGGCTTCTTCCACCGAGCATAATGTTTTTGAGGTTCATCCATGTTTTAGTAAGTATTAGTACTTTGTTCCTTTTTATTGCCAAGTAGTATTCCACTGTATGGTTATACCACATTTTATCTATTTGTCAGTTCACGGACATTTGAGTTATTTCAACTTTTTGGTCATTACGAACAATGCTGCTATGAATATTTATGTATGTATTTTTATGTGCACATATGCTTTCATTTCTAGGGGGTAAATACTTAGGAGTAGATTTACCGAGTCATATGGTAACTAACTTTATAAGAAGCTGCCAAGCTATTTTCCAAAATGGTTGCCTCCTTTAATTTTTATTCTTTACTTTTCATCCTGAATTATTTTAAAGCAAATTATAAGTCTTAAGATGTATCACTTTGCCAACCTAAAAATTGTCAATAATTCCTTATTATCACTAATTCAAATTTCCACTATGATCTTTCTATAGACATGAATATTTGAGTGAGTGGAAAGTAACATCTCCATTTGTAAGTCAGCAAAGTGGCTTTCTGGTTATAGATAGCCTCCCGTGAGTCTTGTTGGTATGAGTGGGCTTTCCTAATTTAGTTGCTGAATATGTTGACCAACTACTGGCTTGAATCTTGGGCAGCCTGGCTTTACAAGATGAGTCAAGGGGCAGCCAGGTGGCTCAGTCAGTTAAGCATCAGACTCTTGATTTTGGCTCAGGTCATGGCCTCATGGTCCATGGGTTTGAGCCCTACATTGGGCTCTATGCTGACAGTGCAGAGCCTGCTTGGGATTCTCTCTCTCTCCCTCTCTCTCTCTGCTCCTCCCCTACTTGCTCTCTCTTTCTCTCAAAAATAAATAAATAAACTTAAAAAAAATGATGAGTCAAGCCAGGCCAGAGGAGGAGGAGGGGTGGGGGTGAGCAGGTGCCCAAGGCAATTTGGATAGGGAAGAAAGAGTCATAAGATGTGACCCTTGGTAAAACCACCCCACCCCCCGCCCCAGGAAGAACTGAGTCCACATTGAGGGGGACAAGGAGAGAGTAGAGGGGGTTTGATAACTCTTATAAAGCTTGAGTTAGGGGCCACAGGAGTAGGGCAAACTCAAAACAGGAACTGAGACCAGGTACATGGAGATGATAAGGACAAAAGAGAAGAGTGGAATTAAGATCAACTCAGGAGAAGAGAAAAGAGAAAATTCTAAAAAAAAAAAATCAGTGGGCTGAGCCATTCTGATCTTCTTTAAGTTTGGAAGGGGGATACTAAGAGAGTAAGTGTGTCAGCTTTGGGGAACTGAATAGTGAACTTAGGGAGTGAGGCCACCATGTCAGGCTGTGAGGAAGAAACTAAGAAGAGGAGCCAGGGGAACATGAAGGGACTAAAGCAGATGCCCTGAGAGAAGTTGAGATGAAATAACACCATACCTTGAGAGAAAGGAATAACCTCAGCCTGATGGTTTTCCATTTCCCAATCACAGAGTTAGAGAGGAAGGGTTTTCCCCCTACTCCTGGTTTCCATAGTGAGGCATTTTTCCTAATATAATCTTGGCCTCGCACCACATCCAAGAGGTGAGTTCCTTATCTACATGGTAAGCTTGGGAAGAATAACTGAGCATGCTCGGCTTGTTCTTCTTCTTGGAAGCAAGCTGCCCATAGGAATAAGGATTCAGCTCTGGCCCTTCTCACAGGAAGCATATTCTGCTGGTTTGGCAAGTTTGGAATGAAGTGGTACCACAGACTGAATGTTTATGTCCCCATCTCTCTCCCCAAGTTCAAATGTTGAAACCTAAGCCCCAATGTGATTGTGTTAGGAGGTGGGGCCTTTGGGAGGTGATTAAAATATTTTACCAAAAATTTTAGGCTTTCTTCTTAAGAAAAGTCCCTTCCCATTCCTGTGGTGGATTATGTTTTCCCTTTCTCATGGTTAATAAAATGCACTGTTTCCATTTTACCAGGACACTGGGTAATTACTGTGTACTGGGCTTTCTGATACATGTGAAGTCTTATCTCCTAGAGACCATTGGGTGGAGTGAAAGAAATTCTGGCCTTGGAGTCAGAAAATGTGAATTCTTGTCCTGGTTCTGCTGTTCACAGGCCAGATTACCTTGGCTCAGTCACTTGGTTGTTTTTTTGTTTTTTTGTTTTTTTGTTTTTTTTTTTTTTTAATCCTATTTTATGTCAGTGCCTTATTTGAGTGCTTGGCTCTAATGATGGAGAGGGACATTTGTCCTCCAGACAGAGGTCTTCTGTGCTTTTGTTTATCTTTTTAATTTTTTTTTTTAACATTTATTTGTATTTGAGAGAGAAAGAGACAGAGCACAAGCTGGAGAGGGGCAGAAAGACAGAGACAGAATCTGAAGCAGGCTGCAGGCTTTGAGCTGCAAGCTGTCAGCATAGAGCCCAACACGGAGCTCCAACTCACAAGCAGTGAGATCATGACCTGAGACAAAGTCAGATGCTTAACTGACTGAGCCACCCAGGTGCCCCCTGTGCTTTTAATACTTTATTTCTAAAAATCAATTTTTTTGGAATGCAAGCTGGTGCAGCCACTCTGGAAAACAGTATGGAGGTTCCTCAAAAAGCTAAAAATAGAACTACCCTACGACCCAGCAATTGCACTACTAGGCGTTTATCCATGGGATACAGGTGTGCTGTTTCGAAAGGACACATGCACCCCATGTTTATAGCAGCACTATCAACAATAGCCAAAGTATGGAAAGAGCCCAAATGTCCATCGTTGGATGAATGGATAAAGAAGATGTGGTATATATACATACAATGGAATATTACTCGGCAATCAAAAAGAATGAAATCTTGCCATTTGCAACTATGTGGATGGAACTGGAGGGTGTTATGCTAAGTGAAATTAGTCAGTCAGAGAAAGACAAAAATCATATGACTTCACTAATATGAGGACTTTAAGAGACAAAACAGATGAACATGAGGGAAGGGAAACAAAAATAGTATAAAAACAAGGAGGGGGACAAAACAGAAGAGACTCATAAATATGGAGAACAAACTGAGGGTTACTAGAGGGGTTGTGGGAGGGGCGATGGGCTACATGGGTAAGGGTCCCTAAGGAATCTACTCCTGAAATCATTGTTGCACTATATGCTAACTAATTTGGGTGTAAATTTTAAAAAATAAGAAATAAAACAAGTTAATTAAAAAAATCAATTTTTATTATAAGCTCCTATGTGCCAGGAACAAATACATATAGTTCTGGCATAGCACTTA
The DNA here is from genome assembly GCF_046562875.1 of Panthera onca. Lineage (NCBI taxonomy): Eukaryota > Metazoa > Chordata > Mammalia > Carnivora > Felidae > Panthera > Panthera onca. Next base: position 55,767,765 of record NC_138351.1, on the reverse strand, counting down.
CCATAGTGTATGTTAATTTGTCTTTTTACATATCTGTACACACTGTATATTTATTTGTGAGCTCCAACACCTGGCATTCTGTCTGGCCCAGAGTAAGCAAGCAGTCAGAACATGTTTGGTGAAAAGAATAAATGGGTCTCACTGGTAAATAGGATCATAGCAAACACTGCTAGTGCCTTGGCCAATGTTCTGGGCATCCATCTCCCCCCTTAGGCTGCTTTCTGAAGATACCTGTGATCCTGAGGTCTTCTTCTGGCGTTAGGAGAATACCAGCCTCAAAGGCAGGGAAAGCTGGAAGTGCCAGAGAGTTAATGCTCTAGAATTGCCCTCAGTCAAGGCTGCATGGTGGAGTTGGGTAAGCCCCAGCTTCTTCAGCCCCTGGTTGGATAATTGAGGTCTCTATACTGTCTTCCAAGGGACAGAGCTCCAGTTTTCCACAGTAGTAACTGGCTTGATTCCACAGCTTTTATTGGCTACCTTACCCTCCCTTTCTCACTTCTCCACTCTCTTCCTGTGCTTCTAGGATCATCTCTTAAATAAACCACATACACTTAATTCCCTGCCTCAGTGTTTGCTTCTGGGAGAACCCAAACTTTGCCCAACTTGAAATATTTTTGTGGTAATCAAATGAAAAACACATGTAAAAGGCTTTGTGGTCTCAAAATATATGTGATGTCACTATTGGAATGAGTTGTGCTTACGAGGAATGTAATAGGTTGAATAATGGCCTCCAAAGATATCCAGGTCCTAGTTCCTGAACCTGTGAATGTTACCTTATATAGCAGAAGGGCTTTGCAAATGTGATTAATTCTGGATTGTGAGATGAGGAAATTATCATGGATTATTCTGATGGGCTCCAAATGTAATCACAAAAGTTATAAGAAGGAGGCAGAAGGAGCCTGTGACAGAATAGGGCAATGTAACCACCAGGACAGATATTTTATGCTGGCTTTGAAGATGGAGGAAGGGTCCAGGAACCAAGATGCACAAGGAATGCAGCTTTAGAAGCTAGAAAAGGCAAGAAAGTAGATTCTTCCCTAAGAGTGCTGCCTTGCCAACACCTAGATTTTAGACCAGTGATTTTTTTTTTTTACTTCTGACCTCCATAATTGTAACAAGGAATAAATGTGTGATATATATATGTATATATATATATATATATATATATATATATACATATATATATGCTCTTTTAAGTCACCAAATTCATGGCAATCTGTCCCAGCAGCCGTAAGAAACTACTTTAAGGAAGGTTCTTCTTGTTGCCCCTAACACATTCCAGCAGGTGGCAGTGTGGGGTGAAGGAGTAGCAGTGATTCCCACTGGTCTCCAAAGAATCCTGTTCCCTCTTCAACCTCCAGCCTTCAGATAAAATAAGACCAATTTGTGCTGTCTTCACCCTCTTGGAGGCTGGTCCTTACCCACGGACTTGTGAGGAATTTCTACTGTGTTTCAAGGACAACAGAAAGAAAGAGTCAGGGTTTTAGGGGCTAATGGAAGTAAATCAACAAGCACTAAAATTAAATCATAAATATGCATTGAGAAAGCTGAGTAGAGAAACTCTGAAGGCTAGCCCCAGTTTCCTGCTGTTATTAAAATTAACTTTAATAATACACTGTGTTCCTTCTCATGGCAGGACTCATATCCCAAAACCAGCAATAAGATCGTTATTGTAGTTGTGGCTGGGTGTTTTCCTCTCATTTTCAGCCCAAACCATGTAGAGAGTTCCTATGAAATGTACTTGTATGACTACCCTTTTCTTTTAGTTTTGGTACACAATATGCAGAGAAGCACTGCTTCATCCTTCTCAGTCAGTATCCAAAGCCAGACATTTTTAAGAATTAAAATGACATTTTTGAGATAATGGGGAAATGTGAATATGGATTGATTCCAAAGAATTGTTGTTAACCTCGTTAGGTGTGATGGGCATTATGGCTATGTAAGAAAATATCCATCTTTTTTAGAACTATATAAAGGATGAAATGATATAATAGAAAGGAATAAAGGAAAAAGAGAAGGAAAAAGGGAGGGAGGGAGAAAAGAAGAAAGGAAAGATGGAAATAAGGAAGAAGCAAATGAATCAAGTATGGCAAAATCTTGATTATTATTAAATTTAGGTGATAATTTTATGAATGTTCATTGTATTATTGTATGTGTTTGAGAACATTTTATAAGATTTGCTGGACAAAATTAAATGGCTAAAAAGTCTTTAAAAGTGTTTCAGTGTGGTGGGGGGGTGCCTGGGTGGTACAGTTGGTTAAGTGTCCAACTCTTGATTTTGGCTCAGGTCATGATCTCATGGTTCAGGAGTTTGAGCCCCACATCAGGCTCTGTGCTGATGTTGTGAAGCATGCTTGGGATTCTGTCTCTTCTCTCTGCCCTTCCCCTGCTTCTGTGCACTCTTTCTCTCAAAAATAAATAAATAAACTTTAAGAAATTTATTTAAAAAAGTGTTTCAGTGGGAAGCAGCTTCAGAAAAATGATTATGAGCACAGACTCTGGAGTCAACTGGATTCCAGTCTTTCTAGCTGTGTGAACTTGGGCATGTTATTCAACCTCTCCATTTTGAATTTCCTTATTGGTAAATTGGATATAATAATAGTATCCACCCCAAAGGATTGTTGAAAATAATTAACATGATAATATTCCTGAAGCACTGGGAATGGCATCTGGCACAGAGTAGTATACATAAACATAACATATATGTTTATTATTATTTTTGGTATTGTCTATTACATGAGTGCAACAGTTCTCAACTGGGGTACATTTTGACTCCCAGGAGATTTATGGAAATCCCTAGAGGCATTTTTGGTTTTCATGACCAGGGGGTGCTATTGGCATCTAGTGGGTACAGGCCAGGGAAGCTACAAAATGTCCCAGGCCTTGTAGGATAGCCCTCCATAACAAAGAACTATCTGGCCTAAATGTCAAGGGTGCCAAAGGTGAGAAACCAGTGCTAATATTATGAGGACATTGTAAAAATATTAGAAAATATAGATAAGGAAAATAAAGAATAATAATATCTCATAATTTTACCATGCAGAAATGATCAGTATCCCAAACTGAAAATTTATAAAAAGAAAATGACATCTTTATCAAAATTAAGATGCATAATAAAGAAAAAGCTCCTTGGGGCACCTGGGTGGCTCGGATGGTTGAGTGTCTGACTCTTGATTTTGGCTCAGGTCATGATCCCAGGATCTTGGGATTGAACTCTGTGTTGGGCTCTGTGCTGAACATGGAGCCTGCTTAAGATTCTCCCTCTCTCTCTCCCTTTGCCCCTCTCCCTCGCTCGTGCACGCTCTCAAATAAAAAAAAGGAAAAAGCCCCTTTATCTCAATGCTTCTAGGGATGACCTCTCCTCATTTCTTCAAAACTATCACCATTTACAGAAAGTTGTCCAACCTTTTCAGACTTCTGGTAAATGTACTGTTTGGCATTTGACTTGGCTATTAGCTTCTATTGGAATGCAGCTGAATGAAAAGCAAGAAAACTATCTGAAATTATTAATGATCACCTCAGAAATCTTGTGGGAACCTATTCTGACACCACTTTTTTGGGAAAAAATTGGCAGATTATATAAAAAAATCTTTTAAAAGTCCATATTCTTTGACTTGGCAATTCCATTTATAACAATTTGGCCTAAAGAAATAACCAGGCAAGTGTGCAAAGGTGTTTGTATAATTGGTCACTGCTGTATTGTTTTTAATTGTGAAAAATTAGAAGGACCTAAATCAGAAACAACAAAGAAAGGTTGGCTGATTACATCCTGGTGTACCTCTGCAGGAAAATACCATGCAATCATTAGAAAAGATGTTTATCTCTGTATACTTACAGGGAAAGATAGTCTTTATGTATTTGGTGAAAAATAACCACAGGGAAGGTCTAGAAAGGTTAATGTGTTAATGGGTATCACATGAAGGATGTGGGTGAATGCCAGCAGAAATTGCTGGAAGGGCTGGGGCTCTCCAGAAGCAGGGTCAGAAGACACAGTGGTCTCTCAGTCTTCTGGCATCCTATGGAGAAGTGTATTTTGGCCAAGGTGCAGCTAGACGCCCTTGTGGACTGTGCTATAGCAGAGGGACCTCACCTCACCCCCCTCTTGCTCTCCTTTTTAATGGACCAAAGGGAGTGGCTTTGTCATTGGGTGACAAATACTTTGTATTCGAGTGCAGAGTAGTCTGTCATTTGGGGCGGCTCTTTAAAGACATCTCTGTGAAGCACCTGGAGTCTTTGAGGCCCCTGGCCCTGGGGGAAGTTGGTTTGGGCACAGCTCCCCCCTGCTGCAGGGAGTATCAGTCAAAGGTCCCGGAAGGCTCATCACCAGCAGCAAGAAAGAGTCCTAAGAATCAGCAGGTCTACTTTCCGTTCTCATCCATCTAAGCGGCTGGCTTTTTCAGTCGTACAGTGCGGTATTGTGCCAGATGATCTCTAAGGACTCTTTGAGCTCTGAGTGTTTTAAGTTCCTAGTATTTTAATCACTGTCAATGGTAATTTCTGTTGTTACAAATGACTTGTAATTTTTCCTGGGGTTTCACTGGCTATGCTGGTGAGGTTTACTTGCTATAATATTATCAGTCCACTAGGGAGGCTCATCTCAGTATCAGGCAACACTTTGCCATTCTTCTCCCAATTCTTTTTCTTCCTAGGTTTTCTCTCTGCCTCTCAGGAGGTTTATATGGCTTAATTAATTCAGATCAGCCAAGTGCTTTTGAGACTATGTCTCGCTATGAGTAATAGCCCAATGGGAATTCAAATCACTCACAGGATTATTAGCAGAAGATGTTAGTCTTGCTGCTCATGAAACCTGCAGCCTATTAATTCTATTGTGCAATGTCTGCTCCTTGGGGGAAAACGCAGCCCAGGAGAACCCCCCTGAACTCCTGAGTCTTTTGCATAAATACTCCAGGGATTTGAGGATGTGCTTGAGGCTGGGTGAGGGCACTGGGGGAAATGACATTCCTTACAAGTATAAAACGAAGTTTTTGGAGGATTCATATTCTAGTTGGAGTGATTTTGGGGGGGGGGGGCAAATTTTCTGTGAGCCTTGGGGAAAATGCCTTTCTCCAGTTTCTGTTTCCTCTCTTTCACCAGATGGTGCGGTAGGTCACTCAGGCCCCTTAGGGTGAGGCAATTTAACCATCATCAGCTCCAACCAACCCCAAAGCACACCCACCAAGAAGAAGGTCTTGAGGGAGCTTAAAGTCATAGGTTTGGGGACAATCTGCTCTGATCTCCGGGAACTCTGTGGCTTTGGGCAGGCTGCAGACTTCAGACTTTTTTCCCCCCATCTGTAAATGGGGATAATAATATCTAATTCGCAGGTATCATGAGGATTAGGTGTGGTATTAAATAGTCAATGTATGTGAAGCTCTTAAGAGAGTGCTGGCCCATAGCAGCATCTGCTATGGCACGTGTGAATGCTTCATGCAGATGGCAATGGAGATGGCTGTTGTTCACTGAGTGCTTTTGATGAGCTAGGCTCTGTGCTTAAGCACTTTACATATATTATTTCATTTAATCCTCATAACAACCCTGTGAGGTAGCACTATTATGTTCCCATTTTAGAGATGAGGAAACTGAGGCATGGAGAGATGAAGGAACTTGTACAAGGTCACACAGTGAAAAAGTTTGATACCAGAGCCCAAGCTCTTAATCTATTAGGTTATATAGCAGTTTGCCTTTCCCTCCCCCTCTATAACTTCCCATGGGTCTTAGAATTAACTTTCTCCAATTATGAATCAGAAGAGAAGGAACATTTGTAGATGACCTGAAGAAAAAGTCCACACTGCCAAATTCTTAGTATCTTGTGATTCAAAGTAGAGAGGCTGCAAGACACCTCAATTCATCACTCTCTGTCTCCTCTGCCCCTTTCCCTCTCTGACTGACAGTTCCCATTTGAGCACCAAAATCGAGGGCTTGGCAATACTATTCATGTCTGAGAACTAATTCAAGTGGTTCTGATTTAATTTTTATCAGAGTCTATTCTGAAAAGCCTGGGATACCGTGTGCTCCAGAAATCAACTTCTGGTAGCTATGATGAAAAGAACAGGAATGATAAAGTGAAGCCAGTCAAGGAAAGTGCAGGGATTACTAGAATTCCTCATTTTGTGGGAGGTGCCATTCTTATTTTTACTCCCATAAAGTTTGAATGATTTCATAAGCATTGAAAAATATAATAAGAAAATGTACATTGATCATGGTTCTGCTACTATGCTGAGAAGCCACTGAGCCATGGAGATTTATTTATTTCCAGGTCTTCAACAGCTCTGATACAGTTGGGATATTTATAATAAACATATATGTTTCCCGGTTTTTTATTTAATAATATAACATGAACATTGCATTGTAAATTATTTGCAAGTATGCAAATGTAAATTTTTAAAAAATGTTTTATTATCCAGTTTTTAGAGAGAGGGAGACACAGAATTCGAAGCAGGCTCCAGGCTCTGAGCTGTTAGCACAGAGCCGGATGTGGGTCATAACCCACAAACCACGAGGTCATGACCTGAGCCCAAGTTGGCTGCTTAAACAACTGAGCCATCCAGATGTGGGGCACTTAATTATAATGTCAGCAAATCTGTCAGTATTTTATTTTATGGTTAGTGCTTAAAAAATTTTTTTTTTAATTTTGAGAGAGAGAGAGAGAGAGAGAGAGAGCGAGCAGGGGAGAGGGGCAGAGGAAGAGAGAGACAATCTTAGACAGGATCTATGCTCAGTGCAGAGCCTGCAGCAGGGCTCAATCCCACAACCCTGGGATCATGACCTGAGCCAAAATCAAGAGTCCGACGCTCAACCAACCGAGCCCCCCAGGCACTCTATGGTTAGTGCTTTTTATTAAGAAGTTGTTTTCTAGTCCAAAGTCATGAGATAGTCCTATATTTTCTTTTCAAATTCTTTTAAGTGACTTTGACATTTATGGTCTTAATATACCAGGAATTTATTTTTGTATATAGTAAGAGATAGGAATTCAATTTCATGTTTTTCCCCATGGATACTAAGTTATCCCAGCACCACTTATTGTAAAACTTATCGTTTCTCCATCATATACTACTTTTATCATATATCAGATATCCATATATAAGTAGGTCTGCTTCTAGGTGCTTTGTTAATTCCCTGGTGACATTGTCTCTTCTTGCTTAATATCTTGATATCTCTGGTGGAGCAAACTCTTTTACCTTGATCTTCAAGAATGTTTTGGCTATTTTTTGCATTTTTACATGAATTTGAGCATCTGCTTGTCAAGTCCTACCAAATACATATAGAATTTTTAATCAGAATTTGCATTAAATCTATTGATCAATTTGAGGAATTTACATATTTACAATATACAGTCTTTCAATCCATGAATCTTCTCTATCTCTCCATTTATTTAGATATTCTTAATGTATTTTAATTAAGTTTGTGTAGTTGCCTCTGTTAAAGTCTCACACATTTTTGCGAGGGACTTAAAATCCCATTGTAAATTATATTTAATTTTTTTCTGTTTCTTTGAATGTATCAAAACATCATTGATTTCTATGAATTGATTTTGTGTCTGATCTTTGCTAACATCTGTATTAGTTAAAAAGATTTATAGAATTGTTTGAATTTCTAAGACACAATTACATCATCTGTGAATAATGACAGTTTTGTTTTTCTTTGCCCAATACTTGTTATTTTGATTTCCCTGCTTTTCCACACTGGCTAGAACCTTCCACACTGGTCTAATGTTGAATAGATGCTGTAGTTGCTGGCATCCTTGTCTTCTTGTTCCCATTTCAAAAGGAATGCATTCGATAGTTCACATGTAGAAAAACATTTACTGTAGTTTTTTTTTTCAAATAAACTTTTCAGATCAATAGAGTATCCTTCTATTTTTATTTTGCAAAGAGTATTTTTTTTTTTTTTGGTCATAAAATGACATTGAATTTTGTCAAATGCTTTTTTGTGCAACTATTGAAATGATCATTGTGAATTTTTTCCACTTTATTAATGTGATGTTATTTTAATTGATTTTCTAATGACAAATCAATTTCATATTCCTGGATTAAATATAACCTGCTGGATTTATTTTGCTAATATTTCATTTAAAAAGTTTGCATACATGTCCATGAATGATATTAACCAGAAAGGTTTTTTTCTCTCATTCTTCTCAGGTTTCAGAATCATGGTTATATAAGTCTTATTATATATTCTGAAAAATTTGGGGCATGATGATATTATTGACTTTACCAAAAGTTCAGTAAAACTTGCCAGTAAAGTTAATAGATCTGGGTTTTGAGAAAGAGATTTTTGACTTCTGATTTAATTTCTTAAAGGTTATAGGACGTGTTCTAGCTTTTCTTTTCTTTTTTTAATGTATATTTTTAAAATTTTTTTTTTTATATATTATTGTCAACTTGGCTAACATACAGTGTATACAGTGTGCTCTTGGTTTTGGGGGTAGATTCCTGTGATTCATTGCTTACATACAACACCCAGTGTTCATTACAAGTGCCCTCCTCAATGCGCATCACCCATTTTCCCCTCTCCCCTGCCTCCCCATCAACCCTCAGTTTGTTCTCTGTATTTAAGAGTCTCTTATGGTTTGCCTCCCTTCCTCTCTGTTTGTAACTATTTATTTTTGAGAGAGAGAGACAGAGTGCAAGTGAGGAAGGGACAGAAAGGGAGGGAGACTCAGAATCTGAAGCAGGCTCTAGGCTCTGAGCTGTCAGCACAGAGCCTGACGTAGGGCTTGAACCCACAAACTGTGAGATCATGACCTGAGCCTAAGTAGGATGCTGCACCAAAGGAGCTTCCCAGGCACCCCTAGCTCTTCTTGAGTTAGTTTGGTAAGTTATATTTTTCAAGGAGTTGTCTATTTCATATAAGTTTTCAAATTTGCTGGCATGATATAGTTAAAAATATACTCCTATTACCTTTTCAAGGTCCACAACATCATAATTATGTCCCACTTTTCATTACTCATATTGCTTGTTTGTGCTTTCTCATTTTTCATCTTAATCATCTTATCAAAGCTTATCAATATTATTAATCTTTTCTAAGAACAACTGTTTTTCTTGGCTCATCTTCTCCAGTACATTTTTTCCCACTGTTATCTTTCTGTTTTCTTTTTTTCTACCTTCTTAATTTTAGGTGGGCATCTGGGTTCTAACTACTTAGATTCTGCAGTGCCTTAAAGAAAGCAGTTATGAACTTTCCCCTTCAGATTCTTTTTCAGGTTTGGGCTTGATTCTTCCCTTTGTTTATTTTATTTTATTAAAAAAATTTTTTTAATGTTTTATTTATTTTTGAGACAGAGAGAGACAGAGCATGAGCAGGGGAGGGGCAGAGAGAGAGGGAGACACAGAATCTGAAGCAGGCTCCAGGCTCCGAGCTGTCAGCACAGAGCCCGACGCGAGGCTTGAACTCATGAACCGTGAGATCATGACCTGAGCTGAAGTTGGACGCTTAACTGACTGAGCCACCCAGGTGCCCCTCTTCCCTCTGTTTAGAAGGGCATAGAGCTTGTGCCCCTCTGCACCTAGATGGGAAAAGAATTTATGTCTGGAGTTTCTTTCTGTATTTTCTGGCCCCTGGCTAATATTCTGATGCTATATGTAACAGTCTATCCCTCCATCTTCTGTGCACACAACTATCTCATTTTCGGCTTGTTCTTTGCATTTTGGCAATTGATCATAGTATACTTTGATCAGAGTATTGCTAATTTGACCACTATAACCATGACTCCAGTGCCTGGTAGACTAGAGAAGAAGGCTTTGTGTGGGCATATTAGCTGTGATCTACAAAAGGAAAGATTGAGCAGCTCTCTCTTCACTTCTGGGCAACACCCATCCATAAGGAGCTCGTGAACCACCTACATCAAACATTTTCCCTCCATCATCTCACAGAACCACCGAATAATTATAGAGTCTTTCTTACCTTTATATGACACTTCCTGCCATGTGACCAAATATTAATCTTAGGAATTTAAAGCATTTTGAAATATTATTCTTGAGAATATATGTGTGGGGCTTGTGCTCCCAGCTTATGGCTGGGGTCTGGGTTACAGGAGGGCACTGACTCATTTCTCTCAGCTGAAGTTCCGGGCCAGAAACCAGGGAGAAATCATTGTACCGGAAATCTGCATCCCATTTACAAACTTCCTCAACCTGAATGTGTGGAAAAGGGTTTAGGAAAAGAAGGCGGTGTGAATTCATTAGTCGGTGTGAATAGACCTGTGATGGGCAGAGCTCTGTCCACAGAATCCCATTGTTCCTTAACCTCTTGAAGCTTCTTCTGGAGCACTGGATCTTGTGGGAACCGTGTTTGGAGCAGGGCCTTCCTGTTCCAGAATCTGAGACAACTTGGCACAAAGACTTTCTCACATGTGCTATCCCCAGTCCCTCCAATGTTCTGTGACTCTGGAAATGATAGAGGGTAATTTAATAGGAGACACTTTGAAATACGAAAAAAAAAGTTGCCCTGCAAAAACTTTCAGAAAGTTCAGATCATTTCCAAGAGGTTAGAGACTTAATCACTTGTGTTAAAATTATAAAAGCTTCAGTCAAGAGGTTTGACATATTCCTTCACTGGCCTCAGCTTCACAAACACATGAATAGTGTGATTTTCTCCATTCATCTCGTGTAGTGCTCTGGGAATGGAGCTGTGTTCCAGGACCCACGGGTCCCAGGAACACCCAGCAGCATCAGCAGATGCCACCTATACCAGCCATATGGCACTTGTTTTTCAAAACCATTGCCTCAAATTGAAACTCAACAAATATTTCTTAGGGATGTACATTGTGCTTGGTTTTGTCACTGTGGAAGTGAGCAGGACATGCTTCCTGCCCATAGGGAAACCACAGTATGGGAGGGAGATAGAAATGTCAACAGATAATTACCACTGAATATGAAAGTGCTAGAAAGAGGGTAAGTGCAGAGTCCTGTGAGAGGTCAGAAAAGAGTAACTGAGTGGGGGTCTCTCCTATGTGCTTCTACAGGTCCACTTTTGTGCTCTTCTTTACTCTACGCTTTGCCCTGGGATGCTGACCTGCATGAGCCATATCAATAGATTCCCTTGTCTTCCAGCCTCTGGTTGCATTGGTCTATTACAGGCAGCAGTAGATGACAGGGTTAGAGAAGGAGAACGAGTCGGGTATTTATTCCCCTGGCTTCCTCCCTGCACTGTGGCTTTGGGCTGGCTGCATCCCTCCGACAAGACTTACAGCTCCACTCAAGGCTGCCCTCTCCTTAGGACTCTCTCACACCATTTCCAACAACCACTCCTCCCTTAGCCTGTCACACCTCTGGTGGTAACAGTCCTGCTCTTAATACCCTGTGTGCTGCAGTAGCCCTTGTATTTTCCCCATAAATTGCTCATCCCTGAGTAAATAATCCTCTATTAAGTCTTTGTCAAATCATCTTTATTTGACTGTGTCAGTATTTCTTTCTAGGTCCATGGCTGATATATCTAATCTTGTTGGGATGGGGCAGTATGTGGGACCCAGCCAGGAGACTTGATAAAGGAGATAATATTGAAGTTAGGATTTAAAAGCTAAATAGAATTTTATCTAATGGTAAGTTAGCTTTAATATTTTACAATCAAAAGGCAGTAGTTAATACATCCCTAGGCACAATCTCTCCATACTATAAGTTTTACTTCTCATCAGAAATTCTCTATTTGTTAGGAAGGACTCTTATAAACAAACAAACAAAATTCCCTAAGAATAATGATAGCTGTTCTTTTGGTGTTTGTTATTTGAAACAGTTTTATATTTTATAATGCAGAACACTTACCTTTAAAATGAATTGGCATTTAATTAATCCCAGTAGCACCTATGTAAAGTTAAAAATAGTACACATATGTGTGAAATGCTTTTATTCAGTCAACAGATGATGCTTGGCTCATGTATGGATTTAAGAATCACTTGAAAAAATTTTGTGGCTTCTCTCTGAGGGGTCCATGGCCAAGCTCAAGAACCATAGGTCTAGGCAGAGTCTCCATATCCCTCCTTTTTGGTACTGCACACCTTCCTGTGCACAGGCATCCAAATCACTGAATGTTAGAGCTGGAAGAAGAATATACAATTTACTGAATCCAATCACTATTTTACAGGCAAGGAAATGAGGGTGAAATTACAATCTCAAGATTTCAAATAGCTAGTTAGTGGCTGAGTCAACAGTAAAACTTGGGTCCCTTGCCTCCCAGTCTAGAGCTTTTTCTGTTACTAAAAATTAAAAATTGTCATTCTCCTAAGGTAACATTTTGTGCCAAAATTTTGATCTCTCAGTGTCCTCCAGATTGAGCAGATGGGAAACATTTCCTTTCTCTCCTCACCCTCCCACTCCCTGCTCATTCTAAGGCAGTAAGTCCTGAAATGGCACGGACCAAGTCCTACACCATGGGAACAGTGGGCATGACGAGGCTTAGCCCACTTCAGATTAAGGGCAAAAGTGGCCATCTACTCCCTACCCCTAACCCCAAAGACCACAGGGATTTAAGTCAGCTATGGGCATAACAGGTTAGTGTGGGGCCTAAAAATGGGGAGAACTCCTGGGTATGAGGCCAATTGGCTAGCCTATAAAGCTCTAGAAAAGACCACAGGTAGACTTCTATTAATAGCCATCCTATGTCTGCATGGCATTTCACAACTCAAGTGTGCATTCTCATCCCATGATCCTACCTGTGTTCTCTGAAGTGTAAGTACTTCTCGAGAAGTAACCTGGCCAATGGCATCTGGCCAGAGCTCAGAGCTGCTATCTCCTTGTCATTCACAGGCTGCCACTCCACCAGCATCCATGAGACACCTCAGGGGCTTGAAGATGGAACTTTGCCCACCAGATAAAAGAACACTTGCTTTTATTTTTTTTATTTTTTTTATTTTTTATTTTTTTTTTATTTTATTTTTTTTTATTTTTTAATATATGAAATTTACTGTCAAATTGGTTTCCATACAACACCCAGTGCTCATCCCAAAAGGTGCCCTCCTCAATACCCATCACCCACCCTGCCCTCCCTCCCACCCTGCCCTCCCTCCCACCCCCCATCAACCCTCAGTTTGTTCTCAGTTTTTAACAGTCTCTAATGCTTTGGCTCTCTCCCACTCTAACCTCTTTTTTTTTTTTTTTTTTTTCCTTCCCCTCCCCCATGGGTTTCTGTTATGTTTCTCAGGATCCACATAAGAGTGAAACCATGTGGTATCTGTCTTTCTCTGTATGGCTTATTTCACTTAGCATCACACTCTCCAGTTCCATCCATGTTGCTACAAAAGGCCATATTTCATTTTTTCTCATTGCCACGTAGTATTCCATTGTGTATATAAACCACAATTTCTTTATCCATTCATCAGTTGATGGACATTTAGGCTCTTTCCATAATTTGGCTATTGTTGAGAGTGCCGCTATAAACATTGGGGTACAGGTGCCCCTATGCATCAGTACTCCTGTATCCCTTGGATAAATTCCTAGCAGTGCTATTGCTGGGTCATAGGGTAGGTCTATTTTTAATTTTCTGAGGAACCTCCACACTGCTTTCCAGAGTGGCTACACCAATTTGCATTCCCACCAACAGTGCAAGAGGGTTCCTGTTTCTCCACATCCTCTCCAGCATCTATAGTCTCCTGATTTCTTCATTTTGGCCACTCTGACTGGCGTGAGGTGGTATCTGAGTGTGGTTTTGATTTGTATTTCCCTGATAAGGAGCGACGTTGAACATCTTTTCATGTGCCTGTTGGCCATCCGGATGTCTTCTTTAGAGAAGTGTCTATTCATGTTTTCTGCCCATTTCTTCACTGGGTTATTTGTTTTTCGGGTGTGGAGTTTGATGAGCTCTTTATAGATTTTGGATACTAGCCCTTTGTCCGATGTGTCATTTGCAAATATCTTTTCCCATTCCGTTGGTTGCCTTTTAGTTTTGTTGGTTGTTTCCTTTGCTGTGCAGAAGCTTTTTATCTTCATAAGGTCCCAGTAATTCACTTTTGCTTTTAATTCCCTTGCCTTTGGGGATGTGCCGAGTAAGAGATTGCTATGGCTGAGGTCAGAGAGGTCTTTTCCTGCTTTCTCCTCTAAGGTTTTGATGGTTTCCTGTCTCACATTCAGGTCCTTTATCCATTTTGAGTTTATTTTTGGAACACTTGCTTTTATATTTTCGTTCCTAAGACCAGAAAACTGAGATTTGACCAGTCAGTGGTTAGCATCCTAGACCAGGAGGGTTCTAGACAGATAGTGAGCAAGTTTAGAGAACAGAGGAGTCCTCACAGTGAAAAGATCCAGACTTTTCTCTGCAATCAGAAGCATCTATATTTGAAAAATGTCATAGCCCATTGAAAAATATATAGCACTAGAATTCTAAGAAATGTCCCCATCTTAGAATGTTCTAAGTGTGAAAGGAACTTGGTCCTATGGAAGTAGTAGTGGATGTTTGTTTTATATGCCAAGAGTTACTTCAGACATACAATTTGAATGAGATATGCTGCATTCTTATAGTTCTCAGTCTTCTGGTCACTGCTCGATGGCCAGAGCTAGACATTTGATCCAAGTGGAGCCAATCATACTACCTGTCCCACTGCCATACCCACTGATTTTTCTGGGAATGGGCTCTTGACCCAAGATGGATCAATTAGAACCCTTTCCTGGGATTGTTTTTTGGTCATGTGTGGTGACAAAGTTGGTTGGGTGCTGCTAATAGTCATGTTTCCAGTGACTTGGAGAAGACTAAGAGAAGAAAGCTGGCATACTGAGAGAGGCTGAGCTGAGAACTCAAGGGGATGTCCTAGTAGCAGTTTCTTCCTGGTTTTAGTTGACTTTCAGCCAGGAATGTCAACGATTCAGTCCTATAAGTTAAAAAAAATTCCATTTGTCACTTGCAACTAAAAGAATTATGAGTAATTCTGTTGTGGCATAAAAATGGTTAATTTCTTGAAAATAAGCTTCACATATTATTCATTTTAAACTCTCCAGTGTCTAGCGTCACTCAGTGATTTTCTCTGAGTAATCCCAGAGGAATATATTTTAAAATATAGATTTAGTTTCTATGATTCCAGGCCCCAAATGTATGTTGAATGTCTATATCCAGATCTATAAGGGAAAAACTACATAGTGAAATATCCTAGAGAATTTAGTATAATTCCAGGAAACATTTTATATTTAAGAAATGCCTTCAGAATTCTAGATCTGGAATTACTATTGAGCAGGCAGGGTAAACCCTGAATAGGATCAGAGCCAAGCTAAGAGAACAGTTGAGAGCTAGAAAACTAGGAACCTGACGTTCTTCCAGACCAAGGAGGCAAGGAGATCATGGCATTTATAAGGGAACCAAATCCTAGGATGAGAACTCACCTAGGTCTGAAGGATTTTTAGCAGAGAGGAGGTTGGGGATGGAGGGGGAGTAGGAGCCACTGTCCAAGTAACCAGCTCCTGAGTTTCACTTTCTTCTTGGTCTCTTCTCACATTCATTTGTTTCTTTCCTTCATTCAGATGCTCTTCAAGTAACTATTATGTGCCAGGTGCTATTCCAGTGCTGCCATGATAGCTTCCTGGCTCCTCTTTTTATCCCTGATTGAGGGATGAGATTCTTTGAGGTTCCAGTGAGATGGTCTGAATGCGATAAGGGGTTGAGGAAGGGCAGGCAGTCATTTTGTGGTGGGGGAGGTGGAGCTGAGTGGGGAAGAGGTGAATCTGTCAAATGCAGCAGGACCCCGGCTACTAGCTGAGCCCTACACTAGGCCAGGGGTCCTTGGAAGGCAGAGTGCTCAGAGCAAGGCAAGGGTATGAGACATTATAGCATTTTGAAACTTTCAAGGACCTAAGGGGGAAAAATGTGTTCTCCTCTTAGCCTTGTTCTCCAGAGTGCATTTTTCTCCAGGACACAGTCTATGGAAATATTCTGCTTGTTTTCAGTTTGCCTTTTGTGTGAATCTGCTGATCTTCAGTGGACTCACAACCTCATAACTTAATCTTATTTGGTGATTTCCAAGCAAGTAAAGAAGATGAGGAGAGACTTGTGTGCAGTTATGTTTTCTACAACAAATCTCTAAAGAGCCTATCCAAAAGAAGTCCAATGAGTTTAAAGTGGATACACAGTAATAATGAAAAAGGTTTATTATCTTAAGCTATGAAAATAAAGCATAGTTCACTTATCAAGATAAAACAACCTTTACCTGATTCACAAAGGAAACATAGATGCATAATGGACTACCACCACGATAGTCCTGTATTGGATATTATTATGTCCAACAGCCCTGCAGAAAAACCTGCCTTGGGGCACCTGGGTAGCTGAGTGGTTTAGACATCTGACTCTTGGTTTCAGCTCAGGTTATGATCTCACTGTTTGTGGGTTCAAGCCCTGCATCGGGCTCCGCACTGCCATTGCAGAACCTGTTTGGGATTCTCTCTCTCTCTCTCTCTCTCTCTCTCTCTCTCTCTCTCTCTCTGCCTCTCCTTTACATGTGTGCACTCTCTCTCTCAAAATAAATAAATAAACTTAAAAAAGAAAAAAAGACAAACCTCAGTCTTATGGGTAGGTTTCTCTAAATTTAGACTGCAATTCTAGAAATGAGCTTCATTCAAGTGCTAAAGAGGTCTATGGCATTATTATGATGGTGTTATTTAATGGTAGAAAAAGAAAATTATAATAGAAAAATATTTATTGGTTTGAAATCAAGTATTTAGGTATAGAGAGACATTTTCTGGGACAAGACCTATGTTAAATTAGGTATTTAATAAATTAGATATCCAATATAGGTAATAAATAAGTTTACTTAATACAAAGAGATTTGTATTTAATACCAGTTAAGTATTTGTGGATACTCTATAGCAGTGGTCCTTAACTCTTAGGGTCATGTGTCCCTTTGGAGATATCTACACACATTGATGCAATTTTACATACAATTTCAGGACTTAACGAGTTTGTAGAACTCCTATCATCCTCTAGGTCAAGAACCTTTGCTCTACAGGATCCTACAGTTTAAAACAGTTGTGAAATGTACTATAAAAGACTTAGTTTGGGATTCTGGTAATGGTAGACTAGTGTGTTGCCAACCAAATTTCCCTTTGAAAAAAAAAATTATTTCCTTTGAACAAAAAAAGAGCATTGAAGGCTTTGGAGAGGTATGAAGATAGCCAGGGCTGGACGAAATTCTGGATAGAAGGGAAACTCACTGAGATGAGCCTGATATTCTAAACTGCTTTTCTCTTCAAGGCATTTCTTCTTGATCCTGGAGCAGCAAGGACAGAGAGCTTGAGAAACCAAGCATCAAGGCACTTGTAAGGGGCAGAGAATTTGAGCAGAACTTTCATGAGTTTCTCATGGTGGTGGTGGGGTGGGGGATGAAAATGGGAGTTTAGGGCTACAGAGACCACAGTAAATCAAGAGGCCAAAATCCTGCAGGGAAGTGAGACCATCTGAACCACTTCTCCCCTTGAGGTATTCACTGATTGGAAAGTGGTAAAGTTCCTCAGTAGAGCTTTCTCACAGTGTTGGGGAGATGCAAATCGGATTTCAGGGTCTTCCAAGGAGAAGAGACCCTGATAAACAGTCCAAGATGCTAGCTGGGATCTTCAAGTACCATATCCATGGAGTAAGAACAAACCAGAAATGGATCAGGCTGTACAAAACTGCAGCGCAGTCCCGAGTTAAAGTGATCTACCCTAGTCTGTCTGCCAGAAGTGAAAGCCTTATCCAGAGGCTCTACAATTGTTTTTTACAGACAATATTTGGAATTAAATTTTAAAAGTACTGGACATACCCCTGACTAACTTCAGGGCTTGCTGCTTCGTCACTTTATGTTCAAGACTGTGAACCAAGAGGCTGGAAGTTCCTAACCTGCTTCCTGCTGTTACCCTGGTTACCTCTAGGGAACCTAACAAGCTTGCCTCTGTAGTGACTGGCCTTGTAACTGAAGCATAATGTAACCAGTTCTCTAATTCTGAACTGTTTGAAATTTGATTCCACCAAAATGACATCATTTTGACATCAAAAATGACATCAATGAAACTGGGGCATTATGAAGGATTCCTGACAAAAAGAAAAATAGTTTTGATGGAAGACTCCTTGGTTATCAACTCATGCTTGAATCACATCCAAGCTTATACCCTCTCACTGCAGCATTATTATGGATTTTAGAACTCGGGACAAGTGCCGAAAACCTGTGGACATCCTGGTCCTAAACTCTTCTCCCTAAACTCTGGGGCCATGGCATCCTGTACTGCTTCTTGCTCTTTCTTTGCCTTCTATCTTGTCAAATGCACAAGTTATGTTATGATGATGTGATTAGTGACACAGATATTATACACATTGACTCTTCTGTGAGAAAGCCAAGTGGGTGTCTCAGGTCATCCTGCGCAGGGTCTCCTTCACAGATACTGTATTTCTGCTAGGACATTTGAGAAGTACAGAAACCTTCCTTTTGCTGACTTGCAAACAGCATACCCTTTGGCAAAACAGAGTGTCCACAGGTCCTTGACAAGGAGCTTTCAACAGCCTGGAGGTTTGAACGATTCCATTGCAGTTAGCAGGGGGCCCAGATGATGAAATCTCTACCCAAATGCCAAGACTCTCACACTCGAGGAAGCTTCAGGGAAAATGTATATACACTTGATCTTAGCCAAAAAGCCTAGAAGAGATTCAGGGAAAATCTATATAACACGGCATTTCTTGGGGCACCTGGGTGGTTCAGTCTGTTGAGCGTCTGACATCGGCTCAGGTCACGATCTCACAGCTTGTGGGTTTGAGCCCCACATCGAGCTCTGTGCTGACAGCTGCTGAAGCCTGCTTCAGATTCTCTGTCTCCCTCTCTCTCTGCCCCTCCCCCACTCATGTTCTGTCTGTCTGTCTCTCTCTCTCAAAAATAAATAAACATTAAAACATTAAAAAAAATGTTTAATGTTTTCATTTATTTTTGAGACAGGGAGAGACAGAGCATTAGCAGGGGAGGAGCGGAGAGAGAGGGAGACACAGAATCTGAAGCAGGCTCCAGGCTCTGAGCTTTCAGCACAGAGCCCGACACAGGGCTCGAACTCATGGAGTGTGAGATCATGACCTGAGCTGAAGTCAGACGCTCAACCAACTGAGCCACCCAGGCGCCCCAAAAATTTTTTAAAAAAAGTTGTATCATAACAAATTGAATACAAAAGCAGGTATGAGAATACACCTGTGTTCTTTTAAAGTAGATATTAAAGAGATTACAAAAAAAAAATGTATGTCAATACCACCCTGGTGCCCACAACTTGGTTTCAAATACCATTTTCTAGGGGCACCTGGGTAGCTCAGTCAGTTGAGCGTCCAGCTTTGGCCCAGGTCATGATCTCGCAGCTCGTGAGTTCAAGCCCCACATCAGGCTCTGCACTGATGGCTGAGAGCATGGAACCTGCTTCAGATTCTGTGTCTCCCTCTCTCTCTGCTCCTTACCATTCTCTCTCTCTCTCTCTCTCTCTCTCTCAAAATTAAATATTAAAAAAATCAAAACAAAACAGAAGAAAACAAACAAAAAACCCAGCATTTCTTTTGCAGCCCCTAAAAGCAAGAGGAAAACCACCAATATTAATGGAGTTCTGGTTGGGTAAATTCCTGGCACTAGGAAGACTTAGCCCATCATTTGACATCATAGACCTTTCTACACACAGAACATCACTCCAGTTATCTAGGTAGACTACTACACCCAAATTTTGTGTGCCTTGTCTAGTGGAAAGACAATATTTTATGGGTATATGTGTGGGTATTTAAAAGAAGAATTACAGCATTTGAAGTACCCAAATGAAGTACAGATCCTCACCCTGCTACGTGCACGTGTGCATGCACGTGCACACACACACACGCACACACACACACACACAGTTTGAACTCTCTGGGGATTCTGTTTCTCTCTCTGTTCTGTAGAAGAATAACTAGCTGTGTATGACAGGACAAATATAGACTCCACAGCCAGACGAACCGGCACTGTGATTCAGTTACTTCCCTCAACTTGGCAAGTGACTTAACCTCTCCAAGCCTCCATTTCCTCATTGGTAAAATGGGGATAATTAGATCTACCTCACAAGATTGTTCCAAAGTTTAAATGTACAAAAGTAGATGGAACTTCTCCTGGTGCACAGTGGGAGTTGAGTCAACGTAGCTGTTATGACTGTTGTTAGGTGGGCTGGCATACTCTTTGTCTCTCCATACTTTTGCCTTGGCCTGCAGAGTAGGCATTTTGCTGACAGACATCATGGGGAGAAGGCCCCTGCCTGTCTCTTCCCCCTCACTTTCCTCTTCTGGCAAGGGTGACTTACCGGATTGAAGAGACTCACAGAGGAAAAGTTTCTGCTGATCTTGACCCAATCTGTGAGGACTGCCTACCCAAGACCATGCACATTCTCTTTTTCTGCTTCAACTTTACTTTTTGTAAACA
This sequence comes from Panthera onca, assembly GCF_046562875.1. Lineage (NCBI taxonomy): Eukaryota > Metazoa > Chordata > Mammalia > Carnivora > Felidae > Panthera > Panthera onca. The sequence continues at coordinate 55,747,418 of NC_138351.1, read as the reverse complement.
CACCTGGGTTAAGGGTAGCCCCAGAGCACTGTTTCTCAGCCTCACTTGCACACTGGGATTACCTGGGAGCTTTTAAGTATGTACTAGTGCCTGGTCTGACCTCAAGATTCCGAGGCAATCGGTATTGCCTAGGCCTCAGAGGTTTTAAAAGCTCGCATAATTCTAACCTGCAGCCTGGTTGGATATCACTATTTTAGAGGCAGCCTAGAGACTTTCTCTATCTGTGATTCTTTCCTGCAATCTGTGGGTGTTAGATGCTCTGTGACACTCCACACTGTAGGTTGGGGAAGTACCTATTCTGCAGACCCAGCTGTCTCACATCAGAACCCCACAAACAGACCTGGAAGTATGTAGTGGGAGGCATCTTCTTTAAACAGCTTTACTTTTAAATCCAGCTTGACCAGTATTAAAGCTGACACTATTCTTAAAAAAAAATTTTTTTTAATGTTTATTTATTTATGAGAGAGAGATAGAGACAGAGTGCAAGCGGCGGGGGGGGGGGGGGGGGGGGGATGGGGGCGGGGAGACAGAGAGAGAGGGAGACACAGAATCCAAAGCAGGCTCCAGGCTCTGAGCTGTCAGCACAGAACCCTATGTGGGGTTTGAACCCATGAGCCGTGAGATCATGGCCTAAGCCGAAATGGGATGCTTAACCCATTGAGCCACCCAGGCTCCCCAAAGCTGACACTCTTCTTGCCTTGCCTCTGTTCTCAATACCAGTGGGCCAGAGTATGATTAAATCATCTCCCTGATTTTCCACACTGCTTTTAATGATGGTAATATTAACCTATGCCCTTGGCACATGCATGTCTGTTTCAGTCTGTGGATTTGCTTTCTGCTCCATCCTTTCAAAGTTTTATACCGTAGCCTCTGGCATTTTCACCTGGTTCTTCATACCTCAAGATACCACTTGAAGGAAGAATTCCCTGGCTTATGGGTAGACTGGTGATGGATATCTAGATAACAGAGATTTTTACTTAAATTTGTCTGCAAGCCATTTTCCAGCAGAGCAAATTCAGAATCTCTGATGACATGATGAAAATACCTTTAACAAGCCAAGCAGGTTATGATGTGTCATTGTGGGTGTACCTTTGATGTCCAACTGAAATAAAAGACTGGGCCTTTTATCAGTCCTGAAAACTTGAATCCCTGTTTGGACACCTTTAGTGTCAGCTTAGCATCTTGTCCCTATTTATCAGGAAGAGAGATGGCAGAGGACTAGTCCTAGGATTTCCAAAGGACTCAACACAGGGGCATTTAAATGCCATATGTCAATATCATCCTTGACTCCTGGGTCTCTGACCCATGTATTGACACTTGCTTTGCCGGGCTCTCTGAATTATTTTCTTTCCAGCAAGGGTTACTGGCCCTCTGCCTACAGACTATATAACAGTAGTTATAACTTTGCTTCTTGATCCATGTGTCCCTTCATGGGTCCCTGTGTGTTTTCAAGATGGGCAGCAAGCTAGAACAACACCCTGTTCCTAACTAGAAAGTTGTTGAAGGAGAGTTGTTCTGGGGAGGGGTGCTGGCAGGGAGTTGGGAAGGGGGCAATCATGACAGATGGCCTTTCAGCTCTGCAAGTGGGAAATGCTGCTACATGGCTGGACAAGAATGTCTTGGTTTTTCTGGATCCCCCAAAGGAAATAGAAGAACCCCACTGTAAGGAGGAGGTCATTCCTGTAGGATGGATTCCCTGCCCTAAGCTCTCCTCATCCTGTTCTGTTGAATTCCTAAGTTCTGTTGGGCTGTGAAGACGTAACTTGGATTCATAAAGTAAACTTGTCTGAATATGTGCCTTGGCATGGAGAAAGGGTAGAGGAACTTTGTCTCTAAGTACCATGAAATGGTCTTCTCTATCCATGAGTTAATAAGGTAATTATCAAAGTATGGTCCTTTGGATCAGTAGCATCAACATCACCAAGAACTTGTTAGAAATTCAAATTATCAGGTCCAATCCCAGAGCTACTAAATCAGAAATTATAGGTGTGGGGCTCAGTAATTTGTGTTTTGCAAAGCCCTCCAGGTGATTCTGATGTACTTACTCTATAAGGTGAGAACCACTGGTCTAATTAAAAACACAGATGGAATGTGATTTATCTGCTAGGTGGTTCACTGTCCAGGTGAGTGATGATTGGTTAATAAAGTTGAAAAATTCCTATCCCTTAGAAGCCAGAAAAAGGAGCTGGAGAACAGGAAGTTCTTGCATCTTCCCTTAAGAATGTTTCTAGCAGTTCTGTTGGCCCAGATCCCTTAAGGAATCAGTTCTAAGAAGACTGTTCCAATCCCCTTTTCCGGATAGAGATATTAGGACCTTCCTGAGGCTTATCGAACCTGGGGATGTGTGATTTTCTGACCTAGAGTTTGCCTAGGGGAATGGACTCTCTGCCATCTTGGAGGAATCATGTAGCTGGGTAAGGCTCGATTGAGACTATCATGAAATGAGTGGTCCCAGGAGGTCCACTTTTCCTGAAGGTTTCATGTAGCAGAAAGAGCATGAGATTTGGAGCTAACACATCTGGATTCACACCTAGGATCGGCTGCTTACTAGCTGTGGGAACTTGTATTTAATCTCTGAGTCTCACTTTTCTTATCTGTGAGATGAAGATAATAATAATCCTTCCTAAGATTTTTGTGAGGATTAAATAAGATAATGGGGGTGTCTGGCTGGCTCATTTGATGGAACTTGCAACTTTTGATCTCAGGGTTGAAAGTTAGAGCCCCACGTTGGGTGTAGAGATTATTTAAATCTTTTTAAAAATAAGATAATGGAAGTAAAATGACTATATATAAAATGCCTTGTGCCAGTAGGGTTCTCAGTAAATGCTAGGTTGTTTTGTTAGTAACTATCCCTCCAAACTTCCAGGACTTTACTGTGGAGGTAACCTGGGAAGGCCTGTGATAAAGGAACCATTAGCAAGACCCCACAAACCCTCCACATCTCTGTACTCTTACCTGTATGGTTCTTGACATGTGGTTTATCAACCAATTATAGTCTAAAGATGGGAGGTCTCCACAAAATTTCCTGTCTTATTCCTAGAGCAGAGTCTATTTTGTCCAAGGCTGCTATGATTGTAGACATAATTGATAATCAGATTAACCCCTTGCATAGGAATTTATCTCCCCCAAAAAACCTTTTTAGAATTAGAGTTGGTGACCATCTGAAGATAGCTTCATTGAGTGTTACTCTTTTTATCTGTTTCAGATGGTTCTTAAGTTTTGATGGTTGAAATAGCTCAACTATCTCATTATCCAAAGCAGTGGTTCTCAACTGGGGGAAATATCTAGAGACATTTTGGGTTGTCACAGCGGAGGAGGGGCCTCTATTAATATCAGATGGATAGAGGCCAGAGATGCTGATCCTACAGTGCACAGGTACATGCCTGTCTAAATGCCTGGGTACACTATCTCCCCATGGGATGGGAATAGAACCCCCAAGAATGTAATTCTCTTGTCTAAGGGATAACTCCACAGAATTCCAAGAATGACCCCATTGATGCCTCTGAGGCTATCTTATTGTTATGGGTTGAGCTGTGACCCTCAAAGAGATATGTTGAAGTCCTAACTACCAGTACCTCAGAATATGACCTTATTTGCAAATAAGATCTTTCTAGGAGTAATCACGTTAGAATAAGGTCATTTGGGTGAGCTGTAATCCAGTATGACTAGAGTCCTTATAACAAGAGGAAATTTGTACACAGAAATAGACATGCACATAGGGTGAATGTCATGTGATGATGAAGGCAGAGATCATGGTAATGCAACTATAAGCCAAAAAATACCAAAGATTGACGACAAACCACCAGAAGCCAGGAGAGGGAATAGATTTTTCCCTCCTGGCTCTTGGGAGGAAACACCCTGCTGTTACCTTAAACTTGGACATTTAGTCTCTAAAACTGTGAAGAAATACATTTTTGTTGTTTTTTAAGCTAACCTGTTTGTGGTACTTTGTTACAGCAGTGCTAAAAAATGAATACACTTGTGAAACAAACTGTGAGGCTGCTAACCATCACTACCACACCCCTATCCCTGAGCTGTCCTCCCTGTGGTCCACACAGACAGAACTCCTATCAGTGGTACCCATCACTGGTCCTGAAGTAGTTCGGATCTCACTGCTGTAGCTGTTGCCATCTGAAAAGGATCCAGGCCAAGGCCGTGCTGAGCTGCTCCAGAAGCATAGCCTTAGTTGGCAAATAGGCTACACCACAACTGCTTCAGAAATTACTGCTGGTGCTTTAGCAATGGCCAACCTGCCCTCCCACACCTTACAGCTGCCAGTGCCTTCCCCCTCAGCTGTCTTTCTTCCTTGATGCTGTTGCCAAAGGCTGTCCCTGGCTCAGCAACCCCTCCTCACTGTGCCAGGCTCTCTCAGGAGTTTCACCACCACCCAAAGACCCATAGATTTCAAGCTTACTTGCTACATTCCCCACCCCCTGCTGTTAGGAGAAACCCTCTTCTTTATGGGGGATGGGTTATAGCCCCACATGCTTAGCAAGCAGAGGCTGGGTCTTCTGGGTTTACAGCTCTGTATTTGAGATTGCAGATATTACTATTGGAATTAATATAGAGGAGCAGACCCAAGGAGAACCCCACGTGTTACCAGTTATAGCTACATAGAAATATTAATAGGCTTAATTTGGGGGGCACTGGCTATATGCTAAGCACTTAATGTATATGATTTAATTTAATTCATATGATATGATAATGTATATGATTTAATTTAATTCACAAAAAAAAAAAAACAACACAGGAAAAGAATTACTATTCCCATTTGTTGGTGAGGAAATGGGATCAGAGAACTTAAATAACTTGTCCAGAGTTATACAGTAAATAGAAGAGTTAAAATTCAAACTGAAGTATGGCTGACTCCAATGCCTACCTTCTTCCCGGGTTAGGTTATTGATACTCACACAGGCCTCCTGCTGGAAGCACTAAGCTATAATATAATGACCATAATTTTTCTCTTTCCAATAATTCTGGGGCAGTTAATACACCCATATACCCTTGCTAGGTGGACAGGAGAGCACCATGATCCATTTAAGGCAAAAGGATCTCACAAGTGTGCAAACTTTATGGTGAGTGCTGGAGATTATCGGGAGACTAACCTCTTTCCCATTTTGTATGCTAACAATTCTAGAAATAGACACTTTTTTAGTGTCTTAACTTAAAGTATAATATCAGATGTATTGTCCAAGATAAAGGGCTTCTAATCCATCACATTGGAGAACACAGCTTGGACTTGGGGCAGAGTGAAACTTACTACTACTTCCCTTCCACCTCAGCCTAGACCTGAGGACTCATTTGACAGAAAGGATGAATCTACGCAGAGAACTCCAGGTCCACATACCCTGCCAGGTGCCTGAAGGGAGCCTACTTCATATCTTGTCAAATGCAAGAGAAAGAGAGAGCATCCCAGAAAAAGGGAAGAGCAGAGTGGGGGAGGCAAGCTGGAAACCTGGAGCCAGAGAACAGAGATGCACTTGGTTGCTTCCTGGATGCAGATCAGAAGCACAGGTACCCACTGTGCATGGGCTCAGAGCAAGTCTGAAACAGAGAAAACAAGAAGGCAAAGGCCCCCACTGTTCTCATTCTACATCAGGGCCCCACTCTCTGGGGAATGTGAACCAGTTGAAGTCAGGATATCCCCATTTCATCAATCAGATAAGTGACTTTCCCATATGGAAGAACTAGAGTAGGGAGGGAGAGAACTGGTGGTATTTGCTCCTAAATGGCTTCCTTTGGGGGAAGATCCTTTACCTGGGAACAAGAGAAAAAGAGAGTAGAATTCTCATCAGTACTAACAGTATTCATCCTGTTGGGAATACTTCAAATACTTGAGGGGAGACTCAATAGGGGGATAGTGGTGAGAGCAGGGGATCTAGGTCACCAGCTATCTCAAACTCTCAGCAGGTTGTGTTCTCCCATCCTCAGGGCTTGGAGCTCTCTAAGTCCCACAGGACCCTGCCTGCAGGGTGAGGCCATTCTGTCATTATCTGCCTTCCCGTTATAGTGCTTGTATAGTCTAGATCAGTGGACTCCAAACTGTCTTTTTTTTTTTTTGGAGGATTTTTTTCTCAAACAGTTGTGATTTGCGAATGAGATGTGAACATTGGATAAAAGAAGAAATTCCATAGTTGATATGGACCTATTTGATATGTTTCAAAATGTCAGGAAAGTCTGGATCCACCTGAGGACACTTCCAATGTCAAAGGCAGGTACTGAATAGCACAGGATGTGAGATGTCCACAAGAAGAATGATTAGATGTGTTTCCCTCACATTGGAAACAAAGCTTGTGCTTGCTGTTTTAAATCTCTTTTCTCTCTTGGTTCCTTGTTGCTTAAAAGATTGGGGATTATTATAGTTATGCAGGGAGAGTTGGACTGGGAGCTGAGAATGGCCGTTAAATGATGTGTTTTGCTTTTTAAAATGGGAGGTTGAACTACAACATAATTGTGTATTGTGGAGGGAGGCTTAACCTGTATAACTTTTTGTAATTTTGTTTGGTTGAACTGAGTTTGGATTACTTGCCCTCATTATGCTGGCAAGCTCTCATGTTATTTCCTAAGACTATAAGCCAGTTTGGCCTCTGCTATTCTGAGTCTCCCCTTAGTTCTCTTTACCTCCTGGGGAGCTTAATATATGTTACTAGAAACTATCCTGATCCCACATGTCTTTTCAGAGTCTGAAATGGACTGTTGTATTGAATCCTACCAGAAATGGGCAACGGGGTCAAATACAGAGGGAAGGAGGTCACCTGGTATTCCTTCAATACCTAGCAAGCAGATTATTTATGCCAAACAATACCCTTCACCCTAACATCCTACACTCTTCACCCAGTGCTGTGAGGAAAGTAATCAGATTTTATCAGATAAAAGTTAAGAGACAAAAAGCAAAGCATATAATCTGAGTTGAGATAAATATGACTTATGTTGTAAAGTCTAATCAGAAGAATTATGTAAAAAATAAAATTTACAGGGGCACCGGGATGGCTCAGTTGGTTAAGCGTCTGACTTCGGTTCAGGTCATGATCTTGCCATTCCCGAGTCTGAACCCCGTGACAGGCTCTGTGCTGATAGCTGAGAGCCTGGAGCCTGTTTCAGATTCTGTGTCTCCCTCTCTCTCTGCCCCTCCCCTGCTCTCACTGTCTCTCTCTCTCTCAAAAATAAATAAGCATTAAAAAAATAAAATGAAATGAAATTTACAGTTTTTAAACTTAATATGTGCACCTAGAAAACCAGTCTCTTCCCACATTTTCCATACTTGCATCCCTTCACTACCCTTTATTCTAGGAATCCAACTGCTGTATTTAGACTAAAATGCTCAAGTATTCTGCTAAATGAAGCCAAAGCTGCTCTGTCAGAAACATCACATTAAAATGTGTTCTGAAATCACGTGGAGATGTTCTGAGAACAACTTTCATTTTGTGAGCTATGAAACCAGCCCTGGGTATCATGAAGACTGAGCCGCCCTTACAGTTCTTAAAGGAGCCAGGGAAGCCAGAGGAGGACAGTGGCAGAGGCCAACCATAGCTGAGCCTGGAGTAGAAAAAAGAGAATAAAAATAGATTTTTATTTTTAGCTCCAACATTCTTTCTTTATTGTTTTCACATTTCAAAGTCATTCATGATTCAAAATTCTAAAGGTACAAAAAAAAAAAAAAAAAAAAAAAGACAGTGAGGTCTCTCTTCTTTCCTTGTCTCTCACCTACCAGGTTTCCCTACAAGCAACAGTGTTAAGATTTTCTTGGGCAAATATGCAGATGTATGGTTTTTTTTTTTTTTTAAGATTTCTTTCTTTCTTTTTCTTTTGTTTTCTTTTTTTTTTTTTTTAGTGTTTATTTATTTTGCGAGAGAGAGAGTGCTAGCAGGAAAGAAGGGCACAGAGAATGCTTAGCATGGGCCCGATATGGGGCTCCATCCCACGACTGTGAAATTATGACCTGAGCCAAAATCAAGAATCAAGAGCTTAACCCACCGAGCCACCCAGGTGCCCCTGCAGATGTATTTTATGTATATGCCAGCACCTACTGCGTTCTCCCCTCTAACCTTTTTCTCTACATAGAGTTTACTATACATACTATGATAAATGATATCTCACTATAGTTTATATTGAATCTCTTATTATGGAGGAGGTTGATTGTGTTTTCTGATGTTTTAAGAGATGTATATTTCCTTCCCTGTGGAGTGATCATATCTTTTGTTTATTTTTTCTATTGCAGTTTTAGTCTTTTTTTTTTTTTTTTTTTTTGATCGGTTGGAGCTCATCTACACTAGGGAATTGACTCTTCCTCTGTCAAACTTTTTTCCCAGTTTGATGGGTTTTGCCATGTAGAATCTTCAATTTTTTTTTTTTTTTTGTAGTCAAATTTTTCATTCATTTCTTTTATGGCTTTTGGTTTTTTATGATAGGTCTTTCTCACTCTAAGATTATAAAACAATTATTCCATAATTCCTTTCAGTGCTTTTATGATTTCATTTGTTACACTTAAATCTTTTGCCCATTAGGAACATTTGGAATTTATTCTGGCATAAAATGTTAAGTATGGATCCAACTTTATTTTTGTCTTAATGGCTACTCAGTGTCCCAATTCTGTATAGTGCGTGACTCACATTTTCCCCACTGATTTCAGGTGCGTGTCCTGCATATTTGTTCCATTTCTGGGCTTTTTACTCTGTTCCACTATTATCTGCTGATGTGGTCATGTGCCAGTATCAACTTGGTTTTTTTTTTTAATTTTTAATTTTTAAATTTTATTTATCTATTTATTTTTAAATTTACATCCAAATTAGCATATAGTACAACAATGATTTCAGGAGTCGGTTCCTTAATGCCCCTTACCCATTTAGCCCATCCCCCCTCTGACACCCCTTCCTGTCACCCTATGTTTGTTCTCCATATTTATGAGTCTCTTCTGTTTTGTCCCCCTCCCTGTTTTTATATTATTTTTGTTTCCCTTCCCTTATGTTCATCTGTTTTGTCTCTTAAAGTCCTCACATGAGTGAAGTCATATGATTTTTGTCTTTCTCTGACTAATTTCATTTAGCATAATACCCTCCAGTTCCATCCCCATGGTTGCAAATGGCAATATTTCATTCTTTTTGATTGCCGAGTAATACTCCATTGTATACATATATGTATATACCACATCTTCTTTATCCATTCATCCATCGATGGACATTTGAGCTCTTTCCAGACTTTGGCTGTTGTTGATAGTGTTGCTATAAACTTGGGGGTGCATGTGTCCCTTCAAAACAGCATAGCTGTATCCCTTGGATAAATACCTAATAGTGCAATTGCTGGGTCGTAGGGTAGTTCTATTTTTAGTTTTTTGAGGAACTTCCATACTGTTTTCCAGAGTGGCTGCACCAGCTTGCATTGCCACCAACAATGCAAAAGAGATCCTCTTTCTCCTCATCCTCGCCAACATCTGTTGTTGCCTGAGTTGTTAATGTTAGCCATTCTGACAGGCATAATGTGGTATCTCATTGTGGTTTTGATTTGCATTTTCCTGATGATGAGTGATGGTGAGCATTTTTTCATGTGTCAGTTGGTCATCTGCATGTCTTCTTTGGAGAAGTGTCTATTCATGTCTTGTGCCCATTTCTTCACTGGATTATTTGTTTTTTGGGTGTTGAGTTTGATAAGTTCCTTATGGATTTTGGATACAAACCCTTTATCTGATATGTCATTTGCAAATATCTTCTCCCATTCTGTCAGTTGCCTTCTAGTTTTGTGATTGATTCCTTCACTGTGCAGAAGCTTTTTATTTTGATGAGGTCCCAGTAGTTCATTATTTGGTTTTGTTTCCCTTGCCTCTGGAGACGTGTTGAGTAAGAAGTTGCTGCGGCCAAGATCAAAGAGGTTTTTGCCTGCTTTCTCCTCGAAGATTTTGATGACTTCCTGTCTTACGTTTAGGTCTTTCATCCATTTTGAGTTTATTTTTGTGTATGGTGTAAGAAAGTGGTCCAGGTTCATTCTCCTGCATGTTGCTGTCCAGTTTTCCCAGCACCACTTGCTGAAGAGACTGTCTTCATTCCATTGGATATTCTTTCCTGCTTTGTCAAAGATTAGTTGGCCATACGTTTGTGGGTTCAACATAGTTTTAATTATTTTATCTTTATAATATGTTTTGACATGTGATGGTGACAACCCCTATTTCTTCTTTATCTCATCATTGTTTTTGTTTGTTCTTCCATATGAACATTAGAATAATCTTTGCTAGTTAAAAAAAGCCGATGGTATTTTTATTCATATTTCTTTTTTTAATGAATATAATTTATTGTCAAATTGGCTTTCATACAACACCCAGTGCTCATCCCAACAAGTGCCCTCCTCAATGCCCATCACCCATTTTTCCCTCACCCCCACCCACCCATCCACCCTCAGTTTGTTCTCTGTATTTAAGAGTCTCTTGTGGCTTGCCTCCCTCCCTCTCTGTTTGTAACTATTTTTCCCCCTTCTCTTCCCCCATGGTCTTCTGTTAAGTTTCTCAAGGTCCACATATGAGTGAAAACATATGATTCTGTCCTTCTCTGACTGCCTTATTTCACTCAACATAATACCTTCCAGTTCCGTCCACGTTGCTATAAATGGCATGATTTCATTCTTTCTCATGCCAAGTAGTAGTCCATTGTATATATTCATATTTCATTAAATAACTCAGGGAGAGCCAAAATATTTTAATACAGTCTTAGTATTATGTTATTAGGAAGGAAAGAGCTTGAAAAAGAAGAGGAAGAGAATATATTATTCCTTTGCTGAATATATCCATAGATGAAATAAAAAGAAATATATAATGGGAATTTTGTTGTAGGATAGCCTTTCCAAAAGCATGTATCAAAGACTCTTGTAATAGCAATAGGAGAAATTTTAAAAGAAGTGATTCTGTGTTAAAAATGTTTGATAGGGGCACCTTGGTGACTCAGTCGGTTAAGTGTTCGACTTAGGCTCAGGTCATGATCTCACGGCTCATGAGTTCGAGCCCCGCTTTGGGCTCTGGGCTGACAGCTCAGAGCCTGGAGCCTTTCTGTGTCCCTCTCTTGCTCTGCCTCTGCCCCACTCATGCTCTGTCTCCCTCTCTCAAGAATAAATAAACATTAAAAAAAAGTTTGATAAACATTATTCACTTTATTGCCCCTTAGAGATTTATAATAAACAATAGCCAATAAAGCCTATGAGCGAGACAAGTTGTGCCTGAGGGGAGGGAAGATGCAGACCTCTACTTTTTAAATGATAAATATTGTTTGTAAAAAAAAAAAAAAAACAAACAATGAGAATCTGGCAGTAAGATGCCTATTTTCTTGTTTTCCATGTTGCTTCCAAAACTTGTAGTTCTTTCTCCAAAAAATTCCTCTTGTTAGAGTAGGAGAGAGCCAAAGCATAAGAGACTCTTAAAAACAGAACAAACTGAGGATTGATGGGGGGTGGGAGATGGGTATTGAGGAGGTCACCTTTTGGGATGAGCACTGGGTGTTGTATGGAAACCAATTTGACAATAAACTTCATATATGAAAATAAATAAATAAATAAATACCTCTTAATATTCTACAATATGCTCATAAAAACCCAGTTTAGAGAACTTCAGGGCCAGTTGTAGATATTTAAAAGAAAAAATTTTCATATAAGGTCCTTTCCAATGTTGATGTTCTTTGATTCTAAGCATCAGTAAGGTAATGATCTGGGATAATAATCTTTAGGAAATTATTTCTGTATTCTCACATTTATCTCCACAGAGACAACAGGTGATCAAATATCCTTTCTCCCTCTTCCACTATTGGACTTCTATGTGAAATCACCAAAGTGGGTAAAATTGCATGTTTTATGTCATCCTTCTAGTCACCGATTCATTCATGCATTTGGCACTTATTGAGTACCTGTTATGTGTTGGGCCCTGCCTAGTCCCTTTTCATGAGTGAGAGGGGCCTCTATACCAGGCTCCTGAAGCTGAGCCTCTGGACCTTTCTTGCCTCATCACCTCCTCCTCATGTTCACTTTGAGGTGTATGATTCTAACAGTAATTGGCCTGAAAATGATATTGTTCTGTATGGGAAAGTTCTAATCCTGAGCCTCTGGCAGCATTCTCTGCATTCCTGAAAATGACTGTGACATAACTGAGTCTGACTCCAGGCAGGATGAGGCAGCAGAGAAAAAAGAGAGGAATTCTTGCAAGTGATAGGGACTCAATTTAAAACACAGATGTTTCTGCGATACCATTTGCAGATAGAAACGGTACAAAGGTAACTTAGGAAAGGCACAGAAAAAGAGTATGGGCTCCTATTTAAATGCCATTTAGAAATCATCTTCGTGGTAATCTTCCTGTATTATGAAGTGTCTTTGAAATAAGTACAGGAAAACAAGTAGAGACGGTATTGTGCACAGGCAAAGCATCCAACTTGACTAACTGGGTGACTCAGCACCAAAAGTCCTTTGAGCCCTAAGATAGGCTGGAATAACACCCTTTGCCAAAGACATCAGATCCTGCAGTGGTCAACATTGACTGGGTTGCGAGATTCATTTGTGGTTTTGATGTGGTTCCATGTTTTTGATATAGAACTATAAATGGCCCCCTGTAGGGTGTGAAAAATTCAAAGACATATTCCAGGCATCTTAATAGAAGTACTAAAAAGCACCAGGGTTTGCTTTCAACTCCTAAAGCATGTCTAAGAGTGTGTGTGAGAGACTACCACCCCCTCACCCCCCATGATGAGTGAACCAGTCTTTGCTAAGGGCGTGGCAGAAACCAGCACATTTAGCCAGATTTGGTTGGTGAGTCTTTTCCTTTTCTTCTGCTAAAATGGACATTTAAGTATATGTTCTGCTCTCCTGATTCCACAGTTAACAAAATTTTGGAGGTCCGTTGATGCAGTTCTTCCTACAGAAGATATATGGCTTTTTAATATAGAATTTATATATGATTAAACGCTTCTGTATCTACTAAGTTCAATCCTAGAAACAGAAAGTTTGGGTTGCCTTAGAGCAAATGCCAGATGGGATCATAAGTGAGCCTTGTGTGTGTCCACAAGCATTTTCCTGGTGTCCTCGTGGCTATAATTTCTGAGAAACCAATGCATTTCCCATGCTATAGTGCTATAGTGACAAAAGGTGAAACGCTGAAAGATCTATACCTCCAGAGGCTCATGCAAGGCAAGGGGCCTTAGAGATAATCTACTGTAGTGCTTTTCAAACTGTGTTCCATAGAACCTTCAGTTCTGGGTATTTGCTGCAATTCTTTAATTCAGAAGTGACACAAACACAATTCAAATTGTCTGGAAAAATCCAGGGTTAATATTAGCAACAGACATGCCTGGATTCAGATGCTCAAATAATGTTATCAACATTATTTGCTTTTTTCATTCTTGTCTCTTAGTTTCACCTTCCCTCTGTTTTACAGTTTCATTCTCAGACTCCTCTTAAGCAACAAAGATGGCTAGCAAGAGCTTTAGGCTTTTATTCTATTGGCTGAGCAACCCCAGAACAAAGACAATCTTCCTTCCTGATATTTTCAGTAAGAAGTCTTACAATTGGGTCTCATTGACCCTGAATGGGTCATGTGCTCCTTTTCAAACCAATCGTGGTGACTCTTCTTGGGAAGGTCTGGGTCACATTGCCATCTTTAGAACACTGGGGTCAGTTCTGTGTGAACCAAATGGACTGGGAGAATGGTGGTGAAGGGGAGGAGGTTGAGGTTCTTCAGAAAAGGGATAGACTCTAGAAGAGATTCTAGAAGATTAAAAATATCAAAAGAGATGGCAGTCGGGTGGGGGGGGAGAGGAGAGGAAAGTGGGGAGGTCTCCAGTCCTCTTATACCTGCTTCAAAAAGAGCATTTCTATTTTTTTCCTTCCCCACCAGCTTTATTGAAATATAATTGGCATATAACATTGTGTAAACTAAAGGTGTACCATATGTTGATTTACTTACATATTGTAAATGATTACCACCACAGTTTTAGCCAACACCTCTATCACATCACATAAATACCATTTGTGTGTGTGTGTGTGTTAAGAACATTTAAGATCTATTCTCTTAGCCATTTTCAAGTATATAGTACAGTATTATTAACTATAATCACCATGCATTAGATGCATTAGATCCCCAGAACTTATTTATCTTGTAACTGGAAGTTTGTACTCTTTGACCGTCTCCCCAGTTCCCCCACTGACCCTTCTCTCCTCCTCAGCCCCTGGTAACCACCATTCTAGTCTCAGTTTCTATTAGTTTGTTTTTTTCAGATTTCACATATAAATGATACCATTCAGTATTTATCTTTCTCTGTCTGACTTACTTTACTTAGCATGCTGCTTTCAAGGTTCATCCATGTTGTCAAAAAAGGCAGCATTTCCTTCTTTCTTATGGTTGAATAAAAGTCCACTGTATATGCATACAACATCTTATTTATCCATTTATCTGTTGACATATACTTAGGTTATTTCCATATCTTGGGTATTCGAATAGTGCTGCAATTAACATGGGAATGCAGCTATCTCTTCAAGAGATTGTCTTCATTTCCATTGGATATATACCCAAAAGTGGGATTGTTGGATCATATGGTAGTATTGCTTTTGAGTTTTTTTTTTACGAGAGAGAGAGAGAGAGAGAGAGAGAGAGAGAGAGAGAGAGAATCTTAAGCAGGCTCCATGCTCAGCACAGAGCCCAACATGGGTCTTGATCCAACAACCCTGGGGGATCATGACCTGAGCGAAAATCAAGAGTCAGATGCTTAACCAACTGAGCCATCCAGGTGCCCCTACTTTTGAGTTTTTGAGGAATCTCCATACTGTTTCCTATAGTGGCTGTATTGATTTACATTACCACCAATAGTGCACCAGGGTTCCCTCTTCTCCACACCTGTCTTCCCCCCACCCCAAATGTGTTTTACATACTGGGATTCTGCATTAGATATAATTTGAATAAAATGATTTGTAATTTTCTGCTAAGCCAGAATGTTTAGAAACCATAACTTAGTGAAATGTTCTCAGCTTGTGAACCATCTCAGAGATGTTGCTGTATTTCTTCTCACAGTCACAGTTAGTTGGTGGGAAAACTTTGATGCCATTATGTTAGATATATTTAGCCAACCAACATATTTTGAAGACCTATTGTGTGTAGGGTCTTGCTCAAGGCACTGCATAGAAATACAAAAATGAATATCTCATAGAGTTTATAATAATTTAGGGAAGATATGACAAAGAGAATTCACAGGGAAAAATGTGTGGCAGTCTGTATTTTCCAAAAATGTCTACAGCAATAATTCAGGTCCCACATTCTCTTCCAGAATTTTGCCACATCTCATCAAGGGGTAGAGTCTCTTCCCCAATCTCTGAATCTGGGCAAGCTTGTGAGGCTCCAACAAATTGAAAGCGGCAGGTTGAAGCTAGGTTAGAAAAGGCAATACAGTTCACACCTGGCTTTCTCTCACAGGATGTTCAGCTTTGGAAACCAGCCACCTTTCTGTGAGAAAACCTGAACCATCTCACACAGAGAGACCACATGGAGAGGCCATGTGGAAAGGAACTGAACCTCAAGCTGAGTGCCAGCATCAACTGCCAGACACGTGAGTGAATGAACCTTCAGATGAATCCAACCCCTGGCTTCAAGTCTTTTATCTACAGCCTAATATGCTGTGAAAGAGAGAGAATCCATCCCTGCTGTATCCCATCCAAATTCCTGACCCATAGAGTCTGTGAGTGAGATTAATGGTTGTTTTATGCCAGTGAAAGTGAAACAGTAATTCTGTCTGGATCTTTATAGAAATATAATGAAGTGTAGGAGCGATTGTTGTGAACTGGTCAGAGTGGTTTTTTCCCACCTCCTTCCTCATGTAACAAACCAATCTCCTTGGTCTCACTGACCATAATACTCCATTCCCTTGAACTTTGAGATTAAGGCAGGGGTTAAGCATATGACCCAAATAGGGGCAATCAGGGACCTTTCTGGGTTGATAAATGGATAATGATAGAGACAGGTATCTCATATTCCTGGAGTTATTGGGCTGGGATGGAGGTGTAGAATAAACTATACAGGTAGAATGAAGATTCTAGCTGCATTAAGTCCCTATTAAGTCCTGGTTCCTATGGCAATCCCTTTGAACATGTAGACCATGCCAGTATTTTTCCCAAATGTTCAAACCAATAATTTTCCTTTTCTTGTCTGTTGGATTTCTATCCCTTCCCTCCAAGAATTCTGCCTAATTTAAAAGGCTTTATGGAGGATATAGCATTGGAATTTTGTCTTGACATTCTGAAATGGGGAAAGGCTTTAGAAGGGGAGGCAATGTCCATGGAGAAAGGAGAACAGCAGCTAAAAGTACTGACTCTTCAGTCACCAGGTCATGTGTCCAAATACAGCCCTACCCCCTTACCCATTTGGAGAACTTGGACTTTACCTAGTCAAGCGCAGGATTCTCGCTTGTGAAATAAAGTAATACCTAAGGCATGGAATTATTGTTAGGATTAAGTGTCACCCATAACCAATATTGGCTCCGTGTCTGGTGCATGTTAAGGTTTAGTTGTGGCCACTGTGCCAGAGTGGCATGGAGTGTGGATGAGGATCAGCTCATGGCAGGAGTTTGGCCGAGATAAAGCTGGAGCAAGGGGCTGGAGCTGGTCTGTTAGGTGGGCAAGCAGAAGCAATGGACATTTTACTAACAGAAATGATTAGAGATGTGAATACATGCACCTCCCACATAGAAATCACATTTTGATAACAGGAATTCCCTCAATATAGCATTAGCAGTATAGCTTCATGAGTATACATAATATATTTGGATGCAATTGTAAGATTGGTTCCCAAAGCCTGTAGACCTAGATGTCAGATGTTCCTCATTCTCTGCACCTACAAGGACAGTCTGCTTTCATTCCCTAAAGATTTTGACCTGAATGCATGTATTGGTTTTTTTTTTTTTTAAATTACCACAAAGAATGGATTCATACACTTATCAATGATGAGCAAATGTAGACTTTATTATAGATTTATGTTGTGGACACTATCAATGTTGTATCAGATCTCCTCAGTTCCTCTTTTACAATTTTGTGCTCTGCCTTCCCTACCCCTTTAGGGCTTCTTGCATGCAACACCTTGTGCGATTCTTCCTCAGTGGACACTGTCTCCAGAAGTGCTTGGGAATTTATCCCTTCCTCTACCCCACCCTTAACCAATAACTGACAGGTGCAGGAGTGTGAGAGCCCAGCTCCCTTACAACCAGTGGGGACAACACTGAGCTGTACTTAGACTCCAGAGTTCCCCTGTGGAGTCAGGCTGCTGGATTTTGCCTGGATCATATTTTAGCTTGACTTTTCCCTCTTCCCTGTCTCATTTTCTCTATTCCCTTCTTCATCTCCCTTGGGAGCACCTCCTTAATAAGCCCCTTGCACAGGAATCCTAGCCTCAGGGTCTGCTTCTGGGAAACTGTTTTCTAGGGTAAATGGAGGGAGGAGTTTATCATGTACATGCTATAGCAAATAACTTCAAAATCCCCCTAAGACACCTCACCTCTCCTGCTCTGCTAAGAAGTACATTTTTCCTTCTTTCCTTTCTTGCTTAGGAAGCTTGGCTTTCTTGGCTCACACCTCTCTCCCTGAACCCTCCACCCCCAGTTTCAAATTCTCACCTCTTTATTTTGTAGAGCAATTCTACCCCAACAATCAACCAAAGTTCTTTACGAAACCACCAGGGTGTAACAATATTAGAACCCTGAGATCAGCAAAACCCTCTCTCCTTAGAAAGCAATTTAGAGAACATCTTTTATCATTAGAACACGCCTCTTGGGGTCTCAACCTTTCCTCCAAGTGACTTACTAACATATCAAATCCTATGCTCCCCCTGAGAGGAACTATTATTATCAGCTGGGCTAATAACATTTTGCCCACTGGTGTTACGTATCTATCTGTGGTGTGTGTGTGTGTGTGTGTGTGTGTGTGTGTGTGTATCTCAACAGAACTGTATAAGCATTGTCTTACTAGTCTGGGACAAATATTTCCAAGCATTTGATTTCTCCACACTAAAAAAAAAAAAAAAAAAAAAAAAAAATATATATATATATATATATATATATATATATATATATATATATATGGATGATCAGAGAGGCAAGTAAGCAAGCCTTTTGTGGGGAGGATGGGGGAGAAAAGCTTTATGAGAAGGAAAATGTGGACTGGACAGAAGGGGCTGGCATGCAATTTTCAAAAGTTCTTTTGTCCCCAGACACTGAAGTTTGGATGTGCATGGCTTCCCTTACTATGCAGGCCTGTTTGTTTTCACTGCCCCAGAAGTTCTCCTCAAGCAACTTGATCTACACCTACTGCAGCATGTTTCTAAGACCTTTCACAGGAAGCTGCTGGCTGCTAGTGCAAACTAATGAGTCTTTTCCAACACAAAGCCTCCAGTTGAGATTATGAAGTAATTTATTAGGCTTCTACTGCAGTGAGCACACACAGTTCCTGCTCGGAATGGACTAATTAAAAACTTCCCTACCATGTACGATTTCAATTGTGTTGAAAAAAAAAAATGAACAATACCTCTGGTAATTTTTCAAGGAAAGGAAATGATAATATTTTTAAAAGAAAATTATGGAAGCCTTGCATTGCTTAAGTAGACAAAACCGGCATCTGTGGGTGTTGGTGTGTAACTCAGAGCATGATTGTCTTTATGCAGAATAGATCCAGTTTCCCACCTTTAACTCTGCTGTGATGTTTTCCCTGAGTTCAACTGATACAAAGGTAAGAGTCAATATTATTAATTGTAGGGAGGAACTGGGTTTCAAGGTAATTTTATTTGGGGGTGATACTCAGGAACCCTGGTAGCCCTAGTCGCTCCAAGTTCAGAAGTCTCTCTCTTTTAATAGCCAAATATCCATCATCTGAGTCCCTAATATTCTACCAGGTAAGCATCTCCAGGGTGCCATAGAAATTTCTCAGGAACCCTGAAACATTTCGTAATTTACCCTGGTTGTTGCTTGTCACCTTGGACTGACATCTGACCTTGAACTGTGGCCACTTTCTGTGTCAAAACTCAGACTGTTATAAACAATCTGTGTACTGTTTTACTCCAACAAAAACATTAAATAAAAATTTCACCAAGCCTCAAGCATGCCTTTTCAAATTTGCCCAGTGAGCAACACTGGAACCCCTAAGAGCCTAATGCAGCCCATTCCAGTCCTGTTTCGAACCATACCTGTGTCTCAATAATTCTAAACCAGAAAAGTAGCCAGTCTGAAGAGAGACTGTACAATCCACTTTTGAACTAATCAGAAATTTGAAAAAACTTCCCTGTCTCCATATTGTACCTGTCCCTTTCACTTTCAGCTTGCAGGAGACTCACTGACTTTTCTTAAGGAATGTGATTCTTCTTTACCTGGTGGGTAATACACTCTGTCTCTATTTTAGACTATTTTGGAGGTCTTTGTGTTTATTCTATGACAGTAGACATTGGCCACTATATTAATTCCCCCAGAGTTCAGTTAAGATGGGGCTGTGACATTTCACAAAACTTTATAGGAGACTAGGGGTGATAGAATGATACAGGGAGTTAGGGATGCCTTAACAATGGATAGATACCACAGGAAAAAAGCAACAACTGGACACCATAGGCATCTTTTATCAAGTCCTTTGGCCACGTTCTCCTACAAGGATCCCTTCCTGGTTATCTCTGCCCTTACAACCAGCCTGTGCCCATGCTGCTAAGCCAGTTTGCATCCCTACAAAATGAGTGCTCTTGCCTAGTTCCTGCCTATATGATCCAGATCCCTACTCCACTGACTCAGGGAAACACCCCATTTCATCCTCACTCTCAGTTTATGGCCAGTATCTCAGTAGCATGATAATCTGGGGGATGACTCTTTATAAGACTACCACTTATTATTTTCATGTAGAACAGGTTAGATCCACATTGTCTCTGGAAGCTCTCCCATTGCAATTGAGGATCACAGCTCACTTTTGCATAAAGGATCATTAAAGTTTTCCAGAAATAAAGGAATAGTGTGCCCTCATGGATAAATCTAAACTTTC
Organism: Panthera onca; assembly: GCF_046562875.1. Classification (NCBI taxonomy): domain Eukaryota; kingdom Metazoa; phylum Chordata; class Mammalia; order Carnivora; family Felidae; genus Panthera; species Panthera onca. The sequence continues at coordinate 55,727,417 of NC_138351.1, read as the reverse complement.
ATCTTTAAAGGATGAGAAACATTGTTGATGGTTTAAAAAAACAAAAACCCATACTTCTCTCTCCCTCCCTCCCCTTTGGAGTCTACTTGAGAGCATCTCCTTTATACTTAGAAAGAGACATTTGCTTCTAGTGTTTGCCAGGCTCAGTACCCAGAACCAAGCAGGCAGGGAGAACTAAGGCACAATCCCTGCTCTCAAGAAGCTCATGGTTTACTAGAGGATTTACAGTGACAATGGTGGGATAAGAATAGACACTGCAGGTGTATGATGCAGAGACAAAAAGGAGAGGAGAGTCAGGAAAGGATTCCAGGAAAAGGTGGCACAACATGGATTTTAAATCACAAACAAGAATTTACCAGATGGATGAAGTGGGAGAAGAATCAGGCAGAGGAAACAAGAGCAAAGATATAGTGGCAAGAGCTAATATGCAATATGGAGATGAGTAAAGATGGATGAATCCAAAACAGAGATTAAATGCAGGGAGAATGGGAGAAAATGCAAGGTTGGATCCCTCCTGGATGTTACTCCTTAAGGGATGAGGAAACTTGGAAGTATTTGGTGGGGGAGACAGGTGGAGGCTGACATGATCAGATTGGTGTATTAGAAAAATCATGCAGAGGTTTTTTCACTAGAGGCCAAGATACCAGTCAGAGAAATAGTGTGGGTGAGGGTTGCTGGGACCTCAGTGGCGACTGTGGGAATGAAAGGGAAAAAGAGTTGTGAGGGCTCTTTTGGTAGTTCAAATGTAGGAGATGTTGTCTGATTTAAGGTGGAAGGTAAAGGAAAAGGAGTCCAGTTGGACAGTGATGTTTCTGAGGGACCAATGCTGGTGCCACCTGCTGAGACTGGAAGTACATGGAGGAAAACTGGTTTGTTGGTAAGGGAAGTGAGGGGGAAGTGAGGAGAGATCAGCAGTTGTCAAATGTTGAATTCTGGTTTGGGGACATCATGAATCTGATTTCTTGCCAGACTTCTGAAGATGATTGGCCAGTAGTTGGATATTCAGTTCTGAAATTCAGATGGTGTAGACTTTAAGTGATCATTATGATCATGAAAGGACATTTTACACTCCAAGGAGAAGTATGGAGTGAATAAAGAAGGGAGAAAGAGTTGACTATAGGATCCTGAGATATGTCACCTTATTTTTACAATTTTTATGAAGCTTCTGCCTCTACATTTATTTGGAATATTTGGTAACTAACATAACAGAAAGGTAATTCATCTGGAAACAAGACAAGTAGAATCAACTTGAGATACCAAGCAAGCACATATTGGTGTTCAGTAAATATTTTTCCTGAATGCCTGACGGCGAATATTCATTTTGCTCAGCCTTTTGGTAAGCACCATGAGAGCCAGGCAATACCTCTGCTTTAATTTGCATGAGGATGAGTAGGCACAAATACATGTTGATGATGGTGGTGCTGCAGCAGAGGTTTGAAAAGAAGAGCAGTACATAGTCTAACCACGGTAATAAGAATGGGGATAACACCACCTAGAAGGTTATAGATCTCTTTGGAGGAATGTTTCCTCCCATGAGCCCTTGCAACTAGGCAACAATGATGCCACTTTATTCTGAATAGCAGAAAAAATGACCTTGGTGATGTGAAGGAAGGGACAATGGTGGCAGTAACGTATTTACTTGTTTCTTGGTGAGAACAAAGAGAATAAGGCACAGCTACTCTCTGAGCCTCTTGACAAAGACTAGGTCCCACTTTTCCACATTTCTATGCATTGATTCCAACAATCTCTAATGTCCCTGGAGTCCCCCAGAAACATCCATTTTTGTAATTTCACCAAAGCAGCAACCTAGAATTCATGTCAAATCCTATAGTACAAAATAGAAGAATGTTTCCACTCATAGGGACTTGATGTCATGAAAGTATGCAATGGCCAGGTATCTCGGCTCCAGTGGCTTCAAAGATCAAAGATTGGGAAAGGTCCTTACGATGGTATTTCCAGGTAAACCGCAAGTTTTCCAGCCTCTGTAATATCTGATCTGGTACCCCACAATCTCATAGCATTTCTTATTTAAAATGGCTTCACTGCTAGAAGCTGGTAATGCCAAACATCTTTTCTATCTCAGAGCCCAGCTAACGGACAGAGATGACCCTTTACAAAGAGAGCTGTCTCAACTGGTATTTCTTCAGACAAAGGAGTGACACAGAGAAGTCACAATTGCTTTCTAAAACTTGCTACCACTTTCCCTGGCAATTCTAGGGGGACGTGTAAAGTCATTTTAACCTTTGTGTGTGTGTGGGCTTCTAGTTACCCATGAGATAGTCAGAAGCACAATAGTACATGTCATACCTGCCAGAAGTCCTGTGGGTAAGGGTTACCAAACACCCTGTAGGTGCTCTAGCCCATGGAGTTTTAGGTTTAGACTCAACTTTTGGTTGGACAAACCTTAGAGATCATCTAGTGCGACTGCTGAGGACAATAGTTACCAAGTGATTACTTGCTTGGATAAAAGTATTACATTATCAATAAAGAATGCAAGTTTGTTAAAGATGTCCTTTTTGCCTTTGTTAATTAGAACAGACTAAAAAATTATCCCATAATAATGTCTCTCACATTTATGTTCTGATAGGCTTTTTGGATAGGGGAGAAGAGGTACTATTATTCTAGTAGAAACTGAGCATAACTTAAAACCCACACGCTCTATGTAGTCTCCGTTAGCAGTGCGTGGGGCACTAAAACTTTATCCATTTTGTGTTTCTTGAGTACATTTAAGAGGCTAAACTTCAAACCCACTTCATCATCTCAGGGTGTGGTTGGATGCCTCCAGCAATGGAGAACTTACTACCTTACCAGATGACTCACTTTGCTATTAGACATCTCCCATTGCTCATGTGTTTTCTGTTCCTCTATCAGACCTGGTTCTGCCTATTTGGGCTGTATAAGGTAATTCCAAGTCTATTCCTGGGTGATTGTCTTCAGTATCTCAGGAGGCCAATTTTCTTGTCACATTTTGAGTGTTTCCCAGGTGTAACTTTGCCTATTCCTGAAGGTGTTCTCTGTGTGAAGAGCTGGCTTCAAATTCTTACCTATCCTGTTTGCTCCATCAAAGTGCAGATCAATTTGGCATATCTTTTTTAGTGGATACTGTTCAGAATTGAACACTCTACTTCCCACAAGCCCATAATTTCTTATCTTAAGTAAGGGAGGATAATACTGTCTTTCCTAAGAAACTGCTTGAATCCTGACGATAAAAATGTGTTAATTCTATGGTTTTAGTATCTGAAGCAGTGGAGCATTAATGGGAAACCAAGACCTACCACCTCCAATCCTTTCCACTCATCTTCCTGGAGCACATTCTTTGCCCATCTTTTTCCTGCCTTCCTTACTCATCCCTTGTCCTCTAGACCAGAACAGCTGGCCTACAGGGTTAGACTAGAGAATTTTTAAGGGATGTTCAATAAAAAGCTCAGTCTATCTCTGAAGCCAAATGTTAGAGTTTCCATTTAGGAACTTTGAGAAAGATGAAACTCCTGATAATAAGTAAGGTTCACTTGGGTAACATTCAGTTTTTCTCAAGCGAGAGAGGTGCTGCCCCCTAAGGGGACCTTTGAAAATGTGTGAGCAGTTTTAGTTGTTATAGTGATGGGAGGCAGGTGTCACTGGTATTAGAGCCATGGATGTGAAATGTTTTATGATGCTTGTGAATGTTTTGTAATGTCTCACCCAAAGAAGTATTGTCACAGCTCACATTCCAACAAACACAAATGGAGGGGACACAGAACTAAGCCAAAAGACCAGATCCCAGTCCTGTTCTTGCTTTTACTAGTCTCACCTCTCTCATTTGTAAAATGCGTGAAAACACAAAGCTGTTGTTAGGACTAAGTCTCAAGCATTTGATCAGACTGTTGTTAATGACACTTGACTACTCAAGATTTATTCTCCTTTCAGCCCATTGTTTGGGCCTGACCCCACACCTGCTTAGAGAAGGGACATGTGACCTAGGGTTATCGGTTAGCTAATTCTGTTCCATGGCTCAGTGATTGGCTCATGAGAGGGTACATGATCATGACTCAGGCCAAGGATAATCAGGCCATGATTTTCATTAACACCTGTGGGAGAAGAGAAGCTCTAATGTTAGGTCAAATCAGGTCTTGGAAGATTTGAGCCAGAAATTGTGAGTAGCTACCGTGATGGAGCCTGAGAGTGATGCCAGCCTGGCATAAGGCAAAGCCAAGAGATTGAGAGAAGGGACTGGTATACATTATTCCAGCCCCTGGATAAAGATATCCCTGGGGATTTTCATTATGTGAGAAGTATAATTCCTTTGTTAGTTCAGCCAGATTGAGTCACTTACAACAGAAATAATCCTGATTTACCCAGCTCTTGTCTCTATCTGCCTTAAATTACAGTTATAAGTTATCTCCTCCATGTGACTCCAAGCTCCTTAAAGGTAGTTATATTTGAACCCTCCCAAGTAGCCAAATAGTAGATGTTAGTGTAGTATAAAGAAGCATCCCCGAAATATTTGACACATGAGTAAAATGAAATAAAATGATACATATGAAAGAGTTTTGTTGACTCTCAACTATTTTACAAATAAACAGCACTTTACATATATCAGAGTTCTCATTAATATTTCCTTCTAAAATGTTTGTCTAGTGAGACATTCTAAGAAGTAAGATTAGTATGTAAGCAAAGGCATTGCTCACCCAGTTTGGTTTTCACATTTGTCTCCATTTCAGCTTTGTACCAAAAACAATCTGTCCTTACTATTGTGTCCCTAATAGTTTCCTGCATTAGAGTGAGTGTCTCCAGTGCAAAGACCATTTCTGTTTTATCTCTGTGTCCTCAGTACACATGGGAGATACTCAATTGCTGGGCTCCTCTCCTTTGTCAGCCCTTTCCAAAGCACCCTCTTACTGCTGTCGGCTTTCAAGGTGGCTGGGTTGTCAGAAAAGTGTATTCCTGTGGCCCAATGGGCATCCTTGGGGACTTGTAGTGTATCGTTAACATTCATTGATTTAAAAAGCATTCACCAAGCACTTAACCATGTGCGGGGCATTGTCTTTGAGGATTCACGCCCTTGTGGCATTCACAAGTAAGTACGTAGACAAGTATAATGCAGTCTGATAACCACTAGGATGGGGGAAATACAGGTGTTATGGGAGTAAACAAAAAGTTGCTAGGCTGGAGTGAATCAGGGAAATCTTCCTGGAAGAAGCGGCATTGAAGCTGGGGCCTAAAGGGTAAGTAGGAATTAGTCAAGCAATGGGTGAGGAAGAGAGCCTCCCAGTCAAAGGGAATGGCAAAGACCAGTAGGTCGGTAGAATCAGGGAGCAGATGAGTTTAGGGAGCTGAGCATGGGTTAGCTGCAGACTAGCTGCAATGGGTTTGTAGATGTGGTGCCACTACTCTTTCCTTGGGTCAGGTCTCCTTTCCAACTCAGCCAGGCAATGCTCTGTTTTGCCTTAGTCAGTGGTTTTCTTAGTTAAGCCTATTAACTTCAACTAATGTCAGGATGCCAGGAAGTTGTGCCCAGCTCTACTAGGCTGAGGGCCTGGCTGGAGTCCATCCTTTCATCCTTTTCAAAATTCACTGATTAACTTCTCTGGAAGAATTCGAGCCTCAACAGAGCATAGGCTGGCCTACCTAGCTTAAAATCAGATCCTTGATGATTGCAACCACCTCAAAGATGATTCTGTGTGTGTTTGAAATAAAGATCCCTAGGATTTAGGGGCAGGAAGGTCTGGGTGTGAGAGAGATGGAGACAAGAAGTGATGTGTGTGTGTGCCTGTTGGGGGAGTTTGGGGAAGATAGGGGTTGTCACTGGCTCATTCATTCAGTGTAGATTCTTGTTTCCTGACTGGACACCTTTGGAAGCCTCTTGAGAACATCACTCAGGTGGGTAGGATCTTGACAACAAATGGCCTTATCTGATTTATATTCCTTTAGTGATGGATATTGAAATTGAATCTCCCTACAAAATAGAGTCACTACTCTTTGCTCTTTAATGACAAGCCATTCCCCCATCTTTTCCTTGGGGGTGCCTTTCCTAAATTCTGTCTGGGCTTATGACTCTGTTTTTAAATCTTTGGGAATCTTCCTCCTGGCTGGGGCATATGGTAAGAGTCCTTGGGGTCTGGGAGGCAAAAGCGGAAGTAGCTTGCCACAAGTAAGAATTTTCCTAAAGTTTCATGTTTTATCTTTGCATTTTGTGCAAATCTGTATTCCCCCTCCATCATAAATGCATGTTTGCTTTAATGAAAATGGCCTTTTAAATTATTTACCATTGAATAAAACTGGAACTTCAGAGGATGTGTTGTGTTTATGTGGATTCTTTTGACTGTAGGCACGCTGTCTTGTATACAGTCTCCACTTTGAGAAACTGGGGCTTATAGGTTACATGGATCTGGGTCACTAGATACGTGACCTTGTACAGATCAGTTCACCTTCCCAGGCCTGTTTTTTCATCCAATGTATGAGAACAACAAAACCTACACATCAGGGTTAATGTGAGGATTAAATGAAATAAAATACATGAAGTGGCTGGCCCATAGTAGGTACTCAAGAAATATTAACAGTTCCCCTCTTATTAGGAAGATCACTGTCAGGTTTGCATTTCCAGAATTCTGTGATTCTGACTCAGCTGACTGAGAAGGTGACCCCGTGGGACATTTGCTACTAGAGGGGTTTTGAGGAGAACTAGTATATGTCACTGCCTGGTGACACAGCTGATGACATTGGCAATTGAAAATAAACTGTATGGAAAGAGATGTGATATGGTTTTAGGGCTTATCATAGTCTGTTGTTTTCCTATTTCTAGGTCTTTCTGAAATGTGAAAATTGGTAATTGGGTGACGCTCACAGTGTCCCATCTACTCTTTGGCCCCCTTGTCATGCGGCAGGTGCATGTGAGTCACTGGCCAAGAAAGAAAGTCAGAGCCTAACAGCTCTCCCCTTCCCAGGCTCACCTTTCAATCCCACTGCTGAAAAAGATTTAGGCCATGGTCACTGCCTAAACTAATGAGTCTGTCTCAGGAAATTTCCTTCTAAATTCTGGAGTGATAAATGGGATGCCCGGATCCCAATTAATAAGGAAATATCACATATGATTCCAATCATTAATGTAAAAACTTAACTATTAAGTTTAATTTTGAATATCCAACCATTTTCAGGAAAAAAAAAAAGTGCCTTCTAGTCATATGATAGGTATTTCTGTGACTTGCCAGGATTAGAGTCCAGCAGGACCTGGAGTGCAGGTGGACACATAGGTAAGGAGGAGTGTGATAAAATCTAGCATGGAAGCATGTACAGGCACATGGGTGAGGGAGTTGTGTTGTGTGGAGGCTTCAGCAAATCTTGGCAGTAGAGATGATAACCAAACTTAAGATTCAGATTCAGGAGACTGGGTGCCTCTCAGGCATGACCGTTTTGTTTTTGTTTTTGTTTTTGTTTTTGTTTTTGTTTTACAGTGTCTCCGGTGATTCTGATGCACAGCAAGGGTCAAATGTCCTGGCAGACATTTGTGCTTCTGTTTTGAGAATTTGCCTTTCTGGGCTGTGAGCCTATTGATGGTAGGGTCTTGCTCTCTGTGTTCAGCATCATTATCGTAGTCAGCTGGAGCCTGACCCCAGGTCCAGAACTGTATCTCCCCCCCCCCGGGGTGCCTCCCATGCTGTAACAGGGACCCCAACACTCCAGAATTTGGAAGAGGTCTGTGTCATGTATTCTAAAAGTTAGAAACTCAATGAATACAAGTATGTGTAGTATTTTACCACCTCTGCCATATCCCCATCCTTCTTCTGAAGGAATGCAGTGTCTCCTTTTCTTTCCAAATGTGTATCTGAATCTCTTTTCAGATGTATATTTTGTCTTTGTTTACTGTTATTTCCATGGCTACAAAAATATACCCTTGGGTTACTTTTCAAGTGCAATGCATAAGTTTGTTTACTTATGAACACAAGGGCCTCTCTCCCCTGTGAATTCCAAAACAATTTCTAGAAAGGAGAAAAGGCTCAATGTAAACAGGGAACCCAGGAAACACTGGTGTGTGCAGAACTGAGCTGAAGTGAAGCAGGCACCCAGCTTCAGGCTGATACATGCTTCTCCCATTTCTTGCAGCATGTAATTTAAGTAAGTGCAAAAGCCAACATTCAAAAATTTCTGAATCTGTGGTCTTACTTCTACCACCACTGCCCTGCTTCTAACTAGGAACGCTACTACATTTGATGAAAGAGTGAATGCAGAAACAAATGAAGTGTGATATAACCCTGAATGGCTACATTCAGACACCTTTCGTCCATGACAGGGAAAGTACTAAACCCACCTTAGAATGGAAGAACCTGGAGTAGGAAGCTGGTGTGGACATCAGATAGCAGCCAGTGGAGGGTGGCTTTTCCTAGCCCTCAGAGGAAAGACGCTGTGGGTGGAGAAAAAAGACCCTGGGCATTCTAGTTGGACGCACTTAGCAGGTTTGCCTCCTCTGAGATGGAAGTTTTGCTCTATGTCAGCTGACCTCAGGGAAACCAGTAAACAAAGCACCCAAAGGAGGAGGGGGCAAGCGTTGTTCTTGAACGGGTGACACACTGGAGCAGTTAGCAGAGTTCTGAGTGGGCTGGAGAGCTGGGTGCCTGAGTCTCTCCTCACTGGTGAAGCTCAGGGAGATTGCTGTCCCTTCTTGGGGTACATGAGTACAGCTGAAGCAGCCCAGCAGGACCCCGGTTTCTATATGCCACCTACAGCATGTGCATGTCTGTGTGTGCTGTGCAGTCTAAGCCTCTTTTTTTGGTTGTTTTTAAGCCTGTGCTATGATTTAGGACAAAGAGGAGAACAGAGGAGCTGGGCCTCACTGCAGAAGGCTGGCTGTAGGCACATAATTACCTGGGAGAATCTATGCCAGTCCAGGAGCTAATCTTCAGCCAAGGATGGATGCTTCCTCAGGGAGAGACTCTCACTATCCCAGCTAACAGAAGCTATAAACAAGCCTTGAATACCCTTTGATTAATCATAGTAAAAACTGTAATAGAGCAGGATGCTCCTGGAGAGACTAAAGTTGTGTTCTTTTTGTAAGGCCCTCTGCCCTGCCCAGAATTGTGAGATAGTCACTCTGGAATCATAGCATCACTGTGTGGATGCCGTGACTCCTGAGACTTACAAAGTCTTGACTAGAACTCATGGTGCATGTTCTGTGGAGGTGGATATGGCCTGGTGCTATCCCGAGAGGAAACTGCCAAGTGGTGCCTTGTGGTGCTTGCTGGGGAGTGAGGTCCCACAGAGAGATGAGGGGCTGCTACACAGCTTCTTCCCTGTGCACAGGATTGGTTTCTATCAGAGGAAGTGTGAGTAGCCACTAAATGAGTTTAGTCTATGAAGGTGAATCCATGTTTAAACAAGGGCTGCCCTAACAGTTATGTGTCCTTCCCCACCACCATAACCTGAGAATAATTCCTTATTTCCAAAGTAAACAATGGATCCCCATTAGTGTCTTTACCTTGGTTTTCATGAATAACTCCTTTTCACTTCCAAGAAGACCTCCCCCAAAGCCACTGTCAAGGGTGAGACTGTGATACAGTGTCCCCTGGATGGGAGCAGGAGTCCCAGATGGCAGCTAGGACCCACCAAAGGAGTCTTCTGACTCCTCAGGAGTGTCTCTTCTAGGAGAAGCCCTGGGGCAGCCAAGATTGAAGGAGCCAGCACTGCCCTGACTGGAGCCCGGGGGGTGGAGAGAAGGACCAGGTGTTTCCAGCAGCCTATTGCCAAGTGTGCAGAAACGGACTCCCCGTTGTGTCTCTCCCGTTCCAGTGACTGAAGGGTCTCATTAGTCTATGCACACTAATAGCTTTCTTTAGGGACAATGAGGTCCTTGGGGATATGGAGGCTGGAGTGAATCTGGAAAAGCTGATGGAGTTTTCCAGGTTTCATGGAGTGCAGCTTGAATTTATCCCTCCCTCCTGGTGCAACTCCAGCTGCCCTCACTGCTTCTTTGTAGTCAGCTGGGTTGTTTGTTTGTTTGTTTGTTTGTTTTTTAGCCCACCCTGAAATCCTTGACAACAGGACTTTTTGACTTCATTAATAAGAATGGACCGAGACATAAGTGTATTAAAGGGGGTAAAGTGAATATAGATGGGAGCTAGGAAAGAATCACTTAATGCCTACAAGGAAGCCAACAAAATGTGCTAACTTAAACAGAAAGGGTATGGTCAGCAGTTTCTGGCACTGAAATACATCAAGCTGTCAGGAAGGCACTGAGGCCTCCCACCGGTAAAGCCCTTAGGGCCCCTCTCCATCTCTGGCTCTTTCCCCTTGCACCCCCTCTTTCCTTTCCACCAGCCCTAGGATGTTTGCAACGAGCCACCCTTTTAAAAGTGCTACTTCCTTTCCAAGATTCTGCTCCTTTTATTATGGAAGGTGGAGTTCATTGTCTCTGCTTCTTCCACAGAGTCCCCTGGTCCTGGAACACCACTTAAACTGAACAAGCGGATGTTGCTGCACAATTTTGCTCAGGCTTAATTACAAAGCCAAACCTGTCTGTTTATTTTAGCTAGTTTGTCCCTTCTTGGTCACAAGATGTCCCTGGGGGTGAGACATCTGCAGCTGCACCAGCCACATAGGACAGGTTTCACCCCTGGCATGCTGCTACCTCCCTGGCACAGCTGTTGAGGGAGGGGTGAAGAGTGAGTGAGTGCATGTGTGAGGGTGCTGGTGGTGTTGGGTTCTCAGGGTTAGGGAGCAGGGCTCCCAGAATCTAAAGATCAAATAACAGTCAAATTAGTCAAATTAGTGTGGGGCAACTAGTTCTGGGTCATCCATCTGCTCAGGGTAAGACCCCAGCCAGAGGTGGAAGTATGCCTGGTACACAGGACTATAAACTTGTGGGAAGAATCTGTTCAGGTTTGGAAATAAAGGAGTTGGAGGAAGGGCTTTTTTCTTTAGCAGATACTCACTGAGCATCTACCATGACTCTGGCTATGCAAGAGTACTTTCTGTATCTGCTTTCATTTCATGTCAATCTGGAGAGACACCTTTAATGAGGAGACTGAGGTTCTGAGGCACTAAACTGCTTGCCCAGGATTACACAGTTAAGTAAAAGGGGAGGGCTGGGATTTGAAGCTAGGACCCCTGACCTGAAATCAGGGCTCTATCTACCAGGCTGTTTGCCTTTTTCTTAATTGCAATGGGGCCCATATAGTCACTCATTAATTTCATATAAGTAGCATAGACTTACTTTCTCTGTTACCATATTATATCTTGCTTTGTTATTTTTTTTCCTGCCATTTCTAGCAGGCTATCAACACAGGGGACTTCTTTCAGAAAGAAAGTGGCAAAATTTCAGACTGCCTAAGCAGAATTACCAATGTCATCTTGGAATGTGGGGCATTGGTTACTCAATTTACAGGGATCTAGAACATACATCCTAGCTGTTTTAACTTTGATAAGTTAACAAGTATGAATTTTCAGTCCTTGTGTTCTTCATTTTTCTGCAACTTAAATTATTCTCTATTTCAAGCTCCATTTTACTACCTGGCAGAAAATTTAATCTTGGTTACTCTTAGGTAAAACCATTCATTTCAGGCTTATACTTGAGTTAATCCAGGATTTTGTCCTCTCTGATCCCACCCTTAAACTCAGAGTTGGCATCTAAGATCCAGGGGCCTTATGTAGCATCACAGCATCTACGGGGAGAGAATCAGACACCTGGCTATTGGCACCTTTCCACACTGATAGCCACTGAATGTACAAAACTTCCCCTTATGCTCAGGTACTGCTATCCTGCCATGCGGGCATCTATTGAAACACCAAGTTCCTAACTGAACGTCTAGCCATACTTTCCTCTCTACTTCTACTGGGGTGTCCTTGCAGCAGGACTGTATGTCCCTTTAATTTGGCTTTCTCTTTTCCCCAGTGAAACTTTCCCACACTCCTTTGTGGCACAGTGGAACTTTATTGCTCCCACACCTTTCTGATCAGTGGCAAACCCAATGGGGATATTTTAGGTCTTCCCTAAATGGTTTCAACACCATCTGCAACTATCTCTGCTCAGCTACTGCTATGCCATGGTAGGTTGTTCTGTGAAGATAGCACTACTAAGTTCAGTTGGGATTCAGGGAAGAGATCTTTTCTCCTCTCAGGTCCTCAGTCTTGTTTGGGGGTTCTACTGTTTCTTCATTTATAGGAAGTCTTGGGGGATTAGATCATGTTAAAGTCCAAGGACCCTCTTCAGATGCCATCATCAAACTCTTCTCTTTTGCTTTCCTTCTAATTCTTCCCTCCAACCTCAGACCAGATAAGTTTATTTTTTTTAATGTTTGTTTGTCTTTGAAAGAGAGAGAGAGAGAAAGAGATTGAGCTGGGGAGGGACAGAGAAAGACGGAGACACAGAATCCAAAGCAGACTCCAGGCTCTGAGCTGTCAGCCCAGAGACTGGCATGGGGCTCAAATTCATGAACTGTGAGATCATGACCTGAGCTGAAGTAAGACGCTTAACCAACTGAGCCACCCACTCGCCCCAACCAGATAAGTTTTTTAATCCTTTCTCAGGCATCAGGGGGAGAAAGCTGGTTCTGTAAGTGTTCTTCCCAAGGGATTATTCCCAGTGTCATTTTCCCCTCTTGATAGTGGTGGTCCAGTGAGTGAAAGGGGAAGGAGTCCCAGATTAGAATGAAGTATATTTGTAAGAGATGGCGATTATAATTCAAAAGCTTATCCTGTTCCAGTAAAACAGTTTAAACATATAAGGCAAGAGGGGCACCTGAGTGGCTCAGTCGGTTAAGCATCTGACTTCTGCTCAGGTCATGACCTCATAGTGGATTCAAGCCCCACATCAGGCTGTCTGCTGTCAGCACAGACCCCACTTCAGATACTCTGTCCCCCTCTCTCTCTGCTCCTCCCTCGCTCATGCTCTCTCTCAAAAATAAATAAACATTAAAAAAAACACATATGAGGCAAGAATAGCAAGTAATTGTATAGTACATACTATGTTCTAGACACAAGGTAGTGCCCATACAACTCCTTTATTATGCATCTTATATATTCCTCAGAGATGATGATAATGATGATGATGATGAAGATGATTATGATTCTCCTTTTTAGGAATGAAGAAACTGATACAAAAAGAAATTAAATGATTTACCTGAAATCTGTGAGATAGTAATAGGTAGTAACCTTTGGGACTAGGGGTCCCAAATCCAAGCATTCTGTGTTCTCAACTCCTATATGGCTTTACCGCTTACATATATAAGTAACGGTTTAGTGTTCAGCATCCTGGGGATTAGAACAGGAAGAGAAAGACATAGTTTTTGTTGAAAACTTTTGCTTGCTAATTTCTCACTATTCCTCCTCTTTTCAAAACAGGTTGGCACAACCTCAGTTGTGGAGTCTCTTCTCCACCCACATTGGGCTTATAATCACTTGTCCAATCTGGTGAAACATGAAGAATGCCCTCAGATGAACCAGGTAAGGAAAATGTATGAGTGTGTGTGGGGGGGGGGTGGCGGGGAGGTAGGGAGCTCCAGGCAGATAGGCCCTACTCTTGAGATCCATAAGAAGTGTCTATTTTATGAGTATTGTATTCTACACAATATACCAAACACATGTGGTAGCTCAATAATGCAAACTCAAGTTGGCAGTTTTGTTCTTTTTAAAAAATAAATGTTATGAATGAAAACACTTTGTCAAAATCTTCTCTGCACCTATCAGAATTTGTTGGAGGCAAGTGTACACATGACCGTATGTGACACTTCTCTTGTACAAGTTCCTTTTCTGCTTTCTCTCCAGACACCCAACAAAATTCTCTTTTCTCCATAATATATGAGATAGTGAAATTGCTGGTGACATTTTGCAATATGGTATGACAACTGGTGAGTTTGGAAAATGATGATGTAATGGAATTAGCTAAAACTGCTGAAATTCTTATTTTCCCCCATGGAACTCTGCCAGCCTTTTGTTTTCTGTGATTCTGCAGAAATAACATGAAACAAAATTGGACTTTCTCATCAGTTGGGGAAATTGCAGCTCATGTTTATCTAGTCGTTATGACATGCAAAATATTTTCTCATGGCTTGGAATTAGAAGGGAGTCAGATGAAATTGTGACTATTTGTTGAAGTTCTTGAAAAAGCTTTTAAATGGTAGGGAAATGCAAGTGGTAAATAAACAGCCATTAGGAAATCATGTAGAGGGGAGTTCCCAGAAAGTGAAGGATGTGGGGAAATCAGAGTGGGTATTGGTGACAGAGAGATAGGAGCCTACATGGCAATGGTGATAATAAAGTAGTGAAAATGATGCTTTTCCAAATACCAAGTGCCGTCCACATTTTCAAAGATGTGGAGTGATCTGAGTACTAGAACATTTAATTGTGAGAAACGTTTAACTACAGTGTTTGCCTCATGATACAAGCTCTAGTTCTATAGGTCTTGCTCATACAGCCCAATGGCCAGCACCTCTAAAACCCTTAAAACCTTCATTTTAATGGCACCAATTCTCTTTTTATCCAGGCACCCATCTCTGACTCAAACTGCTGGCAAACCAGACCAATTTTTTCTTGTGTCTGTAGGAAATGGGCAGCTTGAACCATCTTGACCTTCTATGTCCCACTTCTCATCCAGTTTCAACTGGGTCTGACTGGAAAGGAAAGCCCACCAGTGCCACAATGCAGCCAGGCCCATGGATGTGGGCATGATGATAGGAGAAGGACCAAATCTTTCAAAGGCTCTTGTCTGAGACACATAGGCCTAGCTGAGGAGCAGTATTCTCTGCTGAGCTGAGAGCTGGGCACCCCAGGGAAATCCATGGCAAGAGTCCTCTAGAAAAGGAAGAGGAATGGGTTTGATAGGCTGGGCACTTTGAGTTGGGGGGGGGGGGGTACTGGGTAGCAATCTTATATTTATCTGATTACACAAGAAAATCTTTTGGTCATATTCAAATTCATGCCTAATCAGTGCACAGAGATAGACAGGAGGTTTTAAACTGGCATGTATGAAATCTCTGCAATTATACATAAAGCTGTGTATGTGTGCATGTGTGCGTGTGTGTGTGAGTGTATGTAAATATCTTCCAGAAAAGAGAATCCCTCTTTTCTGCTGGCTTCTTAAAGGAATTTGTAGCACCTCCTCCACCCCCACTGTCACCAAAGTTAAAAAACAGTGACTTAAGGAGATTTCAGAATTTTGAGCTGAAATGAATCTTGGATGGTATTTAGTTCATTTTTGCCCCTCTTTTAAATTTTCAGAGATAATAATTTGAGTCTAATTAACATGTGATGTTTCGTAAACATTGAAGACTTCTAGGCCTTTCTCTTCCAAAACACCTTCCAGATGGTTCTTGGAAAATGCATCATGATGACCCAGAGTAGGGCTCTGAGTGGTGGAGTGACTATCTATCCATATGTGTCAGAAAGACTGATGAAGGAGTGGCAGACACATTGTTGTCCTCTGATTTATCTTCATTTCTCATTGGAGCACAAAGATGGGGTTTTGTGGTTTAGTACCTCAAGTCCCTCCGTTTCAGAGGGAACTGATGAGCTTTATTCTTACTATAAGAACCTGGCATATTCCCACCAAATGATTTCACTATGGTGATTTTCATGGCGCAATCTTCTCCTGAACATTTACACATTTATTTCTTTTACTTTTCTGCTTAAAGCAGCTCACAGATGCATAATTCAAGATGATTATAGCTGGAAAAAAAATCTCATCTGTTCAACACAAATATTGAAAAAGGAATCAGCTTGACACTTGGCACCCTTCACTACAGCTGGGTTCACTCTCCCCAAGCCCAGTGTTTTCGTGCAGTGAATGGAAGTTATAGATGAAGAGCAGATTGAAAGCTGCAGAATTCTAATTTCCACACAAGATTGATCTAGGGTGAGACGGGAAGCAGGAGAATAGTCAGTTGATTCTTTTAACAGGCAGGTCAGAAATGAGGCCTTCTTTTTAAAAAGTAGAATAGAAAGAACTTGGCAACCATTGGCTGTAAGGATGGTCTTTGGAGGGGGGAGATTAAGAATGACTGCCAGGCTTTTGACTTGGCCACTGGGGACACACAGAAGGAAGGGCTTTTGGGAGAAATAAATGAGACCCATTTTGGATATGTTGCTTCTGGATCGAGGTGAGGAATTTAGTGTTCAGTTCAACATGGGAGTCTGAACCTCTAGGCAGAGGGTTGGGCTGGAGATATGGTTTGAGAATCATCAGAATATCTATAGCCTATATACCTACAGGAAATTAGAGAAAAGAATTTCAAAAATGAAAGCAGACAGTGTTGCCAAATATTTCAGAGAAGTCAAGTATGAAAGAATGAGCTACCCCACTGGCTTTAGCAATGGGAAAGTCACTGATGACTTTAGGATAAGAAGTTCCTGTGGATTTTTGGGACGGGAGCCAAATCATATTTGGTGCAGGATAGTATGGACAGCAAAGAAGTGGCAAAGTTGAATGGAGATGACTCCAGAGGCCTGGAGGTGAAGAGAAAAATATAAACAGTGATAGCTGGAGAAAGCAGGCAGGATGGTGGGAATTTTATTTATTATTTTTTAGAAGAGACTTGAACATGATTAAGTGATGATATGATGAAACCAGAAGGAAGAAGTTGAAGAAACAGAACAAATGAATCATTGGTAGAACAAATTCCTGGATGGAAATGGGGAAGAGTAAATTCAAGAGAACTGTGGTGAATATTGGCCTTGAAGCACACATCCTCCAAGTCATTAGGGAAGGATGGATATAGGTGCAGATAAACTTGTGAGTGGGGGGTGGAGACCTGAGGGACCTCATACCGGTCATTTCAATCTCATCAGTTAAAGAAAGTAGGGCACGGGGCACCCGGGTGGCTCAGTAGGTTAAATGTCCAACTTTGCCTCAGGTCATGATCTCATGGTTTATGAATTTGAGCCCTGCATCTGGCCCTCTGCTGTCAGCACAGAACCTGCTTCAGATCCTCTGTCCCCCTCTCTCCCTGCCCTCCCCCCACTGGCTCGCTCTCTTCCTCTCTCACTCTCTCTCTCTCTCTCTCAAAATAAATAAACTTTTAATTTTTTTAATGTTGACTTATTTTTGAGAGAGAGAGGAGAGACAGAGCACAATTGGGGGAAGGACAGAGAGAGGGAGACACAGAATCTGAAGTAGGCTCCAGGCTCTGAGCTTGTCAGTACAGAGCCCGATGTGGGGCTCGAACTCACAAACCACGAGATCATGATCTGAGCCAAAGTCAGACACTTAACCGACTGAGCCACCCAGGTGCCCCCAAAATAAATAAATAAACTTTAAAAAATTACAAAAAAATAAAGTGGGGATACTTGAGGCGGGCTAAGGAGCATTAGAAAAGTGGCAAAAGTTTGGATGTACCATGGAGAAGAAGAGAAAAAGGAAACTGACTAGGGAAACAGACAAGGTTGACCAGAAGCACTGGGGACCAGATGAGACTGGAAATCCTAAGCCTACAGTAGAACCAATCCACCCAGCCATGTGTATTTCTTTAATGCTTGGCTACCAGTGTGCAGAGCTGGAGAAGTTAAATATGTTTGGGTTAATCCAGGGTTGGGGATTATAAAACAGAAATAACAGCAGGGCAAAGGGATGAAGAAGTTGGGTTTTCTAGGTAGAAAGTAGCTGAAGTGATGAACCATGGGATCTGGGCAGGAGAGGGAAGGATGAAGCAGGAAAGGACTGATGTAAAGTGAAAGGCTGAGATAAAATTAAATATGCATGTTGCTGAAGATCTTGTGAAGATTAGAGAACAGATAGAGTCAGAGGAGGGTTGGAAAGATCTGGAAAGACAGGATAGTATGGTCAGAGAATGCTTCCATTAAAAATTGTTTTTCAAAACACTTTACTTCTATTTCCACATTGTAGTGTAAAATTTAAAAGTGCATTACAAATGAAAATACAAATGTCTGGTAAATTATTTATTTTGTATTGTCTATGCCTTAGGCTCTCTTCTATGTGATAATCCCATTCTCTTCATTGAAATAGGAAAATGTGAACCAGGTCTAAGAGTATTATTTCTCTAATACTTTAATCATTTTATATGTACTGTGATATTATATTTTTATTTTAAATATAGGATTTTGGGAAAGACGCCAGTGTTTTCTATTTCAGCAGTCACAGCAGCTGTTACAAGCATAATCAAGCCTTTAGTATGTGTGTTTTCTCTGGCTTTGTACTTTCCCCTAAATATAAGTTGATTTTGGAAAAATTTAACCTATAAACCTCGAGAGGACAGATCACATCAGTAGATCCAACATGACAAGTGACTAATGGCAACAAAGTGGACCCATGGAATGCTGGAGAGGCTGTGCATACCACTGTGACCTAGACTGGAAACTGAGTCCGAAACTCAGTTAGATCTGTATAGGTTAGGTTAGATGAGCATTGCATGGAAATAAGGCATAGGTGGCCTCCATTCCATCTAAGGCTGCTTCTGCTGTAAATTAGAAGAGATGTTAAGTATCAGGTGTGTGAGTAATTTGAACATAGTTCAGTAAGAACAAAAATATTTCATTTGTTATGCCTCATTTTGCTCAAGTATGTGTTTAGGAAGTTTGAAGATTGGGTTGAAGATGCAAACAAAAATATGGGTAATGAATTAGAATCCTATTTGCAGAGAAAATTGCCCTAAGACATTTTATTAGTCAGGAGGACTAAAGTGCTTCTCAAGAATCCTATTCAGTTGTCTTATAATTAAACGGAATAAAGATGGAGTTGACACATATGATGACCACCAAGGTCTCAGGAAAAATAGCACCCCTCAAAAAAGAGCAAGGATTTATCATTGGGGCTATCCACACAGAAGATTCTAGTTCCTTTGCCAAGTGTATTCCTACAAGATTAAAAATAGGGACAGTGTCTTGTCCGTTTTAAATGGACGTAGTTAAATGGCAGGAAGGTCTGTTATCTCCCTTCCTTATCTCCCTTCCTTTGGTGAAGGTTGTGTCTCCTGACATTAATGTCATCTAATTCCCATGCTTTTACTCCACGCTCATCAAACCACCTGCTAATGGTAATTTGCCTTCCTATGTAGACTTTTCTAAAAAAGAGCAACTCCCTGGCATGCTGACATGAATATTCCAGTTTGCTTAGCAGTTCTGTCTTTCCTTGTAATTAATGACATAACATTCTAGTTTATTTACCAGTCTCTTGTGAGATGGCTAATTAGGGTGAGTTGCTGCCCCTCGTTCTGATGAATTCGGGAAGGAAAATGTGAATTTCACATTTAAAGAAAGCAAGCAGGCCCAGACTCTACAAAAGCACTGCCTCTCAGAGAAGCCCCACATGGCAAACCTCTCTCTGACATCTTTTCTGTTTCAACAAATACCACATATGCCTTCTGCAATCACGCCCTGTTAGGCCTTATTCCAGTTTCTCTGCCTAGAATTCCACTAAGTAGTCTGTAGTTCAGGTAACCTTGATCTTGATGAAGGGCTTTGTTGTGAGGCAATGAGGCTTAAACTTCAGTCTCATCCAGATGCTTGTGAAAATGCTTATTCTAGGCTTCCCCACAGCAGATCTAGGTAGGGTCGGAATGTGCATTTTTAACATGACTGATTCTGATACACAGTCAATAGACCACATCAGGAGAAAGGGCTTTAGACTGGGGGTGCTAACTCGTTTGTGGCTATGGGCACTAACAAGGGATATTTTCTGTTCCTGGGAGCCTTGGGTGCCTCCCCCCACCAGAGTGAACTTTGATGCACCCCGGGGAAGGGGTGTGGGATGAAACAAAGCCAGTGTGGAGTAACAAATGAGAGAAACAAAATGGCAGCAGCCTGGGAAAGAGGCCGGAAGGCTTTCCGTTGCCACTTCCAGTGGAAGCTGTTTGACTGCTCATGAATGAGGTGGTTTGTCTGCCACACAAGTTGGGTCTGCTGCACACTCCCTTGAGCAGAAGCCAATTTCAGGTTTGAAGGGGTGCTTACCTTAGTTTGGCAAAGACTGCTTTGACCAGCCAGGGGCATATACTCCCCAGGCTGCCTCAAATGATGGTGGCAGCATGTTGTGTTCAAAATGTGTATGTCGTTGTAAGACTTCTTTCTCTTGTCCTAGAGGTCAACAATATTGGAATTTCTCATCCGTATTTAGTGCTGGAAATCTTTTATTAACTGGCATATCTTATCTGGAGGATCATAGACTGCTAGACCTAGGGCTTAATTCACGGAGTATGGCTGAGCTCCTCCTCCTTTTAAAGATGCAGAGAGGCACCTGAGTGGCTCAGTCTGTTAAGTGTCTGACTCTTGGTTTCGGCTCAGATCATGATCTCATGGTTTTGTGAGTTCGAGCCCCACATCAGGCTCCAAGTTGACAGTGTGGAGCCTGCTTGGGATTCTCTGTCTCCCTCTCTCTGCCCCTCCCCCACTTGTGTTATCTCTGTCTCTCTCAAAATAAATAAATAAACTTAAAAAAATTTTTTTAAAGGGGTGCCTGGGTGGTTCCGTCAGTTGAGCATCCGACTTCAGCTCAGATCGTCTCACGGTTCATGGGTTTGAGCCCCGCGTTGGGCTCTGTGCTGACAGCTCAGAGCCTGGAGCCTGCTTCAGATTCTGTCTCTGTCTCTGTCTCTCTCTCTCTCTGCTCCTCCCCCATTCATGCTCGGTTTGTCTGTCTGTCTCTCTCAAAAATAAAAAATAAGCATAAAAAATATATAAGAACATTTTTTAAAGATGCAGAAACCAAGGCAGAGGGAGGATGAGCAGTTCACCGAAGTCCAACAGCCTCATAGAAGAGCAGCTGGGACTGGAAGTAGGTCTCTTGACATCAATGCAGAGCACTGTGCTGCCTGCTCCCAAACCACAGCCTCGAAACAAGTGCCTGCTGAATCAGCACAGACCAGTTAGATATATTGGTTTGATAACTGCTTAAGCATATTTTATCATACAGATAGCAGACACTATTAGCTGCTTTACATTTCGATTTCATCTGTTTAACCCTATATAATTCCTCGCTTCCTTAAGCAACCCATTTTTTTAAAACAGTGATACTTCTAAGTCAGCATTCCTCCTCAACTAAGTACAATTGCCATCTAGTGGTTCAAAGATAGCAATAAAATTCTCTGCAAAAGCTTTGTATGTAGGCCAAAGGAACCAGAGAATTTTTACAACCTGGAAGAGATCCTTCTGGATCTTCATGTCTGACACTCTCATGTTGCAAGTAAGAAAATGGGCTCTAGAGGGGAAAGCAACTCGCTGGAGGAGGCAGGGGCACCCTTGACCACACTGAGTACATGACATGAGGATTGCCTGGCCCCACCCTCTTGCAGGGTGGAGGTGCTCCTGGAGGGCAGGGAGGTGGGTGCAATTGGGGTTCCAGAGTACTTGGCCCAGGGCCTGATGCACAGTAGCGCCTGCTGTATGTGTGTGGTGGGTGAGTGGGTCCTCCGTGACCAGACTTGTGTCACTAGCCTCTTTGTCTTTCTCCATGGTGCCATCAAGCCAAAGCAGTTGTTCCCACAAAGGAGGCTTCATCAATGTGGTGTTGGTGGCCGGACTGAAGCCTGCATTAGCTGAGTCAACTGAAGTGTGCCATGCCTTCCAGTTGGCACAGTGTGCTCTCTGCCTCACCTTCGAGCCACATGCTTCTTCACCCTTTCTGGTTGAGCATCTCTTGCCCGGGATACTTTTGTGTTCAGAGTAAATTTCCTGACAGGCAGCAAATCTAAGCATCCCCTGCCAGAAGTGAGGTAAGCACTCAGGGCCTCATCCCCTTCTATTTATAACATGTGTTGGTCAGGCAGTCCCAAAAAGGGTGCTCAGGGCAGAGCGTGGAACCCACTTGACCTCCAAAAGGAGGCCCGTGCAGGATGGCTCCACAGGGGTTGAGAATGGGCAAGCGCTTTAAATGGCTGCAGATGGTGAGGGTGTCAGGGTGGCAGACTGTGGGTGGAAGTTTTCTTTGTATTCCAAATAGGCTGAGGATTTTCTTTTATTCACTGAAACTTTCTGGAGGAAAATGGGGACAGGGAGAGTGGTAGGCATAGGTAGCCCCTGTGGGGAGGGTTTTGTATCCTAGGGTCCATGGTGAGCTTCCAAAGGGGGATGAGTTCTGAAGCCCTGGAATTGTGCACACAATTTGGTGTCTATGTATGTTTTTTGGACAAAGGTCTCTATCTTTTGTAAGCTACTCAAAGGAGTCTATGATCCAATCATATGAAGGACCACCAGTGTACAGAGCAAATCCATCTCCAAACTCTTTGAAATGAACCATATTTTTGTCTCATTCTAGAAAAGAAGATTCAGCCATAGTTGTTCTTTTCTCTTACCAGTATTCTCATCCATATCTGATGTCATTTTTTAAAGGGTGTGTGTACACCTTTTAAAAGAAGTATATGGTAAAAGAAAACAAGTATATAAGTAAAATCCTACTGTCTTTACTGTCTTTTATAATGGGCACATAACTGAGTCCCAAACTGAGATATGCATGAAATATGCATTTCTTTTACTTTTCTAAAATGCAAATTATTTTCTATTTTGAACCCCTATTTCTTCCATGTGGCAGAGACTTAATCTCTGTGTTTGGGATTTTCTGTTTCTCTCTCTGTCCCAGGGGACTGACTGTGTGTCAATTCTGGGGTGCTTACCTAGAACCAAGGCACCTACCTAGGACTGAGATGAGTGTAATGGGAGATATCTGTCTTTTATGTCACTTGTATGCAAAGTCATATGCTGAGATCCATCCTTGATCCCATTGAGTCTTTGGCTGTGGGACCACATGTGTTACCACTGAGCTTTCTATCTTTTGGTCCTGGTCCTGGCAGACCTCCCTGCTATCTTCATGGTGAGTCCCTGGGGCTGTGTGTGGCTCTGCCTGCCAGAGCTAAGGCTCTGTGGTCTTGCTTCTTTCCAGGACCCTTTGATCTAGGAAAGAGGATGCTTTGGACCTCTCTTTGAGATCCAAATTTACCAGGTCTTCCGATTTGTTTTTCAAGAAGAAGCTGGACATTTTCACTTTTTGTAAACCTTTCTGATTTTAAATGTTGGCAGTTAATTAATTTTGAAAGAAAGCCACTGAGGATGAAAAAAAAAAAACCACCACAAAAAACAAACACCTTTCCATGGCCTAGTTTTGCCCCTCTGGCCACCATTTTGCAGCCTCTGCCCTAAAGGCTTAGACTTAAGGAAATCAAAACAGGGAAGACACCATGTTTCTGCTTTCAAATGTGTCGCAACTCCCCAAGGCAGTAAGCACAGGATTGCCTACCTACTGGAATAGGAGAGAAGGGCAGAGGGGAGAGATCTGGGGGCAAAGCATTAGTTAACATTTCAAAAGTCTTATCTTTCTACACTTTGATATTGAGCTTATAAAGACAGGTTCTGTGTTTTAAAAAACAAACTTCTTGGGGTGCCTGGGTGGCTCACTCAGTTAAATGGATGACTTTGGCTCAGGTCATGATCTGATGCTTTGTGAGTTCAAGCCCCGTATCCGCTCTCTGCTGTCAGCACAGATCCTGCTTTAGATCCTCTATTTCCCTGTCTCTCTACCCTTTCCTGGCTCTCTCTCTCTCTCTCTCTCTCTCTCTCTCTCTCTCAAGAATAAATAAAAACATTTAAAAATAAATAAATAAAAAATAAACTTCTATATCTAGGGGAAAAAAGGATTAATCTTGCACAATATATTTTCAATAAAGTAATCATGTTCAGTAAATGCTTTCGGTTATAGCAATTATAGAATTTTATATTGGGTTTCCTAGTGATTGTTTAATCCAATTCCTGAGACTGGATTAAATAAATGAGACAACTGAAGCCTACAGAGGTGAGTTTGTTTTGGTCACCTAACAAGTCACTATCAGCCAGACTTACAGACTCTCAGGTCTTTCTTTCTAGTACCTCCTTCTGGACAAGCTAAGGACCAGAGGATTGTATCCTGCTTGAGGTGGGCATAGGGTGTGGCATGGAAATGGAGATGATGCTGGAATGCAGTGCTCAAACTCAAGGAGGGAAGACCCAGGAGGCCATGGCCCCAGGAGAAGTCAACTCAAAGGGACTAACAACCTATTTTAATTTTCATTAAAATTTGAGAAGTGCTATTTTGGCCTAATAGGTCTCTCCCTTGGCTGTGGTTTAGAGTTGTTTAGAGCCTGAAGAGCTTTAAAATTTAAATTTTAAACTTTCATGGAAGCCTGTGCTCTACCCCCAAAGATTCTGATTTAATGAATCTAGTGGTAGGGTCAAGGTATCTGTAGTTGGAAAGGCTCTCTTGGTGATCTTCATGTGCAACAAGGTAGAGAATGACTGCTCCAGCCACACAGAACCACCACCACTTTCAAACATAATACACCCACCCTCCCTGTGCACTTGCTGTCCTCTTAGCCTGAAACAAGACTTATTCTTCAAAATCCAGGTTATAGAACCTCTTTTTGGAAGAGGTCCCTGAAGCTTCCCCCAGCAGAGTTACCTACTCCCCTCTTTGTGTACCCTCCTGTAGATAGATCATATAAGTGTAAATATGTATTTTCATGTCTCTTTATCTTACTAGGGAAAGCTAAGCTGTGAGTATTTTTGGAGCAGAGAATCTGGTTTATTTACTTGTTTTAAAACTGCAGAGCCTAGCTTTTGTTGGTTCTCTGTATCTGGTTCTTTCACTCTATTAGTGATTGAATGCCCAAATTAGTTAAGTCAAGGTTTTAGAACCAAGCAAGTATCCTTCAGATGTTCTCAGTCCCCCAATCATCCCCACCAGAAAATGACCTCCAACTCTGCCAACTCTTAACTGTCTCAAAGAAAGCAAAAGACAGCAAACAACAAACATCACAAACAGATGTGTGCATAATATACATGTCGTGACTATTTCAAGAAGGAATAGTTGGGAACAGATTGTATGATCCATAAGGGCGGGGATTTTTGTTGGTTTTGTTCCTTGCTATATCCCCAATGCCTACAACAGCACCCAGAATCAAGAAAGGGTTAGATTGAATGAATAGATACTGAATAAGTGGTGATTTTAAGATGGCTTTCTTTTCTCCTCCTCCTTTCCCATTTATCATTCATTCCAGTGACACTGGACTTTGTTTTGAGTGCTGTGACAGAATGCTGTTTTGAATTGCCAAGATAAGGTCACCAGGACCTTTAAGGATGTTCTGGCTTTGGAAATTTGCTGACCCTGACCACAGTATTTGCAGGCAAAGTGTGAATCAATAGCCAGTAATATCTAAGTGCTTCTTAGAGACCTGACAATCTTACAAACTGACTAATTTTAATAGAGTCATAAGACCCTAACTTTATCATCATTCACCCTCACTTCAACACACACACACACACACACACACACAGAAGATCCTGAGTTACACTGTGCTGTTTACACTGAGCATCACTTGGGGCTTGGTAAACCGAGACCACATTATGTTCTGTCCTTAAGAACTCAGAAGCCCTTCCTGCCAATGGGCTGAATCAGCCATGAATTTGAGCATCTCTTGATGACTGCTTGTCTTGCTGGAGCTGTGACAGAGAATGACAGAATTTTAGAGCTGGAAAGGATCTTAGAGATCATCTGGTTTAACCCTATGAGTTTGATGAATAAGGAGGCTGAGATCCAGAGACATATCACTTGCTCAAAGTAACACAGCTCATTAGCTGCTGCATAAGAGCATCAGCTGGTGCCCAAACTTTTGGTCCCTGGCATTTTCTGTTTACCTTATTACCGGCTCTAGAATCTACCTTATACTGGGTCTAAATCATTTAATGTAGGAATGGCAAGTCATTTTCTGTTCCTTACGATGAAAAAAGACTGTAAAAGAGAGTGGTGATCCTTAAAAATCAACTCCTTTAGGTTAAAAGTGAGGTTAGAATGTGTTGAAACACATTGGTCTCAGCTTGAAAGAACAGATGGCTATTTTTTTTTTTTTTGGCTTTCAGCTTAAAGCATTAGTTTTCATTAAAGTTTTTCTTAAAACCAAATTCTTTTTTCCAGATTAGAACTTTACAAAACAGTGTCTTAACCAAGCTGAATTATTCACTGTCCCACAAATGCACCGTATATTTGTAGCATATCCTCTTCCTCCCTAATCCAATTTTTTGTCCTGGCTGATCTCTATGCAGTCACATCCTACGTGTTCTTCCAAATCTAGTTAAATTTCCTCTCCTCTCTAAATGTCCTCTTGACCATCTGCCTTGCCTGGAATAGTATCTTCTTTTTCCCAACTTCTTTAATTTGTGAGAGTATTTAATAACTACATATTCATTTTATTATATGTTAGGAAAATATATTAGTAGCATATCAGACTCATGACTTCATAGCTATTTTTTTAAATATCACAATGATATTTTTTTATATCATTAATGGAAGGATGTATTTGTTATTGCTGCAAAACAAACTACTCCAAAACGTAATGGCTTAAAAAAAGAATGACTACTGAGCTCATGATTCTGTGGCTTGGCAATTTGAACTAGATTAAGTTGGTCAGGTTTTCGGTTTTGCTGGGCTGCATGTGTCTGTGGTAAGCTGCAGGTTTGCTAAGTGGCTAAGTCTATGGAGGTTGGCTGTCTGTCAGCTAGAGCCCCTTCTTTCTTCTTCACGTGGTCCATCATCCCCTATTAAGTTTGCCACCAGGCTTTTCCTATGGCAGAGCCAGGGGTCCAATAGATACAACAGAAGTATGCAAAGCCTCTTGAGGCCATGAAAAACTGGTATGCCATCACTTCTGCTGCATTATATTGGTTTAAGAAAGTCACAAGGCTAGTTCCCCTCTCTCTACGTGGGAGGGGCTACCAAGTCATATTGTAAGGACACTGATGGGGAGAAGAGCTAGGGAAAATTTGCAATCAATTTATACAAAAGTTGATTTAAATAAAAATGCATTTTGTAGGAGACTATAGTAAAGACCGAAGTTGGTACCTAAGGGGCTGAATGTTTAATCATCTGATGTTTAATCATTTACTGTCTTGTAACAATTCTGGTATGACCATCAGTAGCACCAGCCTGAAATGCAGTTGGAATGAGGTATTTCCTTTGTCTTGATCTCTATGATTTGGATTTCTGGAATTCTAGCCCCATCTAAGGCCTCCCTTCAGATCTCAGGATTGGAGTGTGTTTGAGTAGTGGGAGAGGAGTGTGTTAGGTTATAGGAAGATCCCTAATGGATCTTAGAAGGTTGTCTTCCTCCACAGCCTTGTGGCAGTGGATATCATTGAAGTGGAACCTGCATCACTGTCAATGTATCTGGATACCAATGTTGTTAACTTGCTCTTGCATTGCTAGTTTGGGGCAGGGATTCAACATTTTGATTAAGTATTCTGACTTAGCCCTTATGATACAGCCATGTTGAAGCCAGAAACATTTTGCTGGGTCATAAATTACAACAATTAAAATTTCAATTTAAGAAAAAATTAGTAATGTGAAAGCACACATTTTCATTCTATTCCTGAGCCCTGCCCCAGAGTTGAGACAAGGAGTGGGGGTGAACCAAGCCATATTAAGTGGTTGACAATGACCTAAGAGTCTAACCTGGGCATCAGGCTGAAATGTTAAAATTAAATGAGAATATATTGATGGTATGGTTCCAGTGAACTCAGATTTCCGTGAGAAACTGCTTAAATTCTAGAAAAATGCAAAGTGACCCAACCTTGCTGAGGGAGACAATATAATCAAGTTGAACTTCAAAAAAGAAGGAAGGAAGCAAGCAAGCAAGGAAGGAAGGAAGAAAGGAAGGAATGGAGGGAGAGAGGAAGGAAAAGAGAAGAGAAAAAAATTCCTCAGAGGGAAGACACTCACCTGTTAAGTACTTTCACAAGGAGTGACTGCAAATCACCTGGCACAGTGAGAGACCACAGCAATAGCAATCCTGAGAACGTCCAGCCCATAGTCCCCTCATGACAGTAATGACAGTCAGCCAAAATGCTAAGACTGTTTAATACACCATGGACTAGTTTGCTGGGGCTGCCATGACAAAGTACCACAGACTGGGTGGTTTAGAACAACAGAAACTTACTGTCTCACTGTTCTGGAGGCTCCAAGTCTGAAGTTAAGGTATTGGCAGGGCCACGCTCCCTTTAAAACCTGCGTAAGGATTCCCCCTTGCCTCTTCCAGCTTCTGGTAGTACCAGAAGTTCCTTGTTTACCTGCAAAACTCCCGTCCTCCGCCTTCACGTGGCATTCTCCCTGTGTTTCTTCACATTGTCCCCCCTAGCGCATATCTGTCTTACTCGGTGTCCAAACTTCCCATTTCTTGTAAGGACACAAGTCATATTGGATTAAGGCTCACTCTAATGAACTATTTTGACTTCATTACTTTTTTAAAAATTCCATTTCCAAATAAGGTCACATTCTGAGGTAGTGGAGGTTAGAACTTCAACATGCCATTTTTAGGGGAACACAACCCATGGCACATGACATGGTGCTATTTGTCTGGAATAATTTATTTTATCATTTAAACTGTAAACTTCCTTGTAAACATGTAAAACTTAAATATGCCTCTCAAGAAGTTGTCTGGTTTAAAAAAAATCACAAAGGAAATCTATGGAGAAAACAAGAGTTATCAAAAAATTACGAAATGTCTTACTATCAGAAAATCTGGAAAAAACAGTTTTGACCATATTTTAAACTGCATCTATATTTACATGTTACCATATATGGCTGTCACTGGTGAAGATCAAGTAGCCAATGGCTGTCTAATCATAAGAGATGGAAAAACAGTGAAATGAAGGCAATTCCAAGACACTAACTTGTTTTTTTATGGTCAGTATATCTAATAAATGCCTTATCTTTGTAACCCACATATATCTGGAGCCCCATGTGGACCTATCACCCTGTGGTGTTATATGAATGACAAAATACATCCCAGGATTAGGACAGGAAAATATAGTTGGAAGTAGTTCATATCTTCTCAGTGCCTTTCGACAAAATGCCAAAGTAGCAGAATATCCTTAATAAATAGTACATGTTCTGGGACAGAATGTTCTCCAGGCATATACACAGCACTCACACATACACATCTGGCACTGGCTTCTGAAGTGAATGATTTCCTCTCTCTTTTCTCCTGCAAACTCTTTTAATACCCAACCACGTGGTTGGTCTTCCTCTCTCTCCTTCCCTTCCTGCTTGAGTGCTTTGTTATGGAGAATAACCAAATCTCTCTGATTTCTTTAGGTTTGGTTTATTTTCCCCACAATGTGCTTGTTTCTCAGGTACAACAGAGCAAAGGAGGGTCTGGGCACCTGTCCAGCAGCCGAAATCCACTCTTCTTAGAAGGAAGTTGTAGAGGCTGTGAACACTCAGACAGTATTTTTGTTAGCTGCTTGCATTTCAATATTTTTTGATGGTGTTACATTTTTCATATAAAGCAAGTGGTATACTCTCTCGCTAATAAAAGTTAATTTCTTTCTGACAGCCATTAGATACCCATTGAACCAATATTTTATTTACTTGCTTATTTTGCATCAATGATGGCTTATTCTTTTATTTATTTTTAATTTTTAAAGTTCAAGTATAATGAAGATACAGTGTTATATTAGTTTCAGGCATGCAATATAATGTTTCAACAATTCTATACATTTCTCAGCACTTATCAAGGGTAAATGCACTCTTGATACCCATTATCTATTTCACATGTCCCTCAACCCACCTCCCCTCTGGCAACTATCTGTTTGTTCTTTGTGTTTGAGAGTCTGGGTTTTTTGTTTGTTTCTCTCTTTGCTGATTTATTTTGTTTCTTAAATTCCATGTGAGTGAAATCATATGGCATTTGTCTTTCTCTGGCTGACTTATTTCACTTAGCATCATACCCTCTGGACCCATCCATTTTGTTGCAAATGGCAAGATTTAATTATTTTTTATGGCTGAGTAATATTCCATAGTGTGTGTGTGTGTGTGTGTGTGTGTGTGTGTGTGTGTGTATATATATATATATATATATATATATATATATATATATATATATACCACATCTTCTTTATCAGCCCCTCTGTGGGTGGACACTTGGATTGCTTCCGTATCTTGGCTATTGTAAATAATGCTGCCATAAACATGGGGGTGCATATATCTTTTCAAATTAGTGTTTTTGTTTTCTTTGGGTAAAAAGCCAGTAGTGGAATTACTGAATCATATGGTAGTTCTATTTTTAATGTTTTGAGGAACTTCCATACCATTTTCTACAGTGGCTGCACCAGTTTGCATTCCCACCAACAGTGTACGAGGGTTCCTTTTTCTTTATATCCTTGCTAACACTTGCTATTTCTTGTGTTTTTGATTTTAGCTATTCTGACAGGTGTGAAGTGATATCTCATTGTGGTTTTGATTTGCATTTCTCTGATGATTGGTGGTGTTGAGCATCTTTTCATGTGTTTGTTGGCCATCTGTATGAATTCTTTGGAAAAATGTTTAATCAGTTCCTGTGCCCACTTTAATCAGATTATTTGGGTTTTTTTGGTGTTGAGTTGTAAAAGTTCTTTACATATTTTGGATATTAACCCCTCATAAGATATATCATTTGCAAATTCTTCTCCCATTCAGTAGATTGTGTTTTTGTTTTGTTCATGGTTTTCTTCATTGTGTGAACCAATATTTTAGAATATCTCTTTGAGCACCAAATTGTTAGCTCCCTAAGTATTCCCACATATGAAGCTCTTGGGAAGATGTGCTCTTGTTACCAAAGGCAATAGGGTGTTGGTGAAGGAGAATAAGTTTGAAAAACTTGGAATTCAATGCAAAAAGATGATGACTGAGAGATGTGAAAAAAAATTAATAGAATCATTAAAGGCATGGGAAGTATATGGATGTTAGCATAGTTCTCTAATCCCAGGATATTAGAACTCAGCTGAAGAGGTGTGCTTAGAACCATAAGGGAGATATAATTCCAAACAGCAATTTTAAAGTTCAGTTTGTGTCATTTAAAGTTTTAGCCTGATGGGAAAAATGGTTTAAAATGAAGTAATGTGGGGTGTCTGGGTGGCTCAGTTGGCTAAGCCTCTGATTTCGGCTCTGATCACGATCTCATGGTTTGTAAGTTCAAGCCTGGTGTCAGGCTCTGTACTGACAGCACAGAGCCTGGAGCCTGCTTCCAGTTCTGTAGCTCCCTCTCTCTGCCCCTATGCTGCTCATGCTCTGTCTCTCTCTCTCTCAAAAATAAATAAACATTAAAAAATAATAATAAAATGAAGTAATGAGTTTCCATGATTCTGTGTTAGTGCCCTCCCAAAGCTTCCCAATAAAATGCCTAAGAAAAGGCACAAAAAAGAAACACCAGAAAACAAAGAGAAACCCATATGCTGTGGTCTAGTGTGAATTTCTAGTAAAGAGAATTTCTATGAACAGAAACACTGATGAATGTGTCCCCAGTGATGAAGTTAGGAAAAGGCTTTGATCGCCCCTTTTCTCTGTCCTCCTAAATCTGACGTGACATTAACCAGAAAAACAGGTGTGGGGCGCCTGGGTGGCCCAGTCAGTTAAGCATCCCTCTTGATCTCTGCTCAGGTCATGATCTCATGCTTTGTGAGCTCCAGCCCTGCCATCAGGCTCTGCACTGACAGCACGGAGTCTGCTTGGGATTCTGTCTCCCTTTCTCTCTGCCTCTCCCCTCCGCCCCCATTCTCTCTCCCTCTCTCTCAAAAATAAATAAATAAATGTTTAAAAAAGGAAAAAGAAAAAGAAAAATAGGCACTTGCTCCTCTTTGCAAGGGACCGTTTTCTGTGATAGGCAGTGTTGTGTAACTTGTCCCACATCTGTGTCATTATTCTCCTTTTACCTCCTTTGCAAACTAAAACTCCAAGTATGCAACACAACCAGGAGTCAAAAGAGCTGACTGGGTTCACACTGCAAGTATTCACTGTCTCAATTCAAAGGTTTTATATCGGGTAGGTGGGAGTGTAGGTGCACACACGTTTGTGCTCCTATTTTCTGAAAATTCCTCCACTTTATTTCTATGGATCTAACCTGAAAAAGAAAGGTATGGAAAATACACTAGTGTCTACTGTCATGAATATTGCTATAGAACTGATTCTTCAAGCATTTATAATTACCTGGGCTATACTTTTCAGACCCTCTTCGAGGTAATGTTGATGTTAGGACATAGCAAATTCGGGGCAGGGTGAAGGAACCTAACATAATGCCAAAGTGTTGGAATTGCTAATGCATATTTTATAATTCTAGCAGTTTATGAGATCACATTTGGTGCCTAAAATCCCTGGGGTACAATTTGGAGAAGAAAAAATGGAATCTAACCAAGGGCAATGTAGAGTTTTGGAGAAGTAAATAGAGGGTTTGCAATTACAATGTCAAGGATCTTAAAATTCAAACTCAAATTTTATGCCACTACATTTACATATATACATAGTATAATAATTTTTAAAGTTGATTATTTTTGTATAGTAAAAGGGAAGATGGAAAGAAAAATTTGCCCTAAAACTGTTGTCTAACTTTTTTTTAAGTAACATTTTTTTCTTTCAATTTGAAAAGTAATGTCTGCTTATTATAAAGGACTTTAAAAATAACATTGTATTATTATAGACATTTTAAAAATACACTGTAATATTATAATACAGCTAATATTATATACCACTTCCAATGTGCCAGACATTATTCTAAACACTTTGTGTACATTAACCATTTTGATTTTCACAACAACAAATCACGTAGGTATTATTAGTCCTATTTATAGATGGGGAAACTGAGCCATGGAGAAATTAACATGTACTTGTGGTCTTCTTATATGTTTTATAATTTTGTTATCCGTATAAAGATAATATCTTCCTATATCTTATACAGTTTTATTTCCTTTTATTATCTTCTACTTTTGAAGATCACTAGTAGTTCTTTAGCTTTTTTAAAAATATTATTAACTATATTTTTTCTAATTATCAAAATAAGAAATGAAATGGTATCTTTGCATTTTCTTCTATATATGAATGAAGAAATAACAGTTCCTTTTCACAACTCCATTTCTAGTCTTTCGTTATATCATCTGGAGTTTAATTAAAATGTTTTTACACTATATAACCTTTCTTTCTGTCAGGATTAGTTTGACAACTATATTCCATTAGTAACGGAGTTTATAATTCTTTAGATTTATTTCAAAATGTTTTCGATACTTGTTGCCAATTCTTTTACATCTTCCTATTTTTCCCATTAATTTTGATTTGTCTCTTAATCTTCAAGGTTGTTCTTTGCTTGCTTGCTTGCTTGATTTTTAAGAGGATAAGTGAGTAGAGAGACTTTTAGTTTCTCACAAACATGAGATTGCCTTTTGATTGCCTTCACATCTATTTGAGTGAATATTTAAAACCTGGATTGGAGCATTTCTCTCCTAAAAGTTCTGAAGATGCTACTCCAGTGCGTTCTGGCACTTGTGCTGCCAAAGAAAAGCCTGAGGCCAGCTGGTTCCTTTGTGCGCAACTTGTTTGTAGGTGTGCCTGTAAGGTTTTGGTTTTTAATCTATACAATTCTACACCTTTTTTTTTTTTTTTCAGAGTATGTCTACATGTGCATCTTTTCTTTTCTTTTTTTCCTCATCATTTTAACAGTTTTTATTTAATGTCGTATGTAAGATTACTTTATTCCTGCACCTTTTTAATTGTTTCTTCCTTATATTTGCCCTTTTCCTTTCCTATTTGGCGAGATTTAGCTTTGCGCTCAAGGATCTTTTTGCAGTCTTTGTCCAGTTTTAGTCTAGTGATGACCACCTTGCTGGGGCGGATGCCCACGTGGACAGTTGTGCCATTTGCCTTCTCTCCCTGTACTTCTTCCATGCAGATGACGTATTTCCTCCTGTAAACCTGGACTACTTTGCCAATTTGCTGACCTTTGTAGTGTCCTCGCACAACCTGTACTTCATCGTCCTTCCGGATGGACATGGATCGAACATTGTACTTCTGTTGCAGCTCCTTGAAAAGAGGGGAAGACATAATCTTCCTGCGAATGTGGGAAGGTGCACTGAAATGCCTTTTACGGCTCGTGCTCCGGTCAGAGGCGAAAACGGACTGACCTTCATATTGGCCACGGCAGCTCCAGCGATGGACGCAAAAAGGGAAGAGTTCTTCTCCTTCTCCTCTTCCTCCTCCTCCTCCTCCTCCTCCTCCTCCTCCTCCTCCTCCTTCTCTTCTCGTCCTCCTCCTCCTCCTCCTTCTCTTCTCCTCCTCCTCCTCCTCCTCCTTCTCCTCCTCCTCCTCCTTTTTTTTTTTTTTCCCCAAAAGGAGGCAGGAGGCACAGTAGTTGAGGATTCAAGCCTAGCAATCGAGTAGCATAGATTGAACCTCAACTCTACTACTTGAATTGAGACCTTTTTTAAAAAAATGTTTTTTAAATGTTTTTATTTATTTTTGAGAGAGAGAGCAAGCAGGGGAGGAGCAGAGAGAGAGGATCTGAAGTGGGCTCCGTTCCGAGAGCCTCATGTGGGGCTTGAACTCACAAACCATGAGATCATGACCTGAGTCAACGTTGGCTGCTTAACCGATTGAACCATTCAGGCACCCCTTGAATTGAGACCTTCAGTGGCCTCAGAGGCACACCTGGGTGGCTCAGTCAGTTAAGCGTCTGACTTTGGTTCAGGTCATGATCTCATGGTTCATGAGTTCAAGCCCCGAGTCAGGCTTTGTGCTGACAGCACAGGACCCACTTCAGACCCTCTGTTTCCCTCTCTCTCTCTCTGCCCTACCTCTGCTCCCCACCCCCTCTCTCTCATAAATAAATACACACTTAAATGACCTCAAATTACTCTCTAAGCCTCAGTTTCCTTAACATAAAGTGGAATAACAATAGTACTTTACTGCTTAGGTTTGTTTTTAAGATTCAATGAAAGAATGGATGTAAAATGCATAGCACAGTACCTAGCTCCATGGTAAGTGATAGTTATTGCTGTTATTAGTCTTGCCTGGAGCATGTTCACCCTTCCAATCTTTGTACTAACACAGAAGTCAAAGCAGACACATGGCAATCATAGATCGTACTCCTCCTCAAATTCTCCTAATAATTCAAAGGATAGAGGCAAACACCAGGTATAAATAAAGCACTCCTTTCCTGAAGGAGCCTGAAATCATCAGAAGCTTGAAAAAGTTTGCCAAAATGTCCTTTTTATTTTTACACATTGGGCTTGAGTTTTGGTTTTGGATTAGCTAAATGGAATTTGAACAATGTGTGTAGAACCAATTAATTTTGAACAATGTGTATGGAAATCTTATTCACAAAGGGAGCCATTCTGGTTTTGAAGGACCATTTGATTTATTATTCCATCAACTACACGTGGATAGGAAAATGCCCATGTGACTACCCCCTTATTCTCCAGCTATGCTTCTTAAATCTGGACATTCCAGCTCTATTCAAAATAAGCAACTAGATAGACTATGCATATCCTGATGAAAATATTCTGTAGATAGAGAATACTCAAGAAAAAGTACCCTTGACATGTTTACAGTGACGTTTGATTGAGGTCATTTATTACCCTGGGTGGAGAAGGAGTCAACCCTTTCCTTCCTAACTTTCATACTCCAGTGTTTTTCAACTCAGAAAAATATTCCTAAAATATGTCTTTGATTACTGCTTCTGTCTCAAGTTTTCTTCTTTGGAAGGAACGTGAATAATTCTTCTGTCCAAGTCTCTTTCTTTGTCTTCCATAAATATCTTTTTTAAAAAATTGTATTTTCTTCATTCCTTTCCCCTCATGTTTTTCATAGTGTAAATGTTATCTCCAAATATAGACTTAAATATGATTATATACTGAAGTTCGTAACTTTTCTCATCTCATTCCTCTCCATTTTCATATCATCCTGTTATCTTCCATCTTAGATTGTTCCTATATTTTTTCTATGAGAGTTTTTTATGATAATTTTTTTAATGATAAACAGTCTTATTTTTTTATACCCTGCTAAAAATGGCAAACAGATTTCTAGAGTTTTCTTTTTCTGGATCTAATTAGATTATGTTCTGAGGTTTCTTCTTATACTGAGTATACAATTCCTTCTTCCTTGTTCTACAGCATTTTAAAAATAAGCTTTATGCTTTTTCCCCTACTAACTTACAATTGAGTAAGAGATATTTCTACCAACAAATACAGTAAATGGATAGTCTTTGACCTCATTCTTTGTCCTTTTGAATCTGGTTGTGTTCTATTTTCAGATAGCAAAATCTAGCACTCGTTCATTTAGTTTGGCTTGGCTGGACTGAGATACTATAGCCTGCTACTCCCACTGCCAGGCTCTCTAGTAACTAAACAGATGGTATTGTGAAAATCTATAATTTCCTGTATACCTTTTCCCCAGGGTTTATCTTTCTCCAGCTCCACCTACTGTTCTTTACCTGATGGCATTATCTCATTTTGCTGTCCTAATCCCCTCCCTTTATTCCCCACTTCATGCTGACATGGTTAGTGGGAGTTATAGCTGCTGATAATGTAGAAAAAGTAGAATAAATAGGATAGAACAACATTCTGATATCTATCTATCTATCTATCTATCAATTATCTATCTATCTATCTATCTATCTATCATTCCTGGAAGATTTGTATTCTCAGTATTCTAGTTGGTAAAGTCCTTAACTTTCTTAATAGGGAAAGAAAAGTGGTTAGAAGCTAAACAAAATCTCTTGCTTTCTGTGAAAATACTTTCATGGGTTCTAAGGCTAGGAAATAAAAGATATGTCAACTTCTGCCTTGCTATCTTTGTGATCACTTGTTTTGGGGAAAGCCAGCTGCCTCATTGTAAATACACTCATTCAGCCCTGTGAAGAAACCTACATTGAGAGGAACCAAGGCCTCCCACCAGCAACTTGCACCAATTTGATAGCCATGTGGATGAATTATTTTTGAAGCAATTTCTCCAGCTCTAGTCCAGTTTAGTCTAGACTTCTTAAGATGACTGTAGCTTCCGCTGACATCTTAACTATTTATGAAAGACCCCAGATTAGACTCTCCCAGGAAATTCACTCCCAAATTCTTGATCCACAGAAATTGAGAAACAATAAATGTTTATCTTATTTATTTTTTATGTAAAATTTTAAATTGAGATAAAAGTCATATTTCATATAATTTTCCATTTGCGCCATTTTAAAGTATACAGTTCAGTGGTTTTAGTATATTCATGATGTTGCACAGCCATTACCACTGCTTAATTCCAGAATACTTCCATCACCCCCAAAATAAATCCTGTACTTCCTAATTCTTCTCTCTTCCCATCCTCTGACAACCAGTGATTTATTTTCTGTTTTCCTGAATTTGCCTTTTCTGGATATTTCATATCAAATAGATCACATAATATGTGACATTTTGTGTCTGGCTTCTTTTATCTAGCATAATATTTTCAAGCTTTATCATATTGTAGCATGTATCAGCACTTCATTCCTTTTTATGGCTGAATAATATTCCATTGTATGGACATACTGTATTTTGTTTATGCATTCATCATCAGATGATCCATTTAATCACTTGAGTTGTTCCCACCTCGTGGCTACTAAGAATAATGCGGCTATGGACATTGGTATGCAAGTTTTTGTGTGAACACATATTTTCAATTCTCTCAGGTATATGCCTAGGAGTAGAATTGCTGGATCATTTGGTAATGCTACCTTTAACTTTTTGAGAATAAATACTAACAGGTGTTTTAAACTACTAAAATTTTGGGGCAATTTATTATGCAGGAATAGATACCAATTGCCCTTTGTTTAGTACATAGAATAATTGACACAGGTTCTTTTCGTGGCACAGTCCCTTCAAGATTCTGAGAATAGACTGACTCTCAGACACAGTATCCAGTCTTGTTATGATTTTTTTACAGTCCTTTTTGTGTGATTTCATAAGAATTTTTGTTGAAATTTGGGAAAGGCCATGAGTGAGGCTGTGTATTCGTATAAAATGACCACAAATTTAGCAGCTTAAAACTATACACACTTATTATGTCATGGCTCCTGTGCATCAGAGCTTGACTTACCTGGGTCCTCTGCTCAGGGTCTCCCTAGGAAGGTGTCATTTGGGCTGCCTTCTCATCTGGAGGCTCATTTAGGAAGGTATCTGCTTCCAAGCTCAACTGGATTTTTGGCAGAATCCATTCCCCTGTGGTTGTGGGACGAAGGGCTCCAGCGTCTTGTTGGCTATTGCCTGGAGGGTGTGCATGGTTCTTAGCAGCTACCTTTACTCCCTTCTCACGTTGACTTCCCAACGTGGCCATTTAATTCACCAGGGCAGCAGGCAGAGTCTCTAGAATGAGTGTGCTAGCAAGATGGTCTTTAAAAATGTAACCTAGTGTACACAGAAGTGACATCCCATCATCTTTGCCATATTCTGTTGCTTAGAAGCTGGTCACAGGTCCTGCTCACACTTACTGAGAGAGGATTATCCAAGCGTGTGAACACCAGGAAGTAGGGGTCATGGGGGCCTTCCAGAGTCTGTCTTCCATAGGCTGAAAACCAAATACTCACATGTTAAGCAAGATATGGGGAAAAATCTTGGAGATGATCAAATGCTTTTTCATTTTACCTTAATTTGTTTCTAAAAGACTAAATTTATTTGGTGGTACTTTTATGATCTATTTTACTCTCACCTTTAAAAAAAAATCTTTATTTTCTAACATTGCTCTAGCTCAAATTTGGAAAAACGAATTGTGATCTAGATCTAACTTTAGTGGCTTTATTGTTTCTATATAGTCATTGTCCTGAAAAATTTATGAGGCAATGTAGGATAAGGCTTACAAACATGGGCTCTGGCATTAGGGAAACCTGGGTTCAGAAAAGTGCTGCTTACTAGCTGTGTCACTTTGGACAAGTTAGCTAACCTTTTGGGCCTCAATTTCTTCATCTGTAACCTAGGTATAATAATAATATTTATCCCATGGGGTTACGAGTATTCAAGGACAGAACACATGTAAAGTGTTTAACATACCAGTTTATATATTGTAAGCACTCTATTAATGCAAACTTATAATAATAATGACAATAATTATTTTATTGACCTAAAGAGGAGAGTTTTGAAAAAGAAGGAGCAATAAACAGTTTGGCATAAAGGACAAGTATGAAAGGACTCAATAGATTTAGCAACTAGAAGGTTGTTGGTGGTCATGATAAGAGCTGTACCAATGGATGGGGGTGAGGCTGTAGCTGTACTGCCACGCAGGTGTGCAGGGAATGGGAAGTTAGGAAGAGAAAGCAAAAGGAAAGGGCTCTGGCAGGAGGAGAAAATTTGAAGAAGGAAAAATCCAGCAATAGGTACTATATGCCCTTTGTCTCTACACCAATGGTTAACAGGGTGTCACCTTACAAAGGCAGTATATCCAGCAACTTCTCAAAACAACCTGTGCTGGAGATTCAGTCTTTTCCTTCTTTGGATTAGTGCATCTCTAACCCTTTTGTATAGAAAAAAATTTTTTAATGTTTTTATTTATTTTTGAGACACAGAGAGACAGAGCATGAGCAGGGGAGGGGCAGAAAGAGAGGGAGACACAGAATCTGAAGCAGGCTCCAGGCTCTGAGCTATCAGCACAGAGCCTGATGCAGGGCTCGAACTCACAGACTGTGAGATCATGACCTGAGCTGAAGTCGGAGGCTTACCCGACTGAGCCACCCAGGCACCCCTAGAAAAAAATATTTTTAATCCAGACTTTTATTTCTGGCTTGTCTGTAGTTTGCTAAATTACAACTTTAAATATTTAAAGGTTTCTAGCATACATAGCAAGGTGATGCAACAAAAAAAAAAAAAAAAAAGAGAAGGAGGAGGTGAAGAAGGAGGAGGAGGGGGGAGGGGGAAGAAGGGGGTAGAGGAGGAGGAGGAGGAGGAAGAGGACCTGATCTATAAGAGACAGGGGAAATTAGTAAAGAGTTACATATTCCCAGCTGGCATAGAAATGAAATGGTGGAGCTTTTGAGCATGTGGGGGAAATAAAATAGAAGCCAAAGGTGGTAGATTTAGAAGTTTTACTGTTGCGTACTAAATTGCACACCAAACCCATTTGGCACATGACCAACTATCAATATAGGCAAAATGCAGAAGCTGATGTTTACATTTTTCCTGAGCTAGTGGGAGGGTTTATCTGTATGGTAATAAGCTGTCCAAGCTGGAACAGTAAGGAAGATGCCTGAGGTTGTAATTTATTATTATTCCATTACCATTGTCCTTCGTGCCAGCAGTCACACTTTACCTAAGATCTTTCCGAATAATTTCAGTTCATCAATCAGAGGGAAGAATAATTCCTCAATATAAAAGCCATGAGCTCAATGCTGTGCCTTTACCCTAAATGGACACTGGAAACAGCACATGATGCAGTATTTGGACATGTATATAGCCAAGGAGATCCTTATTTCTTCCCCTTGAGGATGCTAATAGAAACTTCAATAAAGTGTTGCCAAGAGGAAGTAGAAAGGACCTGGACTGGAATCACAACGTCCAATAATAAATCCTCACTCCATTACTTACTGTGTGAATTAAGGGCACTTCATGCCCTCTCTAAACCCCATTTTCTCAGCTGTGAAATGGGGTAGTTATGTCATTTGCACGAATTGTTGTACAAATGAGATGAGATGCTGGTGGTCTGGCATGTTGAAGGTTCAATAAATTCCTCCTGGATTTGGATTCCTAGCCCATCTCTACTTTCTATTCGATAAATATTTTGCATTCTTCCTGTGAATGTGACCTGTGTAATAACCTCTCAGTTCCATTCCCAAAGTGGAGAGTAGTGAGTTACCTGTTCACAGTTACTGCCATAGTTGTATGGCAGAACGTGAATGGGGAAGTGTGGTGTGGTGAGGTGACGTGACTTCACTGCCCTAGAAATTAGGACCCATAGTTGTGTCTTGAACTCACTGAATGACCTTGAAAATGACATAGAGTCTCTGAGCCTACTTTGTGATTTGTAAATTATGCCCATGGGGCAGGGGGTAGTGTGGAATAAAACATCTGAGTTTTTTTCTGTCTTGAATATTCCTGATCTAGATCAGAAAGTTCTTTCCATACTGGGGCTATTGAGTCATACTTTTTACTCATGGTAATTCATTAAGAAGCATTATCATCAGTCATTATTATTACCAGGAACTCTAAATGATTCCCATGGAAGAATTTAGCAGATAATGAAATCACTTGCAATAAATAAGTTTGCTAACTAAAATGCGGTGCAGTCCTATGAAGAAGATAATTTGTTTATTATAATTATAATGTATTAAAAGAAAGTTATTATAATTCAGTTCCAGAATTGTATGTACATGAATATTTGTTGATTTAACAAATAAATGGATTCTTTCATTGTATACAAGCCACCTATACAATAGGGTCAAACAGGAGCATGAACTATTTGGACGTCAGGGAAAATGTGGAAGGGGCTGTGTTCTGATCACTTGCCATTCTGTGATGTTGTTTGGTACTTCTGTCCTAAAATATACCTTTGCCTTCAAGGATCCTGCAGGCTAATTTCAGCAGCTGGGAACCTGCCCA
This sequence comes from Panthera onca, assembly GCF_046562875.1. Taxonomy (NCBI): domain Eukaryota; kingdom Metazoa; phylum Chordata; class Mammalia; order Carnivora; family Felidae; genus Panthera; species Panthera onca. The sequence continues at coordinate 55,686,152 of NC_138351.1, read as the reverse complement.
GGCTGTCACTGGCTTTAAGGAACGCTGCCGCAGGCGGTCACCAGGAGGCATCGGTCTCCAAACCTAGGGGGAGCGTGCAGTGGCATGACCCCAGCCCCAGAAGGGAGCTTAATGGAAACTGAGAAGTCATAGTTACAGATTCAAATATTTTTTGTCAGAATAAATGTGGGACTTGTTTAAAAGTTGTATATACACAGAAAAGAGTTACCTTGACCACACAGGGATCAATGCTGATACTATTCAGGACCAACTATTGACACAGATTAGCAGGCACATTACATATAAGGGGTCGTTATGTTCCGAGGTGCTCAAAGCATCAGCCCAACCAAGGAGTCCTCCTATATGGCCATTAACTTCACAGGTTTTGCAGTCAGCCAGACCCAGATTCAATTCCTACTGCTACTTATTAGTTGTGCAACTTTGGGCAGGTTTTCTCTTCTATAAAATGAAGATAAAAACAGTTTTTACTACACCTATGGTGAATGTGTGAATTAAATGAGATAAGGCATATTATATGCTTTGTAAAGTGCTTTCCACGCTGTAAGCCCTGAAATATTATACCTATTTATTATAAATATGTTATTGTTATTGATAATGAAAATCAAGGCCCAGCAAAAGTTGCCCTAGGTCAGACAACTAACAACTGGCAGGGCCACCGTGGGCACCCAGGTCTATCTGCCTGTGGTTATAACCACACTGCTGCAAAAGAGAAAGGAGTATGCTTACTCTAAGGGCACCAACAGCAAAGACAGAACTTGCTGACTAATGCTGTGTGGACAGTCGATTCTGGGCAGGATCTTGTCACTCCTGGACAGAAGGAAGTGGGAGTCAATCAGAGCTACAACAACTGTTCCACATTTGTTCCCACAGGCTACTGGAAAGACCTAAGCCTGGGCCTCAGGGGCACCCCCGGAACCAGGCAAACCTAAGCTGACCTACTTGTGAACTGGAGTTAAAATTTAACAAAATGAATAGCAAGCAGTGCAACAAGTATAACTTTTTTTATATAACTTCTCTTTTGTCTTCCTCTATGCTCCTGTCATACCCCATGTCCACACAGTGTACCCTGAGAGGCAATCTCCTTCCAAATCCCAAATTGGGAGTGGGGCACAAATCTCTCTGGTTTTCCTTTTCCCAAACTTTCTGGAGTTTTCTTTTGCATAGCCTTTAAGTTGCCACTCAGAAACAAAGGTCAGAAGAGAAAGCCAGGGCCCCGAGCACTTCACCTCTTGCCTTTCTTTTCTTCTTTTGGTAAAATACTTTTTATTTTCTATTCCTGTCTTACAGGAACTTCCCTTGGGTCACCTCTGCATCCACTCCGCCCATAGCTTAGAGGAAAGCTTTATTTTCAGACATGGAAACATTGCTTCTTATATGTAAAAAAGGACATTTTAGAATTTATAAAAAATATTTCTCTCTCTGCAATGTCTGGTTTTCAAGACTGTCTTGCTATGGAATTAGAAAAAAAGACATTTGAAGATATAGTACAAAGCTGTAGTAATCAAAGCAGTATGATGCTGCACAAAAACAGATATATAGATAAATGGAACAGAATAGAGAGCCCAGAAATAAACCTACACTTATATGTTCAATTAATCTATGACAAAAGAGGCAAGAGTATACAATGGGGAAAAGACAGTCTCCTCAACAAATGGTGCTGGGAAATCTGGACAGCTACGTGCAAAAGAATGAAAGTGGGTCGCCCTTAAAAAAAAAAGAAAGTGGATCACCCTTTTATGCTATAAACAAAAAACCCCTCAAAATGTATTAAAGACCTAAATGTGAGACCTAAAACCATAAAACTCCTAGAAGAAAACATTAGCAGTAATTTCTTTGACATCAGCCATAGCAATATTTTCTAGATATGTCTTCTCAGGCAAAGGAAACAAAAGCAAAATTAAACTATTGGAACTATACCAAATAAAAAGCTTTTTCACAGTGAAGGAAACCATCAACAAAACAGAAGACAATGTACTGAATGGGAGAAGATACTTGCAAATTATATATCCTATAAGAGGTTACTATCCAAAATATATAAAGAACTTCTACAACTCAACACCAAACAAAAAAATCCAACTAAAAAATGGACAGGGGGGACGCCTGGATGGCTCAGTCAGTTGAACACTTGAGTTACTCTCAGGTCATGATCCCAGGGTCATAGGTTTAAGTTCTGTGTCAGGCTCTGCACTGGGTTCCATGTTGAGCATCAAAACCTGTGTGAGATTCCCTCTCTCTCTCTCTCTGTCTCTGTCTCTGTCTCTCTCTCTCTCCCCCACCAGATAAAAAATTAAAAAAAAATTGGACTGAAGACTTGAGTAGGTATTTTCCCAAAGAAGACATACAGATGGCCAACAAACACATGAAAAGATGCTCAACACCACTAATCATCAGGGAAATGCAAATGAAAACCACAATGAGATATCACCTCACACCTGACAGAATGGCTAAAATCACAAACACAAGGAATAACAAGTGTTGGCAAGGATGTGGAGAAAAAGGAATCCTTGTACACTGTTGGTGGGAATGCAAACCGGTGCAGCCACTATGGAAAAACGGTATGGAAATTCCTCGAAAAATTAAAAATAGAACTACCGTATGATCGAGTAATTCCACTACTGGCTTTTTACCCAAAGAAAACAAAAGCCCTAATTTGAAAAGATACATGCACCCCTGTGTTTATGACAGCATTATTTACAATAGCCAAGATATGAAAGCAACCAAGTGTCCATCCACAGATGAATTGATAAAGAAGAAATTATATATAATGGAAGATTACTTAGCCATAAAAAAGAATGAAATCTTGCCACTTGCAACAACATGGATGAAACTAGAGGGTGTAACGCTAAGTGAAATAAGTCAGTCAAAGAAAGACAAATACCATATAATTTCATTCATATGTGCAATTTAAGAAACACAGCAGATGAACATAGGGGAAGGTAAGGAAAAATAAGATAAAAACAGAGAGGGAGACAAACCATAAGAGTCTTTTAAATACAGGGAACAAACTGAGAGTTTCTGGAGGGGAGGTGGGGGGGGATGGGCTAAATGGTTGATGGGCATTAAGGAGGGCACTTGTTGGGATGAGCACTGGGGGGTGTTATGTGTATGTGATGAATCACTAGGTCCTAGTCCTGAAACAATACTACATTGTATGTTAACTAACTTGAATTAAAATAAAATAAAATAAAAACCAGACCCTTAAATACAGAGAACAAACTGGTGGTTGCCAGAGGGGAGGTGAGTTGGGCAAGTGGGTGAAATAGACAAAGGGAGTTAAGAGTACACTTATCTAGGGGCACGTGGGTGGCTCAGTCTATTAAACATCTGACTTTGGCTCAGTCATGATCTCACATTTGTGAGTTCAAGTTGTGGGTTTGAGCCGTGTCAGCCTCTACGTGACAGCTCAGAACCTGGAGCCCACTTCAGATTCTGTGTCTCTTTTTCTCTGCCCATCCCCCACTTGTGCTCGCTCGCTCTCTCTCTCTCTCTCTCTCTCTCAAAAAAAAAAATGAACACTAAAAATGAAAGAGTACACTTACCTTGATGAGCAGTGAGAATGGTATAGAATGTTTGAATCATTATATTATATACCTGAAACTAATATTGTTGCAGACTGTGAGTCTGGAGTTCTCTCTTGTCCAGCAAAAGAGCAGACATAGGATTGAATATGAGAGGGGCTAATGTCCAGGAGGACACAAGAACCCTGAACGGAGATTTTTGTCTCTGTATTTACTGTGCTCTCAAGATCTTACACATATGGTGAATGTGAAGAAAACAATCAGATAGCAATCGTTAACTTTTGTGTGTAAGAAGCAAAGGGTCTGGGAGGCAAGTGGAGATTGTGATCAAAGTACAATAGTATATTGGTGTCTGATGGAAAGTAATTTCCTGCAGGTGATATAACAAGTTACTCATGGTGCCATTACAATATCTCGTTAGCTAGCCTTGGGCACTTTTACCCCAAGGGGGGGGGGGGGCAGCTTTCCACCCTAAGCTTTTTTCTAACCCATTTATGTAAGTATAAGGAATTCTTGAACCTCTTTCCCCACATAATATAACACTTCATAATTAATTATACTTAATAAAAAAATAAAATGTTACTTTACAAAACTTTTTCTGATTAAAAAAAAGACATTTGTTTGAGTTGGTGCTGACCTTCTCCTTCCCTAGTACAGCATGATTCTTGGCTTATCTTTAAGGCAGATGACATGCATGGGAAAGAAATAACTCCTGGGTTAATAAAAAATTATGGAAATAAATGAAGATATTTTAAAAATATTATCTCCATGATACTAGTGAAGACCCACAGTTATGCCATTAGGATAGATCTTTCATTCATTCATTCATAATTATTTATAGAAAGCCAACATGGGCCAGGCACTGAGGATAGCAATACACTAAACTTTCCCACTTTTCACAGCCCAGAGAATAACACTGATATCATCTACACATATAATTGTCTGATTTTCATAGAGCCTTGGAGGAGTCTCATGGAAAATTAGTGTTTTTCTGGACTGTCTGTGATGAAAATAAAGATATTTGCTCTTTGAGAGAACATTTCATCAAGCCTTCTGTTCAGGGGTAGTTTATCCCAACCATGTCTGCAGCTTGTATTCATTATTTATTGTTGTTTAACAATTTACCACAACATTTAGCAGATTAAGACAGCAAGCATTTATTATTGCACAATCTCTGTTGGTCAGGAATTTGGGAGCAGCTTAGCTGGTACGTTAGCCCAGGGTTTCTCATAAAGTTGCAGTCAAGCTGTCAGCTGGAGCTGCAGTCACCTCAAGACTTGACTGGGGCTGAAAACCTGCTTCCGAATTCACTAACATGATTATTATCAGACCTTAGTATATCTGCTTCTACGCTTATTCATGTGATCCTCTCCACCAGTCTACCTTACAACATGGCAGATGGCTCCCCCAGGGAGGGAGTGGCCAAGATGGAAGACGCAGTCTTTTTATAACCTTGTATCAGTATTGACATCCTATCACTTCTGCTGTAGTCTTTGTGTTAGGAGCAAGTCAATAAATTCAGTCCACACTCTAGGGCTTGAGATTACCCCAGCGTATGAATATCAGAAGTGGAGATTATTGGGTATCATCCTAGAGACTGTCTGGTACAACCTTCTTCATATGTCTCTTGGGTTACAGGTCAGAGGATAGAGTTTGATTATTTTTCCCAATTCTTTGGCATAAATGGTCACAGGCATTTGATGAAGTGTTTCACACACTGTGCCTTTTTCTCAAATGAATTTAGGCAAAATGGCCATCATGGTGATGGCTTTCAGGTTTGCAGTGACTTGGAGGGCATTTCCTGCTAAGGCAGTTTCTTGTCATCATTTGCCCTCTGTTTGCTGTTGAGAGAGCATCTTAGGATATGACCATGGAATTTCAAATGAATGGCTAATGGGATGAATGAGAGATACAGGAGATTTTCCCTGTGATGACTCATGTCTTGGCATTTCAGGAGTTGTTTTAACTGCAAAAGCACTTGAACTCATTGGATCACAGAATTAAGTGTCAAGATATTTGGATTTGAACTTGGGCCCTGCCTCTAACTAACTTTTCACATGGGACAAGTTACTTTACCTCTCAAAGATTTCATTTGTTTAGAAAAGAAAAGTTTAAACTGAGTAGTATCTAAGGGCTCTTCCAGCTTTAATGGGCTGTGCTTTATTCACAGATGTTTTTCTTCTTCAGGAGCTTTGTGTGGAGCTAGGTAAATGGTCTTGCTGCAATATTATCCTGTTGCATAAATTGTTGGGATTGCATAGATTGCTATTATTTGGCAATTCTCTAGTTTCACTTTTTGGAAACTGCTAAGACACAGTCCCAAAAATTTTGTATAGGAAAACAGCCAACAATTTATTGACATACTACTACATGCCAGTCACTATGTTAAGTACTTTATAGGCTTTCTTATTTGGGCCAATAATCCTATGAGGTAGATATCTTTTTATCCATAGTTTATAGAAGGAACTGAGAATTAAGAGAGTGATTTGTCAAGATCACAAGCTACTAAATGAGCAGGGCCAAAGTTCTAATGGTAGGTCTGTCTGGCTCAAAACCAGGCTGTTGGCTTCTAGGTTATCTATTTTATGCACCAGTTCATTGGGTGGGACCTATCAGTCAAGGACCCAAGACCCTGAACAATGAAGCTTTTCAAAGTATTCCTGGCAGTGTGATATTTTAGGAATGCAAAACAATCCTTGGGAATTAACAATTATTATTTTTTAATAACTTTTTAGTGTTTATTTATTTTTTTGAGAGAGAGAGAGAGAGAGAGAGACCGAGGAAGGGGTGGAGAGAGACAGAAACACAGAATCCAAAGCAGACTCCAGGCTCTGAGCTGTCAGCACAGAGCCCAATGCAGGGCTCAAACCCACGAACTGTAAGTCAGATGCTTAGCTGACTGAGCCACCCAGGCACCCCAGGAAGGAGCAATTATTATTTCCAGAATAAGCCAACGATGTAAAGCTGTGACTTAAAAGGAAGCAAGTCCTATGAGCAGGTATCATTTTCTGACATGACCTCTAAATATGTGGTGTTGGACAGAGATGTCCAGGAAACTTTGTGCTGCTTCCCACCCACACCCTCCCCTGTGATTTTTTAATCCTTTGTCAATGTACACGTATTTGAAAACCTCTCCTGTGTTTTTGGTTAGTAAGAGAGTTGCAAAATGGAAATGCTTCTCTTGGCCCTTCCGCCCTACTAAAGGGATGTTTCTTGTTGCCAGAGGTCTTTCAGAGCGGCAGGACTTTGAGGCTGTTTGGGGGTTTTGTTTTCTTTGTTTGTTTTCTCCTTTAGGCTTTTAGTCACACAACTACAGCTTAGAATTGAATTTGAGTCACAGCACACTGAAGAATAGTGTGCAAGAACTCCACTGGGAGCCCCCTGGCAAAGGATGTGTCTAGTCCCTGGTTCTTCTCAGTTCAGCCTGATGCTGCTACACAAACCAGTTCCTGCCATGGGCTGATGAGAAGACATCAATCACTTTTCAGTGGCTCTTGTTCCTAAGTGGCTGTTTTGGAAGGGAGCCCTTTGGAGTTGGAAGAAATACTATTTTATGTAGCCATTTTTTTAGCTGTTGCTATAAGGAAAATTTCCACCAACGTGAAGAAACCATTCCAAACGTTTTACTACATGGGAATGGCTGTCCTTGAATAATCAAAACTGTAAAGTAACAAGGCATAATCACTACCATTTGTGGAGAATTTTGTGGGAGCTTTGCATATTATCTAAGTAAATTCTTTCATGAAGTTTGAGTGATAGATATTATTATTTCCATCATATAGATGATATATAGAGTTTAAGAGACTCATCCAAAGTTGCAATTCCTGTAACCACGAGAGCCAACCTAGAACCTAGGTCTTTCAGATTCCAAACCCAGTGTTTTAGGCAACTATGCAAAGTACCTGCAAATAAGTTAGAACCTTCTTTGATGTGAACCCCAGAAACCTGAACCCCTGTTCATCCACTTAGGATGGGATCGGCACTTAAATTTTTCATTTCCTGAATTTGTAGCATCGACCAAATTTTAGCTTGAATAGTTAAATTATTTAAAAAGAACAAACATTTTCAAAACACTTTAAAAGTACTCATTTACAAAATTGATAGAATATGGAATCATAAAACTCCCAGGTTAGAAGTGATCTCAGAAGTAATAGAGCCTTCTCTCCGCATCCTCATCCTTCTCGTTCCCACTCGCTCATTTAAACGGTCTTTTTTCTTGGCAGAGCACTCTTAGTTTATAAGGTTCTGTGCCTTTAAGACATTTCACAGCTTGGGCACCTTCCTCATTCAGTTTCTACTTCCCTCAAAATCAGACCAAAATGGTGTAGGCTAATTACTAGTGAGTCTCAGCACATCCTCCTGGGGAGCAAAGTTTATGCAACAGCAAGAATGCCTTAAATCCTTCTATATTTACTTTCCTCTGGAGAGCTTGTACTACTTCCTTATTTGTGTATTCTTCCAACTTCTTTGACTAGAGCTGCACTATCCCATGAGGTCACCATTAACTACATCAGGCTACTGAGCACTTGAAATGTGGCTAGTGAGCATTGAAAGGAGATGTATGTGTAAAATATACACTAGATTCTGAAGCCTTGGTACCAAAAAAAAAAAAAAAAGAAGAAGAATTTATGTCATTAATAATTATTTTATATTGGTTAAATGTTAAAATAATATTTTGGATACATTGGGTTAAATATGTTCTTAATATTAATTTCACCTGTTTCTTTTAGTTTTTAAAATATTTTTTAAAATGACATAAGTCACTCACATTTTATTCCTATTAGACAGTGTTAGACAAGAGCATAGATTAAATAGCAAAGGAGGTGTAACTAGAGGTGTTGATTGGGTTCCAGTCTTGGAAGGTCTTTAAAGAACTTTTATGAATCACTCTAAGTGTGCCAAGTATTGCCCACAGCTTACAGAAATACAGTGTCTTAACTCACGATTCATGACTTCTATATTACATGGTAAATATAACTTAACATGTTAATATCCACAATTGTTTGAACCAGTCACCTTTTCTAGTTCTTTGCTTGTGTTTTATGAAGTAGTTAGTTAGTAGTTAGAAAAAGCTACCAAGAATGGAGGTGAGGGAGGAAGAGGGCACAGTTCTGCAAGGGAATTAGGAGACAATTGTAACTTTCATCTAAAAGTGATGAAAAGAATGGGACACCTGAGTGGCTCAGTTGGTTAAGCGTCTGACTTCGGCTCAGGTCATGATCTCACGGTTTGTGAGTTTGAGCCCAACATCAGGTTCTGTGTTGACAGCTCAGAGCCTGGAGCCTGCTTTGGATTCTGTGTCTCCCTCTCTCTCTCTGCCCCTCCTCTATTTGTGCTCTCTCTCTCCCTCAGAAATAATAAATGAATAAACTTAAAAAAATAATAAAAGTGATGAAAAGGAAGGCACCAAGCCATTAACCCAGGGTGTGCTCTCTGGCAGGCCTTTGGCAAGCCGCATAACACCTACTTAAGTGGGTCACAGCCTGATTGTTAATTTCCATTCATGGGGTTTGTTTCCTTTTCTGGTGTCTCAGTTAGCTCCAAGGTGATACTTTAAATAGTTGTGAAGGCATCTGTAGAGGTAGTCAAAGTTTCCAAAGGGGTCATCATTAACTTCCTTTGTCAGTATTTCTCCACTTTCTGATGAGTCTTCAGCAGAATCTGAGCTATTCTCTTGGAATCCAACCAGCAAGCTGTTATCAAAATTCTCCAGCCACTCCTGGATACCAATGCCAATGAACTGGAAAGAATTGTGTAGGAGGAAATGCCAGCCTTGCTGAGTCAGGCAACTTCTTCAACCCAAAGTTGACTGGTAATTATCGTGACTGTGTTCCTGGGACCACAGGAAGTATAGTCAGCCCTGATCCGGCTCCATCGGATTTGCTCAGTATGGGGAAAAGCACTGTCCAGGGTAGTGAAATGTTCCAACTCCATGCAGAGAAGAACCAGTAGAGTCGAGCCAGCAGTCAGGCTGTATGCAGGCAGCAGATGTGGTTATGAGCTCTCTTAATTCTGGAGTTCCTTTGGTATGATCAGATTGTGTGAGAAGAGAGAGAATAAAAGTTGAGGGTGACAAAGCCTGGGTCACTCTCAAACTCATGTTTTCAGTTCAGATGTAGTCTGCATAAGGGTGAGCAGTCCAGTTGGAATAGTCCCCAAAGTGACTCTACTTTGGAAGTTTAGTTGAAATGGGGCTTTGGAGTTAAACAAATTGGAGTTGAGCAATGATTCTGCAAGTTAACAGTTGCATGATCTTGGCCAAATCACGTCACCCCGCTAAGTTTCAATTTTCTCATCTGTAAAGTGGGCATATACTATCTCCCTTCCAGGGTTGTCGTCAAGCTTACTTGAGATGTATATATAAAAACACCTGGCATCCAGCACAAGGAATGCAATGAATCATCCTGACCTCTCCTCTTTAGTGTGTTTTATTGTTAAAGCCTTAATATAAATAGATATCTCCCTTGTGAACTCGAATTCCAACCTTTGGCAATGATCATACTTACTCTAGTTTTTTTGTTTTGTTTTATTTTAAGCTACTTGACTTTGGAGATTGTCCAATTCGAATGATGATGATGATGGTGAAACAGTAATTTTTTATTCAGCACCTGCCAAAGGCTTGGCCTTATGTTAAGTGCTTTTCATATATAATCTTATAAAATCATCATAATGATTTTTATGTGAGGCAGGTACTATTATCCCCATTTATAGGTGAAGAATGAGGTTAAGAAAGATTAAGTGGCTTTCTCAAGGTTATGAAACTAGGTAGAAGACCTGGGATTTAAACCTAAGTGAGATGGACTCCAATGCTATCATTCTTTTTTTTTTTTAAGTATTTATTTATTTATTTATTTATTTATTTATTTATTTATTTGAGAAGGAGAGAGAGACAGAGAGAGAGAGAATCCCAAACAGGCTCCACTTGGTCAGCATGGAGCCCGACTCAGGGTTTGCACTCATGAACTGTGAGATGATGACCTTAGCCGAAATCAAGGTCAGATGCTTAGCTGAGTGAGCCACCCAAACCCCCCACCATTTCCAATTTTAAATATCTTAAGTAGTTTAAGCATATCTAATATTTTATTGAAAAAAATTTTAATTAAAAGACAATTAGGAAATATTTTAGTGAAAGAAAATTTAATGTTTGGGAATTTATAGACATGAAAGCTTGTTTGTGTTATTTTAAGATTCTAAATGTTACTTTTGTTTTGTATAAGAGCTCAAAAATTATGTAATGTCCACCTGCTCCCATATCACAAAATATGAGGGTATTAGATAAATAAGAGAAATTTGAGAATATGAAAAATAAAAGACAGTCCAGAAATTGGAGTAGACAAAGCTATTTCTGAGGCCAAAGAAATAATACTTCAGATAAATAAAGAGACAAACCACTGAGCATTTTTCATGGCAAGGTTGGGGAGGGCTTCTATCTATTGAGATGACATCATGCAAGGCTGTTATTTGCTGCTGCCCAGAGGGTCCTATTAGAATTGTTTTTCTTGGGTTTTGCTCAAAAGAACGAATGTCATTCTAATGCCAATATTGTCAAATGCCATTGATTGTTTGGATTCACTTTTCTAAAACTTGCTCTTTCCTTCGTAAGTAAAGGTATGTCTTTCTAGAATATTAAAGTCCTAATTTAAGTAATGATGAGATTATTCAGAATAAGTAAAGCCTCTTTGAGCATTTGGCTTATCAATGTAATTCACATTAACTGTCTCAGAGGAAAATTAGTAAATCTCATGTTGGTACAATAAGCATCATCTCCTTTATTAAACTTGGTAAAGGCTATTTTTAAATAAAAAGAAGAGTCATTTTTTCCCTTTATCAATCTCATTTACTGAAACAGCCCCTGTCAAAGCCATCAGTGACCTGGACATTGCTTAATCTATGGCTTTACTTGAACCTCTCAGAACTGTTGTTCATGCTTCCTTCTTGGAACCCTTCCCTCATTTGGCTTGAGACATCAGTTTCTCTTGGTTCTCCTTCTATTCTGGCTGGTCAGGCCCTCTTTATCTACTGACTGCTAAGTGTTAAGACCCTTCAGAGTTTAGCCTAAAGCCTTTTTAATTGTCTTTATTAACTTCATAGGTAATGCCATCCCCAGTCTCTTAGCTTTGAAAGCATCTACATACCCATAATTCGGAAATTTAAATTTCTAGCCCAGACCTCTTTCCTAAATTACAAGCTCATAGCCAACCATCTCCTCAAACTTGAATTCATTTGAATATCTATTAGGGATCTCAACAACATCCTTGATTGCTCCACTGACAAACCTCTCCTTGTATAGCTTTGCACATCTCAGAAAATGCTATCTCTGTCCAGTTGCCCAGGCAAAAAAATTACTTCCAGTCTTCCTCTATACCCCACATCCATCAGTACATCCTATTGGTTTTACCAATACACTGTATATAAAACACTGTATATAAAAAATCTGAACTTTTCACCAACTTCACTGCTATTTTCTTGGTCCGAGTGTGTATCATGCTTCGCCCCCTCACCTGAATTATTTCAGCAACTTCCCAACTGGATTCTTTCTTCCTCCCCCCCTTCCCCACCACATCTGTTTTCACATAGAGACCAGAGCCTTTAATGGCTCCTCATTCAGAGTAAGATCTGAAGACAAGATGACCTACAAGGCTCTCCATGACTTTACCCTCAGCTCCCTCTCTCACTCCATGTTTTTAATCTCTTGCTCCCTGTTCCCCTTGTACACACTGTGTTCCAGCTTACCCACAATTTCCCAGAACAACTACCTCTCACTTTTCAGAGTTATTTGCCCAAATATTATCATCTTAGAAAGATCTTATTCGACAACTCTTTCCCTCATCCCTGGCATTCCTATAACCTTTATTCTGCCTTATTTTTCCTCTATAACACTTTTCACCACCTGACATGTATCTGTTCACTTATTTATTTATTTTTGGTCTCCCAATTATTTGAGATTCAAGGACTGGCAGACTATATAATTCCAACTGTACCTCCCATTGAAGGAAATTAAAAAAGCTGAAACACACACACACACACACACACACACACACACTTTCATGCAAGCATTGGAGACCAAATGAGATAGTAAGAAATTAGAACAAGGAAATGATTAGAGTTCAAAAAGGTGAACCAAAGGAGAACTTACTGGTAGTCAAAAGGAAACTGAAAGGGAGAGCTACACTGAGAACTTGAGAAATGACCCACACTGTATTTTGGAACCCTAGGGCTGACATTTGGCAAACCACTGGAAGCAGCTGAGACATAGAACAAAGGTTTTGAGAACTCAGTTGCATGAAGGTTTGAGGATTGGTATTCTACCGCCTCAAAGACAGAGAGGCCCTACTGTAATATCTGTTCCTCTTGAGACACTCAAAGGCTACAACCTGGAAGCATGGGGTTTTTCCAGCCTGCAAAAAAACCCTCAAAGCTTTGTCCCAGACTGCTAAAGTACTGGGTATTTGCAGAGAAAAAAGGATAGTTTGTTGGGTCTCAAACTATCACTAAATATAATTTTCATTTGTCCAGCCAACAATCAAATATTATAAGGCAGACGAAGATTCAAGAGAAATGGAAAATACTATAATTCCAGACAACCTCTCCATTTAGCATATGAAAAGATACTCAACATCATCAGTTGTCAGGGACATGCACATTAAAACCAATACAACATATCACTACCCATCAAATAAAAAATTAAAAAAGCAACTTATAACACACAGAGTGCTAGTGAGAAGACAGACCAATTGGAACTCACATGCATCACTGGTAGGGATACAAAATGTATACCCACTTTAAGAAAACAGTTTGGCAGTTATTAAAAAGTTAAACATATACTTACCAGATGACCTGGCAATTCCACTTCTAGATATTTATTTACTCAAGAGAAAATAAGATGTATATCCACACAAAAACCTGTTCATAAATGTTTAAGTGGCTTTATTCATAATTGGAAAAAATCATAAACATTTATCAATTGGCAAATGAATGAACAAATTGCTATGAACACACAATGGATTACTAGTCAGGAGTATTTACAAGGAGAATCACTTTTTAAAAAAATGATGTTTTTTGAAACATAGTTTAAAAACTATGTTTTTGACCCTTTCAGAACTGGTGTGACATTTCAGTCACCTCTGTGGTTGGCTGATGAAACACGGGAGCTCTTAAGAGGGAGAGGATGATAAACTTTTAACTCGGGGCAGAGCGGGCAGCCCTATCACTTACATTTCTCCCTTCCCTGTGGCCCTCTCAGTACCTCATCTGACTTCATGCTTTTTCCAGATGTTCCTGCTGTCACCTGTGGTTGGGCTCAGGGCCCCCTCCCCCCCCCCATGGGTGGGGGCCGCCCCCCCCCCCTCCGCCACCCATGATACAGCCAGACAGCCAAGGATGTTTTCACGGGAAGGGCATTTGCTGTGGACTTAGCTGCTTCACTAATTTGGCCAGTGTTTCACATTACCCACAGAAGGAAAGAGAAATAGACTTGTAGCTTGAGGGTAGGACCTTGTTCTACGGTTCTTGTAGCAACCCAGCATTGCCAAGTGCAGAACCTTATACATGGTGGGTGCGCAATACACATTTGCTTTGTGTACAGATTTGGTTTCTTTTTAAGATACTAACGTTAGTTCCTAGTATCCGCAAGTGTACTGAATGCTATACTAGAATTGCTGTGGCAGGAGCCATACTTAATTCATTGGAAGAGAAACAATAACCTTGATGTCCTCAGTTTTTGAATATTAGCTATGTGATATATTTTTATTCATTCATGTATTCAACAAATATTTATTGAATGCCTACTATGTTCTAGATTCTATGCCAAATTATTTAGATTAATGGGATGTGTATCCAAGAACAAAAATTAATTGTTAATTACAAATTTCAAAGATCTTGGTCTTTGCATACTTTGCTTCCTAGAGAATTTATTTTTTGCTTTCATTGTTTTCCCCTGTAAGGAAGCAGATGTTTTTATGTACAGATGCCCTAGAAGAGTGATGAGCAACTATGTTTTCTGTTCCAGTATACTTGGAGGATTTGGTTCATTTCCATGAGTAATAGTAGCTCTCCTGGGGAGAGCTTACTACATAAAGGAAGGATTGTTGGGGATGGGAGTGAAGTATCAGAATTCAGGAGAGTTGGGGGCATATGTGCAGCTCCAAATCATCTATCCACCCTCCTTTTGCCACATTATGACCAACAGCTGTTTTAGTATCTGTTTTGTCCAGAGGAAAGATGTTTCCCATTTACTTCCTTTTTCTTAACAAGAAAGATTCTATTGTTTGACTTTCATGTTCTTGCTGCTTCAAGTTTTCATTGAACAGTAACTGTATTCAGGATGTTAAAGATACACAGTTAAGTTTTCTCTATTGGTCTGTTGTTGCTACCTGTAGTTTGTTTCTATCCTCCCTCTCTCCCTCTCCCTCTCCCTCCCAGAATACAAGCCCTTCTTTCTTCCTATGTTTTGATGATTTTGATCTTATTTTGTTTTGTTTAGCCTTGCGTATTGACATTGATTTTTATAAATTATTGGTGGGAATAAGCAGGAATGAAACATTGTTTCATTTGTTTGGAGACTTGCATATGGACAATCAAATCATGTTCAGTTTTACTTGATGCTAAGGGGTGACTGAATCATTTGGGATGTTTTGTATTCAGTAAGTATTTCACTTGAAAAATAGTTTCAGTGTTTTTTAATGTTCATTTACTTGTGTGAGAGAGAGAGAGGGGGAGAGAGAGAGGGAGACAGAGGATGTGAAGCAGGCTTGTAGAGCAGAGAGTTTGATGTGGGTCTCGAAGTCATGAACTGTGAGATCATAATCTGAGCTGAAGTTGGATGCTTAGCCGACTGAGCCATCCAGGCACCCCCAAAAAATAGTTTCAGTTTTAGTTTCAGTTTCAGTTTAAAATTCATGTGTTTTTATTGCTATTGCTGTTATTAAAAACATGTTTCTTTTTCTAAAAATTTTTTAAAAATGTATTTATTTTGAGAGACTGAGGGCAGCGGAAGGGCAGAGAGAGAGAGAGAGAGAGAGAGAGAGAGAGAGAATCCCAAGCAGGCTCTGTCCACACTATCAGCATAGAGCCCGACATGGGGCTAGAACCCACAGACTGTGAAACCATGACCTGAGCTGAAACCAAGAGTCAGATGCGTGACTGACACACCCAGACACACCTTAAAACATGTTTCTTATGTATGACTAAGCATAAAAAAGTTGTCACATGTAAATTTAAAATACAAATTGCTTGTATTATACATTCATCAGTTAGCCATCCCAAAATATTCGAAAAATAATCTCAAAGTGCTCCAATTTACATATCATAAAGCCAATGTAGTTTTTCATACGTCTTTGCCCTGAGTCGAATAGGATAATTTTAAATCATTTATTTCCATATACAGAAATAAAACCTGACTTAAAAACTATATTCAACCTACACGTGAATATTTATAAACCATGATTTGGAGAGATTAAATTCTATTTATGGATTAATAACTCCACTCTAATGGACAATATTTATATTTTAAATAGAATTTTTCAATAAAGAAAATTTTTGAGAAATAAGGTTGCTGAGAATAACAGAAGAATCCCCAGAAGAATTCTCATGAATTCTTGCTATGAATTCCCATTTGCAAAGCACACATGCACGCGCACACACACACACACCAATCGCCTTTTTAAAAAAACCTAAATAACTGCTTTGCTTAAAGAGTATTTCTATTATTAACTATTACTACCACATGATTTTTAAAAAGTGATCTGTATGTCTTTTGATTTAAACACATATTATTAATTTCCTAAGGGAAACAAAGAAAAAGAGAAGCAATTCTTAATATAATTGTTAAGCACAACAGAACAAGAAGAAAAGGAATCAAGAAAAAGTGGGAATATTATTTCTTCAAGTACAAGAAGTGAGAAAAAAGTGTCTTAAGACACAAAGCCACTCAACTGTGGATTCCAATTTTCAACAGACATCTGAGTAATACGCCGTATCTCGTGTCTGTGATTGTCTTTGTATTGAGTCATTGCAATATAGTCTGCTACTCATACATTCTGTCAACCACACAGTTACTATGGCCTGGTAACCAGAAAACCAGGGTGGTCAGCCTGTTGGTGTCACCCTGAAGTGGTGGTATGAAGGTGACCTCACTGTGATCCACTGGGATGTCTTCCACAAGTTCATTTCCAGATTTCTGTGTCTTTTAGATACACAGGAATCATTTTAAGACTCCTAATTCCCCCCCATATCATCCTGGTTCTTGGTATCCATTGGGAAGTGGAGATAATAAGTGGCAAGTTTGGGACATGGGTCATCTTTGGATGAGGGTCTTTGAATCAATAAATGTTCTCTTTAGCTTTTTGGTAAGGCCAGTTGATGTCCTTTCTGTGTCACTTGTCATCAGAGAAGAGATCTTCTGATTAGGACTGCGGAAAACTTTTTGTCAATCTCTTCATTGCCCCCTTGGGGCAACCCTCCTCCAGCATCAGCAGTTTGATAGGCATCCTGTGTGTGTGTGTGTGTGTGTGTGTGTGTGTGTGTGTGTGTGTGTTTTAAATACTATTAATCAAGTGGTTTCAACTGTAGCTTATCTTTTCATATTTTGCTAATTTTACTTTCGTACTAATTTTACTTTTAGAAAGACATAATAATGTAAAGAAAACTGTGCAACATACTAAATATAAGTATATGCAATGTAAGTGGCAGAGTGGCCCCAGGGGAGTTTAGATTCTGATACAATGAATTTATCTCATGTTCTATCTCAGCCAGGCTTTCAGGCAGGGAGGTGAGATACGGTGAGTGGGAAAGAAAGGAAGTCAACAGACTGCCCTATTATCTCAGGAAATGGGAAGGCAAAAAATGGGTTTCTACATTCTCATTATTTTCTAGGCCCAATATCCCTGGGTAAAATGGAGCCAGTTAATCAGAAGATGTCTGGAAGCACTACTGCTATTCCAGAAACTGCAGCCCAGGAATGTTTAAACTGGAGTGGGTTACTGCCACCAGGTAGCAGCAAACTGTAGTTAGGACTAGATAGGATTTGGGTCCCCAAACTGGAACTTAACTCCAGGTAGGGGTCATTTCATTAACCTCACAGTAAAGGAAACTCACATCTTGGACCACTGAAATTTTTTGGACTTTACTTATAATATTAAGGTCAAGTTTTACAGAATATGTAATATATATATTACATATATATTATATAACATATATAATATATATATATATATATTGCTTTGCATCTTATTTTGCACCCACTAACATGTCTTGAAAAGCTTTCCATAGTAGTATACATAGATCAATGGTTTTTAATGGTTGCATTGTATCCCATTACATAAATGTGCCATAATTTATTTGACTCACCTAATGAAAAATAGGATTTTTTCCCCCTGCCTTTGCGGTCGTTTTTGCTATTATTACAAATAATGTTTATGAGCATTCTTGGATATATATCTTCTGACATTTGAAAGAATATCTGTAGGGCAAATTCCTAGAAATGGGCTAAAGATTATGTACTCAATAGAGCCCACTAACAGAAGGATGAGATTTGAAGCCACAGGAGTTGACTAGAAGGAGCTGTGGTCAGAGACTCAGGAAGCATTATGTATAAAGTACGGGAAAGAAAGGTACCTGTTAGTAAGCACACATTACATTGAATTGAGAACAAAATTAGAAATGTTGAGAGAAGTGACAGACCAGAAGTTAATGATATCATGGAAATTGTCTTCTATGGTTTTCACCTACAGGAGTAGAAAATATCTTTTGCGGGGAGTGGGGAGAAAAAAAAAGAAAAAAAAGAAGACAACTGAGATACTCATTGATTGATAGGGACTTAGTTAAACCAGTTCTGGCATAGAATAGTCATGTAACAGTCACATAATAGAATATTATTCAGCTATTAAAAGTAGAAAATGTTCACAATATATTAAGCAGTAAAGCCAGGTTTCAGAACTTTAAAAACAGTATGACATCAGGAGAGAATGTTAGCTGCCTGCCAAATAGCCTACTTCTTTGAATCAAGGGACTCTTTTGTTTAGCTAAGCACAATGTCACTCAGCTAAAAGGTATATTCCCTGCCTGCCTTGCAAGAATGTGGCCATATGACTAAATTCTGGTCAATGAGGTATAATCAGAAGCTTCCTTAAAAAGGACAGTTGTATCCTTATTCCTCACCTTTTCCAATCAGCTGCTTGGAACGTAATGGCTGAAATTTGGACCGTTTTGTACCATGAAGATAAGAATCACACTGTAGGGACAATAGAATGAGAAAATGGAAGGTGTCAGGTTCTTGATGACTATGAAGCCACCATATTAGTTCTGGAATACCTACCTCCTGTTTTGTTTTTGTTTTTGTGTTTGTGTTTTTGTTGTTGTTGTTGTTATCTTGTGAGAGAGAATGAACATTTATTTCGTTCAATTGTATTTTTAAGAGTCTCTGGAAATATGGCCTTTTGTAGCAACATGGATGGAACTGGAGAGTGTTATGCTAAGTGAAATAAGTCATACAGAGAAAGACAGATACCATATGTTTTCACTCCTATGTGGATCCTGAAACTTAACAGAAAACCATGGGGGAGGGGAAGGAGAAAAAAATGTTAGAGAGAGAAGGAGGCAAACCATGAGAGACTCTTAAAAACTGAGAATAAACTGAGGGTTGAAGGGGCTGGGAGGGAGAGGAAAGTGGGTGATGGGCATTGAGGAGGGCACCTGTTGGGATGAGCACTGGGTGTTGTATGGAAACCAATTTGACAATAAATTTCATATAAAAAAAAAGAGTCTCTGCTATATATAGCCAAATCTAATCCTAACTGGTACAGATCCCATTGTGTTTAAAGATTAAATATGTTCACACATGCACACACACACTTGTATAGCACAAATATGTGTGTGTGTGTGTGTGTGTGTGTGTGTGTGTGTGTGTGTGTGTGTAAACCATATATGTATAAAGTATCTGTAAGTGTATAGAATAAACTGGTAACAGTGTTTATCTCTAGGGGTATGGGATTATAAACAGGAGGTATGGGGGGCTATTAATTCCTTTGTATTATATGAATTTTAGCCACAAACATGTATTCAAGAAAAATTAAGATATTTCTATTTTTATGAAGAAAAGAAAATAGCTCTTGACTGGTAACTCCTTAAAATCAAATCACTGGCTGACTTCCTTACCTTTCACTGTCTCCTCGAAGGAGTGCCATTACTATCCTGCCGGTCTCCCGTCTACTCATCAATGCTTCCAGCTTCATCTGGATTGCTTTTTCTCCATTCTGAATACTTGAGGTCTCTTCTAAATATGCGTCAGCCTGCTTCTAATTCAGACAGTGTAAGAAGAAGCTCCGTTTAAATTGCTTTGGGCAGTGTCAACATTTTAACAGAATTTGTTCTTCCAATCCGTGAGCATGGAAAGTTTTTCAATTTCTTTGCGTCTTCTTCAATTTCTTTCATAAGCTTTCTATAGTTTTCAGTGCACAGATCTTTTACCTCTTTGGTTAGGTTTATTCCTTGGTATCTTATGGTTTTTGGTATAATTATAATTGGGATCAATTCCTTGGATATCTCTTTCTGCCTTCATTATTGGTAGATAGAAGTGCAACCGATTTCTGTACAATTATTTTGTATCCTGCAACTTTGCTGAATTCATGTGTCAGCTCTAGCAGTTTTTTGATGGAGTCTTTTGGGTTTTCCATACAGAGTATCATGTCATTTACAAAGAGTGAAAGTTTGCTGATTTGGATGCCTTTTACTTCTTTTTGTTGTCTTATTGGAAGAACAAATATTGTTAAAATGTCAATACTACCCAAAGAATCTACACATGCAATGCAATCCCTATCAAAATAACACCAGTATTCTTGGGGCACCTGAGTGGCTCAGTCGGTTGTATCCAACTTCGGCTCAGGGCATGATCTCACAGCACGTTGGTTTGACTCCCGCATTGGGCTCTGTGCTGACAGCTTCGAGCCTGGAGCCTGCTTCAGATCCTGTGTGTGTGTGTGTGTCTCTCTCTGTCCCTCCACTGCTCATGCACTATCTCTCTCAAAAATAAAAAATAAATAACTAAAATTTAAAAAACACCAGCATTCTTCACAGAATGGAACCAGAAAAGACCCCAAATAACCAATGTAATGTTGAAAAAGAAAATGAAAGCTGGTGAGGCACCTGGGTGGGTCAGTCGGTTAAGCCTCTGACTTCAGCTCAGGTCATGATCTCCTGGTTTGTGGGTTTGAGCCCCACCTTGGGGTCTATGCTGACAGCTCAGAGCCTGGATCCTGCTTCAGATTCTGTGTCTCCCTCTCTCTCTTCCCCTTCCCCACTCACACTCTGTCTCTCTTTCTCTCAAAAATAAATGAACCATTTAAAAAACAAAAAAGAAAAGAAAACCAAAGCTGGAGACATCACATTCTGGACTTTAAGCTATATTACAAAGCTGTAATCATCAAGACAGTATGGTACTGGCACAAAAATAGACACATATATCAATGGAGTAGAATAAAGAACCCAGAAATGGACTCACAAATGTATGGTCAACTAATCTTTGATAAAGCAGAACAGAGTATCCAATGGAAAAAAGACAGTCTCATCAGCAAATGGTGCTTGGAAAACTGAACAGTGACATGCAGAAGAGTGAAACTGAATCACTTTCTTACACCATACACAAAAATAAATTCAAAATGGCTGAAAGACCTAAATGTGAAACTGGAAACCATCAAAATCCTACAGGAGAAAACAGGCAGCAATCTCTTTGACTTTGGCCATAGCAATTTCTTACTTGACATATTGCTGGAGGCAAGGGATATAAAAGCACAAATGAACCATTGGAACCTCATCAAGATAAAAAGCTTCTGTACAGTGCAGGAAACAACAAAACTAAAAGACAATCACAGAATGGGAGAAGATATTTGCAAATGATACATTGGATAAAGAGTTAGTATCCAAAATCTATAAAGAACTTATCAAACTCAGCACCCAAAACACAAATAATCCAGTGAAGAAATGAACAGAAGACATGAATAGACATTTTTCCAAAGAAGCATCCAGATGGCTAACAGACACATGAAAAGATGCTCAATATCATTCATCATCAAGGAAATACAAATCAAAATTGCAATGAGATACCATCTCACACCTTTCAGAATGGCTAAAATTAATAATTCAGGCAACAATAGGTGTTGGCAAGGATGCAGAGAAAGGGAACCCCTCTTGCACTATTGGTGGGTTGCACTATTGGTGGGAATACAAACTGGTGTAGCCATTCTGGAAAACAATATGAAATTTCCTCAGAAAATTAAAAGTAGAATTACCCTACAACCCAGCAATTGCACTACTAGGTATTTATCCAAAGGATACAAAATGTTGATTCAAAGAGGCACATGCACCCCAATGTTTATAGCAGCGCTATCAACAACAGCCAAATTATGCAAAGAGCCCAAATGTCCATCAACTAATGAACGGATAAAGATGATGTGGGGTGTGTGTGTGTGTATATATATATACATATATATGTATATACATATACACACACACACATATATATATGTATACACACACACACACACACACACACATATATATATATATATATATATATATATATATAAAATGAACACTACTTGGTGATGAAAAAAGAATGAGATCTTGCCATTTGCAACAACATGGATGGAACTAGAGGGTATTATACTAATAATATAATCAGGTCATGATCAAAATAAGTTAGTCAGAGAAAGACAGATATCATATGATTCCACTCATATGTGGAATCTGAGAAACACAACAGATGAACATAGGAAAAGGGAAGGAAAAATAAGATAAAAACAGAGAGGGAGGCAAGCTATAATAGACTTTTAAATACAGAGAACAAACTGAAGATTGCTGGAGGGGAGGTGGGTGCGTGGCGTGGGTTAAATGGGTGATGGGCATTTAAGGAGGGCACTTGTTGGGATGAGTAGTGGGTGTCATATGTAAGAGATGAGTCACTCAGTTCTACTCCTGAATTTAAAACTACACTGTATGTTAACTAACTTGAATTTAAATTAAAAATAAAAAAGAAAGTCCGTTTAATAATGGAATGAATAATTGATTCAGACAGATAAGGCGCACACACACACACACACACACGCACACGCACACACACAGCTGCTTTGACAATAAGAGTTTTCTTCCAAATAAGGCTTCTTTTTATCACCAACACTCAGTTGTTACCATGGCTACATGTTAATCCCAAAAAGTCAATCCCAAAAAGAAAGGATTCTCCAGTTCTCCAGATAACTGGAGTAGGTTTAAGCAAGATTTGGAGAAGAACTTGGAAATGCTTGGAAGCATTGGAAGGCCAGAGACTGCTGATCTGAGTATGACAATACCTCAGCCTGCTTGTGTTCAACTTTGTGAATAGCACAAAGAAACAAACACATGCAACACAGAGGTAAGTGACAGGGAACCTGGTACCCTAAAAGAAACCCAGTCAAGGAGCTGGAAGTAGGGTAATGAAAACATTGGTTAATGATATGATACAGATTCAGAATTTAAGTAGAGAAAGATCTTCATATTAAGTTGTTAATTCCAGGGCTGCCTGAGAGGTATGAAATTATTCTGCTTACAATTTCAAACTGTAGATGGCATGTATACATACATAGTTATATCTCTGGGTGCCAATAGATATTTATAAATTGAGAGACAGATGGCTAGGATATCAGAGGCTGAACACTTGAATCCTAGTCTCTACCAAATACCAGTCCCTGCATGATCCGAAGAAGAAATAGCATATATACACAGAGGACAAGCCTGGCAACTGGAGAGTTTTTATTTGACTCTGAGGATGGGTCCCAAGCCCCAGAGAAGAACTCCAGTTAGGCTGAACCACACAGAAGACTCCTTTCAAATACTGTACCTTTATTTTTTTAATTTATATATTTTTTAAAGTAATATATCATGGGGCAGGGTGTAAAGCAGAAAGTGAAAGTGTCCCATAATTCTAGGGCACAGAGATAAACATTATAGCCAATTTGGTTTGTATCTTCCAGGCATCCCTTTTAATTCCTTCATACAATGTCATTGGAGGGATGTGCATATTTTATTTAACTAGTCCCCTATGCTGATGAGTATTTAGACTGTTATCAATTTTTCTCTGTTATATATAACTCTATAAGAGATATCTTTACACATAGATCATTGTGCCCTTAATGGGTTATTTCCTTAGAAGGAATGCCTAGAAGTGAAATTTGTAGATCAAGAGTTTGGAAATTTTATATTTGAATGCATATTGATTGCCAAATTACCTTTCAGAAAGCTCACTTAAACTTCACCCAAAATTAGTTTAACAATGTTGGTTTCCCTATGCTGTGCTTATAAGAGTAAAGATTTGTGTATATAAATTAGGTATTTTTTTTTTTTTTTTTTTAAATTTTTTTTTCAACGTTTTTTATTTATTTTTGGGACAGAGAGAGACAGAGCATGAACAGGGTAGGGGCAGAGAGAGAGGGAGACACAGAATCGGAAACAGGCTCCAGGCTCCGAGCCATCAGTCCAGAGCCTGACGCGGGGCTCGAACTCACAGACCGCGAGATCGTGACCTGGCTGAAGTCGGACGCTTAACCGACTGCGCCACCCAGGCGCCCAGGTATTTTCTTTTTTATGTGAATTGTTAGTTCACATGTTGTCAGGCTGTTGTTCTAGTTATCTATTGTTTATCCAATTGTTTAGCAATTTACCCAAAATAAAACAACAACCATCTTATTATATCTTGTGATTTTTGTGGGTTAAGAATTTAAGCAGGACTCAGCCAGATGACTCTTCTCCCATATGATGTTGACTGGAGTCATTTGATGGTATGGAGCTGGCACATGGAGAGGGTTCAGTATGGCTTTACTCATCTGCTTGGCATTTTGGTGGGGATAGCTGTTAGGGTGCTCAGCTGGGCTCAGTTGGCTTCTCTGTGTAGCCTCAGAGCCTCTATGTGGACTCTGTAGCAAGGTGGTCCAACTTCTTACAAGTGGCTCAGGCTCCAAGAAACCAAAATAGAGCTGCTGGTCCTCTCAAAGGCTAGACTCAGAACTGGCATAGTGTTACTTCCATCATTCTAACTGGTCAAAGCAGTCATGGGTCATCCTAGATTCAAGATGAGGCCAAATAGACCCTTCCTCTCAATAGGAAGAATGTCAAGGAATTTGTGGCTATTTTTAGTTTGTCGCAAATGTCAATGTTAGTATATTTCTTAATATTAAAAAAATCTTCCCATTTCTTGGGGAAATCCTATTTGAAATTCCCTAAATACATTTTAAAGTTTAATTTGTAGCTATTTTACCCAATTTTTGCATTTATATTGATATGTAAGTTTGGTTTATAGTTGCTGTGATTGTTTTAAGTGTTGGTACCAATATAATTTTAGTTTTTAATAATTAATTAGATAAGTCTCCATGTTTTTACAAAAATCTTTGAAGCAATTAACAAAGGATGAGAATCATGTGTTTTTTGAACATTTGAAAGTCTTACCCACAAAGCTACCTGAGGCTAGGGGGTTCTTTTGGAGGGAATTCTCTGATCATTTTTTGAATTTTGTTATTGGTATTCATACTAGATAACTGAATCAGTTATGGTCATTTAATGTTTTGTTTGTCATATTTAAGCCTAAAGTTGTACATTGTGGCTATGTATGTGAACTTGGAAAGTACTCTGAAATACTGTAGTGAGGGAAACAAAGTGCTCAAGAAACATGGGAAGGTAGTACCTTCTGTAAAGTTTTGTTGCAGGCACAAAGAACTAATTTTAAACCTCATCTTAATTTTTTTCATAAAATTCAAGAAGACATAGACTCTTTAAAATTAAAAAAAAAAATGAAGGATAAAGTTTATGAGATACTGAGATGACCCAGAAGCCAAGTCAGGGCTCTTAGGAGCATCCTTACTTCTAGCAATAGGAGGAATCAAAACATATTTGTTGGTGAACATGTGAAGAATAAATGGATGAATGAATGATAAGTAATATCTCTTCTCACAGTGTGGTTTGGTCTCACAGACCTCACAGACTTTGGGAATATACTCTGAACACTGCTGTTGTTAGCATGCTTGGTTCACTGTCCTCTGTACCCTCTTAAATTATACATGTTTATTCTCCATGCAAAAGTTCAAAGTGATGGACTCTTGGTTTTTCTATTCCCATTGCTTGCTGCCACTCTCCTGGCTCACCTTTTTCTATCCCTGAGTATTGCACAGGCCATGGCTTGTTTAACCACTTAATTTCCCCAGCAACTATTCAGGTATATCCTCAAATTCTAGATTTTCCCAGGTTACACAGCAAATGAAAAACACATTTAGACTCATGGAAGACTACATCTAGAAGACATTAGGGGACATCTGGTGACACCCATCTCATTCCTTTTGGGGACTGAGAACAAATTCATTTAAGAGTATATTTCAAGAGGCCTGAATGTGGAAGCACCTGGGAGGCTCAGTCAGTTGAGCATCAAACTCTTGATTTCAGCTTGGGTCATGATCCCAGGGTAATGGAATTAAGCCCCATGTTGGGCTCCATGTTGAGTGTGGAGACTGCCTGGGGATTCTCTCTCTCTGTCTCTCTTTCCTTCTGCTCTCTCCCAGTGCTCTCTCTCTCTAAAAAAGAAAAAAAAAAAAAAAAAAGGAGGAGGCCTGAACATGGTTATCAGAAAACAAAAGACACCATTTGAGGTAAAGTTATCAGATCTGAAGCAGTCATGCTATGAACATGAATATATGAGAAGTAAAAAGTCATGAACTTGTCAAAAAAAAAAAGTCACGAACTTGTCAAATAGGAGAATAACTATCAGTAGAATCTGTGTTACACTTTGAAAATCATGAAATTTTAAATGTTCTACTTAACTTATCCAATCCACTATATGGAATCAAAAAATCCTTTCAGTGAAATTTTCCTTGACAACCTGTAAGATGTGAGCCCTTGGCAAACAGGAGAATAGGTATTTTTATCTCTGGTATCTCCAGTACCTACATTGTCCCTGGACCTAGGTTGGTCCTGCTGAATTAACCCAGTTGAAGATATATGGGTATGCATGTTACTTCCACTGGCCTTTTAAAAGCATGCAATTTATGTATTGTATACCTGAAGCCAATATAACATTGTATATTAATTATACTTCAATTTTTGTCTTTTTAATTTATGTATTTAAATTCAATTTAAATATTTATTTATTTAAATATTTATTTATTTAAATTCAATTTATTTATTTAATGTTAAATGAGTTAACATACAGTGTAGTATTGGTTTCCAGAGTAGAACCCAGTTATTCATCACTTACATGCAACACCCAGTGCTCATCCCAACAAGTGCCCTCCTCAATGTCCATCACCCATTTAGCCCATCCCCCCACCCACCTTCCCTCCAGCAACCCGCAGTTTGTTCTCTTTGAGAGTCTCTTATGGTTTGCCTCCCCCTCTGTTTTTATATTATTTTTCCTTCAAAAATAATACAATTCAATAAGTCTCAGCAAATTTACAGAGTTGTATAACTATTACTACAATAACAATTTTATAACATTTCTATCACCAAACACACACACACACACACACACACCCTCAACTGTACTCGCTTCGGCAGCACATATACTAAAAGCAAAACAAAACAAAACAAAACAAAACAAAACCCTCATGCTTATTTGCAATCAGCACCCTACTCTGCTACCCTGAAGTCACAGGCAACCACTAAACTACTTCCTATCTCTGTAGATTTGCCTATTCTGAGTATTTCATATAAATGGAATCATACAATATGTGGTGTTTTAAATGTGATATATATATATATATATATATATATATATATATATATATATATAGTATAAATATACCACATTTTATTTATCCATCTGCCAGTTGATGAATATCTGAGTTGTTTCCACTTTTTGGATATTATGGCTAATGTTCCTATGAACATTCGTATACAGTCTTTGTGTGGACATAAGTTTTCATTTTTCTTGGGTAGATAATTAGGAGTGAAATTGTTGGGTCACAAGGTGATTTTATGTTTAGCATTTTTTTAAATGCTTATTTATTTTTTTGAGAAAGAGAGAGAGACAGACTGAGTACGAGTGGGAGAGGGGCAAAGTTAGAGGGAGATACAGAATCTGAAGCAGTCTCCAGGCTCTGAGCTGTCAGCACAGAGCCTCACAAGGCGCTTGAACTCATGAGTCACGAGATCATGACCTGAGCCAAAGTCCACACTTAACAGACTAAGTCACCCAGGCGCCCTGACTATATTTAGCATTTTCACAAAGTGCTAAATGTTTTACAGACTGGTTGCACCATATTGCATTCCCATCAGCAGAGTGCAAGACTTAGTTTCTTTACATTCTCACCAACACTTGGTATTGTCTATTTTTTATCAGTTGGCTCTCTAAGTGTTATAAAGACTGTGTGGTACCCCATGCCACCTTCCCAGATCATTAGGTGAAAGCTGCTATCCTGAACCACATTTCAAGAAATAGATTAATTATCCCTTGTAGAAGCTTAGAACTTATATATACATGTCAGCTGTTGTATTAAAATCCAGAAGTTCTAGTACTTTTGTGAAAAATATCACACTACTTAAAGCTTAGTGTGTGTGTGTGTATGTGTGTGTGTGTGTGTGTGTGTGTGTGTGTATGGTCAAACACTATTAATTATACCCCGATATCCAGTCTTCCCTTCTTACACAGAAATAGAATTAACCAAAAAGTACATTTCTTAGCCCCCCTTGCAGCTACATGTACTATAAGACTAAGTTGAGGTGAATGGGCTATGGACAAAAACGTTGTGTACTCTTGAACAGAAAAATTAAGTCCACCTTTTACCACTCTCCACATCTTTACTGCAAAGTGGAGATGATGGTAAAGATTGGAGTAGCCCTCTTGAACCAAAGATGGTCACCATGTGCTGAAGTGGGAAGGCCATTAAAATAGAGGAAGCCTGGGTCTCTGATGGTTGCGGGGCCACTCCAGCCCTGGATTGCTTACCTGAACTTTAACATGAAAGACAAATAATCTCATTTCACCAGGGTTATTTTGGGGTTGTCTGTTATAACAGCCAAAATGAGAAGTTACCAATATGTAGAAAGCCTCTGTAGAAACATGGCTACAACCTGAGAATCTCCACCGATGAATATGATGACACACGGAAAGGCAGAGTAAGGCAGTAGAAAGAACATTGGATTTAAATTAAGGTTATTGGAGGTTTAGTGTTAATTTTATCTACTGTCAGCTTTGTGACCTCAGGCAAGTGGCCTTGTCCATAAAGCAAGGTGGTTTTATACAGTTAAAAATAAATTTTTTAAAGGAATTTCAGATTTTTTAAAATGTTTGTTTATTTTTGAGAGAGAGAGAGAGATAGAGTGCCAGTGAGGGAGAGGCAGAGAGAGAGGGAGACACAGAATCCGAAGGAGGTTCCAGGCTCTGAGCTGTCAGCACAGAGCCCAATGTGGGGCTTGAACTCATGAACCATGAGATCATGACCTGAACTGAAGTTGGACACCTAACCAATTGATCCATCCAGGCACCCCCAAAAATAATTTTTTTTAATTTGAAAATAAAAAGCATCTGGTTTCAGAAGTACTTCACTATATTCATTTTCGTTGGTAAAACAATTCAAGAAAATATTTAAATGTATCAACTTTAACCTTTTATATCACCCTTCTCTAATAAAATAGTAAGATGATAGTCATCTTCAGCAGCTGCATCATTTGCACAGGGCTAAAAGTTCCCCCATATATTAGCTTTTTAAAAATTTTTTTATTTATTTTGAGAGAGAAAGAGAGAGAGTTCATCTGGTGAATGGGGGAGGGGCAGAGAAAGAGAGAGAAAGAGAATCCCAAGCAGGCTCCCTTGCTCATAGTGCAGAGCCCAACTCGAAACCCAAAGTCATGAACAACGAAGTCAAGACCTGAGCCAAAATTAAGAGTCGGATGCTTAACCGACTGAGCCACTCAGGCATTCCCTGCCCCCCCCCCCCCACCACCATATATTAGCTTTTTAAATATCCTCCCAGTTGGTACCATTATTATCCCCATTTTACAGATAAGGAACCTGCAGTTCAAAGAAGGTAGGTACCTTGCCCTGTCATGCAGTTAGTTGGTGGGGCCAGCATTTGGATTCCTGAGTGCTTAACAAATACTACTCTGTCCCCATACCTGCACCTAACTGGTCATTGTGAAACATCTCAGGAAATCAATAGTAAAGGTCATTGGCCTCTGTGTCCTCTTCAGCCATTGTGACTAGGAGGCATTATTACACTTTAAAATGAATAAACGACTCTTGCAAACTTGCTCAGTAGGTTAAAGTGACATGTGGAGCAATAACTGTGAATCATCTAAGGAACACAGAGAATTAAGTCAGTGGTAAAAACACACCTGCCAAATGCTGAAAAGAAGATAAGCAGCCTGCAGGAACCTATGACCTGCGACGCTGGGCAGTGTGATCGCTGAACTCCAAGGACCAGGCTCCTGGGCTTGGCTGGCAACTGTGATTCAAGGTGGGGGCAGGCTCCAAGATGTGCTGTTTCCTGCCTATTGCATTTTGAAGAGGCGCATCAGAGAAGCTAAGCCTGATGGACTCTGAACACTGGTTGTTGTTGTTGTTGTTGTTTTCCCTGGCAACAAAATTAAAACTGCATCTAGGGATTTTTCCACCCTTTTGCTGATCTCGATGTGAACTGTGTGGTGAAATCCCTGTACACAGCACTGACTCTATCTCCCAGGGTGTTGCTTAAAATGTGGCTGAGCACAAATGGAAAACATCAAGTCTTGTTGAAGTCAGCACACAGAATTAATCTCTAAAAGTAATGAAAGAATTAGTTTCACTCTGTAAGATAAATAAATGTGAAGGATGGTAAAGGCAGAGATGTTCAGCTGAGCTGCTTTTAGAAGGAGACATCTTGGGGGACAGGATATTGTGTAATTGGAAAACATTTTAATGCCCCTCTTATGTGATTATGAACATGCTTTGGGTTTCTTTTTTAAAATATATTTAATATATGAGGTTTTAAACCTGCAACTGTTTACCTTCAGGGCTTTTTAACATTGGAAAAGGTAAAAACTTAAGTGTTCCTCCCCTTCGCTTTTTAGCTCTTGGATGCATAAGTATATTAAGTACATATAAAATTAGGAACAATCTTAATATTTAAAACCAGTATGAAGTAAGGCTCTCTGCTTTCCACTCCATCCTTAATTTTATTTTTACCTTGTCTTTGTGCATTGTGCTTTGGTTTTTATCTAAGCATGGTGTGTGAACCACACTGCTTGGAATCACCAGCAGTGCTTGCTTAAAAGTTGTTCTGAAAGTCTGGGGCAAAGGCAGTTGGATCAGATAACATCCCAGCTCACCCCAGGACTTAATGAAATGAACAAAAATACCACTTTTTAAAAGGGCAAAAATTCATCAGCAGTAATCAAAATTGAAAAGTGACTCTCAATCTTGCTCATCACACCTGCTTCCCAGAAAAAGAACTTGAGGAAAGTTCCAGTATCCTGAATTGACCTTGAAGAGAATTGGCCAGAAGGATGAGTAGGTGAGAAACTACGAACATCACTACAGATCCTGGCTGAGGCATAAGTGCTGACAGGGTCAGCCATTCTCCAAGGTCACTGCTGAGTTGGGGGAACCATCCAGAACCCTTGGATTAGGAAATGCCTGGCTCTTGCTGGGAAGACTGGCCCCAGTAAAGGATATTCATGGGGACTCAGAAGGGGGAAGGCAGTGCAGGATCCCAGCAAGGACTGCAGGCAGGTCCAGAGGGGCTCTTCTCCTTCCCACTCTCAAATCTGAGATATACAAAAGAAAATAGAAAATGACATCTAGCCTCCAAGTTGTTGTCCAGAGGGGTAATAAGTAGTTTCCAGGGAAGCTAAGAAGGTCAAGAAGAACTACTGTCAGGGTGCCTGGGTGTCTCCATCAGTTAAGCGTCCGACTTCAGCTCAGGTCATGATTTCATGGTTCAAGGGTCAGAACCCCCCTTCCTGCTCTGTGCTGATAGCTCAGAGCCTGGAGCCTGCTTCAGATTCTGTGTCTCCCTCTCTCTGCGCCTCCTCTGCTGATGCTCTATGTTTTTCTCTCTCTCTCAAAAATAAACATCAAAAAAAATTTTTTTAAAGTACTGTAGATCAGAGAAACTGAGAGCAAATCAAAATAAACCACATGTCAACTTTGTAAATGTATCACCAAGAGGGGACGGGGGTGGACAGGGAGAGGGAGGGAGAGAGAGAGAGAGAGAGAGAGAGGGAGGGAGAGAGAGAAAGTACAGACACAAAGGAAATAGTCTGGAAGAAAACAAAAACCAAAAAAATAGAAGCAAATTTCCCCAGATTGCCTTAGTGCTAAAAAAAAAAACCCAACATGCTATCATTAAAATAAGAACTCAAAGACAAAATGCTGAAACAACAGAAAGAGATAAAAGAGAAATTGCAGAGCTAAGGAAACCTTTTGGAACCAAAATAATACATTACAGATCTAACAAATAAATTAGAAATTAAAGAACAGTCTAAACACAACTAAGAAGTGACTAGAATTGAAGACTTAAACTAATCACTATGAACACAGCAGAAAATTATAAAGAAATTAAAATAATGAGACCAAGTAAGGTGTTCATATGTAGATGACATAAAATATAGATAATTATTGTCCCTGAAACAGCATACTCAAAAATAAAAGATAAGAATTATTCTGAAATATAATGAAGGAAATTTCTCTGGAGGCAAAGAATGAAATCTGCTATTTTAAGGGTACACCATAGACTCAGAAACTATTTAATATAAAACAATTGACATTGATTAAGATATTTACCTTCAGGGATAAAGAAAGTTTTCCTAAGGTATCCAAGCAGAAACAGGGGGAAAGATCAGGCTGACCTCTTACTTTTCTACAGAAGACAGGTAAGCAGTATCTCAGTATCTACAAGTTTCTGCTGGAAAGAAAGTGGGATCCGATGTTACTGTACTAAGTCAAGTTGTCATTCAAGTTGCAACGCAAAAGACAAACATTTTAAAATGCACAGAAAGAAAGAAAGAAAGAAAAGAAAGGGAGGTGAGAAGGAAGGGAGGAAGGAAGGAAGGAAGGTGGGAAGGAAGAAAGGAAGGAAGGAATTACTCATTTTAAACACACACACACACACACACACACACACACACCCATACACTTTTTTGACTATAAAATCAAGTCAATCAAGAGGTGAATTGTTCTATCAACTTTTTTTTCTGAGATTGTCAAGAATTCAGTTTTCAAATTTCAAAGGAAACCTCACCTAGTTGAGAGCATCAGGAAGGAGGAGGATTGGAATATTGGGAATAGGGGAGTGAGAAATGGGAACAAAAGCATAAAAGTCAAACTTTATAAAGTTGACAATTTTGCATCAGATTAACCCTCCCTATCACCCATAGCCTCATTGATAAAACAAAGATAACAATCCTTGCTTCACAGGGCTGTTGGGAGAAGTAAAAGAGAAAAAAAAAACAACACTGAGACTGGACCTCAGAACCTGACATATGCTGAGTGTTTGGTAATTGTAGTCTTTCCTCCATTTCCATCCCTTGCTCATAGCCCTATACACTGTTGTTTTGTTTGGTTTTGTTCACTCAGCCTCACTTTATATTCTTTTGCTTCTGTACTTTTTCAAGTTGAGTAATTTATGTCTTAAAGTTAAATGTTTGCTAGCAAACTATTCTTAAATTAGCATGGGAAAAATCATGGGCTTTGGCATTAGAATTTGGCTTCAATCCTGGGTTGCCTCTTTTATACATGTAATGGGAATATCTGAGGAATAAAGAAAGAAAGAAAGGAACAGAAGCAATATTTGAAGTAATAATGACTGAGAATTTCCCCAGATTTTAATGTCACACAGAAAGCCACAGATCTAGGAAACTCAGAAAACATCAAATAGGATAAATGTCCCTCCTGCCCCCCACCAAACTACACCTAAGCATATCACATTCAAATTGCAGCAAAGTTAAAGAAAAGTATCTTGAAAGAATCGAGCGAAGGTAAGAATTATATCCAGATTCTCCTCAGAAACCAGTGAAGCAAGAAGAGAGAAGAATGAAATATTTAAAGTGTTGAAAGGGGAAAAAAACCCCTGAACAGTAACCTAGAAATCTGTATCTTGTAAAATTATCTTTCAAAAATGAAGGAGAAGGGCACCTGGGTGGCTCAGTTGGTTAAGGTCTGACTCTTGATCTCAGCTCAGGTCTTGATCTCAGGGGCATGAATTCAAGCCCCGTGTTGGACTCCACCCTGGGCATGGAACCTACCTAAAAAAAAAAGTAAATAATTTTTTTAAATGAAGGAGAAATACTTTCTTAACTGAATAAAAATTGAGAGAATTCGCAGTAAACCTCACTTGCAAGAAATATTAAAAGAAGTTCTTAAGAGAGAAGCAAAATGATAGAGATCAGAAACTCAGCTCTACTGTAAAGAAGAGCATTAGAGAAGGAATGAGTAAAGATAAAATAAAAACTTTCATTTTTCTTATTCTTAATTTACCTAACAGCAGATTGAGGTAAAAAATAATGAATTTTATGATTATCATTTATGTATAAGTGAGGTAAATGATAGTAATGATACATGTGATGAGTGGGAAAAAATAAGGAATATTTTATTATTACAGGTATTTACATTACTTGTGAAGTGTATTGGTGTTATTTGAAAGTGGACTTGGATTAAGTTGTAAATGTATACTGCAAACTTCAGGACAACAACTAAAAAAAGTAAAAGTAGTATTCATTATAATTGATTAGAAAGGAGAGAAAATGGAATCGTATAAAATGCTCCACTAAAACCAGAAAGTGCAGGGAAAAAATGGAAGACAAAAATAGGAACAAAGAACAAGACCAACAAAATAGAAGGTGGTAACAAACATAGTAGATATTCATCCAACTGGATCAATAATTGCTAAATGTCAATGGTCTAAATACATCAATTAAAAGACAGAGATTATCAGAGTGGATCAAAAAACAAAACTTAACTATATGTGGTCAACAAGAAATCTACTTTAGATTTTTTTTAATGTTTATTTATTTTTGAGACAGAGCATGAACGGGGGAAGGGCAGAGAGAGAGGGAGACACAGAATCGGAAGCAGGCTCCAGGCTCTGAGCCATCAGCCCAGAGCCCGACGCGGGGCTCGAACTCACGGACCGTGAGATCGTGACCTGAGCTGAAGTCGGACGCTTAACCGACTGAGCCACCCAGGCGCCCCAAGAAATCTACTTTAAATATAAAGACATGTAGATTAATGTTACTCTGCTCTGCCATCCTTCTCCCATGCCCCATCAACCTTCAGACATTGCTAGATCTGTTTTGCTCATTGGTTCAAGGTCTCCAACCAAAAGCACTGGAGTTTGCTCTTTAAATCCCCCTGCCTTCCAGTATTCTGGTTCATTTCTCCCCAAACAGGCACTCTTCTGTTTTCCTAAACATCCATGTGTACAAATTACAGTCTTCCAGGAGCATTTCCTTTTCTGGTTACTCTTAGAATCTTAATTACTTCCCATATTTCCCTTAGCACTAATGTTCTCATGCAGCTGCCAGCAGCTCTTTGAGATGCTAGGAAGTGTATATGTTTTATAGGTGTTTACAGTGTAGGGTGGTATTCCTTGTTTTAGTTAATAGTTCTGCCGTCTACCTGGTCATGCAGGCTACAGTCCATCAGTGCTGCGTTCACCATCTGTGATTTAGCATCCAAGAAATTCAGAGGCAAAATGGATCTTATGGTACCACAGACTGTGACCTACCTCTAGCCCAACTTCATGGGATGACCTCATTAATTAGACTTGATGATTCTGTTATGATTCCTCTGACAGACTGTCCACAAATGATATTAATTGTTGATGTATGCTTCCCTGATTCTCTAGGGGCCTGAATTCCCCTTCAATCTCTCTCTCTCCTTCACACTCAGTTCATTAGCAAGTCTTGCTGATGCTACTTTTGAAATATCTCACACATATGTCACACATATGTCCCTGCCACTGGTTTAGAGGAGCTCTTAACTCCTTACAGCTCCTGACTGGTTCTTTTTGCTTCCAAGCTCTTCTTTCTCTTAGCTAACCTCCTTTTTCTCCCTTTTGGAAAAATTTTCTCTTTACAAACAAACTTTGTTACTCTGATTATAAAATCTGATGGACTGTTTACAGGAAAGCCCAAATTTCTTGATATACACAATCATTCGGTGTCTACTGTGTCAGCCTCAAAATCCAGCACCCTCTCATGCACCTTCCAACCTCAGTGAGCATCTCCCCTTTCCCAGGAGGCCTCTCTCCTATTGTTCACATTTTGTCAAAATACCCTTTCCTTCCTTCTCCACCCAGTTACTCAGTTTCAAAACCCATCAAGAAGTTTGCTACTCTGACATGCCCAGGAAATCTAATTCAGGAGTTTCTCAAGGCCAGTCCTAGGCTTTGCCCTTCTTCTCTCTATACTCCTTGCCTAGGTAATATCATCTATAACATAGCTTCAATTATTGACATACATACAATTCACATGTTTATATCTCCCACGCAGAGTTTTCCTCTGAGTTCCAGGCTCACACCTAATCACCTACACATTGCCTTTTTTTAAATATTCAAGAGCCCCTTTAATCTTCATAAAAAATATTATGTAAGCACTATTATTACTCTTATTTTGAAAACTAGAAAACTGAGGCTCATGAAATACATCGTGTAAATTTGCACAACTAATTTATGTTTGATTGAATTTGAACCTAGGACTCTGTGCCCTTAAATTTTATGCTTTTATCCAACATATCATTACTGCCTCTTAAATATTTACGTCAGGGAAACTGAGATAGCTTGTTTGAAATAATAATAATACTAATAATAAATAAAGGTATTACTGTTAAGAAAGAAATGGAACCAATTTATTTGAATAGAAATAAATCTACATTCTAAACAATTCAAAAACTTATATTATATAATAAAATCCTAGGGTTGGGTGAGATTTTGAAGATCATTCAACCCATCCATCTTTCTTTCCTACTTGATTCTGGTACATGTTTCAGTTCATAGTTGTTGTGTTTTTTTTTTTTTTTAAGAAATTTTTTAATTTTTCATTTGAATGAATTAGTATTGCCTTTTCTGGGAAATGAGGAGAGAAAATGAGCCACGTTAAAATTATTTCAGCTTCTGTCTCCAGCTGTGTCTGATGACCTATCTGCATGATCTTTCTTTTGCAATCATGTGCATCATTAACCCTCCCCTTTTTTCTTTTTCTTTTTTTTTTTTTCTTTTTCTTTTCTTTTCATTTTTTTCTTTTTCTTTTTTTTTCATTTTTTTTTTTTTCCCCTTTTTTCTTTTTTAACTCATTTGAGTTGGAGGCCTCTCACTTACCTGATATTGCCTTTTGGATGTCTCAAGCCATTTCAAATTAAACAGGTTGAACACTAACACTCATGATTTTCCCTGCCAAACTGAATCTTTCCTAGTGTTCCCTATCTTAGTGATTGGCACCACCATTGGTGCAGTTGGGCCAGTCAGAAATGGAGGCGTCATCCTAGATCCACCTCTGTCTCACTTTCCACATCTGCTGTCATCACAGCCTGTCCTGTATACTTTCTAAATAGCTCTTGATTGTCTTCCTGTTTCCACTTCCACTGCCACCACTTGCATCATCCTCTGGCCTGGATCATTGAAGTAGCCAAGTAACTGATCTCTCTGCTTCCGTTTTTTTTGTTCCTTCCAACTTGTTGTCCAGAGTGCGAAGTAATCTATTTGACACACAAATTCAATGGTCACTCCTATATTAACATCTCATAATGGCTTCTCATTGCTCCTGGAAAAGTTGAAGTCCTCTAATGTGGCCCTAGTGATGCTGCATGGTCCATCCTGCGTTGAGTGCCTGACATGCATCACGCTTCCCCCTACCATAGGACCTCAGAACATTCCATTTCCTCTGCTTACAGCACACTTTCCTCTCCTTTTCACCCAATTAACTAAGACTCATGTTCCTGCTACAAACACACAAAGGGGGAGAAGGCCATTTCTTCTCCCCACATCCAGGAAGGTGCATGATCTTAGCCTGGACAAGAAATACATCTTGAGGAAATGCTGTAAAACCACAGGGCTAATGGATTATTCTTGGTTGGGCAGAGTTGGCTGGGCAGTGTTATGATGGAAAGTAACCCCATAATTAGCCTCTTTAGTAGAGTCTTGACTACGTCTGGCTTCCTTCAGTTCCTACCTTAGTCTGGTTCTCTAGTATTTCTATCAATTCTGTGAGGTGATTGATACTCTTGCAGGAGGTTATTTTTCTCCTTACTTGACCAGAGCCAGTTTCATTTTTATAACCAAGAATCCTGCTGAATAGTACATTTATGAATGGCCGTTTCATCGCCAGGAGAGGGAGTTCTGTGGCTATCTCGCATATTATTGTATTTGAAGATGCTCTTCCAGTGCCTGGAATATAATTAGTATTTAATAAATGTTTTTTAGATAAATAGATTCCTCTCAAAATTTCAGTAGCACTCTGCACTGATTTTTTGTATTGTAATCCTGGTTTTGCCTTTAAGGACACATGCCTTTTCTGTCATCTTTGGATTTTTTCTAGGGACTGACACTCTGCTCAGTCCCTGCCTCTTAATAGGTTCTCCAGGTGGGTATGTGGATTTAACCACAAGTTAACTTGCTTTATAGAGTTGGCTGGGAGATACCTATTTTAGCATCATTGGAGAAATTCACATCTCCCCAACTCACCCCCATCCCAGGCATCTGAAGCAGGTCACATGTTGGAATATCTTTTGTACCTCCATTATTCAGTCCTCTCTACCTTGTCCCTAAAACAGTATAGCTACCTATGCCTGTCAGATGAAACTTTCCAATTGTCTAGGAGACTCATCATTGGAATTCCAAATTATATATGTATATTTTGTCACTATCCTTATGGAATGGGCCTTGCAGATTTTTGACCTCTCTATATAGTAAGAAACAAAGTCAAACCAACAAACTCCTGTTTTATTGAGGTATAACTTATACACAATAAAACCCAGCAATTTAAAGTGTACAATTTATTGAATACTAACAAATACCTCTAATCATGTTATCACTACCATGATCATGCCACAGAACATTTCATCACTCCAAACAATTCCCTGTGACCTTTGCAGTCATTTCTTACCTCCTTCCTCTAGTCCCTGGCAATCACTGATTTGCTTTCTATCCCTATAATTTTCCCTTTTAGAGAATTTTGTATAAATGGAGTTATATAAGATGTAATCTTTGTGTCTGGCTTCTTTCACTCTGCATAATGCTTCTGAGATTCATCCATGTCGCTGCTTGTATATCAGTAGATTGTCCATTGCTGAGTCATACTCCATTACCTGGACATAGCATCCTTTGTTTACACGTTTACCAGCTGATTCATTAGGGTTGTTTGCAATGATTGACTATTATGAATAAAGCTGCTATAAATATTTGAGTACAAGCTTTTGTGCAGACAAATGTTTTAATTTCTTTTGGGTAAATCTAAAAGTAGAATTGCTATGGTAAATGTATGTTTAGCTTTTTAAGAAACTGCCAAGCTGTTTTCCAAAGTGGCCACACCATTTTGCCTTCTCACCAGCATGTATGAGTGTTGTGATTACTTTCTTGTAACATCTGGCATTATTGTTCTTTTTACAATTGCATTATGTATTTTTTTGCATTTCTCTAATGACTAATGATTTTGAACATTTGTAATGTTTCTCTGATAAAGTGTGTATTCAAAACTTTCACCCATTTTTTTAAAATCAGATTTTTTTGTTACTATTGACACAAAGTTGTAAAAGTTGACATGTCATTAAAAACCTGCTAGTATTTTGGCTGGAACTGTGTTGAGTCTATAGATCAATTTGCAGAGAATTGTCATCTCAGCAATATTTAATTTTATGTTCCATAAACATGCTTTATCTTTGAATTTATATAAGTCCTTAATTTCTCTCAGCAAAGTTTTATAGTTTCTCAGTGTATAGCTTTTGCATATATTTTTTAAGTGTATGCCCAAGTATTTAATAGTTTTGATATTATTGGAAATCATGCTTTTTATTTCAACTATATTCCAGTATATAGAAAAACTAGTGATTTTTATATATGGACTTTCATCCTGTCGTCTTGCTAAATTAATTATTTCTATTTCTAGTAGTTTGTTGGTCTGCAAATATGGACAGTTTTACTTCTTCCTTTCTGATTTGTATATATATATATGTATATATATATATATATTTTTTTTTTTTTCTCAACCTTATTTAATTGGCTGGGGCCTTCAGTACTATATTGAATAGAAGTGGAATGAGCAGTCGTCCTTGTCATGGTCCCGATCTTAAGGTGAAGCATTTAGTCTTTTTCCATTAAGTATGACATTAGTTGTAGATTTTTCATAGACGTTTTTTTATCAGGTTTAGAAAGTTCTCTTATTTTCCTAGTTTGATGGAGTTCTATCGTTTTTTTTAAAATCATGAATAGGTGTTAAATCCTGTTAAATTCTTCTTCTTCATGTAGTAAAGTGATCATATGGATTTTGTCCTTTAGTCTGTTAACACATTGATCAATTTTTGAGGAATAAACCAAAACTGAATTCTTGGGACAAATCCTATGTAGTCATGATGTTTTTATCATTTTATATAATACATGCTGTGATCTGCTAAATTTTGTTCAGAGTTTTTATGTCTGTATTACAAGGGATGGTGGTGGTGTGTAATTATGTTTTCTTATAATGTCTTTGGTTTTGGTATCAGGGTACCTCATAGAATGATTTGGGAAGTGTTCTTCCCTCTTCTATTTTCTCAAAGGGTTTATATATAATTGACATTATTTCTTTGTTAAATGTTTGATAGAATTCACCAGTGAGGCTATATAGGGCTGAAGTTTTCTTTGGGGAAGGTTTGTTTTTGTTTTTTTAAGAAAGAGAGAGAGAGAGAGAGAGAGAGAGAGAGAGAGAGAGAGAGAGAGAGAGACTCAAGTAGGCTCCATGCTCAGCGTGGAGCCCGACATGGGACTTGATCCCATGATCCTGGGGTCCTGACCTGAGCCAAAATCAAGAGTCAGATTTTCAACCGACTGATCCACCCAGGTGCCCCTGCTACTTGTTTCTATCACCTACTGATTAAGAAGTGCTGAAGTCTCCAGCTGTAATTATCTATTTATTTATTTTTCCTTTCATTTATATGAATTTTTCATGATGTATCTGAGGCTCTGTTATTAGATACATACACATTTATCATTATCAAATATGTCTCTTTGTTCCAGGTGATATTCCTTGTTCTGAAATTTACTTTGTCTGAAAATACTGTTTTTTGCCTTGTATACCTTTTTCATTCTTTTACTTTCAATCCTTCTGTGTCTTTATATTTATAATATGTTATAGTGTATCTGAACTCCGATGTTACATATTGATTTAGTGTCCCTCAAGTCACTGATGCTTTATCTATTTCAGTATTTTTCTTTCTGTGGTGTTCATTCAGGACAGCTCCTATTACTGGGTTTTAAATTTACTAATATTTTATTTTATACTGTTTAAGCTGTTGCTATTCTCATTCATTGTATTTTTCACTTCAGATATTGTATTCATATTGCCTAGAAGTTCCATGGATTGTTTTCATGTCTTTCCTTTTTCTCCTGATCATTCTCATGTTTTCTCTACCTCCTTTAACATATGGAACATGTTTGTGATAGCTTTTAAAAACATCCTTGTCTGCTAATTTCATTATCTCCATCACTTTGGGCTCTATTTCTATTGATTGATTTTTTTTTTCTCGTTAATGGATTTTGTTTTCTTGATCATTTGCACTCCTGGTAATTTGTATTATTATTATTGAATCCTGGACATTGAGTTATTTACTTTTTTAGATGATGCATTTTTTTTTATGCCTTACATAGTATTGGACTTTTATTCTAATGTATAGCTAATTTACTTGGAATTTACTGGATTGTTTCAAGGTTTGCTTTCAAGCTTTCTAAGGATGTATCCAGAGTTAACACTACTGCCAAGAGGGCAATACTTTTCTCAGGTCACTGCCTGATGTCTTTTGTAGTTTGAGTTCTTTTCACTCTGGCTGGTAGGAAAATGAACTGTTTCCATCCCTGTGTGAGCTGCAGGCACTGTTTGGTGTACAGCTTTCCTGGGCTTCTTTCTTTTCTCTTTCTTCTACTCTGGTAGTTTTCCTTCAGATGCAGAGATCATTGCCCAGTTGAGGACTTCAGAGCTCTATTATTCTCTCTTTTCAGAGGGAAAGTCTAGCTGTCTTGTCCCCTTCAAACTTCAGTCTTTATCTTCCCACTCAGTGATACTGCTGTGTTCTGTTTGGGTTATCGCTTCCTGTACTAGCAATTTCTTCCAGGCAGAAAACTGGGGCAATTATAAGGCTTATCTCATTTATTTCCCTTCTCTCAGTCCTTTGTGGCCTGTTGTTCAATGTCTGAAAAACATTACTTCATCCATTTTTTTCTGACTTTCTAATTGTTTAAGGCAGAAAGGTAAATCTAGTGCCTGTTACTTCATGGTCAGAGGTGGAATTACACACACATTAGCTTGGCTGTATTTAATCCCTCAAGTCTCTGGACACACAGATGTGCAATTTTTGTGGTC
Source organism: Panthera onca (assembly GCF_046562875.1). Lineage (NCBI taxonomy): Eukaryota > Metazoa > Chordata > Mammalia > Carnivora > Felidae > Panthera > Panthera onca. The sequence continues at coordinate 55,644,111 of NC_138351.1, read as the reverse complement.
TGAAATTTAATGGATAAGGAAATACATGACTGTCATAATTTGGGAGAAACAGGATGGGAAATGTTTTCAATTTAATATTGAAGATAACCCAGCTGACCACAACACTGATGGGAGATTATTTCAGCCTGAATGTAGTATTCTGATTTCTCATCTACAATTGTTGATGTGTATTAGAATGACTTAGTAATGTTGAGTGTAGTGTGAGGGCTCTATCTAAATGTAGGAAGAGCCCAGAAGAATGATAGGAGTGGAGAAAGAAGGCTCTGGTGTTGACTTCCTTTGATTCTGGGAACAAACCTATGTTGCTACTATCAGATTTGCTTAGAAGGATGATGATAGCAGAAGTGGTAGGAAACCTCAACCTTGATCTCCTTTCAGCAGGACTGAGTGTTGGAGAAGGGAGGGAAGGGAATGAGCCTCTATCCATTTCCTTGAGTTGCTTTATTTTTAATTAGATGAACTTCCTTCTTACATTGAAACCTAGCACCTGATAGCGGAAGATGCCAGGATTAACGGATGCATGGATAGGAAAAAGAGACATTAGTGTCTTCTATTCTTTCTTGTCAGCAATTCTCAAGATGTTTTTTAATGGCAACCACCAGGCTCTAGTTGCTAAATACTGGGTTTGCAGCTTTTTATTATAGTCATCCCATTTTAGTTTCAGAGAATATTTTAATTGGATGGTTTTGACTTATTTGGAGTTGTCAGAATTCATACAACATAGTAGAATAACCTTAGGGATTTTGAAATGTGTGTCTCGAAATAGAGCCGGAAAAAAAAAAAAAGAGGAATAGAAACTGTGTTGGTATTAAAATCCACTTGGAGCAAGGGAAATTTACAGCATGGGTTGCTTTGTGGACTCTCCCGACATCACTGCTGAGTCTGCACTTTGGGGGACAGGCTGTCATTTAAGTACTGCCAGGTTGTTCATTTTAAATGATCTGTTCTGAACAAAATAGTATCTATTAAAAAAACTTTGGGCTAAATTCTTTTACCAAAACAGGTTCCATGTCATACTAAAAGATGAAATTTGCCACATCAATAGTATTTTAGAAAAACCAGCTACAATTGGTAATGAAGTGCCCTAAATACTTGAAAAGGTATGAGAGTTGCAAGTCATCAGAAAGCTGTTCATCTTCAGCTTTGTAATATTTTGAAATAGGGCCATCTAGTGGAAATGTGGGTCATCCCCTAACTGTGAAACCGTGAGTGCATCCTCTAAGACCTTACATTCCCGTTTTTAAAATATGTTTTAATGCTTCTGAATCCAAATTACCTGTTCCTATATAAATAAATAGTCTGCTCAGAAATACATTTCCTCTCAAGTTCTTGAACTGATTAATTTAGTAATATCATAAGCTGTCAATAGACATTCAATTAGGTTTCTCAAAGTTCTAAGTTGTTAACTACCCCCCCGCCTTCTATGAAAAACAGCCCTTTCTAGTCTGCTTCCTTCCCACTACCACCCCTTTCACCATGAAATCTTATTGAAGAACTAACATGCACGTGGGAGACAATCTGAGAATTATAAGATGTTGGTTACAAATGTAACTGGAATGTATATGATGACATCAAACACATTGTTGAAATTGTGTGACAGGTCAAAGTGTGTTTCCTTGGACTGGTTGAAGACTAAAGACCTCTAACGAAAGATATATATAAATTTCTCCCTAATCAAATAAGATGGAGAGTTTGTTCACCAAACTCATTTTGTTCTCTTCCTGGAAATACAGCTAAATTACATTTCTCACTGTCCCCGTGCAGTTAAGTGGGGTCCCGTGCTTGAGTTCTGGCAAATGGAATGTGGATGGAAGAGATATATTATCCTTTCCAGTTCTGGCTCCTAAAATGTCCTGCATCACCATTCATGTTTCTTTTGCCTCCCTTCCTCACCCTCCAGCCAGTGGATGTGATTGCCCAGGCAGACCATGTAACTCTTTATCAGCCTGGGCCCTTCGATGCCTCTGTGGAGCCTACACCTGCTTCCTAATCCCCACAACCTACCACAAACTGTGAAATGGACATGAAATATATTTTCAAAACTTTTAGCCATTGATATTTGGGGATTTTTTGTTCATTACCCTGATTAACACAGGAGAGAAGAAACAACTGGAAGAAAGAAAAGAAGATGATGTGAAAGAAAGGCAATAAGGTCCAAATTTCCTTCAGAGACATTTGTGAGCATTATGACTCTTCTCCAGGTTTCAGAGTAAGCATGTGGTTGATAAATTCTGAAAACATCTAGCAGAACAGCAGAAAGTAGAACCACAGAGTGCTTTCTGACAGGGTCTGAGCTTATGGTGTCAGGAAGGTGGGCTGTGGATGGAGATAATGAAGTTTGAATGGAGATGCTTCCCACTGCTTGAGACATGGTGAACCCAGGGTGAAGTGATTACAGTATGGGGTATTTGGGAACAGGGCTTGCACAGCTTTAGCCAGCAGACATTTACTAACGTCATACACTGTTTTATGCTAATTAAACTTTTCAATGAACTTTATTCCAAGATGTCCTGCAAGATATGATATGTGCCATTTCCATATAATAGGTATTCCAGGTGTATTCAGGCTAGCCAGAGTGGGATTTTAGCAAAGTTGTTCATCTGAACCATTTGTGGAAGCAATAGATGGCACAGGTTTAACACACAAGGAGACTTTTAAGTGGGCGAAAGAAATAGAAATAATTGGACCAGGGCACCTGAGTAGCTCAGTTGGTTGAGCGTCTTACTCTTGATTTCCATTCAGGTCATGATCTGAGGGCTGTGGGATCGAGCCCTGGGTTGGGCTTTGCACTGAGCATGGAGTCTGCTTAAGATTCTCTCCCCTTCTGCCTCTCTCGCCTGCTCATTCTCTCTCTTTCTAAAAAAATAAAAAAGAAAAAGGAAATCATTGGACCACAGAGGTCAAAGTTTTGTAGAGGATGTAGGACTTAGCTAAACTGTCAACTGGCAGAGAGGAAGTAGGCAAGTGTGACTGGTGTCAGAAGGCAAAGAGAGATTAGAGAATAAGGAGATATTGTTGGTGGGGGGCAGGTAGAAAGGCGATTGGTCCTATAATGTAGGACTGAGGTAGAGGAAGAAGGTGAAATTAAGCAGCATAGACAAGAAGAAGGCAAATCACTAAGAACCTTGAAAGCCATCACAGGAATTTGGATTTGAAGCTATAGTCCAGAACTACCAGGCCAATTAAATATGATTAATTAGAAAACAGGACTGGACTTATCCAAACATTTGTTCTGGTACCTGTCATCACTCACCCCATGGCACACACATGGGCATTTCAAACTGAGAGAGGGTCTGAGTGAACACACAGCTCCTCCATCTAAACATTCAGAGATAATGAAAAGGGTTAGTTTTTCCTCTTCCTTGACTACCCTCTCTCCTTGTCTGCTCACTGACACTGTCTCATCCCTCTAGATCCAGTTCTATCAAATTCTGTACTTTGAAGCCTCTTCTGAATCCTCACCGGTAGTTGATGACTCCTTCCTTTGTGCAGCCATGGTACTAGACATATGCCTCTACTATCTCCTGCTATAGGTAGTTATTACTTATCTGGATCTCACACCAAATTGTGGGATTCCTTGAAGACAGGGGCTGTGTCTCACTTAACTTGTATCCCTGACATTGAGGTCAAGGCCTGTCATTGGGTAGGTACTCAAGATTGATATGTGATAAATGCACAGATGGATGGATAAATGAAAAGTAGATAGGTTTATTTTTCCCAAGGCTGGAGACTTCATTACACATTTTCTATAGTCATTATGTAAACTTATTTGCCTACATATCTGTCTTTCTTATTAGAGTGTGAGGCTCCTTGAGTCTTGTTCATAAATTTATTCTCAGCACAGTTCAGTGTCTGGCATATATAAAACACTAAGTAAAATGTTTACTGAATGGATGGATGCATGGATGGCTCCTGCTATAAACACAAATTACCAAGATTTGGTGGTATGATATTTTGGAAGGAATTTGATATATGGAAAATATGAATTATTATAAATAAATAGTTGCTACGTGGATGGAACTGGAGAGTGTTATGCTAAGTGAAATAAGTCATACAGAGAAAGACAGATACCATATGTTTTCACTCTTATGTGGATCCTGAGAAACTTAACAGAAGACCATGGGGGAAGGGGAAGGGGAAAAAAAGTTACAGAGAGGGAAGGAGGCAAACCATAAGAAACTCTTAAATACTGAGAACAAACTGAGAATTGATGGGGGCTGGGGGAGAGGGGAAAGTGGGTGATGGGCATTGAGGAGGGCACCTGCTGGGATGAACACTGGGTGTTGTATGGAAACCAATTCACCAATAACTTTCATATTAAAAAAAAAATAGTTGCCAGAAGAGTGCTTATATATTTGCATAAGGTAAAACACAAACTTGAAGTAAGACACAAACTTGAAAGTAGAGCATATTTGGGATATTGTTATGATATGTTGCCTGAAGTAACCAAATTACAGAAAACTTTGCACCTTACCACAGGGATACTTTGGGTTTGATACTGAAACCTTTTCTCCCTGAATAAGAGAAACCAAATTTATCCCATTGCAATTAGTCTCTTGCTTCTCTGAGTAGTTCCTGTGAATAAACAGGCCAATAAAAGTAAGCTAGTTCTGATGTAGTAGTCTTGAAGGATATGGACCAGTGAGGAACTGACCTCCATCTGATAGAAATAGGTGTGCTGAACCCAGCCATGGCAGGCACAGTTGAAGGAGGGTACATCCCATTAATTCAGATGATTTGTACTTTGAAATTCAGTGTGACCTTGTGACTTCCACCTTCCAACCAAGAGGAATCACTAATCTTGCGCTAATATCCAACCATATTCAAGACCAGTAGAAAATGTCTGCATAGGTGGTTTATTTTCGTTCTTGATCTACCCAAAGAAATACACAGGCTGCTTTCCTCTCTTTTTAAGAAGAGCTTCATTGATTATAAGTAACTTCATTGATTATAAGTAACTTCAATGAAGTAAAAGTACTTCATTGATTATAAGTAACTTGGGAAGAAATGAAATAGACCATTTTCTCTGACCCTAATTTCTCTAAACAACTCAGTCAACAAAAAACACAGACTCAAAAGGTTATTGTGAAATTAAATAAGACATATACAAGAAAGTACTTTATAAACTGAAAAATTATGTGCCAATAATGGGTACTATAGCTAAGATCTCACAAAATGCACATTATTTTCACTGAATAAATATTGATACAATCAATGGGTGTAATGTTATTTCCCTAAAAGATGCAGATAAAAAGTTCAAGTATCAACAAATGAATTGACTATGTTAATAAGCACTGGCATAATTCTGGCTAAAATAAATAGTGAGGAAAGAATTTTATCCAGTTTTGTGTCTCAATTCTACCTTTTATTGGGCCCAGTGTAGACATACTGCTTCTTAAAGTCACCAGGTAAATAAATTGATGATAGTGGATGTGGTGTTATCTGAAGGAGGCAGCATCTATTTGTGTGTGTGTGTGTGTGTGTGTGTGTGTGTACATGAACAAAGAAATGGGGAGAAGAATAATAACTCTTCTGGATTATGACCACTGCATCATCATGCTAATGAAATGCATGAGTACAGAAAAGAGAACAAAAGCCATTCAAATGAAATGTTCCAATCACTCATATCATTACAGATACCCATGAATACACCAAAGCAGGTGTGTAGAGATCAAAGATAACTTATGAACAGAAAAAAAAAAAATGTTACATCAAAAATGTAAGACAGCTACATTTGCATAATAATGAAGGGTCTTATTGTTAATTAAAAAAATTGTTAATAATACTTTTCCTTTTCACTATTAATAAGGACTTTAAGATGTTATGGAAAATCTATTAAATAAAAAGATAAGGTAAATTTTATCAATTATTATGTAAATTTCCATTATAATTAGCTGGGATGGTTGAGATTCCACCTCCTTCCCTCCAAAAGCCATGTCTTTTATCCAAGAAAATCAACTAAAATTAATTCAGGAAAAGAAAAGATAAAACTAATTGCTCCTTGGGGGAAAAAGGAAAAGAAAACAAAACAAAGGAAAGAAAAATTGTCCTTCTGGGTAGAGTTCAAAAAATTTTAGGCTTAAACACTTTGTGCCAATGTTTTGTGAAATGTATAACTTATGAAGTATTATTTACTAGGCTGAAATTATGGGATGAACTATTACATTTAGGAATATTAGAATTTATAGAAAGTTAGTTGTCAATCTAGTCCCCAAAAGGCTGTACATCTGTTCTTATGAAGACATGCTCACTGTTTTTTCTTTAGTTTATTCCCTGTTGGTCATTAATAATTTTATAAAAAAGAAAAAAACCTGTATATTCTTTACAAATTTAAGTAATGTAATAATACCTTTTAGGGGCGCCTGGGTGGCGCAGTCGGTTGAGCGTCCGACTTCAGCCAGGTCACGATCTCGCGGTCTGTGAGTTCGAGCCCCGCGTCAGGCTCTGGGCTGATGGCTCAGAGCCTGGAGCCTGCTTCCGATTCTGTGTCTCCCTCTCTCTCTGCCCCTCCCCCGTTCATGCTCTGTCTCTCTCTGTCCCAAAAATAAATAAAAAACGTTGAAAAAAAAAAAAAATAATACCTTTTAAAGGAGGAAAAACAAATTCTTGCATATTCCTAGAATAAAGTAATTTCCATTATACCTTTATTTAAATATTTACAAACACAACTTACATATAAACTCATTGTCTATATTCTGTTTCATCTATGCAACGGATATTAATTTACCAATTATGTGTGAACAAAAATATAAGGCTAAAAATTTGAATAATAAAACAATAACAGTGATGTGTTAAATAGTGGAAAGATGCATTTTGGGGTTCTCTGCTTCATTGTGTATTACTGGAACATTATTTGAGTTATTGAGCATTGTTTTTTTTTTTCCCTTTTAAACGACGTTAATTTCAAACCAATTCTTGTTTTGTTGGCTGATCTGCTTACTAGCACCCTACAAAATGCAATAGAAACAAAATACTCTAACAAAAAGAAGACATAATGAAAACTTTTTCATTTTACTTGTTTATTACCTCACTGAATCAACTATTGCTAGTCAATACATACAAAGATGGAAACTTTGCTGTGAGGTGCTATGTGCTGTGAGGTGGCTCCATTCACCGCTTCCCTACTTCTGAATGACTGAGAAACTTGTATTCCTACAGTGCCATAACATCTAGAATGTGCTTACATGAAAAGTTTTAAATTATTGTTGAAAGGAAACACAAAATTTAGAAACTCTGGTAGAGAACTCGAGGGCGCCTTCTATGATGCAGAGGTAATGATTTTAATCTATTGTTTTTTCTAGAATGTGTCTGTTTGCCATCACTTGCCACTGAAAGTGCAGGGATCCAACTAGAAGTAACAACTTGAGGAGATGGACACTGTCTTGGACTACTTACATGCTTAAGAAGTCAAACAACTTATTCTGCCCTACTAATTGTAGGGTATTAAGACAGTTGTAGTCTTGCCAACTGTGCCTCACAGATGGAAACTATATAAGGTTCAGCTCAGAACTCCATCTCTGGCACACAGTTTGTGACCTTCTGCCTGTGTAAGTAATGAACTTTGTCATGAAGCTGTGGATTATATTAGTTTCTGTTTACCTCTAAGACACTGACTTAAAAAAAAATTCCAAGTAGGGACTTCTAGAATGCTCCCTCTTGCAGATCTTCTAATCAACATGAGTAAGTATCCTTTTCCTCTTTGCGTCCTTGGAAATAATGATGCCTTGTGTGGTAGAGTGATAGATTATTATTTTTTTTAAAGCAAAAGAACAAGAGGAAAGAAACTTACTAAAAGGTAAAGGAATTTATAGAAAAAATAAATACGCTTAAATAAATGAAGATAGCACAAGAGCTTTTAAATTTCTGACTGGCAGTTTGAAAGGGAATTTTGATGGTGGAAACTGAATCTCAATTCCAGGTTGCAAATTCAGTCTGGTGGTAGAGGGTCCTGCACTCAGTTCGGCTCTCTGTCCCGCATCACCTCAAATCAATGGTCTCAATCTCATCTCTGCTCCAACTGGTGTACTCTTCCAGGGCTCAAATCAAGTTGGCCTTTAAAAACATACTTGGAAGTATTAGACCCTTATTAGACAGATCCCAAGTTTATTGACAGAAGACAACCTCTCACCTTATCTCCCAGCTCCTTCTTTTCCCAGCCCACTGTTCTGTAGCTCCTTCCTGGTTTTGTGGACTGGTAAATGAGACCTTATAGAAAGCTCAACTTGACTGTACAGGATTTATAATTTCCCACAAGCTAGAGTGCCCTCTTGTGGGATTATCCAGGAGTTAATCCAGGTACTACCATCTGAATTTGTGAGTCCACATTTCCCAGGTGTGGTAGGTGAACTTGCTCCCCCACTGTGTTTTATTTTTAGAACCCATCTTCTTCTTGGGTTTCATAGCTATATGTAAATGGGAAGGGGTAGAAATACAGTAGGCAGTAGGCAGTGGTGTAAGAATATATTTTCCAAAACAATATTGATTTTCTTTCTTTTTTCTTTTTGAGTGTTGTGGTGGCAGGAGGTGAGGAAAGTATAGTAATTTTCCAGAGTAAGTCAGAATGGAGCTCCCAAATTCAAGAAATTACTAGATGTCTTTAACTCTACTCACCAAAGAAACATGTATGTGGGTTATCGAATGCCTCACTGAGGATCTGTATCCTTCCTGGGATGATTAAGCACTCTCCCTTGACTATCAGTTGTTTGCATCTCATCCTAACAGGGTTGAGAGCTCTAACCTAAGGAGGATGCAGAATTTTAGTCTAAAATGTAGCTATTATAAGATAGAATGAGGATTAGTAATAGCTTAAATGCATAGTTTACTTATTACTTCAAGGCACAGATTTTTAAAAACTTATTATTTGGAAGAACTTCAAATATATACAAAATAGTATGTGAGAGGAGTATAATTACTCCCCCCATTTACCTATTAGACAGCATCAACAATTACCAACTCATTACTAATCTTCTTTCCTCTAAACCTCTTTCCTCCCTCTCCAATTATTTAAAGTATTTAGAAATTATGTACAATTATTTAGAAGGCATTGTATTCTCTCACCCATAAATATTTCAGTATGCATCTGTAAGAGATAAGAACTCCTCTTTAGAAATATAACCACAATGTCATCATATAAAAAATTAACAACTATTCCTTAATATTATAAAAGATCAAAGTAGTGTTCAAATTTCCCTCATTGTTTCACACTTTAAAAAGACTTGATTGTTTTAGTTTTGTGTGTACAATAATATTGAGAAAAAGGTACAGAGATTTTCCATATCCCCCTGCTCTCTCACACATGCATAGCCTCCCCCATTATCAACATCACTCACTAGAATAGTACTTTTTTTTTTTTTTAACCAAGGATGAACTTACCTTGATACACCATAATCACTCGAAGTCCATAGTTTACCTTAGGGTTCACTCTTGATGTTGTACATTCTATGGGTTTGGGCAAATAACATATATCCATCATTACAATGTCACACAGAATATTTTCCTTGCCCGAAAAATCCTCTGTGTTCTGCCTATTCATACATTTACCCCCTGCCCCCTGGCCTGGTAACCATTGATCTTTTTATTGTCTCCATAATTTTAGCTTTTCCAGAATGTCATATAGTGTGAGTCATACAGTATGTAGGGTTCTCAGATTGGTTCTTTCTTAGTAATACACATTTAAGTTTCGTTCATGTCTTTTCATTGGTTAGTAGCTCCTTTCTTTTTAGTGCTGAATAACATTCTTTTTTAAATGTTTTTATTTATTTTTGAGACAGAGAAAGAGAGAAAATGAGTCGGGGAGGGGCAGAGAGAGAAGGAGACACAGAATCCGAAGCAGGCTCCAGGCTCTGAGCCTGATATGGGGCTGGAACTTGTGAACTGTGAGATCATGACATGAGGTTGGTGCTTAACCAACTGAGTCACCCAGGTGCCCTGGTGCTGAATAACATTCTATTATCTGGATGTACTGCAGTTTATCCAATCACTTATGGAAGGAAATCTTGTTTGCTTCCAAATTTTGGCGGTTATGAATAAAGCTGCTATAAACATCTGTATGCAGATTTTGTATGGACATAAGTTTTCAACTTCTTTTGTTAAATACCATGGCATGTGATTGCTGGATCATATAGTAAGAGTATGTTTAGTTTTATAAGAAACCACCAGTCTTCCAAGGTAAGTAATATTTTGCATCCCACTGACTATGCTGTTGCTTCACATTCTCACCAGCATTTGGTGCTGTCAGGATCCCAGATTTTGGCCCTTCTAACAGTTGTATAATGGTATCTCATTGTTCTAATTTGCATTTCCCTGATGACATATGATGTGGAGCATGTTTTCATATGCTTACTGGCCATCTGTATATCTTCTTTAGTGAGATGTCTATTAAGATCTTTGGTCTATTTTTTACTCGAGTTGTTCATGTTCTTATTGTTGAGTTATCATCTCTTTTTTTACCTTCCAAATTTTTATTTAAATTCAAGTTAGTTAACATACATTGGAATATTAGTTTCAGTTGTAGCATTTAGTGATTCATCACTTACATATAACACCCAGTGCTTGTCACAACATGTGCCCTCCTTAAGACCCATCACCCCCTTCACCCATCCCCTCACCCACCTCCACTTCAGCAACCCTCAGTGTGTCCTCTACAGTTAAGAGTCTGTTTTATGGGTTTGCCCCTCTCTTTTATCCCCTATGTTCATCTGTTATATTTCTTAAACTCAACATCTGAGTGAAATAATATTGTTTTTGTCTTTCTGATTTATTTCACTGAGTATAATACTTTCTAGTTCCAACTACATTGTTGCAAATGGCAAGATTTAATTCTTTTTTTATAGCTGAATAATATTCCATTGTATATATATACCACAACTTCTTTATCCATTCATCAGTTGATGGACATTTGGGCTCTTTCCATAATTTGGCTATTTAAAATTTTTTTTTAATTTCAATTATAGTTAGTTAATATACAGTGCAATATGGGTTTCAGGAGTAGAATTCAGTTATTTGTCATATACCACACCCAGTGTTCATCATCATAAGTGCCCTCCTTATACCCATCACACATCTAACTCATCCCCCACCTCCCTCCCTCCATCAACCCTGAGTTTGTTTTCTATTAAAAGTCTCTTATGGTTTGTTTCCCTCTCCCCCCCCATATGTTTATCTGTTTTGTTTCTCAAATTCCATATATGAGTGAAATCATATGGTATTTGTATTTTTCTATCTGACTTATTTCTCTTAGCATAATCCATTCTAGCTCTATCCACATGGTTGCAAATGGAAAGATTTTATTCTTTTTGATGGCTGAATAATATTCCTGTGTGTGTGTGTGTGTGTGTGTGTGTGTGTGTGTGTATGTGTGTGTGTACTACCTCTTCTTTATCCATTAATCAGTCAATGGACATTCGGGCTCTCTCCATAGTTTGGCTATTGTTGATAACACTGCTATAAACATCAGGGTGCATATACCCCTTCAAATCTGTATTTTTGTATCCTTTAGGTAAATACCTAATAGTGCAATTGGTGGGTCATGGGGTAGTTCTATTTTTAAATTTTTGAGGAACCATGTAGTTCTCCAGAGTGGCTACATCAGTTTGCATTACCACCAACAGTGTAAGAGGGTCCCCTTTTCTTTGCATCCTCGCCAACACCTGTTGTTTCTTGTATTAATTTTAGCCATTCTGAAAGGTGGTATCTCATGGTTTTGATTTGTATTTCCCTTATGATGAGTGATGTTGAGCATCTTTTCATGTGTTAGACATCTGGATGTCTTTGGAAAAGTGTCTATTCATGTCTTCTGCTCATTACTTCACTGGATTATTTGGTTTTTGGGTGTTGAGTTTGGTAAGTCCTTTATAGATTTTGGATACTAACCTTTTATCAGACATCTTATTTGTAAATATCTTCTCCCATTCCATAGGCTGACTTTTGGTTTTGTTGATTGTATCCTTCACTATGCAGAAGGTTTTTATCCTGATGAAGTCCCAATAGTTCATTTTTGCTTTTGTTTTCCTTGCCTCCAGCGACACGTCTAGCAAAAAGTTGCTGTGGCCAAGGTCAAAGAGATTGCTGCTTGTTTTTTTCTCTAGGATTTTGATGGTAGCCTGTCTCACATTTAGGTCTCACATCCGTTTTGAATTTATTTTTGTATATGGTGTAAGAAAGTGGTCTAGTTTCATTCTTCTGCATGTTGCTGTCCAGGTTTCCCAGCACCACTTGTTAAAGAGACTGTCCTTTTTCCATTGGATATTCCCTTCTGCTTTGTCGAAGATTAGTTGACCATATAGTTGTGGGTCCATTTCTAGGTTCTCTATTCTGTTCCATTGACCTATGTGTCTGTTTTTGTGTCAGTACCATACTGTCTTGATGGTTACAGCTCTGTAATATAGCTTGAAATCTAGAATCATGATGCCTCCAGTTTTGTTTTGCTTTTTCAGTATTGTGTTGGTTATTCGGGGTCTTTTGTGGTTCCAGAGTTATCATCTCTTTTAATCTATGGGTTATCATCCCCCACCCCCCCACCCCGCCTCTCTCTTTCTGTTTTTCCCTTCAATATATTTTTGTTTAAGAAACGGAGTTACTTGTCTAGTTTCTACGGTATGGATTTTTCTGAATGTATCATTTTGGTGTTGTATAGGAATTACAGGAGTCTGTCCATGTATTTCCTTTAAATGATCTAGAAACTTCCTTTAGATCTAGAAACTTGAACAGATTCAGGTTCAATTTTTTTTTTTGTTTGGCAAGGTTACTTCACAGGCAGTGAGGCACTCTTCCACCAGGAGGCGCACTTACTCTCTTTTTGAGACTTAGGCAGCTTTTGATGATCATTGCATTTACTCATTAATGGTTGCAGAGTAGTGATATTCTACTTTTGCCATCCCTTCTTCTTTTATCAGGTTATGCTTCTTTGATTAAATTTTTCCTTCATAAACTATTTTGTTACTCCAAGATGCAACTTATACAGAGATGCCAACTTACACAAAGTGCTTGATTTTTCCCTTTCACTTAACAGCTTTCAAAATAATGAGTTGGTTTCCTAACACCATACAAAAATGACCAATGAGTTTTTTTTTTTAACTCATCATGAACTCATGTATGTGAATCTCTTTGATATTTTTCATTCCACTGAGGTCATTATACTTATTGATACCCAAATGATTTTATCTTTGACCGGTGGAAGTCTATTCTTGGCTCCTGAATCATTTTTTTTTTTAAGTTTATATATTTATTTTGAGAGAGAGAGAGCATGAGCCAGGGAGGGGCAGGGGCAGGGAGAAAATCCCAAGGAGGTTCTATGCTGTCAGTGTGGAGCCCAACCCAGGGCTTGATCCCATGAACTGCAGGTTCATGACCTCAGCCAAAATCAAGAGTGAGATGCTCAACCGACTGAGCCACCCAGGTGCCCCTGCTTCTGAATCCTTTTGACATGACCCAAACAGTCTTTAAAAATTTCCCTGCTTTCTGCCAAGCAAGATGTTCCTGACTTCTTTTACATTTCTTAAATCAGACCTGGAATTAGGTATTTCTCTAAGGCAGTGGTTCTCAAAGAGTGATCTGGGGACCCCTGGGAATCCCTGTGATCTTTTCATGGTGTCTATGAGGCCAAAATTATTTTCATACTAATACCAACATGCTATTTGCCCTTTTTAAGTCTCATTCTCTTACAAAAGTATAGTTTTACAAGGGCTATGTGGTGTATGATATTATGATTGAATGTAGAAGTGGTTTTAAAAATTCTGCTGTCATTATTAGGCCAGACTTTAAAGAGATTTACAAAAATGTAAAACAATGGCACTCTTCTCACTAAATAATTTTTGTTAATAGATATTTTGTTATTTTAAAATCTGTTTTGGGGCGCCTGGGTGGCTCAGTCGGTTAAGCCTCTGACTTTGGCTCAGGTCATGATCTAGCGGTCTGTGAGTTTGAGCCCCACATCTGGCTCCATGTTGGCAGCTCAGAGCCTGGAGCCTGCTTCAGATTCTGTGTCTCCCTCTCTCTCTCTGCCCCTCCCCTGCTCATGCTCTGTCCCACTCTGTCTCTCAAAAATAAAAAATAAAATAAAATAAAATGTTTTAATTTCTAACATCAGTAGGTATAACCCATACACACAAAACCTCTTTGGGATCCTCAACAACTTTCAAAAGTTTAAGGAAATTTGAGAAGCAAAATGTTTGAGAACTGCTGTTCTGAGGAGTCCTGGTTTCTTCTAATGGAAAATGGTATTTAGAAATCACACTGTAGGTGCTAGAGATGTTTATGGTCACTGGATTGGCCATTGTTTTTTAAGTCATTTCAATGGGCAGAGCTAAGATACAATGATCTCTCTCTCTCTCTCTCTCTCTATCTATCTATATACATATATATATATCTATATATATGTATATAGATAGATAGATATAGATATATATATATGTATATAGATAGATAGAGAGAGAGAGAGAGAGACAGAGACAGAGACAGAGGGAAAGTGCACGCACACGTGAGCAGGGGAGGGGGCAGATGGAGAGAGAATGTTAAGAGGCTTCATGCTCAGCATGGAACCCAGTGTGGGGTTTGATCCCACGACCCTGCGATCATCACCTGAGCCGAAATCGAGTTGGATGCTCAACTCACTGAGCCACCCAGGTGTCCCAAATAAACATATTTAAAGATAAAATACATCATGAATTGTTACGGAGATTTTTATTCAAATTCAGGCCTTCAGAGTTTTTACTTAAAGTCATACAATTTACATTTGTAACTCCTTTCTCCCATTACAAAAATTCCAGTGTAAATGTTTACTTTCAGTGTCACATTAATAATACCACCACTACCAATATATATTACCTAAAATAATTTAAGATTTTTTTTGAAATTCCTCTGTCTTTGAGGCATACCTCTCTATAGATGTACAGTAATTTGATGGATTAAATTTACTCAAAATGGTGTGTGTTTTGGGGATTATGCCACCTGGCAGATCAGTTAGATTCATGTGTTTTTAGTTTTGATTGTTAGAGGAGATTTTGTAAATTTAATTTTGTTTTACAAAAGTATAAAATGTTTACATGGTTCTAGAGTCAAATCTGTTACATAGGATATATACCGAGATGCCTAGCTTCTATCCCTATCTCCTCTATCCTATTCCCTTTCTCCCCCAATAGCAATAGTTTCTTTCACATTATTTTTCAAATTTAATTGAAAATTAAATTTTTCTTTTTGGATAAAAGGTAGCATACTATATACACTTCCCTCCACTTAGTTTTTTTTTTTTTTTCACTTAACAGTAGATTCTAGAGATCACTCTACAGTTGTGTATAGACCAGAGAATTGCATTATTGCACCATAATTTCTTCAACCAGCCCACCACTGAGGAATTTCCAGTATTTTATTGTAAATAGTGCTGCTGTGAATATTCGTGCACATTCTTTTCATATAGATAAAGAAACAGATTGAGACTGCTCAAGGTCACTTTACCAGTCACTGACACAGCTGGCACTTAAACTCGGAAGTAACGTTCTCCACAGACTCTCAAGTATAGTCATAGGAAGAGGAGTACCAAGGTGGGAGAGGGAAGTGAAGAATTTGCATTTGGACGTCCCATTCACTGAATCACATATTCTCATCCTTCCAAGTCTCAGCACACCACTCTAGCCCTCCTACCTCTCTTGCTTCTTTTCGTCACTTTCCCCCCCCCCCCTCCGCCCACAACTAAGGCGCACCGACCACCCACCCGCAAGTAACCTGGGCGGATAAAGATTTCGTGCAAGCCCAGCCCCTGCGCCGAGGTTGGAGCCGCTGCGGAGGCAGGACCAGAGTGACGTCATAACGGTGCGCCGCTCCCGAACGTCCGCGCAAGGTCGCCTCAGAAGGCGGGTGGCGCGCGCCTAAGTGAGAAGACCCTGGTCGGGGAAGCGCCGTGTCCTGCCTCGGTACCAGGGGCGACATGTCGGGGTACACGCCCGATGAGAAACTGCGGCTGCAGCAGCTCCGAGAGCTGAGAAGGCGATGGCTAAAGGACCAAGAACTGAGCCCCCGGGAGCCGGTGCTGCCCCCGCAGAGGGTGTGGCCTATGGAGAGATTCTGGAATAAGTTTTTGCAGGACCAGGCCCCCTGGAAGAAGGTGGTGAGTGACAAACCATCCTCGCACTGATACACCCCGCCGCGACCCCCAGCCTGGCCGCTCGACGCCTGCTCATTATAGACACACCAAGGACCGACATCACTCTGGGCCCGCAAATCCCCGTAGTTCCTGAGGGAGAACCAGGTTCAACCGAGACTCAGGTTTAATAGGGACGCTATCTTGTCCCAAGAGTCCTGGGCTGGGAGTTCTGGAGTTCAGGAGTGTGCATGGCTTCGGGAGAGTCCTTTCGCTCTCATGTGTGATGAGAAGGAGGCGAATCTTTGCTTAGGTTTTACAGAATGATAGGAGGATTCCTTGAGTGAAAATTATGTGATTTTAGTATTTAAAGACACCTGCCTGCTTTTTAAAAGTTGAGGTTATAGATACTAACATTACACCCAACTGACCAGAAGGCACAATGACTCCCTAACTGGTAGTACAGCCCCCATGTGATCACCATAAAAGATAAGAGTCCTACTTGTATGCTTATTGAGTAATATTCAAGAGCCACCCTTCTGAACAACCACTATGTACTTCTGACATATTGTTTAATTTGCAAATGCCATTTCTGGACTTCACACTGGAGAAAATCACTCATTTAAGAGCTGTCTTTATTTTAAGGGTCTCTGGATACTTTCTTGAAGTTATTCATTAAATTACATTAGTTTAAGTGATGAACACTATATCTCAGAATTGCTTTCAAAAAGCTGTAACATTGGCTGATAATAATGGTAATAATACTATTAAGTAACACTTGGGTGCTTACTTTCTGCCTTGGATTTTGCTGAGCATTTCTCATGTGTTACTTTCTTTACTTCTGTAAGGTAAGGTAGACACTACTTCTTTTTTTTCTTTTTAATTTTTTCTTTTTTTTGGTGTTTATTTATTTTTGAGAGAGACAGAGTGTGAGCAGGGGCTGAGAGAGAGAGAGAGAGACAGACAGAATCTGGAGCAGGCTCCAGGCTCTGAGCCATCAGGGCTCAAACTCACAAACTGTAAGATCATGACCCAAGCCCAAGTCGGAGGCCTAACCAACCGAGCCACCTGGGCGTCCCGGGTAGACACTACTTCTAATCCTTATTTTAAATGTGTGGAAAATGAGGCCTACGGAAATTGAATGATTTACCCATAGTCACAGAGCCAAGAATTGAAGGAGTTCACATTGAGATCCACGTGTATCTACTTCTTCCTGTGCTACCAAGTCTTGTGCACATTTTTCTCAGAAAGTCGTATTAGATACTTATTTATGGTGGTAAAATTAAATTCTGATTCAACCCTCCTTTCACCCTTTGTATCCCTGACACTACTTGTTGATTTTGGCAGCTACCTGGTTGGAAGTTGACATTCCACCCATCAGCCAGCGATGAAAGGAAGTAAATGATTGTTGAAGTCTGATTTACCTTCCTTTGAGTTAATTTTTCTTCCATAATCAGATGTACTGTAATACCTAGAGTCTAGTTAGTCCTTTCCCTGGTAAGATAGGTGTGTTGCAGTCAAATTGGCTGTCATGGAAAAATTCCATTTTTACCTCTATTTTGCCTTTCTCTTTTAAGATAGTGTTCTGAAGGCATCTCAAAGTGAGCTTGGAACACCCCGTCTCAATATGTAAAACATTCTTTTTCGAGCTTTGGTGTGCTCAAGGTTGTCTGTCTTACACCTAGAATGATGCATGTGTGTTGACTATGGATGTCTGAAATTGATAAGTAAATCGACTTTACCTGAAAAATTCTGTAGGTTTGATTACTCTAGTTAAATCAATTAAAATTATTCTTTCATTATTTTTGCCATGTTTTATCTAACAAGCTTATATTAAGGATTTTTTTTGTAGTCTTTAAAATCTCTATATATCTATAAATATCTTACTGTAGCTTTGCAAAATGTTGCTTGTCTTAAGCCTTGTTTGCTCTGAACTCTGTAGATATCCCCTAGCAGGCCCTGTGTTTAATAAAAATATTTGAGTGGGTGAGGTTAATTACAGACTGTAGTAAATATGTAGTATGTAGGCATTTAAAAATAATCATGACATTATTATATCATTGATGCTTTTTTCCTGCCACAGACATAAAAAAAATGGGATATCTGTTTATGTATGTTTCTTTTCCCTCCAGATTTATAAGGCATATGGACACAGTATCTTTGCTTTTACTCATGTACTTATACCTGCCTGGATTATTCATTATTATATCAAATATCATGTGAATGTAAGTATGTTTTAAGTATGTATTTTTCAAAATTTATTTTTGATATTATACAAAATTATTTCCCATGTGGGCATGCCTTACCCTGCTTTACTTAGTGGAAATAATCTGCACTTATAACTGGTTTCGAACTACTTTGAACCCTTTTAGGTGAAAGGTTTAATGAAACTTAAGTATGGTTTTTCAAAAAATTAATCTTTATATTAGTTGATTACAATGTGAAATGAGTTTTCTCATAAAAATAGTGTTTAAATGATCAGAATGTAGTTGACCTAATAATACTGGTGTGAACTTGGGGTTCCAAGTAGGAAGCAAGAAAAGAATTTCTGCTCCTTTGTTTGAACATAGATGTGATATAAGATACAATTCAAATCAGACAAAGGTTATCTTTGTCATCATTCCATTTCTCTTCATTCTATCTGATTTTTCACGATTTTCTTTCTTTAGAATCCATGATGCCCAAAAGCTTGAACTTTGTCATGAAAAGATCTTGCATGTAGTGATTGAACTGAGCCAGTTGCCACATTTTAAAGCTGAGGGATAGTCTGGTATAGGGTGTTGGATCCAAGGCAGGGTGAGGAAGGATTGCGTTTGGGGGAGTGGCATGGAGGGGAGAGGAGTGGTGGCTGCCCAGCATGGGATGTCATAACCCAAATAGAGTGAATGGGGCATTCTTGTACCCACTGAAGATACTGGGTCCTGGGAAGAGGGAAAGTTGGGAGGGGGAAGGTTGGTGAATATACTTGTTTGGAGAGCAGCAGTGGTCATTAACCTTGGGTAGGATATTGGAACCTGAGCAAGGGGAAGAGGACATCTGGAAGAAAGGTGGTTTGGGGCAATGATGGAGGAGGCAATCTATAGTAAGATCTCAGGACTGGAATGAGGTGAGGTTATTTATACTGGAGTGTGGTGGTAGTGACAGGAGATTGGTTATAGGAGAATGATTCAAATAAGTACATACATTGATGATAATGAGACCCGGAATTCTCATGTCAGAAAAGGGACTTACACACGTGGAAAGATAGAAAACCCTGCGGTACTGGAACGGAATTGGAATTTTTGGTGTAAACTCAAGGTTTTTAATGTGTATTGATACAGAATTCTGTATATAAATGTGGGTATTCCCTAGGTCTGTCCACTGACAGGCATGGTTGCTGTGCTACCACATGGTAATTAACATATCTAGCAGCCTGGTCTTATTTTCTAAATTCTCCACTGAAAGGATCCTGAGCTCTTTGGAGAAATGGCCAATTCCAGAGCTGGGGCAGGAAAAGTACAAAGTGAACTTATTGTACTCATCCGCACTCCCGCAGGACAATGTGAGCATCAAAATAACTAATGATAGGGGCGCCTGGGTGGCTCACTTGATTGAGTGTCCAGCTTCAGCTCAGGTCATGGTCTCATGGTTTGTGAGTTCAAGCCCCACATCGGGCGTGCTGCTGCCAGTGCTGAGCCCACTTTGGATCCTCTGTCCCTCTCTCTCTCTTCCCCTCTCCCACTCATGCTGTCTCTTGCTCTTTCTCTCTCTCTCAAAAATGAATAAACATTAAAAAAAATAACTAATGATAGTTAGTTATAACTGAATAAATAAAATGCAAAACCATGAGTGCACACACATACAAAAAATTAATAAATGGGTAGAGGAGACCATTTTTTTGTACAGTAGATTGCTAAATATTAAATGGACAAGGACTGATACAATTAGAAAAGTCACCACTTGAGAATCATCAAAGTAACATTTTCTTCAGCCAGAGAACATCAAAAAGTTGCTAACGTTAAACTCAAAAGTATGGTTATCTTCACCATACTTATTTGTTGCAACTAATGGGACAGACTGGAAATGTGTACTGCTTGATAGGGTGCAGTGAGAAAACAGCATCAAGCATGTGCTATTCCTGCCAAAAATGTATAACCTGAATCTAATCATAAGACAAAAATGAGGGACCTCTCTGTGTAGTAATTGGCTTGTTACCTGCCAAAGTATCAAGATTGTGAAAGTTAAAGAATGACTGAAGATTTGTTCTGGATTGAAGACTTAAAGAGGCATGTCAGCTGAATGCAGTTGTTGATTGATGGCATAATCTGCTTAGTTAAAAGAACAAAGATGGCATTGGCATTCAGAATTTTAGAGCCTACCACAATGGAGAACAAGTTCTGTAAGAGAGGATTTTCTGAGAATTCCAAACAATTATTGAGACAGTTGGTAACATTTGAATGGGTTCTTTAGACTAGATAGAAGGTAGTAATGTATCAATAATGAAACAGATTAATTTCTTGATCTTGATGTCTGTATTGTGATTATTTTAAGAATATCATTCTTGGGGCGCCTGGGTGGCGTAGTTGGTTAAGCGTCCGACTTCAGCCAGGTCACGATCTCGCGGTCCGTGAGTTCGAGCCCCGCGTCAGGCTCTGGGCTGATGGCTCGGAGCCTGGAGCCTGTTTCCGATTCTGTGTCTCCCTCTCTCTCTGCCCCTCCCCCGTTCATGCTCTGTCTCTCTCTGTCCCAAAAATAAATAAAAAACGTTGAAAAAAAATTAAAAAAAAAAAAAAAAAAAAGAATATCATTCTTATTTGTAGGCAATATTAAAGTAATATTTGCAGCTTACTGAAGTGATTCAGGAAAAAATTATTTTTATAATTCTTTTTTTTTTTTTTTTTTTAAGTTTTATTTATTTGTTTTGGGACAGACAGAGAGTAGGGGAGGGGCAGAGAGAGAGGGAGAGAATCCTGAGTAGGCTCCACACTGTCAGCACACAGCCTGATGCGCATGAACTGCAAGATCATGACATGATCTTGACATGAGCCAAAGTCAGATGCTTAACTGGCTGGACCACTGAGAGGCGCCCCTATTTTTATAATTCTTACAGCTTTTTGTAAGTACAGAATTACTTCAAGATAAAACAAAAGTTAGGGACTGCCTAAACAAATTGTAGATAATCCAATTGAGGTTTGCTTTCTGTTAGCATGTTGAAAGGAGGGTCAAATAAATAATTGGTATTCTCAGAAAATTCCCTTTAACATGACTTGTTCTCTCTTGATTGCATGGTCTCTTTAAATTCTGATTGCTGACATCATTTTTGTTCTCTTCACTAAGCAGATTATGTTCATTAATCAACAAAAACTTAGTGCCTAGTATATCATCTTCCTTTATTGCTCTGGAAAGAATATACAAGATAAACTTTCTGACCTTAAAGAGTTTATAGTAAGGTTGAAAGATGGGTATGATTTGGGTAAGAGTATGGAAGAGAAAAGATCCTAGCTAGAAAGAAAGATAAGGAGTCGGTAGTGTGCATATCATATCTACCCAAGACTGAGGAGGCAACTGGAATAGCAGGTCTCTTGGCTCAGTGGGCTGGGACCATTTAGTGGAAACTCTTGAAAGCTAGGCAGAGGAGGTTAAACCTTATCTGCTAGGCAGTGAGAAGCTTTCCATTTTCAATAGTGATTGGTAAAAGTGCTATATTTAGGAAAACCTAAAAAAAAAACACATTGATATGATGGGGTAATTGGAGGGAGGAAAGTACCAAAATCAGGCAAATCAGCTAAAGGCTCTGTTGCAGTTTTGTAGGTGTTAGTTGATGAGAATCTGGTTAGGGTGAAGATAGACAGCAGGAATGAAAAAGAAAAGTAGAGGCAGAAGACATTTAAAAAAAAAATTTTTTTTTAACGTTTATTTTTGAGACAGAGAGAGACAGAGCATGAACGGGGGAGGGTCAGAGAGAGGGAGACACAGAATCTGAAACAGGCTCCAGGCTCTGAGCTGTCAGCACAGAGCCCGACGCGGGGCTCGAACTCATGGACCGCGAGATCATGACCTGAGCCGAAGTCGGCCGCTTAACTGACTGAGCCACCCAGGCGCCCCAGAAGACATTTTTTAAAGAAGACATAGCTCAAGTTAAGTTGGGGATGAGACCAAAGTTCAGAGACACTTGTGACTAGAATTTCTAGCCTTGGAAGTTCTAAGTAGTGTTTTGGAAAGGAGTAAATTTGTGTGGGAGCATGTGCTGCCACATCAGTTTTAGGGATATCCAAGTAGACATGGCCTGTCTTCTGTGTTAGAA
This sequence comes from Panthera onca, assembly GCF_046562875.1. Taxonomy (NCBI): domain Eukaryota; kingdom Metazoa; phylum Chordata; class Mammalia; order Carnivora; family Felidae; genus Panthera; species Panthera onca. The sequence goes on along the minus strand of NC_138351.1, from coordinate 55,621,756 downwards.
ACATGAAATTAGTGGAGGCTAGTGGGAATTAGAGTTGGAGTTTAGTGTTTTCACTTTGTAAACCAACAGAAAATCTTTCTGCAACTGTTAAGGGGCGAGGGGGGGGGGTGGCGGCTAACAAATGTATATGTCTAAGGGTAAGAGTATAGCTTATGTTTCTCTTGTTGCTGGGCTTAAAATTTTATATTTATGTTCATCTTCAAGTCCATAGCCCATTTCATATCATTATATGTCTGTTATTTTTTTCACTGTCTCAACATGCAAGACTCTACGGAAGAAAAAAATGTTACTACTTTCTTGTCAGTGCAAGTTTTTTTTAACATCCAAGAGTGGTTTTTATGCGCAGAAAGAACTGTTCACAGTTACCTGGAATATAAATTAAAATTCATTTTGTTAGTTTCAAATTTAAAAACAATTCTTTAAACTCGGTTTTAAAATTTTATTAAACTATTTGTACATCTAGTAAAATGTGAAGTCTCCTTTCTTCTTACTATGTTTGGATTAATTCAAGTTGAACTCAACTAAAACAATTCCACTTACAAATATACTATATTATATGTTTTAAGCTGCATTTATGCATTTGTATTTATATGTTGAATTATATTTTTAAGCATATATAGGGCAAATTAATGACCCTAAGAAGCAAAATCTTTTGAAACTCACAATCACAAGCTTAAATCAATTATCCATTTTAACCAGGATCCTAAAACTGATTTTTTAGAACCTCTAATAGCCAGACTGATTACCTTAAACATTACACATGTTCTAAATAACAGACTGCTGTATATGGATTATGCCCATGCTTTAAGAACCTACTAAATTTGACATTTACTTGTTTATACTCTAGGTTTAATCTTTGTTATGTCTATATTTAACTAAATTTTTCTAGGATTGAAAAGACATTTATCTCCTAAGAGAAGTAAATTTAACAAGCTGCAGTTATGGGTTGACAATTCATGACATTAGTATGGTTGCTTATCTGAGGTAGTCCTACTTCCAGGTGATTTTTCCTGAGCCACAAATGGACATGATTAGTTAAAGGTTTTGTTACTAGAGGTCCCAAGGCCTCTCCCTTACCTTATTCTTCCTCTGGATTTGGGCAGGTCTGCATCCTCATTAATGTTGCAGCCAGTTTGCTTCAGCTAACACCTTTAGTGACTAACTGAATTTTACATTCTTTCGAGGCACATTTCAATGTTTTCTTGCCTCTGGCCACAGTACTTAAAGACATTTTAATGCATTTACATTGTATTTTGAGTTTATCTCCTGCATTTGGCTCTAGTTTCCTTTAGTCTTACATTATGTCAATGATCTTTTAGTAAAATTTTGTTGGTGTGGTATCTTGTGCAAATGTATATACTTAATAAATACATTTATTTAACAAACATTTATTTAGCATCTCTTGTATGCAAGGCACTGTTCTAAACACAGGGATATAGCAGTGAACAAAGCAGATTCTCTACCCTCATGAACTGTTTAGTCTTGGAGACTGGCAATAAATAGATAAACAAAGAGGCATGTAATGTTATAGGAGGTTATAAATCTATAGAAGGAAAACTAAGCAGAGTAAGATGAGGCCTCTGTGGGGAAGTGCTGTTTGCAGAGAAACATAAATTAATGAGGATATGAACCAAGCAGGTATCTAGAAGAGCATTTCAGGTAGAGGAATCATTAATGTATAAGGGCCCTGTGGCACAAGCAGGCCCAGCTGATTGGACGAATAGCAAAGGAACCACTGTGGCTACAATACAGAGAAAGCAGAGAGACATCAGAGAGGTAACCAAGGGCCAGATTGTGTAGGGTCTTAGAGATCACAGCAAGGACTTTGGCCTTTGCTGTAGAAATTGCCAAACTTTAAGCAGAAGATTGGTACATCTTAAAAGAATCACTCTGCCTCTGTGTTGGGAACAGACTAAGAAGGCATGCACCAATGCTGGGACACTAGCAGGTGAAAAAAGTGATAGAGGCTTGAACAAGAGTAGTAGTACTAGAGGTGGTGAGAAACAGTTGGATTCAAGATATAATCTCAACATTATAAACTCAACAGGATCTGCTGAGGAATTGAGGTTTTTGGTCTTTGTAACTGGGAAAACAAAAGTGCCATTTACTGCAATAGGGGACCATTTGGGTCCCCCATTTGGGAGAGATGTTACAAGTTGGACCTGGTTAAGTTTGAGATGACGAGTAGAGATAGCCAAGTAAAGATCTTGAGTAAACAATTGAACGTATGAGTGTGGAGTTGGGTGAAAGTTTGGGATTTAAGTTAAAAATCTGGAATATGATTTATTTTAGAAGAAACTCTAAAACCATAATTAACAGAGCATTACTTTTATTGCAGGCAAAACCATATGCCATTGTTGAAAGGAAGCCCAGAATATTCCCAGTAAGTCTTAATGTCTCTGATTTTTCTTTTATTAGTTTTCTCTCTTCTTTCTCTCCCTAAGTGATCATTAAAATGTTCCTTTCCTCTGTCATTGTAAGTGCCTGTTTTGTATATTCTTGTAAAGAAAAAATAGGAAATATTATAAGGCAGAAGGTACAGTTGAAAATGGGAGGTGGAAACATTTCTTTTGAAGCTGGCTATAAAACTTGTTGTATGACCTTTGTAGTCCTAAAGTGAACTGAAGGTACCAACAGTTTTTCACTGGTACCCTGTTTCATGTAGAGTTGAGGACTTAGGGCACTAGCCTGAGCAGACACTTGGGCATAGTAACAGCAACTGAAATCCTCCTTCAGTAATTCCAAACTATCATTTCTTCGGGCAGTTGACCTTAACCTCTCCATCTGTGAATTTAAAATGTGTTAATGAATGTGTACTTTAAGTTTTGGGATGTAAATATGTAAGCTATTATCCTAATTTAAAATGAGTGTTTTCAGCATTAAAATATTACTTAACCAACAGTTGGTATTTTTACTGGTTGTCTGTGAGGTTATTGTTTAGCATGGCAAAATACAGATTATGTTCTGTCCTATTTCTAGTCATAGATAATGAACTACCATCAATCTCTAAGTTCTATACTTTAAAAAAAAGAACTGTGTTGGTTCTTGATTCAACCAAATGACACAGTCACAATAATCCATTATCGTCTGCAAGAAGGGAATTTTAGGGTGAACCACCAAAATTGGCTAACCCTTCAGTTGGAAATAGGGAATTTCTTCTATATTTCATTGTGTATAATTAATGTGTGTCAGGGCCTATGTAGTCTCAAAACAGGAAATTATCTTACTAGTTTCATCAGTTGGGTAATTTATTTAATCTTCCATTGACATATCTGTTTATTATTTATTTTGCTAGTACTGTTCAAAAGAAAAGAAGGGTGAGGCTCTTTTTAGAAGACCAAAGTGATGGTCTCCTAAATGCTACGGAGCATTTAGCATGCCTAGTTCTGTTTTGTTTTTTTGCCACTGTGGTTCTTTGTTCCTGTGCCATTGATCCCTTTAAGAAGCTTCCTCTGTGAGGACTTAAAGAATGATCATTTGTACATATATTAGAATAGGATAGGCACTAACCCTCAGATGTCAGTGGCTTAACAAATCAACGGTCTGTTTCTTACTGACAGCACAGACTGATGTCCATCAGGCAGTCCTCCACAACCTTATGGGTATGCCATCTGGAATATGAGCTTCTAAAGATCATGTCAGGGAAAGAGAGGGGTGGATATCTCAGGAGGATCTTAAGGTCTAACCTTGGAAGTAGCTTACATCACTTCTCTTCAGATGCTGTTGTCCAGAACTCAGTTATTGTTCCACAGATCTCTGTGCTTTTTTATATTTCCCAGCCTACCATGCTTGGAGTCAGTGCCAGTCCACCCTTCTCATTACTGAATAGCTCTTTGCTTCCTTCTCCCTACACATAAAACACAGTTCCTTTCTGGAAAGAAATCCCGCAGTCCCATACCATCACCGCAACCAGCCCCAAATGCATGATCTCCAGATGTTGCACAGTAGTATCTGGTAGGTTTAGATGTGACTTCTCTTGGAGATCTGAGGATTAGTGAACTAAGAAGGTTACTTAACCGTATCCCTTCTTTAACCCCTGCCACCCATTGTTCAGTGGTGGAATTCGGACAGTAGAGCAGTCACTAGTTCTTGGCAATTCTGAAATGCCAGTGATCAAACATGAAGACTCCTAACCCCCCGTGTGCAGTAAGTTACCTGAATGGGCACTAATTTTGTTTCTGGAAGGAATACCTTTGTTCGTTGTTCTTCCTGGCCCCTGGCTTTGTTTAGGGTTTGTTTTGTTTTCTTTTCCATTATCAACCTAGACCATGTCTCAAATGCATACTGGGAAGTATGCTCTTAGGGTTTAAACAGCCTTTAAAATCTGCCTTCTGCTTAAGGTTGAGTGCCAGAGGCTTTTGTTGCCTATATGTTTGGCTTCTTTGACCATCCAGTTCCCAAAACAGTTGGTAGGTATGGAAAGAAAAATACGTGATGGGAGCCCATTTGCTTCTAGTCAGTCCTCTATGCATCTGTGCTTTGTGTAGTTACGAAATTCTCTCATTTCTTTGATGTTCATGCAACTGCATCTTCAACTACATGGCAACTGTGTGGAGGACATCTGAGACACTGATTCAAGATCTTAACTTTGCCATAGGAGAGTTCCTCTGTTTATTGAGTTTTACTGGGTCTCTGATCTCAGGATCTCTTCAGTGTTAGCTCTCAGTGTTTAGAGATTCAGAAGCAGTATGATTTTCCAATACTGCAAGGTCCTGAATTTTTTTATTCTTTCCATTTTTATTCCTCCTCTTAAATCAGCCACTTTTTGCTTAAGCTCCAGTTTCTTAAAGTACGTTCCCAAGGCAGCTGGTAGTAATCAAAGACATACTGTAACTTTTTTCAGCTACTTCTCCTAAGACCTCAATTCACTAGAGGCTCTGCTTCCAAGTCACTACTGCCTTTGTTTCCATCTTTTAGCCTCCCATGCCATTTCCTTGCCTCCACTGTTCAGCCAGTGCAGATTGGTTCGATTTTTATTACAGTGGCATTAGTACCACTTCAGGGTACTAATTTCTGTGTTAGGATAATGCTAACTGTGTAACAAACTACCCCCCAAATGTATAATGACTTCAACAGTAAAAGTGTATTTCTTCATCAGATAACAGTCCTGAACATTAGCAGGTCAAGGAATGGCAAGGGTGGGGTTGGGGTAATTCTAGTCTACCCAGTTATTCATGGACTGTGAGACTGACAGAATCTATTTTAAAACACAAAGCTGGAACTAAAGCTAAGTAATTTGCCTAAAATTACACAGCTTCTTAGTGAAGGTTCCAGGATTCTTACCACCTGGTTCTGGCTCCAAAGCCCATGCTCTTTCTCCCACATAGATTGTATTTAGGTTTGAAAAGATGCCTGAACCAGCTACCCTGGCAAAGTTCGCATTCTGTCCCTCATATCTGAGCCTAATGGTAAACTGGTGATTGCCTAACACATTCAGTTGCTGGGAATACATAACTTCTTTTTAGGGCTTTTCCTTTTTCTTGGGGCCATGCAAAATAAACATCTCTGTCACTTTGTGAAGACCACTTTCATGCCCTTTCTGGACATTTTGTTTGAGTGAAACTTTCCCGTATACTTCTTTCACTTATGCTTCCCCTTCACTTATACCTTAAGATTTTGAATATTGCTCATCTTTGACAGCTTCTACTTTGTCTAAGTCCTTTTCAAAGTGTGAATGTCAGAACCGAACTACATTTTCCATGTGAGGTCTGACCAAGTGGAACTATCACCTCTGCAGGCAAGATTTTTCTACTAATTCATCTTTGTTTTTTTAGGGTGATACAATTCTGGAGACTGGAGAAGTAATTCCACCAATGAAAGAATTTCCTGATCAGCATCACTGAAGATTACTTTAAAATTTCAAAGGCATATGAGCCCAAGTTTGTTGCTGCATTACTGTATTTACTGAATATATTTTCTGGAAAAGTAACTTTAATAAAGTTTACTCTGAGATATGTGTTGTCATTTTCTTCCCAAATATTGTACAGTTTGCAACTCTGAATTATTTAACAATAAATAAAAACTTGACAAGCTAAAAAAAAATATTATGAGCGATCACCTTTTTCTTCTTGAAAAACAGGATGTAGAAAAGTAGTCACATAATATTTTTTTCTTGCTCAGTACTTAACCTAATCTTATGTGAAGGTGTGCAACAGAATGAAATGTTGCAATAAACAAATATAAGAACGACAATTCCACACAATTTGTTTTAAAGAAGACTTTCTGAGGCATTTTAAAAGAGGTACTTTAGAAACTCTAGGTGGAAAAACAGGTCATTCTACTTAGGATCCAGTTCTCCCATGCTGTCAGATCTAGGTTTTATATAAGAATGTAAAAGACAAACCTCTGTGAAAATTAGATTAGTGGTTATTATAAAGCACTTATACGAAACAAAAATTGGAAACTCTGCATAATGGATTTTACTTTAAATATACACACGTGTCATATAAGCATGAGGTAAAGAACTATATGCACAGAATTAAATCCAGAAGAATTACAAATTCTCATTCATCCCCAAGATTTTGTCTGGGTATTTCTTGCTTAGCTGTCGTCGTGCGACTACTGTTGATGCATAGATGACATATCCCCAGGAGAGCAATACGATCGCGAGAAGCAACTACAAAAATGCAAGATGGGGAATAAGAGCAAAAAAAAAAAAAAAAGTTACTGTAAGTGGTACTTTTCTCCCTCCCCTCGCCCCAACAGGTTGCCGTGTACGTTGCTAAGGTGGGAATTACAGTGAACAACTGGAATAAAGGGTTCCGGAGGCGAGTACACCCAGCCGCCCTTACGTAAGAAGCGGAAGAGCGTGTCTTCCAGGAAGAGGCGGAGTCGAGGTGAGAGTAAAATCCTTAATACAGGAATGGATTTTAGAGTTTGTGGGCGCTGAAGAAATAGGGGTCCTTCCGCCTGCGGGCCTAGGGAGTCGACACCGTGGAGCCCCGCCAGACTAGGGACCTACCACTGAATAAATCCAGTCCAGGGTGCGGCGACTCACTGGCTTCATGGTAAGGAGGCTGCGGCGTTCAGCGGGAACGGAGGGAAACTGCGGGCCTTAGAGTAACCTCCGGGGCGGCGGCTGCCGAGCGGTGGCGGCCATCTTGCAGCCGGGCATCAGCGCCCGCCCCTCGCCTCCAGGAGCGTTTCCCTTCAGCTGGGCCGGCCTCTTCCGCCCGGAGCTGGGGACAGGCTCACGTGATCTGCGGGCCAGCTTGGGGTGCGGGGAGGGGATGAGATAAAGGAGAAAATGTTGAAAATGGCTTTTTTTTTTTTTTTAGTTAGAGAGATGGGCGTGCCTTAACAACCGGTCTTTCAGTTGCAGTGCTGTATTCATGCAAGATAATGAACCGTCTTGTGCATTTAAAAATTTATTTGAAAAAATAATCCTTATTTTAAATACTACATTGGTTTCTGACGCTGGAGGGATTAACGTTTCCTCCCGCATTTGTTTCCACATGATACAGATAGACGTTCGTGTATTCATCATTGGCTTAAATAAGAGTGTTACCCATTTTTATATAACACAGGGACAAATCGTTATGGGAGTCCCTGTTAATTGAGCCCTTCTGCCAGAAAACAGTCTTTGAGAACTTAGTGGCTTGTGAATGTAAATGATACTTCTAAGAAGAAATAACGTAGCGCGCATTACCTGGCATAATGTACGTGCCGATCAACAAGTGTCTTTTTGAGCGTATGTTATGTGTTTAGAACGGTAGCACATTATCAGATATTAAGCCAAAGACAGCATTTTGTATCTGGGCCGTTGTACCAAGTTTAGCTTGAGAATGTTTGGGACGCTCCCATCTGAGGCCTGTGGGTAGAGTGGAGCAATGGGCCGCTTTAGGCTCAGACGTTGTGTCTATACATCTCAGGTATCACCTAAAGAGCGTTTTAATCCAGATACGGGGAAGGGGAAAAGTGTTCTTTTGAGAAAAAAACGTTACCAGTTTTGGGAAGATTTCAAGGTCCTGTTTTTTTAGGTAATCCCTGTTTATCCTTAGACTGGAGTAGATTTATGAAGACTGCGTAGGACACTGGTTGGGCTCTGGCTTTGGATTCCATTCGAATTCCAGTGTTATTTCCTAGCTGTGCTACCGGAGGCGGTCACTTCACCTCCATATAACTCAGTTCCTTTATGTTTACAACTAGAGGTAATTTTAGTAACTTTTCGCAGAGTTTGGTGAGGTTTAAATGAAACCAAGCTGGTTATCGTGTTTTTCGGGTAAGTTAAATACGAAAATTAAGTAGTGGGCCTGTAACCCCCAGAAACTGGTGATCACAAGAATGACGGTGATAGTAATGATTTGTGCCTGGAAGGATCTCAGAGCTCCCCTTCGGGGAGTGGAGGCGACGATGGGGGAAGGGCCGGGGCTCGGCCGAGAGTTTTTAGGCCCCGCCCTCGGTGCCGGCGCCCTTCTACTGCGCATGCGTTACGCACGCGGGTGTTGTGTTTTGACGCGCGGGGGGCTGCGGAGTGGGTCTCGCTTTCTGCCGCCGCCCCCCAAGCTGCCATTGGTGATGAGCGCTTTACGTCACAGGGGTCGCAGCAGCCGCCGGGGTCTCCGCTGTCTCGCGAGGAGGGTGAAGCGCCCCCGCCTGCTCCCGTTCCTGAGGGCCGGCGGAGAAGTCGTCGAGTACGCCTTCGCGGATCCTGCCGTCATCGACCTAGCTTTTTGGGCCGCCGGGAGCTTGGCACGGGCGCCCCAGCCGGGCCTGCGCCGGCATCCTCCGAGGTGAGAAAGATCCGAAACAATGGGGCGCGGAGGTCGGAAGGGCTGGGCTAGCCGGCGCTCCTGGCCTGGAACGAGGCCCAGGGACCAGGGAGCTGCGATCGGGGCCTGAGGGGCCGTCCGGGCCTCGGCGGGGCGGGGCTCCCGGCGGGCGGGCTGGCGGCTCTGGTGGCGCACCTGTGGATTTGTGCGGGTGGGCGGGGAAGGGTTGCCTTTCCTGGAACCTCTCCCGAGGGGCGCGAGCCTACCGGTGTACTGGAAAAAAGCTTGCTCTTGGGGGCGGGGGGTGGGGGACCCCACACAAAACAAAACGTTCGCGTCTCACTAGTGGCATCGCCACTATCAGAGGTTTTGCCAGAGATTAGGTTCCCTAATCTCTCCGCCTGTCTGTAAAATAGGAGTAAATGTGTTTTAGTTCGTTGTGATTATGTAATGCACGTGGTGCTTATCAGCGATCCTGGCGAGTGGCAGTTCTCACCCCGAGGAAGCCACTATCACCGTGACTATTGGAGTTGTCTGTGCTGTGTTACACATTGTGGGTTGGGCTCGCCTGCCTGTGGTTTTTCCAACCATCCAGTCAGTGCAGCTTTCCTCGTAGGGAGCCGTACTGAGATGAAGCAAACAATGTTTTAAAGGCAAAAGAGAATAGAATTTTTGGTAGGTAATTTTCAAGATTATTTAGAATAAATTAATAGTTATCTGAGATTTAAGTTAATGGTGAAGGTTGGGGTCTTTTTTATTTTTTTAGTCAATGAAATTAAAAGCTTTAGGCAGCCAAAGCAGTAATGCTTACCTGGAGTGAGTGGCTTTAGAAGGAAATGGTTCCCGAGCAGGTTTTTTTTATGGCTGGAATTGGAATTAAAATTCATAGCTTCTGGTCAGTAGATCCTGTAAGATCCATGTGATCCTTGGGAACTGAATTGCAGATCAGAGAGGTACAGTGGTTTTTAAGGTCATAAGAGGTAAGACCCAGATTACTTTTATTTTTATTATTATTTTTTAATGTTTGTTTATTTTTGAGAGAGAGCATGAGCTGGGGGGCAGAGAGAGAGAGGGAGACCCAGAATCTGAAGCAGGTTCCAGGCTCCCAGCTGTCAGCACAGAGCCTGGTGTGGGGCTTGAACTCAGGAACCATGAGATCATGACCTGAGCCAAAGTGGGACTCTTAACTACTGAGCTACCCAGGCACCCCTCCAGATTATTTTTAATATTTGGGGCTTATTCTAGTTCATCTACTTTTCAGGTGGGTACTGTTATTTAACCCATTTTAGAATTGGGAAAATTTGAAGGTTTTGAGAAATAATTTCCTCCAGATCACACCGCTAATAAGTGGCTTTGATTTTCAACCCTGGCTCAACATTAGAATTAATAACATCACTCCCCTATATGTAATCACCATTTTTTAAAATAAACTTAATTTATTTTCAGAGAGAGAAAGAGATTGCATGCACGCACAAACTGGGTAGGGGCAGAGAGGGAGAGAGAGCGAGAGAATTTAAGCAGGAATTCTCTGACTTGGGGCTCGAATTCATGAACCTCAAGATCATGACCTGAACCGAAATGAAGAGTCAGAGCCTTAACTGACTGAGGCACCCAGATGCCCCTAATTAGCACCATTTTTAAATGTCCTGACATAATTTATAGACTCCAGTCTCTCCATTCTTTACCCCCTCTCACTCATTTTCCCTAAGTAATACATACTTGTTAAATATCTGCAATTACCCCAAAATGTGATAGGAAGGATTCTTACCTCTGTTAAGGCCAGTAGATTTGAAGATTTGGGGAAGGTTTGGTTTAATCAGTGTATCCTAAAGGTGGCAAAGTTTATTTAGAATTTGGGAGGCAGTTCTGGAAAAAGGATCAGAAGAATTGATTTCATCTTTAGCCCTGTGGGGAAATTAACTTCAAGTCCCGATTCCTAGAGTGCGAGGACAGAGAAACCTTTATCACAAGGTTCTAGAATCTGAAGCACTAAATCCACCATCAGGTCCACCTTTGCTACCTAAACCCAGAATTTATAAACCTATAAAACTTGATCTGTTTCCTAACCATTCCTGTTTTATGCCTTAATTCGTATTTTTAAAACAGCTTTGTTGAAATAGAATTTATATTCCATCCATAAAGGTCACCTGTTTAAAGTGTATAATCCAGTGGTTTTGGGTATACTTACAGAGTTGTGCAACTATAATTGAACATTTTCATCATCTCAGAAATAAACTTTGTAATCTCTCTCCCTCCCCCAGCAACCACCATAAATTTTCATCCATAGATTTGCCTATTCTGGACATTTCATATGAATGGCATCATGCAACATGTGGTCTTAGCGACTAGTTTTTTTTTTCCCATTTAGCTTAATGAAAATTTTCATCTATATTGTAGCATTTATCAGTGCTTCATCCTTTTTATTGCCCAGTTATATTCCATTGTATGGATATACCACATTTTGTCTTTTCATCAGTTGTTGGGATTGTTTCCACGTTTGAGCTATTGTGACAAATGCTGCTCTGATTATTCACATCCAGGTTTTTGTGTGGACATAGGTTTTCATTTCTCTTGGGTAGGTGTTGAATTCTGGGTCATGTGGTAATTCTATCTCATTTGTATCTCAGCAAATATTTTGGTGAATTAAAAAAAAAAAATAATCTCTACACCCAATTGGAGCTTGAACTCATTACCTCGAGATCAAGAGTCACATGCTCTACTGACTGAGCAAGCCAGGTGCTCCATTAGCAAATGTTTTAATTTCAGCATTAGTGATGTTTTTGAAGGAGTAAATCTCTTATTTGATGATGTACATTCATTGCCATTGTTTGATGTTTCTGGTAACTTCCATTCTTTATATCTAAAGATACTTGAGAAATACAAAACGACTCTTTTCTTTTTGTCTATTGTAAATGACATTACTGATCATTCTTTAGCTTTATGCTGTGCTGTCAAAGTGGTTAACAGGCTTATAAAACTAGGGAAGGGAAGGGAAGACTTAAGATTCCATTTTTTAAAACAAATCCTACTTGATATTTTGTTTTATTTGAACTTCAAGTTTACTACCTACTAATTTCCTTTAATAAATGCATTCAGGGTTGTAATTTTTATGTGAATTGCAAATGTTCAGTAAATACTAAATGTCTGTATTTCCAAGAAATAAACTAAGATACAATGTATTAGCTTTAAATTCACCAGTCTTTTTTAAAAGTCTAGTAATCCCTTTATTACATAGGTGTACAGACTAAAATCTAGAGCTAATTGGATATCTCTAGTTTAGAGTTATTTTTAGGGGAAATTTGCTTTTCAGTCCAGGTTCTCTGTGAACCTCTCCAGTTCTCACTCCATTCTTCATTCCTTCCCCTAGTGCACAGACTCTGATCATAAAAATGTTTATTTTTAGGCTTTTTTTTTTCCTGGGGGAGAATAAAAATGTTAGAAGTAGGGGAAAATGCTGAGAGATTTATGCAATATTAAGGTTTCAGAGTTTAAATATAGTAACAATTAGTACTGTATTATTTATATAGCTCTAAGCAATTTGCAATTCTATGCTGTAGAGTGTTGATTTTTGTATTTCTGGTCTAGAAAATAGAGGACTAGAAATATTTAGATCCCTGGAGAAACATTTGTTCAGCATTAATTGATTTCCTATTAAGTTATGTCTTGGAGAAAGTTAAGATACCCTAGATGAGCAAGTTTAATTTGAAATCTGTGATGAAATAGTTACATTTCACAATCATGGATTTTTGTCATCGGGTTTGTTAGAGTTTGGTATGGCCAGTGTTTAGAAAGTTGTATTGTTTGGCTGACTTGAAAGCAGTTGACTGATGATAGAACTCCCTGTAATAGAGGAGGTGAATAAAGATGAATAATAGGCCCAGGAAACATAAAGGAAGAACCTAGTATTTAATATATATTTAGTGATTAGTATAGAATATAGCTAAAGAGAGATAAGATGATAAAGCCAAAAATATAAGGCACACCAAATTTCAGCTCTGGCAAAATCATTTTGTAAGTTATGGGTCAACATAAACTGATAAATTTAAAGAAAACAAAACTAATCTGTAAGATTTTAGTGATCCTTGTGGGGAAAAAATGAGACTAGAAGCATTATTTCAAGAAACTTTGTGGGTGACTTTGGATTAAATAAAATCTAAGCAAGGCTTTTAGGGGATTCTGTAAGGAGTCAGTGAGGAACTGAAAATAGTAGTGTAACAAATAGTAATAATAATAACAGCTTCTAACGTTTATGCAGTAGTTGCTGTGAGCCAGCAACTACCTTTGAGTGCTTTTACATATTTCATTTAGTCTTCACTAAAAGATACTTTTGTGTGTGTGTGTAAGAATATTCCACTAAAGACTACAGAATTGGTTTAAACTGGTGAACTTTGTGGTATGCAGATTATCTCACGACAGTTATTTTTATTTTTTATTTTTTTGAGAGCATGAGCAAGCGGGGGGAGGGACAGAGGGAGAGAGAATCCCAAGTGGGCTTCATGCCCAGCATGGAACCCCGCTGGGGCTTGATCCCACGACCATGAGATCATGACCTGAGCCAAAACCAAGAGTCGGACGCTTAACTTACTGAGCTACCCAGGTGCCTGTCACTACAGGTATTTTTAAAGGTGCATATCCAATACTTTCCACAAATAAAATAAGTCAGTCTGTGTTGTTCAGGACATTTGTATCAATGATATAAAACCATACATGGAAATAACACCAACTGAGGACTGTGGTGATTTGGGTTTTTGTTTTCTAGAGAGGGATAGGAGAAGATAAGGGATATTTTAGAAAATTTGGAATAACCATGAAAAATGTGAAGTTGTTAAATCTGGGTGGTGGATACATGAGTTCTTGGCAGATTTTCTTTTGTATATATCAAATTTTTTTTAGTTCTCTATTTTTTTTTTTAAGTTTATTTATTTTGAGAGAGAGATTGTGTGTGGGAGAGAGTGAGTCTGGGTAGGGGCAAAGAGAGAGAAGGAGAGAATCCCAAGCAGGCTCTGCGCTGTCAGTGCAGAGCCCCATGCAGGGCTCCATCTCACGAACTATGAGATCATGACCTGAGCTGGAATCCGGAGTAGGATGCTTAACTGACTGAGCCACCCAGGTGCCCCCTGTTAAATTCTCTTGAAAAAGAATAGAAAGTTAGGGGCACCTGGATGGCTCAGTCAGTTAAGCATCTAACTTCGGCTCAGTTCATGATCTTGCAGTTTGTGAGTTGGAGTCCTGCATTGGGCTCAGCGTTAACCATGCAGAGCTTGCTTGGGATTCTCTCTCTCCCTCTGTCTCTGCCCCATGCTTGCTTCTCTCTCTCTCTCTCTCTCTCTCTCTCAAAATAAATAAACTTTAAAACAATTAAAGATAGAATGCTGTATAGTACTTGAAAGCTTACTATATATGATAATGTACCTTTTCTAAAGGGTTTTTATTTTTTTTAAAGTTTTTTTAAATGTTTATTTTTGAGAGAGACAGAGTGTGAGTGGGGGAGGAGCAGAGCAAGAAGGAGACACAGAATCCAAAGCAGGGTCCAGGCTCTGAGCTGTCAGCACCCAGCCTGACGTGGGGCTCAAACCCATGAACTGTGAGATCATGGCCTGAGCCGAAGTCAGACGCTTAACTGACTGAGCCACCCAGGTTCCCCTTTATTTTGTTAATGTTTATATTTTGAGAGAGAGAGAGTGAACACAAGCTTGGAGAGGGGCAGAGAGAGATGGAGACAGAATCTGAAGCAGGCTTCAAGCTGTCAGCACAGAACTGGACGTGGGGCTCGAGCTCACGAGCTGTGAGATCATGACCTGAGCCAAAGTTGGATGCTCAACCAACTGAGCCACCCAGGCGCCCCTCTGAAGGCTTTTTATATCTTCACAAACACTGTGATGCAGGTTCTATTATCACCAATCTAGTCACGCTTGCTAGTGTGGAATCAGAATTCAATTCAGGATTCAAATACCTGACTTTAGTGCTTGTGTTTTAAGTACCATGCTATGCTGCCCTTGCATATTACAAAGATAATGAGCTACTCAACTACTTTCACCAAAGAATGTCTCATAGTCATTATTTGCTTTTTTTTTTTCCAGGTTTAGTTTCTTTTTTATCAGATGACTGATGTATTTTTTTCCCTTTTACAGATAATGGCATCAGCTGCTAAGGAATTTAAAATGGACAACTTTTCACCTAAAGCTGGTACTAGCAAATTGCAACAGACAGTACCAGCTGATGCATCTCCTGATTCTAAGTGTCCTATATGCTTGGATAGATTTGATAATGTGTCTTACTTAGATCGCTGTTTACATAAGTTCTGTTTTCGCTGTGTACAGGAGTGGTCAAAAAACAAAGCTGAATGTCCACTGTGTAAACAGCCCTTTGATTCTATTTTCCATTCTGTGAGGGCAGAAGATGACTTCAAGGAGTATGTCCTGAGGCCTTCGTATAATGGTTCTTTTGCCACCCCTGATGCTCCACGATTTCGCTATCGTACAACTATGACAAATCGAAGTACTTCTGTGTATTCACCTAGTAGTACCGTGAATAGAAGAACAACAACTCCACCAGATAGTGGAGTACTGTTTGAGGGGTTAGGCATTTCAGCAAGACCTAGAAATGGTGAAATTCCTCAACTTATGAGGCAGATTGCAATAAGGAGGCCAACTACTGCAGATGAAAGATCTTTGCGAAAAATTCAAGAACAAGATATTATTAATTTCAGACGAACTCTCTATCGTGCTGGTGCTCGTGTTAGAAATATTGAAGATGGTGGTCGCTGCAGGGATATTTCAGCTGAATTTTTCCGTAGAAATCCGGCTTGCCTTCACAGATTAGTCCCCTGGTTAAAACGTGAACTTACAGTTCTTTTTGGAGCTCATGGATCTTTAGTGAATATTGTCCAGCACATCATCATGAGTAATGTTACTCGCTATGACTTGGAGAGTCGGGAGTTTGTATCTGACTTAAGACCGTTTTTACTTAATCGGACTGAGCATTTTATACATGAATTTATCAGTTTTGCTCGATCTCCCTTTAACATGGCAGCTTTTGACCAGCATGCTAACTATGATTGTCCTGCTCCTTCATATGAAGAAGGTAGCCATTCTGATTCTTCAGTTATAACAATATCTCCAGATGAAGCTGAAACCCAAGAGTTGGATATCAATGTAACCACTGTTAGTCAAGCACCATGGGATGACGAAACTCCAGGGCCATCTTACTCAAGCTCAGAGCAGGTACATGCTGCCATGTCTTCCCTTTTAAATACTTCTGATAGTTCAGATGAAGAACTTGTAGCAGGAAGAGCTACATCTCAGATACAAGGAGTACAAAGTAATGAAGACCTAAATAATGACAGTGATTCTTCTTCAGATAATTGTGTCATTGTTGGGTTTGTTAAACCACTAGCTGAGAGGACCCCAGAACTTGTTGAACTGTCCTCTGATTCTGAGGAGTTAGGCTCTTATGAGAAAATGGAGACAGTGAAGACGCAAGAACAATCTTACAGTTCTGGTGATAGTGATGTTAGTAGATGTTCATCTCCACGCTCTGTCCTTGGAAAGGATGAGCAAATAAATAAAGGTCATTGTGGTTCTGGTAAAAGAATCAAGTCGAAGAAGGAAGAGAAACACTCAACATCATTGTCATCTCCTAGAGACCTGAGCTCATCTATCAGAGGAGACAGAGTATATTCCCCATATAACCGTAGACACAGGAGGAGGGCAAGGTCAAGAAGTTCAGATTCACGTTCCCAGAGTAGAAGTGGGCATGATCAGAAGAATCGTAGAAAGCATCATGGGAAGAAAAGGATGAAAAGCAAAAGATCCAGAAGCAGGGAGAGTAGCAGACCTAGAGGTAGAAGAGACAAAAAGAGATCAAGAACTAGAGATAGCAGCTGGTCAAGAAGAAGCCAGACTCTCTCTCTAAGTAGTGAAAGCACAAGCAGATCAAGATCTCGTAGCAGTGATCATGGTAAAAGAAGATCACGGAGCAGAAATAGAGATCGTTATTACTTAAGAAATAATTATGGAAGCAGATATAAGTGGGAGTACACTTACTATAGTAGAAACAAGGACAGGGATGGCTACGAATCATCATACAGGAGGAGGACTCTGTCCAGAGCTCATTATTCCAGACAATCTTCAAGTCCAGAATTTAGAATTCAGTCCTTTTCTGAAAGAACAAATGCAAGGAAAAAAAATAATCACAGTGAAAGGAAGTATTACTACTATGAAAGGCATAGATCAAGGAGCCTATCTAGTAATAGATCAAAGACTGCATCTACAGGGCCTGATTGGGTAAGAAATGAAAAGCCTGGGGGGAAACGAAAATACAAAACGCGCCATTTGGAGGGTACTAACGAAGTGGCCCAACCTTCTCGTGAATTTGCTTCTAAAGTAAAGGAAAGCCATTACCAAAAATCCTCGTCAAAATTAGATGGAAACCACAAAAATGAGAGTGATAGCTTTTCAGACAGCCGGTCATCAGACAGAGAGACAAAACACAAGAGGAAAAAAAGGAGGACCCGGAGCTTGAGTGTGGAGATAGTTTATGAAGGGAAAGCTACTGATACGACTAGACACCATAAAAAGAAAAAGAAGAAGCACAAGAAGAAGCATAAGAAGCATCATGGGGACAATGCTTCACGCTCACCAGTTGTAATTACCATTGACAGTGATAGTGATAAGGATTCTGAAGTAAAGGAGGATACAGAATGCGATAATAGTGGTCCTCAAGACTCTTTACAAAGTGAGTTTTTGCCTCCTCCCTTCGAACCATTTGAAGCTAAAGATGTAGTTACAATAGAAGATGAATTTGGCATCCTAGACACGGAGTGTAATACTACCATGCTTAATAACAACTTGAATAATGCCAACAAAACTGTGGATAATATTCCATCCCAGGCAGCTTCAGTTGAACAAACTCTTGATGTAAGAGAAGAGAGTACCTTTGCCTCTGATTTGGAGAACCAGCCCAGTAATGTCTCTATTCAAACTGAGCCATCAAGGCAATTGCCATCTCCACGGACATCATTAATGTCAGTGTCTCTTGGGAGAGACCGTGATATGTCTTAAAACTGCCAAAGCATCTCATTGAGAATTCTGATGGAAAACAAAAACAACAGTTAACAGTTTCATCTGCTGCAGTCTATTTAAAGATGACTTTTGGTGAAAACTCTTTTCCCCCTTAAAAATATTTTAAGTGATTTTTTTTGTGTTAAAAATTTGTAAAAATCATTATTTGTTCAAAAAGTATGTATGTCCCACCCTCAGAGATATGCACTTTTAAGTGAGGAAAATGATATTGCTAGCAGTTTATTTAAAACTTGGGGTCCTTTTTAAATAAAAAAAAATATAAATTTTAGAAGTTATTTCATAAAGCCATATGGTATCAACATATTTTTAAAGTAGTCAATGAGTATTTTTGAATTTTTTTTTTTGAGAGTTATTCTGGAAATGTGTTATAAGCTAGGAGAATCCCTTTGGACAGTCTTTATTTTTCTTCTTAAAACTTTGTATGATTCAAAACCATTTCTTCAGGTTAAATTAAGGCATTTTAATCTGCACAGTTTAGACATCTGCCAAAAGAAAATTTAAATATTTCCTTTATATACTTGTTTATCTGGACTGCCAGTAAAACAGATGTGTATTCGACAAAATAAAAAATAAAACAGTAACACTTTACAAGAATCCAGAAATTTTTCTATGTAGTATTGCCTTTTTTTTTGTTTTTGTTTTTTAATTTTAGTAGCGCTAAAATCTTGAAAATAGTTAAGGATATACTTGTTATAAATAGTAAATTTTAGATGATCTGCATTTAATTTCACAGTTTTAATTAGTTCTTTGATTATAAGGAATATCATACTTGTTTTCTGTCTTCAGTAAAATGCAGTTATGTAGCATTTAGCCTATTAAAAACAAAATACCCTTGCCAAACTTCTACATTGGTAGTTCTTGTATGCAAAGTAGTCATGTTTATGTTTTATCCTGTTTTAGAGATGATAAAATAAATTGCTCTCTGTCTAGCCTGATGTAAGATTGCCAGGGAAGAACAGAATTTGGATTAAATCTAATTTAGTAGCCTTCAGCTTGCCTTGTTACCGTATTCATTCATTGTTCAACAGAAGTTGGAATGCCTGCTGGGTGGCAGGTTCTATGTTTTATGTTTTTAGGGTTTCAGTGATAGAACAAAGTAGATATGATCTCTGTCCTTGGGGGACATATATGTAAACATTAAAAACCATAAATTCTCAGAAGAGAAAACATAATTTCCTATAAGAGCACACAGTGGGGGCCTAATTTCATGTGGAAGTGATAGCTGAATTGAAATTGAGAAAACAAGTAGCTGTTAGCTAGGAGTAGAGTTGTTCTTCGCAAAGGAAAAAATGTCCAAAGATCCAAAGGCAGAAGCATACTGCAAGAACTAAAAGTAGGCAAAATTAGCCAAAGGACAAGGTGGGACCAAGCTTTGTAGGTCATTTTTGTATTTGTTATAAGGGCGATAGGAAATTCTTTTAAAATGACAATCTAAAATTGATGTTGGCAATTTTTAGTAAGCTCAGACACTGAGACTGAGAAATTTTGGGAAGACCATAGTTGATCAAGGAATATACTTTGAAATTATGACATGATTTTGTAGTTTTCTCAAGTATTAAAGACAATGCTATTTTATTTCATTTTTTAATTTTATGTGGTATTTGTATACATTTAGTGAAAACCTATCAATGTTTTTAAACACCTAAAGCTCATCTTAACACATGGCACCATCACATCATCCTCTTAGGTGTTCAGGCCAAAAATTTCCCAGTCTTTGTTTCTCCTCCTTCTCTCATTCAATCCCCAAATCCTGGCCAGTAAGTATTTCTAATGTGTCTATACCATTATCCAACCTAGGCAGCCATAATCTCTCACTTGTGCTATTATAATGGGTCTGCCTGTATCCATTGTTGCTCTACAGCTACACCCCCCCCCCCCCCCCCGCCTCCATCCATTCCTGATGTTAGCATTCAAAAAAAGTTAAAAAAAAAATTTTTTTTTGTTTTTGTTTCATTCCCATATTTAAAATCCTTCAGGAAATTTCTGTTATTCTTAGGATACTTAAAAAAAGCAAGCAAAAATCCAGCATAATATGCCTCTGCTTCATCAGATTCTGGTCCACCTTCAGCTTTCCTCTCCCCTCATTTGCTCTGGCCACCTTAGCCTGTTTCAGGTCTATCGAGGGGCTGCTGCTTACTAATGCAGAGCCTTCATATGTGGATTTTTCTTCTGCTAGGAACTGAATTTCATCTGTGTTAAAGGAGGCTTCTGCTAACGTGTACCCTTTTCCATTATTTCCCCTCAAACTTGCTCTCATAATAACCCTGGACTCTGTAGTAATTGATTACAGAGTGTTTTACCAATCTGCAAGTTTTTTGGCGACTGTATGTATGTGTACTGGTAAATCCCTTCTCTTTCGTTTCATATAAGAAGTACTTAACAGCACTTGATGGATAACTAGGTGCTAGAGATGTTTAAAATTGGCTAAGACCTCCTTTCTCCTTTCAGGGGGCTCTGCTATCTGTCAGCTTTTAGCCTAATCCTGTGTTCTTTAACCTGTTCATCTGAATTCATTGTCCATGAGACATTTTATTTTACCTCAGGTTTTTAGTGTTTTTAGTGTTTTTGTGACTTCTGGGACTTTAACGGGAATGCAGCCTAACATTTGCACTTGGTTGTTCATCAATCTTCAGATTGACAACAGGAAAACTTTATTCCCAGTTTCAGTAAGCTCTGTGGGAGCCAATCCAAGGCCCTCACCAACCCATCTAATCTGTAATAATGGTCTGTGCATACAAAAGGCAACAACAGTTTACTCAAGGTAAACTGACAGCCCATTCTTACTGGGAATTGTTCTATCATGGGGAATAATTACAGTTCCCTGTCAGTGGGTATGGATGCCTTTAGTCGGTCAGTACACCCTGTATTAAAAATTTTTCAGAAGGTTCTTCAGGATACCAGAAACCATGTATGAGCTGGTTTGAGTTGTGGCCACCCCACTGTCCCCACCAATGGGGGCAAAGGATGGGAAGTAGAGGGAGAGGTTTCTCTTCACAAACCAGATTTTTTTCAGAATTCTGAGCATGGGTGCATTTCTAACATTAAGCTCGTTAAGCTACGTACAATTGAAATGTTAACTGACTAAATTAATGTAGCTATTACTGAGACCAGAGTTTATATGGTATGACCCCTTTAACTGCAAGGAATAAGTTCCAAGATCCCTCTGGATGCCTGAAACTGAATAGTACTGAACCCTGTATGTACTGGTTTTTTCTATACATACATATCTGTGATAAAGTTTAATTTATAAATTAGGTGAAGTAAGAAATTAACGACAGCAATAATAGAATTGGACAATTAATATACTGCAATAAAAGTTATGTGAATGTCTCTCAAAATAACTTGTACTCATCCTTGTGATGATGTGAGGTGGTAAAATGCCTACATGATGAGATAAATGAGGTGAATGACAAAGGCATTGTTATGTAGCCTTAGGCTACTGTTGACCTAGGATACTTTAAAAGGCAGATCATCTGCTTCCAAATCCTAGTTGACTGTGGATAACCAACATGAAAAGCAAAATTGCAGGTGAGTGGGGGGGGGGGGGGGGGGGGCACTACTATATGGATATGTCCACTGGTGCCTTTAGGAAAACCCACATGGGAAGCGAAATCATAATCATTGTGTATGTAGCCTAACTCTCAAAAGGTTCAGAAAGAATGCTACATATGTAGACAGAGAAAATGATAAATTGTGGCAAAGTGTTAAAAAATGAGAGTAAAAAGGAAGTCTTTAAACTATTTTTGTATTTCTGTAGGTTTAAAATAATTTCAAAACGTTAATAAAATTGCCTCTGTAGGCCTGCTAGGTTACCTGTATGAGTGTGTTAGAGTTTTCAGCCACATATACTTGGCAAAAGGAAAAAAAGTCACAGGCGAACATGCAGTAACTATTAAAGCCACTTTGTGAGAAAGAACCAGTCACTAGAAGTATTGTGGTCCCATTTATAATCCTGGGCCTGTTGAGATAAGGATCTTAGTCTGAGATACATGGTTAACTGCTCTTGATCCCATGCTCAGAAGCAAGTGTGTGAGGGGTATAAAAACAAAGGTGAGGTGTTTTTTAAGTTTATTATTTATTTTGAGAGAGCATGAGCAGGGGAGGGGCAGAGGGGGGAGAGAGAATCCCGTTGCAGGGGTCAAACTGATGAAACAATGAGACCACCTGAGCCAAAACCCAAGAGTTGGACGCTTAACTGACCAAGCCACCCAGGGGCCCCAAGAGAGGTTTTTGTTTGTTTGTTTTGTAATTTAGGATAGAGGGAAGACAAGCTTTCTGAAAAGGAGACCCTGGAATAGGAAAAAAAAAGTAAAGGAGAGGTAACTGATGGAGCAGAGTTCCTGAATGGCAGAGCAGAGCACAGGTAAGTGAATTGGTAATGGGTAGAAGCAGAGGCAAGTCTTACTGTGAAATGACAGAAGGAGGTAATGCACAAAGAAATACTCATGAGCAAGATGCACTGAGATGAGGTTATTAACACTTGTAAAGCCTCTCTCCATGAAGTAGGAAGTAATGCCAACTTCTGAGAAATATGGGTCGTGAGTAAGATTGGACTTGAGAAGAGGAATGAGAAAATGCTGTTGTATAGTATGTGTTTGGTGAGTGAATAAATAGATGGTTCATGGTTGAAGTTCTGAATGTGACTAGTAAAAGGGAGGCAAGGGAGTTGAGATATTGGTGAGTATAGTTGAATTGATGCATTCTGGCTTCTGGGCTGTGTAGGAAAGGTGAAGCTAGGTCACCATTATATGTAAAGAACAGGGAGATAACAAAGAATTTGTTTTCCAGTGAGGTTCAAGTAGATACAGTGGAGGAAGGAATAAGACAAAAAGTATTTTAGACCGTGCCTAATGCTAGGGATGTTTGGAAGTAACTAGAATGGGTGGAGGTAGAGGTGAAGGTGATTGGAACTGAGGGTGGTGATCAATGTGGCTGGAAGTATCCTTTACATGGAAGATACTGTGGGTGATGGCAGAAGATCAAGGATGGAGAAGGAAATGGTAGTTGTGTCATGGATATTATATCTTGTACTTTAAACTATGCTTGAGTTCCACTAGAGCAGCTGGCATGTGTACAAAGAAGATAATGAAAACTTGGTAAATAGTTATTTCCTCATTCTGAGTTTTTAGTCAATACCTGAATCACTTAGGTATTAGAAAACATTAAGTGCGAAAGGGCCATTTAAAAAAGTACAGTAAGATTGGTTGTTAAAATGTGAAAATTAGGAAATTCTCACTTTACCTGCACGTGGGGGAATGGTAAATCCATTGGATCTGTGCCTGAGAAAAGCAAGAGGCAAGGAAAATGGAAGTTGAGTTAGGCCAAGGTCTGAGTCCATAAATTCATCCCTGTAAAGCATTAGATGATATGCTTTTGTACAGACACAAGGGGGCAGAATTAGATCTCTAGTATTTGTTTCTCTGCATGACCATCTGCACTTTAAATAGGTAAACCATTCTCAAGCACAAGGATACCTCTTTGGACTTACGTCTGTAAAATTCATTTATTCACCAAATGCTGAGTACATATGGTCTGAGTCTATGCTAAATGCTAGAGGTGTAACAATGAATAGGGTGGAACCAACAGAAATGTTAAAGAAGGTGGGAATGGAACGATTAGATTTGTTTTCAAACAACTAGCAGTAATGTAGAAGAACGTTTGGAGTGGGAAAACCTCGATGAAAGACTGCTTAAGGAGCTCTTTTCAATAGCTCAAACCAGAAGTCAGAAGGGCCTTTAGAAAAACAACAGGGATTCAGTGGAGAGGCTGGATTCAATCAATTTCTGAGGTAGATTAGACAAAATTTGGGTACCATGTACATGAGGATGGGCTGTAAGGAGAGGGAAAAGTCTGGTATGATGAGATTTCCGCCCCCCTCCCCACCACCCCGTGTGAGAATTAGGAGATAGAGGAATAGGGATAGTTGGGGAAGACAATGAGTTCAGTTTGAGACTGAGCAGCCTAGAGCTGCACTGTCCAATATAGTAGCTACTAGGCACATGTGGGTATTGATCACTTGAAATGTGGCTAGTAAAACTGAGGAACTGAATTTTAAGTGGTGTTTAGTGAGGCTCATGGCTGCCATATTGGCCAATATAGGTAGAGAACATTTCCATCATCACAGAAAATTCTTTTGGGACACCCTGGGGGACATCTGGACAGATGAAGATTTCCAGTGGGTACCTGGAAATAGGAGTGTGAATCTTGGAGGAGAGATGGGGACTAGGGAGGTGATTTAGGAGTTACTGGGAAACTAGGGTGGGTGTACTAGAGAGGTTGTAGAAGTGGATGAGTTCTCTCAGAGAGTAGAAAAACAAGAAAAGCAGGCATAAGTGAAAATTCTAGAGAATACAACATTAAGGAGGCTGGCAAAAGAAGAAAAGGTTTTCAAAAGAGACCAAGAAGTATATGTACCCGTAGTCCCATATACTTGTCTCTTCAATTTTATGTTGTATATCTTGTATCAGAGGCAGTGCCCTGCATGCAGTAGGGTATAAACAGAATTTCCAAGAGGTTAATTTTATTTTTAAGGTCTTGGGAGTTACCTTCATGTGGTCATTGAATCAGGGAATTCTGTTCTGGGTGGGGCAGATTAGGCCACCTCCAAAGATATCTAATACCATTTTTAGAATACAGGACTAGGAAGTATAATCTTTTGACCTTACTCTACCCATCACCCTCCTTCTCTATACTTCCCTTCATGCTCAGCTATGATTTTCTGGATTATGTTTAAATCATTCCCTTACAATAACCTCTTTCTAGCCCTTCTGTCTTCGTTCACTTAGTTTAGGGGTGAGCAACTTTTTCCTGTAAAGGGCCAGATGTACTCTATGTTGTATAGTCTTTTTTTTTTTTTTTTTTGTAACTCTGAAGATGTTAAAACAATTTTCAGCTTGTGGCCTCTTTAAAAACAAGTCACATGCCAAATCTGTCCTGCAATAGTTTGCTAACCTGTTACCTAGCAAGACCTCCATCTGGATGAACCCAGCTCTTCGGTTGTGCCTACATGCATCCTCTTGAGTGTTTTTGAAGGAAATTAGGAACTGCAGGTTGGTGTCACCATAAGAACACAATCCCAAGTGGACAAGTTTCTTTAGTGTTCTTGCTCATTGGTATAATGGGTATAGTTCACACCTTTTACTTTCTCAAACCTTCCACTTGTCTCTACCGCAGGCTTTCCATAGTGGCTGGGCAGTTCTGACCAGTGCCAGGTTTAGGCAAACACAAACCCTATCTGCTCACCAAAACAATACCCCTCTAGCATGTTAGTAGAGACATTGCCCACCCATTTGGTCTTGACTGGTTTGTTCGTCTGTCCTCAGCCAACTGGGTGGCCTGCTGATCCAGGATGGCCTCATCTGGGATTATTGGACTCTGTGTAGTCATCTTCCAGCACATTAGCCTGAGCTTGTTTACCTGGTGGTCACAGGGGTCTGAGAGAGAGAGAAGTGTGGAGTCTCAAGACCTGGGCTCAGAATTGACATCATCATTTCCTCTTTTTTTTTTTTTCTCCCTATAGTAAGTCCTAAGACCAAACTGATTGTAGGGGAAGGAAAAGAGACCAGTATTGATGGGAGGAGCTACAAAGTTACATTGTAAGAGGTATAAGTATTGGGAAAAGTGAAGAATTGTAACTTTTGCATCCAACCTACCATAGCATCCAGGTTTGCTCCACTCAATGGAGAAAGCCCTCTTCATCTAGGCTTTTAGTCCTCACACTTATGTGTGCATCTGTAGCATGTGGAAGGTTTGTTAAAACATATTGCTGGGGCCCACACCTTCAAAATGTCTGGGATGCCAAGAATTTGCTTTTCTAACAGGTTTCCAGGTGGTTCTGATGTTACTGGCTGGCAGACCACAGTTGGAGAACCACTGTTCTGGGACATACACCCTCTGCACGTGCTGTGGATTTCACTTACCTCACTTTAACAGGAATTTTGATTTTTTAAATTATCCTCTTTTTTCCTGTATCTCCTGCTTTTTAGTTCCTTAGCTACATGTTACTTAGTTACTTTGCTACTCAGAACGAGGTCTGTGGACCAGCAATATCAGCATCACCAGTGTCAGCTTCTTAGAAATGCAGAATCTCAGACTTACTAGGTCAGAATCAGTACTTTAATAAGACCTGTGAGTGATTCTTGTGCATTCGTGTTTGAGAAGCACTGCCTGTGGATCATTCTCATCAGCAAGCGAGTATGTTCTTGATTTCCTCCTACAAGCCTTCCTGTCTTCCAACGTCCCATGCTAATAGATGGCACCCCCATTCATGCAGCTGCTCAGGCTAAAGAGGAATTTTCCTTGACTTGTTTCTCACATATCCCACATTCAGTTCATGGCCACACTTTACCACTTCCACAGCTTTGCTCCTAATCCAGGATGCCATGATCTCTCACTTGGACTAGTGCTGGTGCCAGCTTCTTACCTGGTCAGTAGGCTTCCACCTGTCTCCCTGCAGCTTGTTTTCTTCCAGTCAACCACAGTGAGCCTTTAAAAACAGGTCTTGTTATAACCCCCAAATCCTGCAATGGTTCTGCATCATATTTAAAATCAAAACCCAAACTGGGGTGTCTGGGTGATTCAGTTGGCTGAGCATCCAACTCTTGGTTTCAGCTTAGGTTGTGATCTCGCAGTTTGTGGGATCAAGCCTCGCTGACAGCTTGGAGCTTGCTTGGGATTCTCTTTCTCCTCCTCTCTCAGCCCTTCCCCTGCTTGTGCTCTCTCTCCCCAAATAAATAAACTTAAAAAAATCAAAACCAAAGTCATTGTGGTCTGTCAGGCTGTATGTGAACTGCCTTGGCCACCTCTCTTCTCTCTTTCCCCAGCCCACTTTATTCTAGTGACTCTTCTCCCCTTCTTTTCTTTTGCAGACCTGGTTCACCCCTGTTTGTTTGTACTATGTGGTTTTTTTTTTTTTTTTTTTTTTTTTTTTTTTTTCTCTTTGCACTTTGTTTTAGAATGCTCTTCACCCAAATGGCATGCTATCTCACTTAGGTCTTCCTTGAGTCACTCATCTAATATAAGCAGCCCTCATTACTGTTTATTCCCTTATCTTGCTTTATTTCTCCTTCCTGAACTTGTTGTTACCTAACATCTTTCTTTCACGGTAGAATACGATACGTTTTAAACCTGTCTTCTTCATTTTAGTCTTGGTGCTACCATTCTCCTAGTTGCTCAAGCCAATGCCTGGAATGTAGCCTTGATTTTTTTTCCCCTCTTCCTTTCCCACTTCCTTCACTCAATCCTATGTCTAAAGTATATCTGGAACTTTTCATTTCTTATACTCTGCATTGCCACTGTCCTCATCTTTGCTCTCATCCTCTCTTGAGTCAGCTCCCATCGATCTACCCATTCCACATAGGAGCCAGAGAGAAAGTCTTTTAAAAAATGTCATCAAATTATGTTACTCCTTGCTTAAAATCCTGCAATGTGTTCCCATTGTACTTTATTCTTTGCCTTACAAGGCCCTTTCACCAATTCAGTAACACTCCATGCCATTTATCCCTTGTTCAAGAAATTCCTGATACAAATCACTTTTTCTCTTTGACTCATTTGTGCTTTCTGTCCCTTTGTATGGAATTCCCCCCCTTCCTATTTTTTTGAATAATTCATTCCTTCTCATTCTTAAGGACTCAGCTGAAGTGTGACCTACCTAGAAAGACCTACCACTGCATTAAAACAGTTTTTTTCAATCTCCTTTATTTTCTATCTCATGACTCTATTTGCTTTCTTAATATTTCACATTTGCTTGAAAGACACCTTTAAGAAAATGAAATGGTAAGTCACAGACTAGGAGAAAATATTTGAAGTACATATATTTGACAATGGGCTTATATCTAGAATAAATAACTTATAAGTTCATAATACAAAGAAAACCCAATCAGGCAAAGGATGGAAACAAATGCCTCACAAAGGAAGATATGTAAATGGCCAACAGGTACATGCAAATGTGCTCACATCATTAACTATTTGAGGAGTTAAAACTACAATAATACACTATTTCACATTGACCAAGATGGCAAATTGACCCATGTGTAGCCACTGGAGCTCTCTGACTCTACTGGTGGGAATGCAAAATAGTACATACAGTTTGGGAAACAGGTGGGAGATACGTGTTAGGTTAAACATGCAGGTAGGACCTACACAACCTGGGGGAAGCAGTTAACACTCATACACATTTTCCAAAACTCAGTGAATCATACATTTAAAATCTGTGCATTTATTGAATCTAAACTTTACTGCTATAAAAGAAAAATGAAAAAAAAAAAAGTTCCCAGGGATCCTCCTCCGTCCCTCTGGGCGAGCGAGCACTTGCAGGTTGGCTAACGTCAGGAAAATGCGGTCAGGGAGGCGGGGACCTGGGGCAGCCCAGCTTCCGCGAGCCGCCAAGCCCTGGCCCGTTCGCCGCTAGTTGTGGTTTCGGTTTCCATTTCCCTTCTGCAGTTTAGGTTCCCCGGCGGCTCCGCCTCTCCGCTGGGCCAGTACACCCTCTCAGAAAATCCCTCCTGGACGGCCGCTGGGCTTTAAAGGGAGTGGGGCACCGGTGAGGTAGGACCTCGCGGGGAGCTGAGCCACCGGGATGACGGCGGAGGAGAGGAGGAATCTGCGCGCCTTCCAGGACTATGTCATCAAGATTCTGGACCCTACCTATATCCTGAGCTACATGTCGCCCTGGTTTAAGGACGGTGAGTGGTCCCCAGCGGCCCGAGTCCCTTGAAGCAAGGAAACAGTTTAGGACTTGTTTTTCCCGTGCTTTTTCCTTTCTTTTAATCAATACAAGTAGCCTGCTAGGAACCCGGGTGTTGAGGCAAGATCCCTAAAGCATTTTTTAAAATTATTTTATTTTTTAAATTTTATTTAAATCTAAGTTAACATAGTGCACTAATGATTTCAGGAGTAGAATTTTTTTTTTATATTTTTTTATTTTTTATTTTTTTTAATGTTTATTTATTTATTTTTTTAATATATGAAATTTACTGGCAAATTGGTTTCCATACAACACCCAGTGCTCATCCCAAAAGGTGCCCTCCTCAATACCCATCACCCACCCTACCCTCCCTCCCACCCCCCATCAACCCTCAGTTTGTTCTCAGTTTTTAACAGTCTCTTATGCTTTGGCTCTCTCCCACTCTAACCTCTTTTTTTTTTTTTTTTTTTTTTTTCCTTCCCCTCCCCCATGGGTTTCTGTTACCTTTCTCAGGATCCACATAAGAGTGAAACCATATGGGATCTGTCTTTCTCTGTATGGCTTATTTCACTTAGCATCACACTCTCCAGTTCCATCCACGTTGCTACAAAAGGCCATATTTCATTTTTTCTCATTGCCACGTAGTATTCCATTGTGTATATAAACCACAATTTCTTTATCCATTCATCAGTTGATGGACATTTAGGCTCTTTCCATAATTTGGCTATTGTTGAGAGTGCTGCTATAAACATTGGGGTACAAGTGTCCCTATGCATCAGTACTCCTGTATCCCTTGGATAAATTCCTAGCAGTACTATTGCTGGGTCATAGGGTAGGTCTATTTTTAATTTTCTGAGGAACCTCCACACTGCTTTCCAGAGCGGCTGCACCAATTTGCATTCCCACCAACAGTGCAAGAGGGTTCCCGTTTCTCCACATCCTCTCCAGCATCTATAGTCTCCTGATTTGTTCATTTTGGCCACTCTGACTGGCGTGAGGTGGTATCTGAGTGTGGTTTTGATTTGTATTTCCCTGATAAGGAGCGACGTTGAACATCTTTTCATGTGCCTGTTGGCCATCCGGATGTCTTCTTTAGAGAAGTGTCTATTCATGTTTTCTGCCCATTTCTCCACTGGGTTATTTGTTTTTCGGGGGTGGAGTTTGGTGAGCTCTTTATAGATTTTGGATATTAGCCCTTTGTCCGATATGTCATTTGCAAATATCTTTTCCCATTCCGTTGGTTGCCTTTTCGTTTTGTTGGTTGTTTCCTTTGCTGTGCAGAAGCTTTTTATCTTCATAAGGTCCCAGTAATTCACTTTTGCTTTTAATTCCCTTGCCTTTGGGGATGTGTCGAGTAAGAGATTGCTACGGCTGAGGTCAGAGAGGTCTTTTTCTGCTTTCTCCTCTAAGGTTTTGATGGTTTCCTGTCTCACATTCAGGTCCTTTATCCATTTTGAGTTTATTTTTGTGAATGGTGTGAGAAAGTGGTCTAGTTTCAACCTTCTGCATGTTGCTGTCCAGTTCTCCCAGCACCATTTGTTAAAGAGACTGTCTTTTTTCCATTGGATGTTCTTTCCTGCTTTGTCAAAGATGAGTTGGCCATACGTTTGTGGGTGTAGTTCTGGGGTTTCTATTCTATTCCATTGGTCTATGTGTCTGTTTTTGTGCCAATACCATGCTGTCTTGATGATGACAGCTTTGTAGTAGAGGCTAAAGTCTGGGATTGTGATGCCTCCTGCTTTGGTCTTCTTCTTCAAAATTACTTTGGCTATTCGGGGCCTTTTGTGGTTCCATATGAATTTTAGGATTGCTTGTTCTAGTTTCGAGAAGAATGCTGGTGCAGTTTTGATTGGGATTGCATTGAATGTGTAGATAGCTTTGGGTAGTATTGACATTTTGACAATATTTATTCTTCCAGTCCATGAGCAGGGAATGTCTTTCCATTTCTTTATATCTTCTTCAATTACCTTCATAAGCTTTCTATAGTTTTCAGCGTACAGATCTTTTACATCTTTGGTTAGATTTATTCCTAGGTATTTTATGCTTCTTGGTGCAATTGTGAATGGGATCAGTTTCTTTATTTGTCTCTGTTGCTTCATTGTTAGTGTATAAGAATGCAACTGATTTCTGTACATTGATTTTGTATCCTGCAACTTTGCTGAATTCATGTATCAGTTCTAGCAGACTTTTGGTGGAGTCTATCGGATTTTCCATGTATAATATCATGTCATCTGCAAAAAGCGAAAGCTTGACCTCATCTTTGCCAATTTTGATGCCTTTGATTTCCTTTTGTTGTCTGATTGCTGAAGCTAGAACTTCCAGCACTATGTTAAACAACAGCGGTGAGAGTGGGCATCCCTGTCGTGTTCCTGATCTCAGGGAAAAAGCTCTCAGTTTTTCCCCGTTGAGGATGATGTTAGCTGTGGGCTTTTCATAAATGGCTTTTATGATCTTTAAGTATGTTCCTTCTATCCCGACTTTCTCAAGGGTTTTTATTAAGAAAGGGTGCTGGATTTTGTCAAAGGCCTTTTCTGCATCGATTGACAGGATCATATGGTTCTTCTCTTTTTTTTTTGTTAACGTGATGTATCATGTTGATTGATTTGCGAATGTTGAACCAGCCCTGCATCCCAGGAATGAATCCCACTTGATCATGGTGAATAATTCTTTTTATATACTGTTGAATTCGATTTGCTAGTATCTTATTGAGAATTTTTGCATCCATATTCATCAGGGATATTGGCCTGTAGTTCTCTTTTTTTACTGGGTCTCTGTCTGGTTTAGGAATCAAAGTAATACTGGCTTCATAGAATGAGTCTGGAAGTTTTCCTTCCCTTTCTATTTCTTGGAATAGCTTGAGAAGGATAGGTATTATCTCTGCTTTAAACGTCTGGTAGAACTCTCCTGGGAAGCCATCTGGTCCTGGACTCTTATTTGTTGGGAGATTTTTGATAACCGATTCAATTTCTTCGCTGGTTATGGGTCTGTTCAAGCTTTCTATTTCCTCCTGATTGAGTTTTGGAAGAGTGTGGGTGTTTAGAAATTTGTCCATTTCTTCCAGGTTGTCCAATTTGTTGGCATATAATTTTTCATAGTATTCCCTGATAATTGTTTGTATCTCTGAGGGATTGGTTGTAATCATTCCATTTTCATTCATGATTTTATCTATTTGGGTCATCTCCCTTTTCTTTTTGAGAAGCCTGGCTAGAGGTTTGTCAATTTTGTTAATTTTTTCAAAAAACCAACTCTTGGTTTCGTTGATCTGCTCTACAGTTTTTTTAGATTCTATATTGTTTATTTCTGCTCTGATCTTTATTATTTCTCTTCTTCTGCTGGGTTTAGGCTGCCTTTGCTGTTCTGCTTCTATTTCCTTTAGGTGTGCTGTTAGATTTTGTATTTGGGATTTTTCTTGTTTCTTGAGATAGGCCTGGATTGCAATGTATTTTCAGGAGTAGAATTTGATGATTCACTTACATATAACACCCAGTGCTCATCCCAACAAGTGCCCTCATTAATGCCCATCACTGATTTAGCCCATCCTCCCACCCAACACCCCTCCAGCAACCCTCAGTTTGGTCTCTGTATTTAAGAGTCTCTTACGGTTTGCCTTCTTCTCTGTTTTTATCTTATTTTTCCTTCCCTTGTCCTAGGTTCATCTGTTTTGCTTCTTAAATTGCCATCACATTTTAGACTAGAAATTGCTAGGAGGAGCCTTTGGAAGTTCAGGTGGGGAACTGAGTCCCAGAGAAGTGCTATGACTTGTGTAGGGGTGCATGTCTAGTCAGGTTCAAAGCTGGATAAACCAATCATTGTCCACTTCATGTATTTCCTTTAATGGCTATGTCTAATGTGTCTTCAGCTTTGTACCAACATCGAGATTAAAGAATAAGATTTAGGCCCTTCTTTAAAATACTGTACAGCTCAAGATTTTGGGGGTGGGAGACTGGTGAGGACAGATGTACACTAATGATTACAAAATGCTATGAGAGCTCCAAGGTAATTGACCCTTACTCTTGCTGTGTCTTATTTGCAATGACTGGAAGCTTGAGAGGAGCAAGACTCTCTGGACTGAATGGCTGCAGGCTTCAATTCAGGTGTTTCTGTCTAGCTTTTGAGACACATGATGACGGATGAATGCCATATTGTAAATTTGAATCCCAAGTGCCCTGTGCTGGAGATGAGCAGAGGCTTTAAGAAAAGAGGAAAAGGGAGGTGGTGCCTAGAAGGAGTTGAGATGAGAGAAGGGATCTGGCAACTCCTTTTCAGGCTCCAACTGCTGAAATATCTTTCCTGATGTGAGGCAGTTTTGGGAGATTACCTGAAAGCAGACAGGTAATTTGAAGGCTAATTTCTCTGTAAAACCAAGGGTTGTGGAGTGAGGAGTGAAAGAATACCATTAACAAAAGTGGCCTTCTGCTTTCTAGTTGTGCTCAGGGAGAAGTAACAAAGTAACATTCTAATGAGCCACAGAGTTGCTTGGGCCTCTGAAGAATATAAGCCCCTGCAAGAATCTCTTCTAGAAATCTTGGAATGAATGGAACACTAACAAACTATTGTGAATCCCATTCTTTCTTGCACTCATGTGTCCATTCAATGAACAACTCATATGTTAGGCAATATGCTAGCATTGGAGAGAATTTACACACTTACTACACGTATTATCTAATAGGAAGCATCATGCTAGGAACTGAAAAATCAGTGGTGAGTGTGATAGAAATGATCCTGACCTAACAGAAATAAGAGTGTGTATGCGAAGGCAGGTTGCTAACTAAGTACACCATAAATGATGAAATGTGGTAAGTTCTCTGATGGAAAACCATAGTGTGCTTTGGGAGCACATAGACAGCATAGTTTTTAATATATATAGTGGTTTTAATTTATAGTTATAGTGTAATCACAAAGTACGAAACGGGAAATAGAAAAAGCTAGCTGCAGAATGCTATAGTATTGTCTTATTTTTGAATGTTAAAGAAACAATAGAAGTTTCGTTTCCAGCTTCTTACCAAGGGCAACTGATACCATTTGGTTGGTTTATATTTTTCCTGTTCATTTCTTTATACTTTATAATGTGCACATGTATCCATAAACTTTTTTTCTTTCTTCTCATCTTTTTCAGTTTTCCGTTAGATTGATAAAGTTTCTCTATCCCCTATTTTTTTTTCTTGGATGCTTTGGAATCTCTGAATTCTATTGGTTAACCTTAATTGTGACAAGTATACTCGATCAGGATTCAGTTAGGGAGCTGAGACATGAGTGTTGTAGCTGAATATAAACTTTCTGCCTCATTTTTCCCACCTAGAAGTGGGAGCTTATCCACACTCTCCTTACGCCCAAAAATTCATTCCCCATGCACACATAAATACACCAATATGTTTAAATTACACCAGCAATATCCAATATCTCTTTTACCATAATCTTTGTCTCCACATGTTGGATATTGTACACTAGTTGAATCTTGGGAAAGGAGAATTGAAGCCATGTTTCTTCTGGAGAGCTTACATGGTCACTAGGGTGCTGCGGGGCTTTACTTATTTACTGGTTGTCCAGGATGTTTCAAGGCAGACTAGGTTGTGGGCTACAAGTTTTTTTGCAATATCCCTTTGGAGTAGAAGGCTAACCCTTATCTTGGAGGGGCCCTCCGTGAGCAGTATTCTGAGTATTTACCCATTCCTTCAGTAACATTTTCTGGACCATACATGAGCCAGACGCTTTGTTGATGATTAGAATACAAAGATGAAGACAAAAATGGATACAACATGTCCATGATCACTGTCAATGGGAAAAGATAGACACTCAGACAGTTACTGTGTACTATGCAGTGCCAGTGCTCTAGTCAGAGGCATGTAAAGAGACCAAGAAAGCACAGAAAAGAGATCAAGAAATTCTACCTTGAGAAGCTGGCTATGGCATCACAGAGTGGCCAGGATGGCAAAGGTAGTAGGAAAGTACCAAAAATAGAATTTTCCCTGCATTGAACTCCCAGTGCTTTTGAGGAAGCAGGAGATATCAGGACTAGGTAGCAGCAGGATGGACCTGACCTTGTGCAGAGTGAAGCTAACCTGCCCAGGATGCAGCAAGACAGTTTCCCTGGGAAGGTTTCAGCTGTGACTGGGACTTATCTGGACCTTCATGCGGGAGAGGCCAGTTGTGGCTGGTGGAATGTCTAAGGAAAGAATAAAGGGCAAGGAGGCCTGGGAGTAAGAACCCACCTCTAAGGATAGAGTCTAAGAACAGGATTAACTATCCCAAAGGATAGGGTACAGTTGTGTGCCCAGGGAAGTTGGGGTAGGCAACAAGATTGTGTTGTCCCTAAAAAAGATACGTTGAAGTCTTAACCTCCACTACCTCAGAATGTGAACTTACTTGGAAATAGGATCTTTATAGAGGTAATCAGTTAAGGTTGAGGACGTGCTGGTGTAGGGTGGGATCCTAATCAATGTGGTTGGTGTCTTCATAAGAAGATAGCCATGTGAAAATACTGAGAGACAAAGAGAATGTCATGTGAAGATAGAGGCAGAGATTGGAGTGATGTGGCCACAAGACAGACAAACAGAGGGGAGAATAACATGAAGAAAGAGGCAAAGATTTGATGTGGCCACAAACCACGGAATGCTAGGAGCTGGAAGGGAAGTGGGATGTATTGTCCCTTAGAGCCTTCAGAGGAAGTGTGCTCCTGCCAGCATCTTGATTTCAGACTTTTGGTCTCTAGAACTGTAAGAGAATAAGTTTCTATTGTTTGAAGGCCACCAGTTAATGCTAATTTGTTATTGCAGCCACAGAAAACTAGTATGGATAGATAAACTAAAAAACAGAAGTGTTGGCAAGGATGTGTTAAAAAATTGGAATCCTCATAAATTTCTGGTGGGAATATAAAACGTATAGCTCCTTTGGAGAGCAGTTTGATAATTCCTTACACTGTTAAATGGAGTTACCATATGACCCAGCAATCTCACACATAGGTATAAACTCAAGAGAAATGAATACATATGTGTATGTAAACACTTGTACATGACTGTTCATTGCATTGTTATTCAGAATAGCCAAAACGTGGAAACAACCTAAATGCTCATTAACTGATGAATGGATGGACAACAGGTGGTGTATCCATACAATAGTATATTATTCGGCAATAAAAAGGAATGAATGATACAAGCTACAGCATGAATGAATCTTGAAAACGTTATGCTTAAGTGGAAGAACCCACTTACAAAGACCACATATTGTATGATTTCATTCATATGAAATCTCCAAAGTAGGCAAATCTGTAGAGACCCAAGTAGATTAGTGGTTACCAAGGGGTTAAGGGGAAGGGAGATGGGAGTGGCTGGTACAAGATTTCTTTTTACTAGTCAGAGTGTACTAAAATTAGATAGAGATGGCTCCACAACTCTAAAAACCATTGAATTTTGCACATTGAAAGTGTTAACTTTACTGTTCCAAGACAGAGACCTTGGCAGAGAAGGAGGCTATCCCTTCCTTTCTTCATTCATTCAATGTCTATTATGTGCTGGGTCCTCTTTTAATCTCTGAGGATACAGTGGTTAACCAGTCAGGCAACTGGTTTACTTCTTGGAATTTACATTCCACTGACAATAGGGGGAAAAAAAGGGACACTATCAAGTGTCAGGTCATTTGAAGGCAACCATTTGGTCACCACCCCAGACATGGAGTTAGTGTGTCAAGTTAGCAAGACCACCAGCAGTTGGGTGGATAGTTTTCTACCTGGTCTCATTGTGTTTCTGTTTAGCTTCTCTTGTGTGTCATATTTCATGCCATTCAAGCAAAAGCCTAGAAAGAGGACCATGAAAACATCACTCCATTTCTAACTCTTTCTGAGTCCAGTGTAATTAAAGATGCCATGGAGTGGTCCTATCCTCACACGCTTTTAGTCCTACAGTTAATTCAGACTTTTGAACAAGAGATTATCAAAATGTTGGAAGAAGACTTTGTTCTTCCATCTAATCCAGTGCTATAATGACTTCTTTGCTGTGGGGATGCTTTCTCAGAGATTGTTAGGAAACTCCCTTTTTAAGGGATTGCTTTAGAGCATGTTCCCAGACTTCCATACCAAACTAGAAGAAGTTTCTGGAGAGGATGGGTAGGTGGGCTTAGTTGGTGAAGAATGGCCATACTCTGCCTGAACAGAGGGTTTGCTGCCTTCTTGCCTTCCATTGCTGTGATTTGTTAAAATCACCATCCCCATTTGATTAGGTCTGACAACCCTTTGCAGGTTTTTCTTCCAGTGATTAGTGATTCTGCAGTTTGATAAGTCACTCTCGCTTCTGTTTATAGATGAGGTGCAGTATATTCGGGCTGAGAAAAACAATAAGGGCACGATGGAGGCTGCCTCACTTTTTCTTAAGTTCCTATTGGAGCTCCAGGAAGAAGGCTGGTTCCGTGGCTTTTTGGATGCCCTTGCTCATGCAGGTTAGTTCATTATTCTTACAAATCAGAGTATGTTACTTGACTGTTTCAAAATGCTGTAAAAGTGAAATACTATTAATTTTGAGCTATCCCCATGTACTTCCTGTTTCTTAATCTGAGGCAATGTAAGGGATTATTTTCAGCCAGATAATATAATTGCCTACCTGAAATATCCACAGGGAGCTACAGAGTGATTATTGGGAGAGTTTATTATTGGGCAAGTATATTAGGTATAAGATGAAAATACAAAAATTAGTTGCATTTTTGCACCATACACAAAAATAAACCCAAATTGGATTAAAAACTTACATGCAAGACCCAAAAGCAGAAAATTCCTAGAAGAAAACATAGGAAGTAATTTCTTTGACATCAGCCACAGAAACATTTTTCTAGATTTGTCTCCTTTGGCAAGGGAAATAAAAGCAAAATTAAACTATTAGGACTACTACAAATAAAAAGCTTTTTTTACACAGCAAAGGAAACCATCAACAAAACAAGAAAACAACCTACTGAATGGGAGAAGTTACTTGCAAATGACATATCCAATAAGAGGTTAATATCCAAAATATATGAAGAACTTCTATAACTCAACACCAAAACCCCCAAACAATTCAGTTAAAAAGTGGGCAGCAGATGTGAGTAGACATTTTCCCAAAGATAGCCAGATGGCCAACAGACACATGGAAAGATGCTTAACATCACTCATTATCAGAGAAATGCAAATCAGACCACAATGAGATAGTCCCTCACATCTGTCAGATTGGCCAAAATAAAAAACACAAGAAATAATAATTATTGGTGAAGATATGGAGAAAAAAGAACCCTTGTGCACTGTTAGTGGGAATGCAAACTGGTTCAGCCACTGTGGAAAACAGTATGGAGGTATCCCAAACATTAAAAATAGAATTACTGTATGATCCTATGATTCCACTACTAAGTATTTACCCAAAGAAAACAAAAACACTAATTCAAAGGGATATATGCACCACTATGTTAATTGCAGCATTATTTACAATAGCCAAGATATGGAAGCAAGTGTCCATTCATAGATGAATGGGTAAAGATGTAGTATATATACTATGGAATATTACTCAGCCATAAAAAAAGAATGAAATCTTGCCATTTGCAACATGTATGGATCTATAGGGTGTAATGCTAAGTGGAGTAAGTCAGGCAGAGAAAGACAAATAGCATATGATTTCACTCATAGGGGGAATTTAAGAAAGAAAACAAACAAAGAAAAAGATAAAAAATAGACTCCTAGATATAGAGAACAAACTGGTTGTTGCTAGAGGGGAAGTGGTTATGGGGAGGTGGGTGAAACAGATAAAGGGGATCGAGAGTACACTTACTGTGATAAGCACTGAGTGAGTAATGTATAGAATTGTTGAATCACTATGTTGTGCACCTGAAACTAATTTAACATTATGATAATTTTACTGAAATAAAAATAAAGCATAAAAATTGGTTGCATTTCTACGCACCAGAAGCAAATAGAAAATGTAGTCCAAAATGGATACCACTTACAATAGTCACAAAAGTTGTAATGTATTTAGGAAAAAAACCTAGCAAAAGTTGTGTAAGGTCTGAATGGAGAAAATGATAAAGTGTTATTGAAAGATATTAAAGAAGTCCTATTAAAGTGGAGATATATACCCATGCACATTGAGAGGAAGACTTGATACCATAAAAATATCAGCTCTCTCAACATTGATATTTATATTCAGTACAATTGTTATTCCTTCTCAGCCTTTTGACTAAAATCAAGTGTTATATTCAATACAACTTTAGTAAAAATACTACATGGTTTTTCATGCACTTGACAAATTTCTAAATGATTCTAAAATGTAAAAGGAAGAATTATGATCTAAGAATAGGACATTCCTGAAGAAGACTTAAATAGGCTGGGGTTTCCTCTTCTAGATAACAAGATTTATTTTAGAGCCATAGGCATTGAGACAGCTTAACGTTGATCCTGGCATTGACCAACTGACCAATGAAATAGAATAGAGAGCCTTCAATTAAATTCCTATATTTATGAAAACCTGATATATTTGAGACCACTTGAAAGGGAGGACCATTAGGAATGGAGGGACTTTTAATAAATTGCAGTGTGCCATTATAGACAGAATGATGTTAAAAACCAAATAAACCCTAACTTACATACCCATGTAAAACAAATTTGTATTCCTTAGCTCATTCCATTCGCACATACACACAAAATGAATTCACCAGAATTAAAGACTTAATTCCAAAAGGCAAAAATTTAACAATTGTAGAAAAGAATATAGAATAATAATTTATGACCTTGGGGTATAGCAGGATTTATGAAACGATACATTAAAGCATTATCCATAAAAGACAAATTGACAAATCTGATTACATTAAATTAAAAACATCTCTTTATCACAACACTAAAGAAAGTGAAAAAACAAATCACAAACTGGAGAGGATTAATAGATGAGATTAATAGATTCTAGATTAATATCTAGAATGTGTTAAAAAGGCTTTAAAATTGTAAAAAGAAAGAAAACATCCACAGGGCAAAAGTGTGAACCAACATTACAAAGAATAGGAAGTAGAAAAGGTTAATAAACATAAAAGATTCTCAGGGCGCCTGGGTGGCTCAGTCGGTTGAGCGTCCGACTTCGGTTCAGGTCACAATCTCGCGCTCCGCGAGTTCGAGCCCCGCGTCGGGCTCTGGGCTGATGGCTCAGAGCCTGGAGCCTACTTCCGATTCTGTGTTTCCCTCTCTCTCTGCCCCTCCCCCGTTCATGCTGTGTCTCTCTCTGTCTCAAAAATAAATAAACGTTAAAAAAAAAATTAAAAAAAAAAAAAAAAGATTCTCAGCCCAATAGCAATTAGGGAATTGTGAATTAGGATAGCATTTTATTAACTACTAGATAGCAAAATTTAGGAAGTCCAACAAAGTTAAGACTTGGAGAGGATATTTAATCATGGGAAATCTTAAATGTCCCTATACAGAGTATAAATTAATACAAATATTTTGAAAAACAATTTGGCATCATCTTGTATGGGTCAACTCTCTTGTATCCCTCTATCCAAGAGTTTCACTCT
This sequence comes from Panthera onca, assembly GCF_046562875.1. Taxonomy (NCBI): domain Eukaryota; kingdom Metazoa; phylum Chordata; class Mammalia; order Carnivora; family Felidae; genus Panthera; species Panthera onca. Next base: position 55,581,776 of record NC_138351.1, on the reverse strand, counting down.
TAAGTATGTGCCCTAGAAAAACTCACACATAGATTCCAGAATACACATATAAGAATGGTGGTAGAACACTTGTAATAACAAAACCAACCAACCAACCAACCAAAACTGGAAGCAACCCCAATGTCTTTCAGGAAGAAAATAGATAAATAAATTCTACAATATTGACACTTGGCCCATTATACCTCAGTGAAAATGTATGAACACAGCTACACATGACAACACAGGTGAAGCTTAGAAATGTAATATTAAACTTTTTAAAAAGCAGTGAAAATTACATTTAGTAGGATATAATTATGAAGTTCCAAACAAGCCAAACTAAACATACATTAAGGAGTTAAACGTATGCTAGGCAACTATTCAAAAAAAATGAAGGGAGTGTTACATCAAATACAGGATGGTAGTCTCTTTGCAGGGAGGGGAAGGGAGGGGTAAAAAGAAGTACACCCCCACAAAAGTCTTAGGAAACTCTAGTTGTTAAATTGGATAGTGGGTTCCCAAGTGTTCATTTTGTTGCAAGGTTCTTCCAAATAGAATGTGGGCTTTAGAGTGTGAGGCCTGGTGATTCTGTTTGAGAACCTTAGATTGAAGCATTCCTAGGTTACTACAGTTGGAGATGTTTTTCCTCCCTCAAATTTCCCTTTATACTTAATGTTTTCTTTTCTTGGAGTAATGTAGAAGGTTAAGTTCCTTAGGGGCAGGAATTAAGACTTATGTTTCTTTTTGCCCACTTTGCTACTTTGCACTGGGAAGATAATGATTGTATGATGTTTTGACTCCTTAGAAGATACAGAGGTTGTAGGTGAGATCCGCGGCACACTGTGGAAGGGAGATTTTATACTAAGACCAAATGTGAGACTTCACATTATCCTTAGCACTTTCTCCTAAGAGATAATAAATGTTGGAGGACCTAAAATGTTGGGTGCCTAAAATGAATATTGAGTTTTCTTTTTGAAAGATCATTAATTATTCAGGTGGTTCACAGATACCTTTTGGGTTCTCTCATTGTACATTCAAACATGATTGTATGATGTTAATCTTCAAATATCTTTTAGTTGGTTTCATAAAAGCCCCTATTTTCTTCTTTTCAGGTTATTCTGGACTTTATGAAGCCATTGAAAGTTGGGATTTCCAAACCATTGAAAGGTTGGAGGAGTATAGGTCACTGTTAAAGCGTTTACAACCAGAATTTAAAACTACAGTTAATCCAAAAGATATCCTTCCTGAAGTATCTAAATGTTTAATTAGTCAGGAATGTGAAGAAATTATGCAGGTAATTTAATTACTATATTTAATATAATTAATTAATTCGAATTAATTTAATATTAAATACTGAATTTTGGGGAAGTAATTTGAACATGGGAAATGTATTCTGTTTTCTCCACTGATTTAGACCCAAGAAAGATCACTGAAATCCACAAAAGTCCTCAATTCTAAGGCATAATTACCTAAAATAGTATTTTTAGTGGTGAACTGAATAATTTTTTTTTTTTTTTAAATTTTTTTTTAACGTTTTATTTATTTTTGAGACAGAGAGAGACACAGCATGAACGGGGGAGGGGCAGAGAGAGAGGGAGACACAGAATGGGAAGCAGGCTCCAGGCTCTGAGCCATCAGCCCAGAGCCCGACGCGGGGCTCGAACTCACGGACCGTGAGATCGTGACCTGAGCCGAAGTCGGACGCCCAACCGACTGAGCCACCCAGGCGCCCCGTGAACTGAATAATTTTTAATGTCACAGGTTTTTCAGGTTTGTCCTATTCAGTTAAAATTATTATTTTTGCGAATAATATTTTATGCAACTTTAAATTTGAACAGTTTAGCAAATAAAAAGAAAACCTATAGAGTCTAGTGGTTAAGTGTTCAGGCTTTGGACACAAATTTTGTTAGAATCCTAGTTCAACCATCTACTTGTGGTGTGATCTTAGGCAAGTTGCTTATTTTCTCTAAACCTCTTTTTTTATGTATAAAATGGAAATAATGATAGTATCTTATTAGCATGATACTTTTATAAGGATTAAATGAGATTATATATATATATTTTATATTTTGTAAAATATTTTTTATTATATATATATTATATATTGTATATATATTTATATTATATATTATATATTTATATATATTTATATTGTATATACATTTATATTATAATTGTATATATTTATATATATTTATATTATATATATTATATATATACATATTATATATATATATATGCTTATATATGCCTAGCACATAATCATAGATGCTCAATACATTTTAGTAACAATTAATAATAAAAATCATATAGGTCCCATTACCCTGAAAAAACCATTTGTTAATATTCTGTTATATTCTTCCAAATATCTCTTTATGCTAGTGTACCCTTATTTTGAATGGTTGTCAAATGGATTGTTTCCTAACATTGCTGCTGCTGATAGATACAAGGTCTCCAAGGAGGTGAGAACACCTGGCTTGACCTAGTGATGCCACGTGTAAAGACAAGGACAAAGGAAAGGGTGTCTTAAAAGGCACTATGTTGGATGGGGCAAAAATGGTCATGAATCAGACCTACTGAACCATATTATACAATGGTTTTTAAATTAGTGCTTGAATTGATGTTTCTTCAGATTTCCTTTCCATAAAAGGAAAACTTTTGAAATGATTGATTAACTTCAGTTGTCTTGCTTAGGTTTGTTCCAACAAGGGGCTGATGGCAGGTGCAGAGAAAATGGTTGAATGCTTTCTCAGATCGGACAAGGAAAACTGGCCCAAAACTTTGAAACTTGCTTTGGACAAAGAAGAGAGCAAATTCAGTGAACTGTGGACTGTGGACAAAGGTAGGATATTCCAGGGAAGAGCTCTGAAGGGTAGGAGGATCTGAAAACATGCTCCATCTTTCTCGTGGTTCTACTTAGGGCCTCTTTCATTCCTACATTTCTCACTCACTGTCAGAGGCATTTTGCCCTTCAGAGACCCATGGCTACATCTCAAGAGAGAGAGAGAGAGAGAGAGAGAGCAGCAGTGAGTTGAGTTCTGGGAGGTAAGTGGCTACTTCCCTGCAGAAGTAATTTGGTTGTGTCTAACCCCTAAAATGGACCAGGGCAAACTGCTCTCATCCAGAATTAGCCCATCTGGTCCAAAGGATTTGGGGAAGGCAGAGTCTGAACTCACTCTCTGGGTTTAAATTATCAGAGAAATAGCTTTAAAATTATAAGAATGAAAGGTTTGAACGCCAAGACTTGCCCCCTTTTCAGAGTAAGAATCATAATACACATAGCCTGGTTGTCTTGCCTGGGAGCCATCAGGAACTAAGCCAGAACAGGACTGAAGAAAACAGTGTGTTGTGATGAAATATCTGTGTTGTGATGAAACCATCATTTGGTTTCCTGAAGCTAACATCTTCTCAGAGCATTGTTTCAAAGTCTGAGTTTTCTAAACCATCTGAGTGTCTGGTCTTCGCTTTTCCTAGGTTTCTTTAAATCACAAGTTGTTCTGGAAAATGTCTATATAAATACACATCTGATTTCTTGGGTTAGGTCAAGAATGGAAGACATAAATACTTGCTAAATGTTGCTTCTCTAGTGTGCATGAGAATCTTCCGGGGATTTTGTTAAAGTGCACATTCTGATTTAGTAGGGACTCGAGAGCCTGCATTCCCAACAAGCTCTGGAAGTTGCTGGCCCATGTTCTACACTTTGAATAATAAAGTCCTAAATGACTTTGGAGTTCAGACTCCAAATTGAGACATCAAACTCTAAAAGATTCTTTTAATTGTTTTAGAAGGTGAAGCAAGTGGTTGTGCAAAATCTTAACAGAAGTTGAAAATTTTACTATTATGACCTCTTTGTAGGACTTGTGCTGTCAAGACAATAATCAGATCAGATGAAGATTCTGAGGTGTTTTTTGGTCTCATACAGGTGCAAAGAATATTGACGTGAAAGTTCTTGAGGATGATGAAATGGAAACTTCTGACATACAGATTTTCTACAAGGAAGAATCTGAATGCCAGAATCTTAGTCAGAATTCATGTCCATCTTCAGGTACCCAGCATTGTTCTTTTCCATAATGGTGTTCTTTAGGTATTTGGTGTAGGGACATGTCTTCCAGTGCCAAAAGCCATAGTCTTTTTTTTTTTTTTTTTTTTTTAATTTTCATTTTTGGGAGAGTGCAAGATGGGGAGGGGCAGAGAGAGGGGGACAGAGGATCCGAAGCCGGCTCTCCACTGACAGCAGTGAGCCTGATGTGGGGCTCGAACTCACAAACTGGGAGATCATGACCTGAAGTGAAGTTGGACGCTTAACCGACTGAACCACCCAGGCACCCCAGGGAAGAAATTCTGATTAATATTGACTAGTGTTAGAAGAAAAGTGTGATTTGGGGCTAACGCTACTGTAAGAAGAAAATTTACAGATTACTTTTGCAACCAAGCGATACCAGTTTTTTTTTGTCATTTCTGAATAAAATCAACAAATGTAAGTTGCTTTAAATTTTTCTGGTATGTAAAGGTCCTTAGCCTTTTAGAAATCTTCATTTTCTTTAAAATAGGTTGGAGTCAATAGATAATTTCTAAGATCTTTTCTGGCAGTAACATTCTATATGCTTATCTGTTAGTGAGAAAAAGCCTCTGGTTATTCCTTGGAACTTCTTGTTCTGTTGAGAGAAGATACTATGTGAAAGCCTGCAGAATAATAAAGCATGATTGCTCATCAGTATGAAATTGCTTTGGGAATTAAATGTTTACAGTTTGTTGCTTTTCAGAGACCTTGGAGGGATTTGTTGTTTTGTTCCATATAGCATTTCCTTTAACCAGTGGCCATCTGCTTGCTCTGAATTAGGCCATTCTTGCTTTAGTTTTCTCCTTACTAGATTTTGAGATTGTTTAAGAAAGAAATCTTTGTGGCTTTAAAGAAAAAAACAAAACAAAACTCTCGCCATTGGCACTTTGTCATTGATAGAGGATTCTGTACTTCACATCAATGGAGAAGCTAGAATGGTTAGCAAGAGGCAAGGATTCTAAATTTTCTCAAATGAGACCCTTCTTGCAAAGTCATAATTCCTGTCTATTTGATGATAGATAGCTATTTCTTTGATTCCTCAGAGCAGTAACTATTTGGAAATTTTGTTCCTTTTGTGTTACAGAAGTCTCTCATATTTACACCCCAGTGAAGCCAAGAAATTACCAACTAGAGCTTGCTTTGCCTGCTAAGGAAGGAAAAAACACAATAATATGTGCTCCTACTGGTAAGTTGATTGCCACTGCTTACGTGGTTTGTTTCTGTGTTTGCTTCCTTTTTTTTTTCATTTATTGAATACTGGGACAAAATGGGCAAGTGTCAATATTTTCCTTGCTCCATATGTCTTTTGAGAAGACTGTCCCAGTAATGGGGTCTCCAGGTATTTTAAGGAACTTGAAGAAGAAAAAAAAAATGCCCCCCTTTTTAGCTTGCTTTATGCCTTGACTATTTATTTGCATGTTACCTAGGAAGTAACTTGATATTTTCATGTCCTGGTGTAAATTCTGCTGCAGTTAACCCATCCACATTCTCAGTTTACCAATCAGTGCAGTGGTTTGAGGGGAGCCAACAGTAATTACCTTTCTACAGAAATATTTTAGTATACTATTAGTTACACATTTTCTTTTTCTTTTTATGTTAAAAGGTTGTGGAAAAACCTTTGTTTCACTTCTTATATGTGAGCATCATCTGAAAAAATTTCCGCAAGGACAAAAGGGGAAGGTTGTCTTTTTTGCTGTTCAACTCCCAGTGTATGAACAGCAGAAATCTGTGTTCTCAAACTATTTTGAAAGACTTGGGTAGGTATAACAGTTGGTCTTGTTTTTCTCCTCTAGTTTCATGTAACTGGTGTGTTTTTAGCTTTGTTTTGTTTTTGGAAAGCCATGATTCAAAAATTGATAGTAGATTGAGCCTTTATATAATCTATATACAATTCATTTTTCATGGATTCAAGTCCATTTTGTTAGGTACACTTGAAATCCTAAACTCCTTTGGCTAGCTCTTACAGAGTGAGTAAATGACCTGAGATAAATTTTACATTTAAATGGCACATTTAATTTTTTAATGATTTCATAGCTTATTTAACATTACTCTTTAAGTAGTATTTTCTTTCTTAATGACTTGAAAGAATTAATACATGCTAGCAACAATTATAACTAGCTTGCATTTGTTGATCATTTACTATGTGTAAGGCTCTGTGCTAAGCACTTGTCTCCAGATTCCTTTTGGAATTAGGAGAGCTTAATCAGTTGATGCTCTGCTCTAGTGTTTTATATCTTTGTGGTTCCTCATTCACATTGTGGTTGGTAATAGGGAATTTCTGTCATTTCCCAGGTACAAAGTTGCAGGTGTTTCTGGAGCAACGTCTGAGAATGTCTCAGTGAAACAGATTGTTGAGAACAATGACATCATCATTTTAACTCCACAGATTCTTGTGAATAGTCTTAAAAATGGGACTATTCCATCACTCTCTGTCTTTACTTTGATGATATTTGATGAATGTCACAATACTGGTAAACACCATCCTTATAATATGATCATGTTTAATTATCTAGATCAGAAACTTGGAGGATCTTCAGACCCACTGCCTCAGGTATCTCCAGATTCAGATGGATTCCTCAGAAGAGCTATAACCTTGCTAAATCCTATTTACTTACTCTTATGACCAAATTAAGGATGTTCTTTTCAGGTGCTAAGTCCAGATTGTATAGCCCATTGATTAATTTTGATTGTTTGATTGGTTCATTTATTCACTTAACAAACATGCCTCAGCGCCCCCCCCCCGCCCTGTGTTATCCATTGTGCTAGGCACTGGGGATACAAATATAAAAAGACATAGTCCTTGCTCTCAAACAGTTTAATTTCATGGGGAGCCAAACATGTAAAAATTATGTCATAATGTATGGCGATGGCACACTGTGGAGATGGGTACAAGCTGTAGTCAGAACAGGAGTGAAAACTCATGTGCTGTGAAAGTAAGGCAACACCCAAAAGAAGTTAGGCAAAAGCTAACAAGAAGGTACAAATTAGATAGCTTGATGGTCTTCAGGAAAGTCTGCTATGTGTCCAAAGGCACAGAGGTATGAGAGAGCATGGTGTGCCCGAGAGTCAAGAATTGTGAAACTCTTCAATATTGTTTGAGTATAGAATGTGAAGTAGTAAATAGCAGTAGGTGAGGCAGAATGGGGATAGAGGGAATGATTTATAGAACAGGATGTCAGGGGAGACCAGAGGGTATGGGGTAAGTAGGCAGATATATGCATTAGTCCAGGAGGGTAGATGGGACACCATTTTTGGTGTCATCAGAGGTGAGGGTGTGAAAGGAGTCAAGACAGAGAGTAGTTCATAGATGGGGACAGGAAAGGTGGGGAATCCCTGGCATTTAATCTCTCTTTTCTCTTAAATGTAGGAGAGGCAGAGAGATTATTTGCTGGGAATAATCAAGATGGGAATGGAGGAGGGAGCTCGGGGTGCATGGAAAGGATTTGAAATGGGAATTGCTTGGTTACACTGAGGATCCAGATAAGGTTGGAAACCATGAATTTATAGCATGGTATACTAGTGTCACATCATATAAAGTTCTCTAGCCCTAATAACTACCTCTTTAGGAAGCACAGGTTAAGAGAAATTCAGCATGTACCCATAGACAAAATTCAGTAGCAATCACATTTTTTAAAATTTATTGTTTAATGTTTATTCACTTTTGAGAGAGAGACCAGGGGAGGGGTCGAGAGAGAGGGGGAGAGAGAGACAGAGAGTGAGAGACAGACAGACAGACAGACATAGAATCTGAAGCAGGCTCCAGGCTCTGAGCTGTCAGCACAGAGCCCGATGCGGGGCTTGAACTCAACAGCAGTGAGATCATGACCTGAACCCCAGTCAGATACCCAACCGACTGAGCCATCTAGGTGCCCCCAGCAATCACATTTCTTAAAGCTTCTTCTAGAAAAAAATTGGTGGTTAACTAGATTTCTTGCTAATGAGTCAGTTATTCAGTATTTACTGAGTGGCTATTCAAGTAGAACTTAAATTGTTAGGTGACCATTAAGCTAAATTTTTTATAAATCTTGTTACTGAATTCACACAACTACCATTTTAAATAGCTGTTGTTTCCCAACTTTTAGAGACAGCTGACATGTGTCCCTGCGTTGTTCAGGGACATGCAGCCAGTGTGACATGGTTGAGTTTAGAATGGAATTGTGTCTGATTTTAGTCCCTTTCCTTTCAGTATGTTGTTCTACACATTATGGGGGACACAAGAGTAGAGAAGAGAAGTCCTTCCTTGAAAGGGTTTCCACTCTTGGTTTCTTTGCTGATTCATGTTCATCGGATGAGTTCCGACTTTTGCATTTATTCAGTGCTTTGCCTAATGGGGACCTTTCCATTTGCAATGTCATGGAAAATATCAGAAAAAATAAATACTGTTCTTGCTCTTTATGGGAAATTAGTAAAAACAAAACAAAACAAAAAATAAAACCTGACTTTAACAGGAAAGAGTTGTATGCAGGATTGTGGAAATGGCATGCAGTTTCCCAGGCATCTGATGATTTGCAATGCTCCTCACAGGTCATTGGGCTGACTGCCTCGGTTGGCATTGGGGATGCCAAAAGCACAGCAGAAGCCGTGGAATATATCTGCAGACTGTGTGCTTCTCTTGACACATCAGTGATAGCAACAGTCAAAGACAACTTGGAGGAACTGGAAGAAATTGTTTATAAGCCCCAAAAGTGTAAGTGGAATCCCATAGCGTGCCCTTTAGGACTTTGTTACCCTCCGCGTTTCTTAGTTCAGAGCCATTTGGATGAATACTGAGTTTTTACCTTTTCCGTTTAGTGGAAAATATTTCACCCCAAACTTGGGAAATAATTACATTTCACAGCTGTCTCCTTAGCTGAGCTGTATCCCCAGGCAGTGGACAAACCTCAGGAGGGGACTGTCCTAAAACAAACATTCTTATTCTTCAGTTTGATAAAATTCTTTTTTTTTTTTGGTTTTGTGTTTTTGATAAAGTTCTTATAAAGATACTAACAATGAGGCGTGATGAGAAAAATCACAGCATGTAGGGGCGCCTGGGTGGCTCAGTTGGTTAAGCATCCAACTTCAGCTTAGGTCATGATCTCACAGTCTGTGAGTTCGAGCCCCGCATCAGGCTCTGTGCTGACAGCTCAGAGCCTGGAGCTTGCTTTTAATTCTGTGTCTCCCTCCCTCTCTGCCCCTGCCCCATTCACGCTCTGTCTCTCTCTATCAAAAAATGAATAAACGTTAAAAAAATTTTGTTTTAAAAATTAAAATCACAGCATGTAAATGGCTAAGAGCTGGGCTCAGCCCTTCCCTGTGTTGCATGTCTGAGGAGGAGACTGTGTGGTCATTTATTATTTGAGTATGGATGTGATGATTTGGGTTGAAAGGAAATTAATCTGAATTCATTGTATTTTTCCTCAGCAGATCAGTATTTGATTTTTTAAAAAAGATTTGAGTAGCAAATGTTTATTAAATTACAATGCTATACTGACCCAACAAGGAAGAGAGGAAGTGGAGACATATATACCTTTCTCTTTGCTTTGGGGATAGTGTATGACTGTATAAGGCAGAACAAACAGACATGAGATAGCCAGAGAGGGGCAGTTAAGTTCCCTTCTGGGAGCTGCCTGTAAGGATTTTAGGGAAGGCACCTAATCTAAACTTTTTAGTATCAAGTACAAATTTCTTTAAAATCCAGTCCCTCTGCCCTCTGTGCTTCATCTCCTCCCCCTCCCATAAGCCCAACCTTGTCACATTCCTCTGGGCTCCTCATGTGCATCGTGTGCTTTCTCCTTTCCTCTTCCCCTATTTACCCGACAACATTTCCTCCTTTGGAAGGATTAGAGATTCTTTTTCTTGTGCTCCATGATACCTTGCACATAGTTATTGTTATAGCACTTTACTGTGGTTATTTGGCTACACATATTTCTCCCCTAAGAACACAGACCTCTCTGGACCACAGAGTGTGTTCCTTTCAACTGTTTATCACCAGAACATGGCATATGGTAGGCAGGGAATAAGTTTGTGCTGAAACAATGCAATAATGAATTTTAGGAACAATGTGAACACTTCTGAGGGTTGGGTGAGAAAGGAGAAGATCAAAGAAAAGAGACTGAAAAAGTGTTGTATTTGCAGAGATAAGATTGATACCAGCCTTGTCAAAGTAGAGTTGAGTAATAAGAAAACCAGAGTGAGAAGTCAGATTAGACCCAGACCATGAAAAATGAAGATGTTAGAATCTGTGCATTAAGCATTAGGGAGCTATTGCAAGGTTTCTGAAGATTTGATATATGATTTAGACTACCTGCCTGTGAGCTTGGGGCCTTAGGTCTTACAGAAGAAATAACAGAGGCAGAGAAAGGTGTGCAGATGCCTACTTTGAAGTATGATGTGTTCTTCCTGAAAAATACTCACTTTACTCTGATGGCTCTAGTTTTCAGGAAAGTGGAATCACGGACCACTGACAGATTTAAATGCATCATCTCTCAACTGATGAGGGAAACAGAGAGTCTGGCAAAGAGTATCTTTGACGAAATCGGTACCATAACTCTCGGTGAGATAAATCTCATTTTGCGTTCTCTCCACTTAGGAATAGCCATGTATTATTCCCTAGTGTCTTTTTGCATTCTCTTCAGTTCAGACAGTGTCAAGACTATATCAAGAGGTTAGCCTTCTTGATTATAGGTTATTGAGGAACCTTAAAATTCCTTCTTTAGTCTCGTTTTTTTTTAATCCAAAGTAAATCTGTGTTGACTTACATACCTGAAAAATACCATATTTCAATCAATTCATGACTTTCTTAATCTCTGCAATTAGCTTTCTGTTCTTCCTACTTATATGAAAATATAAATTCCCTATTTATATGAAACCACCATTTCCCTGATGGATCAGATTGAAACAGGAGGTGACCTTTGATTCTTTGTTCTTCTGAGACTTTCTCACGAAGTCACCCAAGTTCTCTTCTTCTCTTTTGTTCTTTCATTCATTCACCAGATATTCATTGTGCTAGCTAATGGGAATAACAAGGTTAAAGACATAGTCCCAACCTTGGGGAATTCACAGTCAAATAATGAGAATCAGATGCAGGGGGCTTCCACACAGCAGGGCAGAGGTACACACTGGGTGCCGTGGGAGCACGTTGGGAACTTTGGCCTAGAGTGGGCTGCAGGGAAAGCTCTCTGGGATGGGATGATGCCTGAGACAATCTTGAAGCTTGAGGCCAAGTTAAGAAAGAGACAAGTGAGATTGAAAAGGTGTCAGGCATTGAAGGAAGAGAATGTTTCAGGAACTGCAAGCATCTCATGGTGCTCGTAATACATGAGTAGTAGAAAGAAGTGAGTAGAAAGAGGCAGGGGCCAGACAGGGAAAGACTTGGTAGGACTGAGTTTGACTTTCTCCTAAAAGCAGTGCAAAGCACCTGAAGATTTTAAACTGATGGATGAGGTGATAAGGATACCAGTGAACAAAGAGGGCCAAACAGAGGCAGTCAAGACAGGTTGGTAGAGGGAGGAGGCTTGTGCAGAGCCCTGCAAACAGGAAGTATTCAGATTTCATGGCCAGCTGGCTTCGGATGGGAGTGGGGGTGACTTCCACTGGGCTTCTGGCTTGTGCACTTGTAGGTACACCGGTGGGTAGTGCTGCTTCCACCACTAGGAGCAGCTCTGGAGATGCTGAATTTGTGAGTTCACCTTTTTCACACTTACTTTACTTTTTTTTCTCTTCTCTTTTTCTTTCACAGCTTGCTTTAGGACTTAATCTCACAGCTGGCTGGCTGGCTTACCCACCCCTACTCATTTCTCCATTCAACCCGCCATTACCTGGTTGGTCTTTCTGAAATACCAGTTTGATCGTGTCAGTATCCTGCTTGAATCTCTCTGCCTTACAAGCAAAGCCCTCTAAGCCTCTGACCTGCCAGTTTGATCCCTGCCTGCACACTCTGGTTCTACTTATCTTTCCAGTTTTATCTGACACTCCTTCCATACTTGAATCCTTTGATTTAGCAGTTCCTCGAACACGCTCATTCACTCATCATTCACCTGGTCCTAGGCCATATGCCAGGTGATGGGAATATAGCATGGACCCTGAGATACAGCTCCTACCCTTGTGGTATTTCCAGTGTAATGTGTAAGGCCAAAATTAGATAAGTAATAATAAAACAACAGGATAGGGGTAGGTGGGTGGTGGTGGTAAGGTGTGTTTCAGGCAGAGGAAACAGTGTGTGCAACAGCCAGGAAAGTGGACTAAGTATGTGGATTTCCATTAGTCTTGTCAACTGCTGGAGATAAGAATCAGAAACAGGCAGGGGTGCCTGGGTGGCTCAGTCGGTTAAGTGTCTGACCTCAGCTCAGCTCATGGTCTCACAGTTTGTGAGTTCGAGTCCCGTGTCAGGTTCTGTGCTGACAGCTCAGAGCCTGGGCCCTGCTTCAGATTCTGTCTCCCTCTGTCTCTGCCCCTCCCCTGCTCACACTCTGTCTATCTCAAAAATAAATAAATATTTTTAAAAATTAAAAAAAAAAAAAAAAAAGAATTAGAAGTAGTCAGAGACTAGATCACAGAGGATCCTGGGAGCCGGGTAGGATCTGGCCAGAGAAATCCCCTAAAGCCTTTTAAGCATTGGGGTAGCATAGTGTCTCATCTGCAGTTTTGCGAACCCACTCTAGCTGCTGAGTGGGCAGTGGATTGGAGGGAACAAAGCAAGAAGTAGGGAGACGAGTTAAGAGGCTGTCACATTATCCAGGAACACTATGATGTGATTAAACTGGGGAAGTAGCAGAAGGTTAGAGAGACATGGATTTCTACCTTCTTATTCCTCCCACCTCTAATTCTCTACCTCCACCTTTTCCCCAGTCCATATCCTATCAGCAGTTCATTTCCCCATTGCTTAACTCATTTTCACACCCACCCGTGTTCAAGAAATACTTGTTAATTCATCTGGCCACCTTGTTTATAGTTGGGGCTGGGAAAGAAGCATGTCAGTGCTACTTGTCTGAGTAGCCTCCTTTGTTCCTCCTGTTAAACATGAAAGGGTGAGAGGAGCAATTTAACCCAGAAATATAGCTCTTGCCTGTGAGTTTTATTATACTGTGCTCTTAACAGGGAGACCTGGAGATTCAATCCCAGAATAACTCACAGACTGAGCCGCTTGAGATCAGGCTTCGGTCTTCTACATGCTTTTACCCCCAGGACCCTGCACAGAGCCTGGACCACAGCATATGCTCAATGCTTAGACCAAGCAACTGAGATGAGGCATAGCTTAGGAGATGCACACATACAGAAGCATCCATGACAAGCTCTTTGCTCAGCCCTGTGAGTGATGCTGTGGAGATCAGATGGCTTCAGTTTACAGCAAGGCAGAATAGACTGTGTTGAGTTCTTTCTCTCCTGCTTTTAAATATCCTCCTGATGAAGCTCATGAGACCTGTTATTTTTATTCACTACTTCATTTTTAAAAGCAAAGTTAGATATCTTCATGTCCATTGTTTTACTTCTGGGCTGCTTTGGTTGTTAGCTCACAAAGCTGGTAAGATTTGGGTATCAGACACACCAGGATTTGCATTCCTGCACTCCCCCATGTACTAGCTGTGTCACTTTGGATAAACTACTTTGCTTTTCTGAGCTTTGGTTTCCTCACCTGTAAAATGTAACCTCTACCTTACAGATTTGTGAAAATGAAATAAGGAGTACTTTGATTTCTTGGTGCAGAGAGTATTCAGTAAGCAATCATATGCAAACACAGATATACTGCTGCTGAAAACTATTTCAGGAGGAATATTCTGTTTACAGAGAGTAAGAAAAAAATTAGGTGGGGGGGCACCTGGGTGGCTCAGTTGGTTAAGTGTCCAACTTTGGCTCAGGTCATAATCTCGTGGTTCGTGAGTTCAAGCCCTGTGTAGGGCTCTGTGCTGACAGCTCATAGCCTGGAGCCTGCTTCAGATTCTGTGTGTCCCTCGCTCTCTGCCCCTCCCCTACTCATGCTCTCTCTCTCTCAAAAATAAATAAACTTTTTAAAAAACTTAAAATAGGGGCGCCTGGGTGGCGCAGTCGGTTAAGCGTCCGACTTCAGCCAGGTCACGATCTCACGGTCCGTGAGTTCGAGCCCCGCGTCAGGCTCTGGGCTGATGGCTCGGAGCCTGGAGCCTGTTTCCGATTCTGTGTCTCCCTCTCTCTCTGCCCCTCCCCCATTCATTCTCTGTCTCTCTCTGTCCCAAAAATAAATAAAAAACGTTGAAAAAAAATTTAAAAAAAAAAAAAAATAAAAAAAAAATAAAAAACTTAAAATACATTTTTAATAAAAAAAAAGAAAATTAGAGGGTGAGGCATGCTTAGAACTTTAAATGGCTGATCATATGGCATAATGAAAACCTTTTTCTTCTTCCAGAAGGTATATCTCAAATTCAAAATAGGGAATTTGGAACGCAGAAATATGAACAATGGATCGTTACTGTTCAGAAAGCATGCACGGTGTTTCAGTTGCCTGACAAAGATGAAGAGAGCAGGATTTGTAAAGCACTGTTTTTGTACACTTCCCATTTGCGGGTATGTGGCTTCTTTGCAAAAGTGTATTTTAGTTTTAGCACCTAACTGGGAGCTTTGCTCTGGTAGCTGAGAGAACATCAACTTTTCACCCTGTTTCAAGAGCTCACTTAGGAACTTTCCAAAAGGTTCCTATGAAGCAAACTTTAAAGTTACCCCATTTAGCATCTTCTCTGCCTACTGAAACTTAACACTAGTAGAAACAGGATGGAAACAAAGGCTGGGATTCTATGCCATGCCTCTAGCATTGCTATGATTGACATGATTGAAAGAAATTGGGGGATGATGACCATTATTGTAGATATGTGATTGGTGACAGTCATCTTGAAAGTTCATTAGGTGACTCCTGCTACCTTATCTTGAGCATATGTTTTCTTACCTTTGGCAAAGCCACAGGCTCAGAAATCCAGAGTCTTTGGTTGCTTACTGGTTAACCAAGAAGTTGAGAAACAACCATCACCTCTGCTCATCATGCCATTGAAAGTATTTAAAAATGCACTCAGTCTGTATGCATTTTTGGAATTTAATGAATTTAGTTGAATATTTGGTGTAGGTGGTCAGCACCATCATTCTGAACAGGTGCAGTTGCAATTCAGTGATGGCTTTGGATGTATGAAGAGATTAAGTCGAATGTCTGAATCATGAGGCAAGTTGATGTGGAAATTGATTTGCTCTTGTTCTTTAATCTTTGACATGGATTTTTCTTGTAATTTCCTCTCTCTCTTCCAAGGTGGAATTCTAAATTCAAAATGATCCTAATTAATGTATGATTCTAGCTAATTCAGATTTTAAAACAATATTTGGTTCAAAGGTTTTATTGCAGTTCCATTGGAGCCATTCATCTTAAAAAACTAAGTTGGAATAGATTTGAGAAAAGTTTATTTTGCCCCTCCCCTACTCACGCTAAGTACAGCTAATTGAATTTTAGTACAGTGAATGCATTAGGCATTGGAGACACACTGAAACCCAGTTTTCATTTTCAACAGAAATATAATGATGCCCTCATTATCAATGAGCATGCGCGAATGAAAGATGCTCTGGATTACTTGAAAGACTTCTTCACCAACGTCCGAGCGGCAGGATTTGATGAGATTGAGCAAGATCTCACTCGGAGATTCGAAGGTGGGTGGTGTTTCTAGAGGAGGAAGCCGTTGGAACCTGGTGACTCCAGTGGCAGCATACTTACGTTGCATTATATTTAGTGTGCAGTGATGCTCAGGGAGTTGATCAAGAAGATCTTATGTAGATAGGACTATGAATCATCAGTGAAATGTGGTACTTAAGGAAAAAAATCCGTTGCTTAACATTAGTTCTTCTTGTTAAGAAGTAAAATAGGGGGCGCCTGGGTGGCTCAGTCGGTCAAGCGTCTGACTTCGGCTCAGGTCATGATCTCACGGTCCGTGAGTTCGAGCCCCGTGTCGGGCTCTGTGCTGACAGCTCAGAGCCTGGAGCCTGCTTCAGATTCTGTGTCTCCCTCTCTCTGACCCTCCCCCATTCATGCTCTGTCTCTCTCTGTCTCAAAAATAAATAAACATTAAAAAAAAGTTTAAAAAAAAAAGAAGTAAAATAGGATTTGCGAAGTATACATCCCATAGAAATTATAATAGGTAGTAGCATTTTTTTTTGGTTTAACTTTTAGTAATTTTACAAAGGTTTAAAAATTAAAAAAAGTGTTCAGTGGTAATCAGCATACTATAATTTGTATGTACTTCTATACAGAAGAAAACCAAAATCGCCCATAATCCTACTGCTCTCATATTTAGAAAAATATAGGAAAATTTTAAATGAAAAGTAAGTCCTTCTCCCTCTCTCTTATTTTGGCTTATAGGAAAGTATTTAGTATACATATGTGTAGCTCAGTTGTGTGCTGCTAAACATTGGGCAACCAGCTCTCTGGGGCAAAAATAAATATGCATTTATTGCTACATTTAATGTTACATTAAAGCAGTGGTTATTGCTCTTAAAATTCTGGTCAAGGATTGAGAGATTAACTACTTGAACTCTAGCTAATGGTCACAGTGTGTTCTAAATTCTAGAATTTGTAAGCCATTTATAGAATGTTCCCCTTTTGCAGAAAAGCTGCAGAAACTGGAAAGCGTTTCTATGGATCCCAGCAATGAGAACCCAAAACTCAAAGATCTCTGCTTCATCTTGCAAGAGGAGTACCACTTAAACCCAGAGAGTAGAACCATCCTCTTTGTGAAAACCAGAGCACTTGTGGATGTAAGCTTCTTTCTTCTTGTGGATTACACATCGACCTAGCACCATTTTATTGAAAAGATTGTCCTTTCCTCACTGCTCTGTAATCAGGCACCTGTATATGTGTGGGCTGTTTCTGGGCTATTCTGTTCTGATTATCTCTTTGTTTATCCTTATATTAATACCTCACTGTTTTGACCAATAGTTTCTAGTAAGTCTTGGTACCTGTAGAGCAAGGACTTCATATTTTTTAAAAATTTTTGGTCAATTTAAAAAACCATAACCATGCTCTGGGCATGTAGTGGTATCTTCCTAGAGTAAATGTTCATTTTACTATATTTGCATCTCAACTAATGCAGTTGAACGTTTCTCCATACACTGATTAGACATCCATATATCTTCTTTGGTGAAGTGTCTCTGCACATCTTTTGCCCATTTTAAAATAGGATCTGATTGGGTTGTTAACATATTATTGTTGAGTGAAAGTTTTTAAAGTATATTCTGACAAAAAAGTCCTCTGTGAGAAATGTGATTTGTATATATTTTCTTTTGGTCTTTTAATTCTCTTAACAGTATCTTTCATAGATTGAAACTTTTAACTTTTTACAAAGCCTAGTTTATCAATTTTTTCTTTTTGTGGCTTGTGCTTTTGGTATTGTACATAAGAACTCTTTGTTTACCCAAGATCACAAAGATTTTCTTTGTTATCTTCTCGAAGGTTTATAGTTCTGCATTTTACATTTAGGTCTACAATCTATTTTGAGTTATGGGTTGAGATGCTTTTTTTCTTTTTTTATGTGGATAGCTAATTATTGCAGCTCTATATGTTGAAAGATCGTCCTTTTTCCATTGAATTGCCTTTGTAACTTAAAAAAAAATCAGTTGACTGTATTTATATAGGTCTATTCTGGATTCTTGATTCTGTTCCATTCATCTATATCCATCTATCCTTTAACCCATCCCATACTGTCTTGATTAGCTTTATATAGTGTGAGTCCTCCAACTTTTTTCCTTTTTTTGGAATTGTTTTAGCTATCTTCCTTTGCTTTTCCATTTATATTTTAGAATAAGCTCATTCACATGTATGAAAAAATCTGCTGGAATTTTGAATGGGATTGCATTGAATCAACAGATAAAATTGGGGAGAAGTAACATCTTAAAAATATGGAGTCTTCGAATCCATGACCATATTATCTCTCTTTCTTCGTTTATATAGGGCTTCTGTATTAGTATCTGTATTATTGCTGATAAAAAATTACCTCAAAACTTAGTGACTGGTAGTAACAAACATCTATTATCTTATAATACCTATGGATCAGGAGTCTAGAAACCACTCAACTGGATGTTTCCGGCTTAGGCTCTCCCAAGGCTGTAGTCATCTTAAGGCTTTACTTGAGAGGCTCAACTTCCAACCTTAGCCTACATGGCTACCAGCGGGCCTCAGAATCTGTGCTTCTGAGCTCACTCATGTGGGCCTTTTCACAGGGTTGCCTCCGAGAATGACAGCAGGCCTCCTCTAGAGTGAGTGATCGGAGAGAGACTGAGAGAGTGAGCCTAATGTGGAAGTCGTAATCATTTTATAAGATCAACTTGGAAGTGATCATGTCTGCCATGTTTTTATTCATTAGAAGCACGTCAGTGAGTTCAGTTCATACTCGAGGGGATTACACAAGGATCTGAAGACCAGGGCTAGAGATCATTGGGAACCATCTGACGGGCTACCTACCACATCTTTGGTTTCTTTTATCACTGTTTCATTGTTTTCACATATAGATTCTGCATGTGTTTTGTTAGACTTACACCTAAGTGTCAGTTTTTTAATGCTGTTGTATTGTACTTAGTTGCTTGTTGCTGGTGAACAGAAATACAACTGACTTCTGTATATTGATCTTATGTCCTGAGATCTTGCTAAATTCACTATTAGTTCTACACATTCACTATTCTGAGCATTGCTTTTCTTCATTGAAAAAATATCTTAGAGATATTTTTTTGTGTATATTTTGTGTCAGATCACAAAGGTCTTAACCACTACAGTTAATTATTGCATAGAATTCAGTGCCAAAAAGCATTTATTCTCAGGTTTGTCAGAAAACTGTTCACTAACTTAAAGGTTTTTTTTTTTTCTTCTTGCAGTATTTCAGTATTAATACAGATTTTATACAAATAGTGTCCAACTGATAATTGCTTTTGATTTTCAGGCTTTGAAGAAATGGATTGAAGAAAATTCTGAACTCAGCTTTCTAAAACCTGGCATATTGACTGGACGGGGCAAAACAAATCAGAACACAGGTACTTATATATAATGAATTAGAGTTAGTATACTATATATATAAGAATATTTATAATATATTCAAATTCTTTTCTAATACTTATATCAGTCTGGAGAAGTAAAACCAGTAGGAGGTTGTACACACATACATATATACATATATGTGTTGTTTATGTGTGAAACACATATGTTCATAGGCATTTGGGAGTTAGCATACATAGTTGGACTGGCAAAGGAAGTCTGAAATCCATAGAGCAGGTGGTCAGGAGCAGGCCTGACCTCCACAGGCATGAACTGTTTCGAGTCTCTGAGCTCAGGGACTGATGCCGAAGTCCTCTTTCAAAGGGCTGATTGTGGGTCAGGCCAACCAAGGATGAAACGTCTTTCACAACTTAAATGTCAAGTGATTAGGAACTTTTTTTTTTTAATGTTTATTTATTTTTTGAGAGAGAGAGAGACAGAGCAAGAGCAGGGGAGGAGCAGAGAGAGAAGGAGACACAGAATCCGAAGCAGGGTCCAGGCTCTGAGCTGTCAGCACAGAGCCCGACGTGGGGCTCGAACTCACAGACTGCGAGATCATGACCTGAGCCGAAGTCAGACACTTAACTGACTGAGCCACCCAGGCACCCCTGATTAGGGACTTTAATTACATCTGCTAATTCCCCTTACAAAAACACCTAGATCTGTTACTAGGTACTATAGTTCAGCCTAGCCAAGTTGACACATCAGAAAGCCATCACAATGCTCACATGCCAAAAACTTGTAGACATTGCTTCTTCCCATATATCCGGTGGGAAAAACCAGTTGTTTTTTATAATATTGTTTGAGCATGTTACTCTTTTTCTCCAATTCTCAACCAGTAGATTAAGATCAGCTGGAAATAGAAATGTTCTGTTTTTATTTTATTGTTTTTTAAACTATTGATGCTTTTATGTGTATTATATATTTTACAATAAAAAAAAAAAAAGGTCAGGGGCACCTGGGTAGCTCAGCCAGTTGAGCGTCTGACTCTTGATTTCGGCTCAGGTCATGATCTCACATTGCGTGAGTTTGAGCCCCGAGTCGAGCTCTGTGCTGACAGCGTGGATACTGCTTGGGATTCTCTCTTCCTCTCTCTGACCCTCCCCTGCTCACTTCTTTGCTCTCTCTCAAAATAATTAAATAAACTTAAAAAAAAAGAAAAAGAAAAAGCTCAAGCAGACAATCCTGATATCTAGCTAGGGTGGTTAAAGCATGAAAGGATGCCTCTGTTATTATCCAAGAAGATCTAGTGTGACCAGCCCCCACGTGACATTCTTGCAGCTGTGCTCCCCACCCCTCAGTGACCAGCAGGGACTGGTCTTCACTTCCTTCCTCCTGTTTAGTTTTGTTTATAATAAGCAGTCCCCATCCTGTCAGTCCTCACTCATCACTCTTGCACTTATACAAAGTTTAAACTTCATGAATCTGAAAAGTAAATGCAGATTTTGAAAATTTAGCTTACCAAATGAAGTCCAATGCCAAATTATGGCACTTGGAATTTAAAGTTCTCTGCAATTTGACTCCTACATGAGTTGATTTTCAAACTTTGTTATTTCTTCACAAATAGGCACTCAAAATATTTTCTTGTTTATTCATTTATCCATCCATCATCTATCTATCCATCATCCGTCCATCCACATTTGTTTGGAAATGGTACTCTGTACCAGTCATTGTGCTTATCCAAGTGGCCTTCCCCAACCTCCTAAGACAAGTTGAGGTGTCTCTCCTTCCCATCCCTTAGATCCACTCTGCCTCCATTTCACTGCTCATCACATTGAATTATAGCTTCCTATTTATATTCTTCTTCTATGAGATCCTTATAGGTAAAAATGGACCTTTTAACCATTATATTTTTAGCTGACAAACTATAATTGCTGAGTAAATGTTTGAGGAAGAAATGGGTGAACGTTTTGGCCTTAAAATATATCTGCAGATTTTGGCTGCCAACTTTTATGAATTCTATTAACTCAGAGGTGGAGACCATTGAAATTCTTTTTCTTCATAGTATATCCATGACTGAGAACTGCACACTCTTAGGGTCTCAGACTTAAATTCAGGCCTGGTTCTGCCACTAACTAGGCTGTCAGTTTATCAGACTTCCAAAGTCTTAAGGTCTTCATCTGTAAAGGGGAGTTAGAACACTTTCCACATCAACCAAAAAGGGCTTTGTGAAGTTCCAGTGAATAAGTAGTTGTGAAACTGTTTTTTCAGCTGTAAAGTCCTGGACACATTCAAAGGCATTATGATTAGTTGTTGATAATTCCCCCCCCCCCCCCAAAAAAATCAGTATTTGTTTTGAGATAACATGACTGTTATCTCACACAGCTAGTTAGTCCCCCAGCTAGGATTTGAACTCAGGCAGTCTTGTGGCAGAGTCCAAATTGTTAAACACCACCATTATGTCCTCTAAAACAAGGATAAGAATAGGCCCTAGTGCCTAGGGTTGTTTTGACATCATGGATATAAAGCACTTACTTTAGTATTTGACCATGTAGTGAGCATTCCATCATTAATGGCTATTTTTCAAGGGTAAAGTTCCCTCTTTTGGTGACTTCTAAAATGCCCTTTGACTCTGATGCAGGGATGACACTCCCAGCACAGAAGTGTGCATTGGATGCATTCAGAACTAATGGAGATAAAAAGATTCTGATCGCGACTTCAGTTGCTGATGAAGGCATTGACATTGCTGAGTGCAATTTGGTCATCCTGTATGAGTATGTGGGCAATGTCATCAAAATGATCCAAACTAGAGGTAAGAAGAGCTTTGATGCCATTACTAAGTGACTGCCAGCTTGTCTGATTTGTGAGTGTGTCTGTCAATTACAAACTTACGTTCGACCAGTCATTGTGCTTCTGGTCTCTTTTACTGACCCTTGTTTGGCACAGTGGACTTTGATATCATTGGCCCTAACAGTGACTTACTTGATCAGGATTGGGGAGTACAATTTTGCCCACTAATATATATCCCATTTTGATTCTTGTGCACAATGAGTACTGTTTAATTGACCTACATTGACTGACATTTATGGAAACAGAATTCCCACTTGGACTGTATATGTATAGCCAACATGTGGACCTCTCATGGTGGTGCTTGTGGTACTGATGGATCCCTGTATTCTAGAAGAAAAACTCCATGGGATTTTTCTGTCTTACCTCAACTAGGTGATCTCCTAAGTAGCCTCTCTTTCTTTTTTCAATTTCCATAACAACAGCGGCCACTTTACTTCCTGAAAAACAGCTTTGGGCATATTACTCCCCTGCATAGGAACTCTAATAGGTCCCAATTTACATGATGTTAAAAAGGTCAAAATCCGGGACCAATTTATCTTTCCGACCTATTTCCCGTTCTTCGCCTTTATTCATTATCCACTTCTGCCAGCCTGACTTCATCATTGTCTCGTTGTTGAAGAAAGTGCTCATGTACTGCTACTGATAATCTTCATTTTACCTCTTAACCTCTTCCCCTGATTCCGTATCACCTGTCTCTAATTCCCCCAGCTGGCAATAGTTTTTGGAATGCACATAGTCCTTTACAGTGATCTTTCTTATAGCACTTATTATTGCCATCCATATTCTGATGACTGTGAACATATCTATTTTCCCATTTCCCTGAAGGCTTTGAGGGAGGATGTGTTATTTGTCTTAGAGTGCTTGCTCACAATGTCATCCTGTGGGTTCATATTGGATTGTCTTCAAGGCAGTGTCTCTGATAACATGGCTTCTAATCACCCTGCACCATGGGGACCCCAAGGAAGCCAGTCTAGTGTGGGCTCTTAGTTTAACATGTAGTTTAATATTCAGGTATATACCTGCATTGGAGCCCATGCTCTAACAGCTCACCTTTCCTGTGAAAGTGGAGTTCAGTGAACCAAATTTGAATTTTAAGAATACCCTTTTGTTGACTTATTCTCAGATTTACCAGGGTTTTAAGTCAAAGGCACCAAATATTTGTTTTCTGATAGGCAGAGGAAGAGCGAGAGGTAGCAAGTGCTTCCTTCTGACTAGTAATGCTGTTGTAATTGAAAAAGAAAAAATAAATATATACAAAGAAAAAATGATGAATGACTCCATTTCAATGCTTCAGACATGGAATGAAGCAGTATTTAAAGAAAAGGTAAGTCTTTTAATCTGTGTTACTCTTTCAGAATCTGACTGTAATAAAATATGTGCATAGTTGGTACCTTTTATCATATTGCTCTGAGTGTTGCATTAGAACAATAAGTTTATGCTTAAAATTTTGTCCTGCAGTGAACATCGGAGTCATTCTGATTTAAGTCTCAGTGAGATTAAAATACAAATTATTAGTGTTGATACTTGAAGTTTGGTTTTTAGTTAGAAAGGACAAACTGAGTTAGAACGACCCTTAAGTTGGGAGCTCATCTTGAGGACTACATCATAACAGGCAGAACCCTGCCCTCCCCTGTCTTTTCCTCAGGCCCCTCTCTCTGATATCTGGAGTCTTCTGAGAAGAGCTCCCAGTGCACTATGCACGTGGTAAAATGCCTGTTGTGGCTGTGGATAGTAATGTGCACTTTGGAGTGGCATTATCTGTTCAGTTCAGCCTCTTGGTAGTAACCTTCATTTGATTGTAATTTCCTTTATAACCCAGAAGCATGGAACCAGATTGGGGAAAATCAGGAAACATATGCACATGCACACACACATGCATGCATGTACGTGCACCCCCACACTTTCTCTAGACCCCTTGTGGAGACTTTGATCCCAGAATCGCTGCCACTTAGGCGATATGTGACCTCAGGCATTAACTCTGTCTCTTAAGTCATCGGTCTCCACATTCATAAAGTTAGGAAAGTAATGGTATTTAATTCACAGGGCAGTTTGGGGGATAAAATGGGGTATGTGCATCACTCAGCACAGTGCCTGGTACAAAGTAAGTGCTCAAAAAACGAGAGTTGTTATGGACAGAGGCATATGGGAGGTAGACTTGACCTTCACAAAGATGAACCTTACATTTCAGTAGACTGACTCCATAATGTCCATATTTTTAAAAAGTTATAATCTCTTTTATTAAGAAAGTTTTAAGTAGTGGTCTAACACTTATTTTAGGACATAAAATCTTAACTTTGTTAATGTTTCCTCATTTTTTAAAAAATGTCTTCCTAAAGCTTAGAGACTAAAATATTTAAAAATACTTCTTCCACAGTTTCATGGAGAATGGCAGGGAAATTTTTTAGTTCCTCTTAATTTTTCTTCTGAATTTTACTGAAGATAAGGGCTTTTCACTGCGCCACCTTCCCATTTTGTAGCATATGGGAATGTTGGCAATAAAAGTTTTAAAACCATAATAGCTTTCATCCCCATGTCCTAATTTTTGTCTCTTCCATTGGGTGACAAGCTGCTTAGATTCCTTTGTGGCAGAAGAAATAGAGTAAAAATCTTCCAGGGAACATGGAGGCTGGGCCAGACACAGACATTCTTTTGTAGTCAGTGTGCCAGGACAGGAGTGGGATGAGAACAAAACAGGTTAAGTATCAACATGTTGAGTTAGACTGTTGAATCACATTTGGGATTCCCCTTACAGCCATAGAGAACAGGCAGAAATGGTAAAGGATGAGAGGGAGTTTGGGACAAGTGTGGCCGGGACCTGTTGGTAGCTGGTAATTTTGTTGGGGGTGTGTGTGGGAGTTCTGGCTCCCCACAGGGTCTCCCTGACATCACAGGCAAGGGGGTCTACCATTTGGCAGGGCTGAAAGTCATGGCTCCCCTCTTGGCCTTCTCTGACACCATGGGGTGAGAGTGTCAAGGTTCTTCATTACAGCTCTGCAAGTGGAAATTTTGGTGCCCCACTCAGTCTTTGCTGGCATGGGTAGGGGTGAGGCCACCCTAAAAATAGGTTAGTTATTTTCATATATATATATATTTAGGGGCACTTGGGTGGCTCAGTCAGTGTCTGATTCTGGCTCAGGTCATGATCTCATGGTTCATGAGTTTGAGCCCCGCGTCAGGCTGTGTGCTGACAACTCTGAGCCTGGAGCCTAGTTGGGATTCTGTGTCATCTCCTCTCTCTCTGCCCCTCCCCTACTCACACTCTCTCTGTGTCAAAAATAAATAAACTTAAAAAAATTTTTTTAATTTATTTTTGAGAGAGAGAGAGAGAGAGAGTGTGCGTGCACAAGTTGGGGAAGGGTGGAGAGGAAAGAGGGAATCCCAAGCAGGCCTCGCGCCATCAGCACAGCACGCAAAGCCCAATGCAGGGCCCAAACTCACGAACTGTGAGATCATGACCTGAGCCAAGATCAAGAGTCGGACACTTAACCGACTGTGCCACCCAGGTGCGCCCCTAGGCCGTAGTTAGTTATTCTGTGATGTTTGGAGTAGAACAGTTAATGTCTGAAAGTTTTTTTTTTTTTTTTTTTTTTTTTTTTTTTAATGTCTGAAAGTTTTTTGGCTTGCTAGGCTGTGCCTTTCCAGGTCCTTTGGCTAGAGAGAGTAGGCTTCTGTTGAGATATTTTTTACTTGTGCCCGTAGGCATTTCTGCTTGCTTGTTTCTTCAGCCCCAAGTCTGGATATATGAGGTGAAAAGAAAACCCAGGGAGTCACCACCATGTTGTTCTACCATGTGTTTCCTAGCTGCCTGCAATCCTCTCTTCAACCTTTGGAATCTTCTTAGGTTTATTTTCTCCATCATGTCCAGGTTCTTAGTTATACTTAGCCATGTCCTGAGGTTTGAAATAGAATGCAGACATACTATATATACATTTAACTTTACTGTAATTCAACAATACTCTCCTATGGTTGGAAGAGGAGAGAAAAAAATTTTTTTAGATGATGGGGACTCTTCTGCCTGCTGTTCCATTTAATGGGTCTCTGCCCTAGAAGTGGGTGTAGTCATGCCTGAAACAGTATATATCATATGTTTATTTGTGAGGGATTTAAAAAATTTTGCCAACCACTAAAGTAGAAAGCATGGTTCAGATGACTATTTTATGGACATCCTTAGTATTTTATGAGCATCTTTGATGAAAAAATTAAAAGACTAATTGGAGGTCACAGTTAAACACCGACTAACAAAGAATTAGGAGAACCATTAAAATAATCTATGGGATTTTTTTTTTAATAAACAAAGTCAGGTACTGTATGTTCATGGAAGTTGTATATAAATGAATGATTACATACACGTATATGTGTATATATATACCTCCTAGTTGTACACAAATTACACTGATGATATGGGGTTTTTGTTTGTTTGTTTTTTGCGTGTGTTTTTTTGCATGTAGGTTCTCCAGATACAGATTCAAGAAAAAGTCATCAGGGATAGGCAAGGAAAAGTAGAACCTGTACCTGATAAGGAAAATAAAAAACTGCTCTGCAGAAAGTGCAAAGCCTTTGCATGTTACACTGTTGATATCAGAGTGGTGGAGGTAAGCAGCCTTTTTAACAAAGAGCACTGGGTCATTTTTTAGCACTAATTAAAGCTTACTCTTGGTGAGATATTTATAGTCAGACATTATTATTTTTATTGTTTTCATGACCATGGTCAATGTATTTTTAAAAAGCTGAACACGTTTTAATAGGAAATCCTTAACAATAAAGAAGAAAAAGAAGCCACTTAACTAAATATTACATAGCCATTAAAAATGGTTATGCTAAATGAATGGGGTATCTTGGATTCGATCCTAGAGCAGATAAAGAGTATTATTATAAAAAGTAGTAAAATATGTAGTTAATAGTAATGTTCCAATCCTAATTTCTTAGTTTTGACAAATGTACTATGGGGTGTGAGAATTCAGGGAAGCTGGGTGAAGGGTCTACAGGAATCTTATGGATAATCTTGGAAATTTTTCTGTAAATCTAAAATAATTCCGAAGTAAAGTTTATTAAACAAAATGATCATGAAGCTTATGTATAATGAAAAACTTCTTACAAACTAATGAAGTGGGAAAAATAACAAGGATACAAAATTGGAAATATGCTAGGACTATAGCAGTGTGACATAATAGCAATAATACCACCATCACTACCAGCAACAAAAAAATAAATTTAACTTTGTATAGAAAAAAAGACTAGGGGAAATATCTAAAAGGCATTACTATTTTGCAGTGAAATTCTGTGATATTTTCTACTATTTTATGTTTTCTAAACTTTCTTTTTGGGATAAAATCACTTTTATAACGAAAACAAAATATCTCATTTTAAAAAACAGGTTAGTCTTCTGAATTTTTTTTCCCTAATACTTTTGGATAAAACTTTGGATACAAAAATGTCTAAAGACAAAAGTTGGATAGAACTCCATTGCTGCTGATAAAGGGGAGGCTTGTTCAGATGATGAGTTTTCAGGGTTCTCTTTGGGCTTCAGAAAGCTGAAGTCTCTAATCAGTCCCTCTGAGCAAGAAGCATATTAGGGGTGATAGTAGCAAGTTCCCAGGCCTTTAGGAGTCTGCTTCTTTAGCTATAAAAGGTCCTTTCAGCTCCAATTTGAGTGATTTTTCTGTTGAAATGGTGCTTTATGACTTTTCCCGAGGGGCTGGTGTGTTGGGGTCTGCATTTGTTCTGTACAGTGTGGACTTTCTGAGGTTTACTCTAAAGTTGACTACAGGCAGAGCCTCTGAACCCTTTAGTCCCCAGCCCCCTTCAGATCCACATTGACCCTTTGCTCTTCTCTGTATCCTTTGGATTTTGCCTGCCAGGTGAATTCAGTCTTTGGAGATCTTCAATAAATACTCCCTTTTGTTTCTGAATCAATAAAGGGTATCTATTTTCAGAAGCTCAGTTCCCTGGAAACTTCTTAGTCCTCCTCTTCATGAGATGGCCCCTGTCACTTCACTTGTACCCTGACCCCCACCCTCATCTCCACCCGTGTAACTGGGAGTCAGGCCGCGTGGATTCTGGTCTGGCCTTCAGTGAATGCGTATTTCCTTCTTACCCCATCTGTAAAATGAGTGGGATCCTACATGCTCTTCATCTCAGATTAGGGTGGAGCTTTTTTAAATCACGGTTTTGTACTGGTTTTAATGTTGTTATTCAATCCCTTCATCCGTAGGAATGCCATTACACTGTGGTTGGAGATGCTTTCAGGAAGAGCTTTGTGAGTAAACTACACCCCAAACCAAAGAGCTTTGGATATTTTGAGAAGAGAGCAAAGATCTTCTGTGCCAGACCAAACTGCAGCCATGACTGGGGAATCCATGTGAAGTATAAGATATTTGAGATTCCAGTTATAAAAATAGAAAGTTTTGTGGTGGAGGATATTGCAACTGGAGCTCAGAAACTATATGCAAAGTGGAAGGACTTTCATTTTGAGAAGATACCATTTGATGCTAAGGAAATGTCCAAATGACCTGGGTGCCTCATTCTTTAGCTACAGGGGATGGATGACCGACCCTGAATGAAGAAATTAGCCCTAGTGGGTACAATCATGGATTGCTTGTACCATTGTGAAGGTATTTGCCCAAGGCTTGTATTGAACTAAATGTTTATGGCTTTCTGTAGGCCAATAAAGCTCTTAAGTACTTGGGAAAAATTAAAAAGCCTTAACTTCTTTTCCTAGCCTTCCTCTTGCAACTGACCCCCAATGAATATCCAGTAGCCACTGGGTACACATTAGAATGAATGAATGAATGAATGAAAGAAAGGAAGGAAAGAAAGAAATGTTCAAAGTTTTTTCCATACTTCCCTTTCTTTCCTTAACCTACTACTGTAAACTGACTCTTGCCCTTAATCTACTGACATTGTTCTTGTTAATACCAGTGCCCAATCCATCGGGCACTTCTTAGGCCTTCTCTCTCTTTGATCTCTTTGCTGCTTTTGGCCCTGTTGAGTACTCCTTTCCTGGAACCCCCTCTTGGCTCCTATTTCTGTTAGCTCTGTCCCAGTCTATGCTGTTGATTCCTCTATGCTGATCTCTTAAATGCTGATAATTCTAAGGGTTCGATAAATATTCATATACATATAGTAGTTACTCATATTTTCTATGTACCAGTGTGTGACATGTAATCTTAAAATTCTGTAGGACAACTTTTAGTAATGGGATTATGTAGAGGATACAGTACTTCTGGAGAAATTGATTTCTGTTTTTATAGTTTATTGTACATCTTGCCCTATTAATTTGTTTCCTTAACCCGTGCTGTTGTTCCCTTTGAATAGTCATCTCAAGCCATTTTGTAATTAATAGTTGATGGTCCACACTTTGGACTCTGTTCTCAGGTTCCTTGGATGAAACTGAGGAGATAAATTTGGCTGTCCTATCCACTTAAAAAATCAGACTATGTATTCAAGTGGCATTCTTGTGTCATTAAACAAGGTTGGCTGATGCCCTGAGAGTTGTTTGCGGTTTTCCAGACATGGGCACAACTGCCTGAGTTTTGCTGTTTCCATGTAGGCCACGGTATTTTGTGTTCAAGGCAGGGTAGGCTCTGTAATAACTTAAGTATTCTCTAAAACAGATTCAGATTAGTTGTTTGTAATTCACCAGGACCATAAATGGCTTAAACAAACCTTCAAACATCACAAAATGCTAATAATATGTTCAACATCTGTGATTATATAACCCTTTTCATGTAGCACCTGTTTATATCTGAAGGCTATTTGGTGTCCAAGAGACCACCCAAATCAACCCTGAAGTTCAATGGGATAACATGCTTCAGCCACCTCATTCTCCATTTGATCTGGTAAGCAGTTGTGCTGGCCAAGAGTCAGCAAACTTGCCAGTTACATAACTCCTCTTTGGCTTAATTTCTTTCATCTGTAAAACAAGGATAATACACCTACCTGGAAGGGTTAGTGGAGTTTTTAACAAATAATGTATGAAAAGTACATGATATATATATAGGAGTTGTATGGTAATGGTTACTCTCAGTAATATTCTTAGACACAATAAAAATGGATTACTTAAGCCAACCTGCTTGAGTTTTATTTTCCCATGCCAACAAGTAATTGTCTGACACTGGCCGAGTACCCTGCAAATCAACCCAGTTCTGACACTGTCAAGCTGGAAGATAGCTTCAGATCCCACAGGTCAAGGGTTCTCAGTCCTAGAAGCCTGCCCCGCCCCTTCCCACTTCTGGCATCATTGCCAATCCAGGTAATCACCTGTGTCTCTGACTGACAGGCTATAGATCAGGGGTCCCAATGACCTCCTCCTTGAATTTGATTAATCTGTTACAGTGACTCACAAAACTGACAAACATTGTACTTTCTAAATTACCAGTTTATCAGAAACGGATATAACTCAGGAACCGCCAGATGGAAGACATGCATAGTGCAGGGTATGGGAAAGGGCAGGGACTTCCCATGCCCTCTCCAACTCTCTACCTGTTCACCAACTAGAAGCTCTCCAAACAAAATTATTTGGTTTTTTTAGGGAGGCTTTATTGTATGAGCATGACTGATCAAATTATTGGCCAATGGTGATTGATTCAACCTCCAGCTCCCCTACCCAGTGGTCAGGAGGTGAGACTGAGAGTTCTAGCTCTCTAATCTCAAGAGAGTTGGTTGTCCTGGCAACCAGCCCCCATCCTTAGGTGTGGTCCAAAAGTCACGTCATTAACATCACAAGATGTCACTTAGGGATGTTGCTTGTCACTTAGGGAATGCCAAAGCTTTTAGGAGCTCAGTGCCAGAAATGGGGAGGAAAGCCAAATACACATTTCTTATATAAATCACAATCTCACAAGTACCTCTTTTGATATGTGATTGCCTTTTTTGGATGCTGTTGTTTAAGAACT
Source organism: Panthera onca (assembly GCF_046562875.1). Classification (NCBI taxonomy): domain Eukaryota; kingdom Metazoa; phylum Chordata; class Mammalia; order Carnivora; family Felidae; genus Panthera; species Panthera onca. The sequence continues at coordinate 55,551,055 of NC_138351.1, read as the reverse complement.
TTAATAGGATGTTGAAAACACCTATTGGAGATTTGAGAAAAGTTCTTTCAAGTATCTACATGGTTCAGTTTGGATAAAGGTGAGTTATCCTCTCTTCAGCCAACAGAAGGCAGACTGAAGGCAAAACAAAAAACCTAGGATTTCCTTACAGGACTTTTGCACCAAGTCAAGCCAGGGCCAGGCATAGAGCCTGAAACAGAGTTAGGTCCTCAGTTACTATTTACTGAATGGAAAAAACCTGGCAGTTTAGGGTTTTAAGAATTGCAAGCTCTTGACTGATGGCTAAATGCAGGTCATTGGATTTCTAGGTCAAAGGCTGGCTGCCAGAACCCATCGGGGAGTCTTTTTCAGGGGTATATATGCCCCACTTCCATTAGGGCGTTCCAGCAGGGCGTCCAGCCACATGCACTTCCTGAAGTTCATCAGGTGGTTCAGACACAATCCGCTATGCACCCACAGGACCTGGTTTCTCGTTGGCCCCTGCCAGTGCTGACACTGTGATGGGTTTTTCTTCAAATGCCTGATTGTGTATCAAGGGCTGTAAACTCCAATTCCTGTCCTTAAAACTGATATTGTTACTTGAATTTAAAGAGACAAACCATCAGGTCAGCATTTCCTCCAGCACATCCTGTGGAACACACACGCTGTGAGACGCTCTGAAGAAAATAGCCTGTGAGCAGATGGGCTCCTGTACGGTCTGCTGCCAGCCTGCCCCTCCAGTGAGTGATTTACAGCCTACATGGTCATTGTGTCATTGTGTCGGTTCTGTGCTAACAAGACCCACTTAACCCAGCGGTTCCCAAATACACTGACCCTGGAAGCCTGTTGTTCATGGGACACCGTTAACGTCCTGCAGAAGCACAACAGCAGGTATCCAGCCCGGACGTGGACTAAACAACCAGAGCCAAGTTGGAATGTTAATTTCAGGATCATAGCCAGTAACTCTTTTATTACCCTATGTAATAAAACTATATGGTTTCACGCAGCAAATCTGTACTTAATGCATAGGCCTCAGTTCTTGGGATACAAATTATTAAAACTATTAAAACTATCAGCTATAATTATATAATCTTTGTTCATGATAATTAGGCTGTCCAGGTGAACAAAAACTACTCGGGTGCTAAATTCTGTTTGTGGTCATGACACTTTACAGCTTCCTCAGAATGCAGCCATGGAACCTCAGTTTCTCTTTTCCAGAAGTGATTCTCCGTTGCTCCTGCATAACCCTGCCGGGTACCACACTGTCCTCACATAACCTTGAACGGGAAACGGGGCCACAAATACTGTTCTCCATTTTGGCGACTTGGAAAACTCCCAATTTCAGCCTACAGAATACTGGCAGATAAATCTCTAAGTTCATAAACTAGTAACTGCCAGCCCAGAGCTGCTAGCGACCACATCCTGCACATGGAGCAGCCCTGAAGAAGGCGGCCAGTGGAGACGGAAGGTAAGAAGTGAGGGAGAGGATAAGGAGGGAACCTGGGTTTGAGCCACCAGATCCAATCAAGCCTAGGGCCGTGGCCACCTCTGTTCTTCAGGTTCTATGAGCCAATTATTATTACCATTGACTAATATTTTTGCTTAGCCAGTTTGAGTTGTGCTTCTTAGCCAGTAAGAGCTGTGACTAATGCACCCTTCCCCTAGCTTTCCCTCCACGTACTAAAGGCTGCCTCAGAGCCAAAGACACACGTGCTTACTTGCTGCATTGGATCAGTCTGTTACCTCAGGGTGCACACCAAAGAACACACGGTTTCCCAGCAGGCAGCAGGCGTGATGGATTTGGAAAGCTGTGAGAACAAAGGAGATGAGACTCCTGTGGAGAGGCGGGAGGCCTGGGACCAGCAAGGGCAGCATACGTGCAGTTGGCAGGGAGACTGATGCCTTCTTGAGAAACTAGGCCAGAGAAGTTTACTTGTTCCATCCGGTTGTGGCCAAGATTGGGACACGGGGCAAGACGTTTTATTAATGAACAGGCTAGAGGGTGTGTTTGGAGGCAGGAGTCTGGAAGTGAAGGGACCCCGTTCTGGAAGTCATAGCCACAAGAATCTGTCTCTGCATAGCCACTGGATTCAGGGAGCCACACAGCTCCCCAGGAGCTCAGTCATGGAGAGCTGAGGCAGTGAGGTCTGTTTTCTCAGCCTTTCTTTGTGTTTTTATGTTAGGACTGATCCTTATTTGAAGGTCCCAGGCTTTTTTTTTATACAACAAGGTTATGTCTGTAATTTTTTCTTAGCACAAACTAGGTCCCAGGACCTCAGAGGCAGGGATGCTCAATAACCTGTCTTGTCCCTTATCTTGGAAGAGGTAGAGACGGGACTTGATCCTGGGTGTTCCGATGGCCTGGCCACATTCCCTGCATGCTGGACTTGAGATTTAAAATTCATTAGAAGGAGACTAACTTGTGAGCTATAAGGTGCCCTGTTATGGACTGAATGTCTTTTGTCCCCCACCCCAAAATTCCTATGTTGAAGCCCTAACTCCCAGTGTGTCTCTTTGGAAAAGGGACCTCTGAGGAAGTGATTAAGGTTAAATGAGGTCCAGGGGTTGGGACCCTGATCTGATAAAATCAGTATCTTTAAAAGACAACAGAGAGCCAGCTCTTTCTCTGTCTCCTCACACATGCATTAAGACAGAAAGCTCTGACCAGGAAATGAAGTGGCTGGAAACTTGATCTTAACTTGTAGCCTCCAGGAAGGAGAAAATACATTGTTGATGTTTGAGCCACCCAGTCTATGATATTTTGTTACGGCAGCTGAGACATGTGCCCCAAAATGACGTCAATAAGGACGTAAACTATAGGACACGAAAATAAAAAAATGATCTGCTCACCACACTTACATTATTGCTCCTACTAACTTCTTGTCTGCTCCCAACCAGGGCAGAGAAATCCTGGTTCCCCAACTCTTCCATTTCACCTGTATAGCATGGATGTGGTTGTAAAAGCAGGAGAGGTTAAACGTCACCCAGGCTTCAGGATGCTGGTAGCCTGAGACTCGCTCTGCTCTAAACAGGCCCAGACTGAAGCCTCACATACCACAGAATTCAATTCCAAAGTCAAAAAGGTTTGCTTGAAAATAGATTTAATCTTCTTCAAATTACAAATGTTCTAAGTCTCTCTCCAAAACCACCTCCAAAGTCCTCCTCTTAACTGAAAAATTTTCTGGGGACGATTTTCGAAGATAGCAAAAGAAAAATGTCACAATTTCTTTAGTGTTGATCCATCCAAAGGTACATAATCAAAAAATGTCAGTGTCTGATCTGAGCTGTCTGGATCATTCACTCTGAAGGAAGAAGGGGGCAGGGGAGTCACAATCACTACTGTGATCTGAAGTGGGACAAAGTTCTCATCTATCCATGTCAGTTAACTCTGGCATACTATGCATAGGCCAGGGAGTCTCAAGGGAAAGGTTTCACCGAAAAGAGGGGAGCAGAGCCAAACAGGAAAGAGGACAGGCAACACCTTCTGAGAAGACTTAACAGGCTGACAGTGAAAAAAATCAACATCCTGTAATCAGTTTCCTTAAAGACAAGCTCAGTTTTCCTTTTCTGGCACTACTGACATTGCCACCACTTGAGCTTCCAAATTCCAGAGAGAGAGCCAAAGATTCACAAAAATAGAGAATGCAGAAACTGCTCGTTTTGTGCCTGGAGGGATGGCACCAGAACACGTCCGTGCTCACGTGCATGTGTGCAAGGCGGCACCCCTGGGGGGAGGCCCGCACGTGGAGGGGGGTGCTCTGTACCAAGGGCCCGGCCGGCCGGTGGCACTTCGCTCCCTCCTGGTGCAGCTCCAGGTGCAGGTGACCTACTTGGCCATCTTGCGAACCATGTAGTTGAGGATGCCCCCGTTGTGGAAATAAGCAAGCTCCACGTCGGTGTCGAACCTCATGACGGCCTGGAAGGTCTTCCCGGTGTCAAGCTGTGATGACAAAGAAGCAGAGGAGAATCCGTGAGGGAGGAGGCTAGGCAGGGAGGGGCGCCCACTCACCCTGTCCTCAGGGCTGCCGCGTGCAGTCCCGGGCTCCAGCCCAGACCCAGGAAATCAGAAGCTGCATTTGGACGAGACCCCAGTGGACTTCTCTGCACAGGGAAGCATCATGGCGTATGAGTGATGGCGGTGACAGGCAACAGAGAACCAGGTCTCCTGGGGTAGCAGCAACTAACGATGTTCGGAATGGCGTTTTCTCTATTTACTTTGAGAGGGAGAGAGAGAGAGCACGCGCGCACCTCAATGTGGGGGCAGGGGCAGAGAGAGAGGGAGAGAAAGAATCCCAAGCATTCAGTGTGGGGCTGGAACTCACAAACCCCAAGATTTGTGCACCTGAGCCCAACCTGGACACTTACCAGATGGAGCTACCCAGGTGCCCCTGCATGGTATTTTCTAACCCTCTCTAGGAGCTGCGGGTCAAGAGAAGTCTCATTAAGGTGGTCCCATAGGCAGTGCGGGGCACTTGGCCTCACCTCACATAGGGAGCTGTCATTTTTACCTCTGGGCTAATCAAAATCTGGGGCCTGGGGTGAGGCTCAGGGATAGGGTGTGTCCACATTTTGATAATAAAAAGGTATTTTTGGGGTAATGTGACAATGTGCGGTCTTTGAGCTTCCCCCACCCCTCTCTGGGCTAAGGGAGACTGGGCCACAGGGGAGACAGCGGGGCTGGTTGGAGGGTAAGAAAGGAAGTGATGGTGACCACACGCATAAACAAGCAGTAAGTGATCAGTCAACAGCTGCCATCCTCCCTGCAGTCCTACTGAGTGATTTTCTTCCTTCCAAACTCTACTCCTTTCCTTCTGACGGGATTGATTATAAACACACAGCCCTGTTTACTTGGGCCCGGTGCGGAGAGGCTCAGCTTACCTTGACCTGCACTTTCATTCGTGGTTTGAGGTTTTCTGGAATGATGATGGTGTATCGTTCCCGCCCTGTGAGTCCCAGGATGTCTGCAGTCTCCCCAGGAAGATATTCGAGGGGAATCACCCCCATTCCCACCAAATTACTGCGGTGAATGCGCTCGTAACTCTCCGCCAGGACAGCTTTGATTCCCTGAGGAGCCAAGACAGTACTTTGGACACAGTTCCAGTTTTCTTTAGCTACAAGGAAACTTTACAAAAGGCTTCTTAAGTCTTCTCACACCTAAATTCTTTCTAAGTACCAACTGGTTGTTTACAATAAAGTTGCTCTCTAATTATAAATAACACAGTAGATAGTCTGAACTGACTGCCTATAAGTACAGGCCACGTGCAAGCACGTGAATGGATTTTCTCAATCCACCCTCCGCCAGCTCTGGGAGGTAGAGGCCATTATTGTCCCCCCTTTACCCACGCAGTCAGTGGAGTAACTGGTATTGGAACCCATGTAGTTTGACCACACACTTAGCTGCTTTGTGATACAACATCTCTTAGCAAACTTTCATCGTTATCTGGATTCTACACCACAAAACACCATAATCATTTCTATTTCCCTGGGATTTTGCTACTATAGGTGTAGACACAAAAGATTTAACCAAAAAAGCAACTTCCAGAACATACTATCGAGAAAGTAAATGATGTGCTGCTTTTACAATTCCTGTTTCAAGGACCGAATTGCACTGAATACAGTCTTGATATTAAGACTTCCTGTAAAGTACATTGTATTGGTGAACTAGAAGTGGCAATATACAGCAGTGCTCAATAAGCCAGGATCCTTGATTAACTAGAACACCCCACTCTTAAATATTAGTTAATTGTAATATAATATTAAGATACCCCTAAACGGGCTCTTGATACATAGAGTGCACTTTTTTTGAGGGGGGAGGGGCTGTAGGAGAGGGAAAGAGAGTCTCAAGCAGGCTCCACACCCAGTGCAGAGCCCGACTTGGGGCTCAGTCTCACGACCCTGAGATCATGACCTGAGCCGAAATCAAGAGTCGAACGCTTACCTCACTGAGCCACCCTGGTGCCCCTTTAGGGTATACTTTTAAGCCCCCCTGCATGAGGATCATTCTGGGAACTTGTTAAAAATGTAGGTTCTTTAGGCATTACCCCAGATCAGGACCTCTTGCAGGGAGCATGGAGGGGAGAAAGCTAGTGATTCTTGTAAGATGCGGGAGCCGTAGACACAAAGCACTGGTTCTCAAACTTTGCCACACATTCACATCACCTGGGCAGGCTTTTACAATGCCCACATGCAGGCCTTTCTCCTTAGCAACTAAACCAGAATCTTTGGGCATGAGATCCTGGCATAGGTATTTTTAAAAATCCCACAAGCGTTTCCACATTTAAAAATAAGTGTATAGCGGAAGAACAGGTTCTTCAGAGCAGCAGATATTCCGTCTGGATTTACGTACACGTATTCACTAGGAGGGGGGTGGTCCTGTGCACGTGCCTAGCTCCCGGCAAGGGGCACGCGGCACCGCAGACCGCAGTCGTCAGTCCCCCTCAGCCAGGAGCACAGCCCAGCACTGCTGAGCAGCCTGGCTTGGGCTGCCCGAACCTGGAGCCGTTCTGTACAGAGGTCTAGGCTCCTAGGAGCCCCTTGCATGCCGGTTCTCTTACCCTCCGCCAGCTCTTACGGTTCCCTCTCTGGCTGCGTGCTGTACCGGGTCTCATTTCTACCACCAGCTCCCAGCCTTCTTCCTAAAACCCTTTCCTCTTCTGTCATTTCTCCGGTTCTTTCTAGCAGCTTCTCAAAAAGGCAGGCTTTTGATATATTACCAAGTAATCAGAGAACATCCTCCTCCCACCCCCACCCCGTGCCAGAGCAAAAGGATGGATTAAAAAAAAGAAAAACACAGTAGGTGTGATGTTCAAACACATTATCCTGGACTTCTGGAGGGCAGCCTGCCAGACACCACATTCTTTACTGTAGACATCAACTTATTTAGTGGATGTCAACTTACTTAGTGCTTCCCAAGGCTTAATTTGCTGGAGCCATAAATCATTTGGATTGACACTGGCTATGGCGTATCACCCAACCCCGAGAATTAAAGCTGAGTTGCAAGGCTCTTCCAGCAAATGCTCAGGAGGTAAAAGCTGCCTGCTCCCTGCATGGCCCCTCCATGGGGACGCCGCCAGAGGGTCAGGCCCTGAAATGGTAGAAGGTTCTAAAGAGCTGCCTGTCTATATCCAGAGAGCGCTGCCTTTTCCCTCCGGAGTCTACAAGCTGATTCACGGGCAGTGAGAAGCGACTGTAAAAACGTGCGCTCCCGTGTGTGTCCAAAGCGCAGGCTCCTTACTTTCCCCTTCTGTGAACCTCCTGACCGACAACACAGGATGGGCCGCCCGGGCTTACTGCGCTCCTGGGACAACCGCCTGAGATACATTTCTGATCCTCAAACTGAGTATTATGAAAACCATGAAATTCTTCCCTACAAAACAAAGACATACATACACCCTTTTCAACAGAATTTCAGAGACTTCACAGACCCTCGTCCCAACTGCTCTACAGACACCCCAAAGATCCATGGTCTCCCGAAAATGAATAACCGATCTAAGGAACCAGTGCAACTCTAGGTCACCCTTCACTGAGTGAGGTAAAGCCAGGTCCACCATGAAGCAGTTGCACAAACATCACACGCTTTCCTGAGCTCGCCTGCTGGGATCTCTCTCCATCATACTCACCAGGAGGAAAGGGCCCTTGGCCGCCCAGTCCCGGGAGCTGCCCGAGCCATACTCTTTGCCAGCCAGCACGATCAGGGGAAGGCCAGCCTGCTGGTACTGCTCCGCGGCATCGAACACATCAAGCTGAGGAAGAGAAAAGGAAGGTTTTACAGATGCGGTAAAGGCACAGAGTGTGGACACAGGCAGTGGCACCTGGTAACTGCAGGGTCAGAAGGGTCTTCAGTGGCCCATGTCAACACAAAGCCAACAGAAACTCAACCAATCAGTTGTCTGATTTACAAATTTCCAATTAACTCCATCTATTTACCCCTACTGGTGAATTGTATATTCTTTTAACTGAAATGCCTGGTTGTTGTCCTCGTTTTAGAAAAACAATTCTAATCTTAAGGCACCAAGGGAAAAAAAGGGAAAGATCAGACTTTTTTCCCCCTCTTCCGTTGATTAAACAATTAAAAAAAATTTTTTTTTGAATGTTTATTATTTTGAGAAAGAGACAGAGTGCGAGCAGGGGAGGAGCAGAGAAAGAGGGAGACACAGAGTCCCAACCAGGCTCCAGGCTCTGAGCTGTCAGCACAAAGCCCAACGTGGGGCTTGAACTTACGGACTGCGAGATCGTGACCTGAACCGAAGTCGGACACTTAACCGACTGAGCCACCCAGGCACCCCTGATTAAACTATTTTAAAGCTTAAAAAACAGAGAATCTCAGCTAAACCTGGGATTTGACTCAGAGACTCAGTCACGGTCCCTTGGGAAGGGTAGCTAAACACAAAGAAGGTAACATGTTCTAAAATCATAAAAAATGCAAATTTTTATTAGCCACCTTTCTACATGGAAGTCAAGGCAGAGACAGTAGGAAGTAGAAGCCTCCATCAATAAAGGACAGGAGAGGACTAATATTTTAGTGTACATGAGAAACATCTAACACAAACAATTTCATGTGTTTTTCACAAGAACTCTGAATGTTCTGCGGAGCCAAGACTTCAGGAAGACGTGATATTGTTGCTCGTGATTAAGTAATGAAACAATTGTTTCTCCTGGCTACTTAAGGAAAAAAAAAATCCCTCAGAAGAGTGTTTCCTTCAAAAGAAGCTCTAGAAAGGTGTATAATCAAACTCCGAAGTAAGCTTTCACAAATTACTATTTTGGCGGGCTGCTGGCGCCTCTGGTTAGTTCTACATGGCCCTCTGGGAATCTGGGGAGCTTACACAGCAACAGCTCCCTGCACTCTCCCTCTCTTCTAAAGAAGAGGACATAAAATTTTGTTTTCTTCTATTGCTCCTCTATGGCTCTAGTGTTATATTGAAACCACCAGTTCTTCATTTCTCCATTTTGTTATCTACCAATTTCCTGCTTCAATGGGGATTTGGCTAACTACCATTCCCCTAGGGTCCCCTCTCCCCAACCTCCCAATAGAATTATGTCAGACATTTTGGGTAAGTCAGTATTTGGTATTTGCATTACTTTGACTATGTGAATGTTATTTATAGCTGAGTCATGTAATATACTATGATTTCCTTTTCTTGGCAATTAAAAAAAAAATCCCCACTGGTATTGTGTGTGTGTGTGTGTGTGTGTGTGTGTGTATGTGCGTGCACACACACTCATCTATTTCTATGTCCCTACCCATCAATGAATCCTCAAACACTCTGCCTAAAGTACAAATCTTCTCTAAGGACATTCAAATGTATCAGGAAGTATGTCATTTGTTTTTATTTTTGTTTATTTTCTAAATGTTTATTTTTTATTTTTGAGAGAGACAGCAAACAGGGGAGGGACAGAGAGAGGACAGCAGGCTGACCTGATGTGGGGCTCAAACTCACCAACCATGAGATTTGTGGATGGCTCAGTTGGTTAAGCATCAACTTTTGGTTTTGGCTCAGGTCATGATCTCACAGTTCATGGGATCAAGCCCCACTGTTAGCCTTGTGCTAACAGTGCGGAGCCTGCTCGGGATTCTCTCTCCTCCTCTCTCTGCCCCTCCCCTGCTTGCGTGTGTGCGCTCACACATACGTACTCTCTTCTCTCAAAATAAAGAAATAAACATTTTAAAAAATAAAGATGAAAACATCCTTTCCATGGAGGGATAACTCCTCAAGCTTCAGTCCTATTCCAATTCAGACGGATTCTTCTCTAGATGTGGTGCACTGATGTTATGGAAGAATCTTCCTTCACCAAAGTCCTGGGGATCCCTTGCATTTCTTTTCCTGGATCCTACATCTTCCCTTTTTGGCTTATTCCCTCATTTTGGTAAAACGCATTCACCAAGTCATTTCCTGAGACAGGGATTGAGGGGTATTTTTAAAGTTTTTGAATCTGAATATGTTATTATTTTAACATAGGACATGGAATCCTGGGGTGCAAACCAGTCTGTTTCCAGTGTTGCTCTGAGCACTTCTCATCCCCAGAACATTACACATAAGCTGTTTTTCTTGCTTTTGAAGTTTGTAGATCTTCTTCTTATCTCTGCTGCACTTAACTTCCCAATGATGTGACTTGGAGCTGTTCTCCCGTAATCATGTGGGCATTCAGTGGGTGTAATCTGGAGTCGGATCTTGCAGTTGGGGAATTTTCCTTGTGTTACCTCTTGAATATTTTCCTCTCTTCTCTTTTCAGCCTCTCTGTTTAGTCAGATGCCGAGCCTCCTCATCTCCGTCTTGAATTTTCTTATATTTTCTCTCTAATTTTTCCTTTGTCTTTCTGTTCTATATTCTGAGAGATTCTCTCAACTAACCAACTTTTCCTGTGAAATTTTTTAGGGGCTTTTTTTTAATTATTAAAAGAGCCCATATTTATTATTATTATTTTTTTATGAAAAGTCCTTTTTGTCCTCTGATTACCTTATACCACCAACAGAAAATCATTTCAGCACTCTGAGAAGACAGTATTTTTCTTGCAGTTTTCTTCTGCTCCCTGCATTATCTCTGTTATCTTCTTTCCCTCCCCACACCCTGTTCTTTGTGTATGTCTATCTTTCAGGTTCAAGGCTTGGCTCAAATGTCGGTTCATCTCGGCCTCCTTATTTCAGATGAGGCACTGAACATCTGACCAGAAGTTCTACGCCACGGCAGGACTTGTAAAAATAAGAGGGGTTCACTGTGACGGCCGTATCCCGGAGGCCTCCCAGTGTCTATAACTGCACGCCTTTTCCCCTTGGTCTCTTGGGCATTCGACCATTTAATTGTATTTTTTTCATTGAATAGTTTATCGTCCCTGTTCTTCACTGAACAAGTATCTACTGGGCACTGACTTTGTGTTGGGTCCTGGTGACTAGTGATTATCTGTGAAGAGTCTGCTTTACTAAAATATCATCTGTTACAAGTGGGGCATATGGGTGGCGGTAGACCACACTGACTTCGGAGCCAGACTCTCTAGGTTTTAATATCCACTTTTGGGATCTTGAAACACGGACAATCATGGTACCTACCTCAGAGGGTTGTTATGAGGATTAACAGATCAATATATACAAAGAGCTCAGAAGAGTACCTGGATGTAGTAAGTTCCATATAAATACTAGCTACTATTATTGTTAAGTAAGTCGGAAGGGCTATTTCTCAAGTAACTTAAACAGTGTTCAAGCAGCTTTGCAGTATCTGCTGGATGCCGAGGACGGACTGCATGTGTCAGAGAGTATCTGCCACATTATATGTGTCATTCCATTTAAGTGTAAGCCTCAGAGCCGGACAAGGCAAGTACCATTCTACTTTGCAGGTCAGAAAAATGAGGCTCAGAGAGGAAAATAACTTGCTGAATGAACGCTCCACAGCTGGTATGTCCGATTCAAAATGTAGACTTTCTCTACCTCTCACATGCCTCCCATCTGTGGCTCAACAAGTCCCGCTGTAACAGGGCCAACTCCAAATGGCTCCCATTAGGACCCTAGCAGGCCTCCGAGGGCCCTTTTTTTTCTAGTGGTGTGGTGAGTGAAATTAAATGCTACTAAAGTCATACAACAGTGCTTGTTGATAAAGAGCTCTGGAGACCTTAACCTGGAATTTCCCTCCTCAAATACCTGAACCGATGAAATTTCAGTCAGAGCCTGACAAATGCCGGCCTCTCAACCAAGCAGAAGACACAATACTTACAATTTCTCCAGAAGGCAGATGTATAGTCTGTGGTGCCTGCTTGTTCAGAAATTTGTTTAATAAGCGAATGTTGGCAAATGTCCCCCGTGCCATGATGGCATCGTTACCTCGGCGGGAGCCGTAAGAGTTGAATTCTCGTGGAGTCAAGCTAATAATGCAAGCGGGAGAGGAGCTGGCTTAGTGAACGGAACAAAGGTGAAACTTAACTTACATCAAGACAAGAGAAAAGCTACAGACCTAGATAGCTCTCTAATCTAATAAGCCTTGCTCTTCAAGGCAGGAAAGCTATTCCTAACATCTGCTGAGGAGAGTAGAGGCAGATGTCAGAAGTGGGGCACTGAAAGGCAGAAATCAACATTCTCCTCAGGTTAACTTGTAGTCTCATAAATCTGGGTAAAAAACCAGGAGGAACTCTATTGAGTATTTATTTTATTTATTCATTAGGGTAGCCTAGGGAACTTCACAAAAGATAAAACACTAAAAATAGGTAAGAAAAAGAAAACAGAAAGAATAATCAGTATAGGCCAGTCAGGTGGAGCCAAGAATGAGGGAAACACAAGGTACATTCTGTAAACTAACAGGAAGGAGATCTACTTCTCACGAACTCAATGTGCTGGGCAGACACACGACTGGCAACGTGGTTTACGATTTTCATAAGATAAAAATCAGAGCAATGCTGAAGAGGCAGAACAGCTATTCCTTGTCCTGAAATCAAAGAAAAATCCTGTCTGTGGGCCCCAGTGAAAGGACACTTTGTGACGGCAGGGACAACAGCTTACAATTAACACAGCAATCAGCTCCCTGGCTGTTTCTGAAAATGCTAGGAAGTGTGTCTGATGGTGATCTGATCTCATGATGAGATGTAATTTGAAGATTGAGAGAAGGTGTGAATGGGCTTTAGGAGTAGGTGAGCATATCTACAAACTCCTGAAATTGTATCTGGAATGCTGGGGATATGTGCATTTTTCTGGGAATGTACTGTATTTCCCTTCATTCATTTCCCTACAATTCCCATTCTCAAAAGATTGTCAACAATCACCAATCAAAAAAAGTATTGGTCACGGCTTGTTTCCTTAGTTTCTGTATTCAGCTTCAATCTCTGTTTCTCTGTTTGCTGTTGAATTCTTTTCTCCCATTCATTCATTCACTCAACATTTACTGACCACCAGTTATGGGCCAAGAACTATTCAAAGGGCCTAAGGTACACTGATGAACCAAACAGATTAAGATCTGCGCCTTCGCAGGGCTTACATTCTAAAAGGTGGAGACAAAGAAATCATAATAAAAAAAAGAGCACTGTTTATTAGTGTTACTAGAATGTGGTTAATAACTGAGGGAAAAAAAAAAGTAGATCAAAGCAAAGAGAACAAGAGCATGGGCAGGGTAACCTCATGGAGGAAGACTTGAATTGGCAATGGAGTTAACCAGGCAGATTATTTGGGGGAAGAGGATCCAAGAGGAAAAAACAGCCAGCTCAAACCATCAGGCAGAAAGGCGTTTGGCTTTGCCTGGAACATTTGATAAACAAGGCAATCGCCAGTGTAGACTGAGCTGCACGGATGAGGGGGAAGGGCAGGGATTCGCTGACACCTCTTGAATATCACCTGCCTGTCTCTGCTTGCTGATGGACGCTTGTCTCCCATTCAAAGTACAATCATATCCCTTTAAAACCTTACCATATGCGTCTGTGTATAGAAAGTTCCTGTACATTTAATACAGTAGTTGCCCCACATTAAAAAAAAAAATCTTGACATAGACTCCTGTATATCACCTCCGCTAGAGGTGGGCTATCTTCTTAAACCTTCAACACTCACATTTCTGGGGAACATGGAATAGTCTTGCTCTGCACATGACTGTCCCATAGGATGCACTAGGAGAAGGCAGAGACTGAGTGGAGCACAGTAGGAGGGGGATGTATGAAGAAAACAGGTCAGCTACCAGGCAAGTGCGGTGAGGGCAAGGCAGTTTTCCTCTCCCACTGACAAAACAAAACACAAGAAGGAAGGGAAAGGGAAGGGAAAGGGAAGAGAAAGGGAAGGGAAAAGGAGGGGGAAGGAAAGAGAAAGGAAGGGAAGGGGAAGAGGAAGATAAGGGGAAGGGGAAGGGAAGAAGAAGGAAAGAGAAAGGGAAAAGAAAGAAAGGAAAGAGAAAGGGAAGGGCAAGAGAAAGGGAAAGGAAAGGGAAAGGGAAGGGGAAGGGCAGGGCAAGGGAAAGGAAAGAGAAAGGGAAAAGAAAGAAAGGAAAGAGAAAGGGAAGGGCAAGAGAAAGGGAAAGAAAGGGAAGGGGAAGGGCAAGGGAAAGGAAAGAGAAAGGGAAAAGAAAGCAAAGGGAAGGGCAAGGAAAGGGAAGGAAGAAGAAGGTGCTGGATTTTGTTCTTCAGATCAGCTCTGGGCTTCATCCCTGAAGAAGCTGATTCAGGAGGTGCAGAGAGGAACCGGAATTTTTATCTCCCCAGATGATTCTTATGGAAAGTCAGATCTGGGAACGACTCCAATTACTATCGGTGTATTAGGTGACAAGAGATAATACTGGCATAATAGCTGTTAAAATCAGTCTAGACTGAAGGATTGGCAAATGGATGTGTCAGCCACTGTTCTCAGAAATTCCTCCTCTCAACCAGGACCTGGCTACGCACCTCAGGTGACATCCCTGCCGAGTGCGACACAGGCGGAGAGCAGAGCCCATACCCTCACGGCAGCCAAGCTGGGGCGGGAACGACAGCTGGGTCTCATGGGGACATTAGAAGGAAGGTCCCCTCCCTTGCTGATGGAATCTCCCAAGGAAGCTTGGAAGCAGCAAACAGAAAGGGTGACTGTTTTTCAAGCCTCAGCGTTCAGTGAAAACCAGACTCTGATTCAAAAGAGAAATACTGGCTTCATTCATTCCATTTCTGTCTTTTAGTCTTTTTTTCCCTCACTCACACTTACCCTCTGTTAGTTAAGTAGCGAGCAGCGGGGCTGTTTCTTGCAATATTTCCAGCTGGAGAAATGTGGTCAGTTGTTACCGAATCCCCCAAATTTAACAGCACATACGCATCCACTATAGACTTAGGCGGCTGGATATCTGAAGTCTAGCAAAGCATACAGCAAGTCAGTGTTGGCCCAGGTTTGCTCCAACAAGTCACCAAGGGAGTCTCAACAGTCACAACAATGGTCTGTGGACCTGAACTAGGGGTCCTAGTTTTGTCAGGGGTACTTAGAAAAGTAAGGTGAATTTACTCAGAACACTCACATCCCACCCTTGAAGGGAGGCAAAGTTGGGCACTATTCTGTCAAAACCAACAGGGATGCAGCCATAGGTGGCATTCTTTGTGTCCACATCCACGGAGCTCAGAAGCTGAGGACACGAGAATCCCGACTTCTCCTCCCACCCTCTCCCCACCCAGGGGGTCACAGGCTCCTGGTTCATCAGTTGTAGAGAAGATCTCCCTTGATTTCTGAGTATAAGGTTTAAATAGAACAGGCCTGGGGATGTCTTCCCGGAACAGTCAGTTCCGCACACTTTTCTGAGTCTACGTCCAGGTGGCACTGGAGCCCCAGGGTGTCTCTAACAGCCACACAGAAGCCCCAGACACAGAAGCTGTAGGCTCACTAGAGCCAAATATCCCAGCTTCTCAAGATTCTCCCAGCATCATCCGTTCGGCTTTGTACAGGTTTCAATGGAATGGGTGGACAAAGCAAGGGCACAGGGTAATAAAGTAGACCTTATAAGGAAACCATTTGGAAAACTGATTTTGTTAAACATTAAAAAAAAAAGCCATACCAGGTTTTCAAAGAACGGTGGTGACTTAATGTACGTTGATTTGGGATTCCAGCAATATAGCTTATCCGAGGGGGCTGCTAAGGCATTCCAGCTTTCATTCACAGTCTTTAAAAAAATACAAAAAGATGAAAGAAAAGCAAATCGAATCACATTCCATTCTAAGGAATATTTAACATGTAAGCAAAAAATGAATGTTCTAAGAGTATAATAAAAACCATCCTTAGCATAACACTGAGTACACCAAGTGAAATACATCAGAGAAAGATAAATACCATGGTTTCACTTGTACGTGGCACCTAAAAAACAAATCAAATGAACAAACCAACAGAAAAAGCAGAAGCAGACTGATACACACAGAGAAATAACTGATGGTTGCCGGAGGGGAGGGGAGGGGAGGTGAAAGGATGGGCAGAAAGGGGTGAAAGGGGTTGGGGGGTATAGGCTCCAAGTCATGGAATGCATGAGCCATGGGGATGAAAGGCACAGCACGGGGAACATAGTGGTATCGTAACAGTGATGAACGGGGATGCAGGGTAGCTACACTTGTGGTGAGCAATGAGATGTACGGGGCCTGAAACTAACGTAATTGTGTGTCAATTCCACTTCGATACAACAAACCCCAAAACAGTTCTTATTCCAGCCATACAAAAGAGTTCCTTTATACTAAGACAATGTCATGGCAAATAACTTAAAAATACATATGCACTGTGACAGGAAGCCCCTAAGACGGCTCCAAGGACTTGCCCCCACCTTTCTGGCATTCACACCCTTAAGCCATCCCCTCCTGCTGAGTGTGGGCTGAACCTAGTGACTAATTTCCAAGATTGGGTTATAAAGAGACTCGGCCTTCTGTCTCTCTCTCCCTTTCTTGCTTGCTCTGATGGAAGTCAGTACCATGCTGTGAGCTGTGAAGAGACCCACCGGCAAGGCAATGAGGGGGGCCTCCAGCTAACTGTAGGCAGGGACCTGAGGCCCTCAGCCCAACAGCCTGTGAGGCACATTATCCTCCCACAACCATGTGAGTGGCCTTAGAAGGGGGTCTTCCCCCAGCTGAGCCTTCAGATGAGCTCAGCCCCAGATGACACCTTGGCTGGAGCCTTGTGAAGGCAGAGGCACTCGGCTAAGCCACACTTGGATTTCTGATCCACAGAAACTGTAAGATAATAAATGCTGTTTTAACCCACTAAGTTTTAGGATAAATTGTTGGGCAGCAACAGAAAACTAATCCATATACAAAGTATTAACTTAAGAAGCAATAATTCAGACTGTACCAAAGGGGAAATTATTTACTCTCTGAAAATTTGGGGAAGTGGACATCCAGGTCACATGGACACTGGATAGCAAATGACAGCTGCTATGCATTAAAATCAACTTGAATGTCTCCACAGGGTCATTACCTCAGCCTTTGGAGAAATGCGTTCAACCCAACGCCCAACAAACTTGCTCATAACCACTTCCCAATGTGCAACTCGTGGGAGGGCACGGTGCGTGAATATGACCCCCCATTTGACCCTTCTCCCCAGACAGTCTGCTCTGTTATTTCAAACCCAAGCCCCAGTCAGCACTCCCTAAGGCACCCAACCACAGAAAGCAGAGAAAGAATAACATCCAAGGGTCTCCGCAAACGATACTGAGCCCCACACATTTTCTCCCTGTTTGTAAACTGCACAAAAAGTTTTATTTATTTCAGTAGTTTGGTAGTTTGGGGCTTTTTACTGAATGGGTTTAAAAAATTTTTTTAAGCATCCAAATAATTCTGAGGGTGCATTACACCTCTACCTCAGTGACAAACTCTAGTAGACATCACGGATCCTCAACCACAGTTGACACAATACCCAGGGTGTCTGAGGAGGGGGTGGGTTCGGGCAAGCTGGCTAGGAATCACACACAACCTAAGGCCTCTCTTCCCGAGGCTACTGCCAAAGCTGGGGCCTTGAGCAAATCTGGGAACATCTGGGGAGTGTGCGGTTTTGTAAAAATGTGAGTCTCAGGAGAAACGACTGAGAACCACTCCCCTGGTTATCTTTAGAAGTAAATGTTACTCTCCAAAGCTTCCACCCCATCAGCCTCAAGGTCTGCAGAGAGGCCACAAAGGAACGGCTTTCCCCTAAACGTGTAGGGGCAGGGTGGGGGGGACCTCACCTCTATTTTCTGGTAGACCTCCTTAAACATCCCAGGGATTACGTACTGACGCTCCACCGCCTGGATCTCGTCTCTGGTTGGCCAGATGTCTTTCAGAAATACCTGTTGTCCCTTTGCATTTACTCCTGGGGGAAAAAAAGTTTATTAGAGAAAAACTGAATTTAATACCCCATTTTCATTATCACATACAGTCAAATCCCGTTCTCCGTGGTAGCAATATTCTGTAAAATCCATGCAAACACTGAGTAGTGAAGACTCAGTCGCTGCCCCCAGGGGATGCGGGTTAGGCCCCTGAGGGCCTCGAGCCTAACGTTTTCGGCAATACATAATCTTGCTTTACATGTGCTTCTGCTTAAAGACACCCTATCTAATATATTTTGTTGATGCGTTTACACTGAAGTCACAGCCAGCAACACGATAACTCTTGCCTGAACTAAGTCTACCTCCCACGAGGCACACCCCAGCCTTCTCGGGCTTTACGTATACTAGACAGCACTTCGGCACTACGCTTGGGGACTATTTTTAAAAGTGCAATCACCAAAACCACAAAAATGTGGGAAAACATGGCACTACACAGAGCATGAACAGGATACTTGCTGACAGTAGGAGTGCTGAAACAAGAAGGTGGAACCCTGCCTAGTTTGGATGCAGCTGAGAACACGCTCGTTGAGTGACTCAAAGCTGTCACCCCTCTGTGCGTGTCTGCAAATGACCTTGGAGGCAAGGTGAGTATTGATTTGGGGGTTAAAATACATTTTGGTGAATAAGCAAATCTGCAATATCAAATCTACCATATAATGAGGATCAATTATAGCTCTAGTTTTGATTTCCAAAAAGTTAATTTAAGGGGCACTGTTTTCACATTATTTAATCTACTCAGAACAGATTGGGGAAGGCACAGCAAAACCACCAGAGGAAAGGAAACACAGCATCATTTGTCCGAATTTGGGGAAGGTGAACTGTGTGAGATGTGTTTCCACAGAGTATATGTTAAAACAGTGCCTATCGTTAGATAAAAGCAGGAGCTAGAAAGAGAAGAACTAGGGAAGAAGCCAGAATAGCATGCTCTCTATGCCTTTTTGTATTTCTTTCCTTTTAAAATTTTTGTTTTATTTTTTATTTTTTTAAATTATTTTTTAATGTTATGTTTTTTGAGAGACAGAGTGCGAGCAGGGGAGGGGCAGAGAGAAAGGGAGACACCGAATCTGAAGCAGGCTCCAGGCTTCCAGCTGTCAGCACAGAGCCCGACAGGGGCTTAACCTCACGAATTGCGAGATCATGACTTGAGCCGAAGTCGGATGCTCAACTGACTGAGCCACCCAGGAGCCCTTTTTTTTTTTTTTTTTTTAAAGTTTTATTTATCTATTTATTTTGAGAGGTAGACAGAGAGGGAGAGTGAATGAGCAGAAGAAGGGCAGAGAGAGAGACGGAGAGAGAGAAAATCCTAAGCAGGCTCTGCAGTGTTAGCACGGAGCCCGTGTGTAACTCATGAACCCGAGATCTTGACCTGAGCCAAAATCAAAAGTTGGCTGCTTAACCGACTGAGCCACCCAGGTGCCCCTTATTTCTTTCCTTTTGTTATCTCTGTCCTTCAGTTAATTCTTGTGTATTTCAGGTAGGTCTTCCCTGTGTGTGAGGGAATAAAGAAAAGACTCCTTCTCATCTTTGTTAGTTCTTTGCCTCATTAATTATTAATGAAAGCAGTTATTTTCCTCCAATAAGATTTTCAGATTCACTGGGAAAAAAATCAAACAAACAAATGTAACCACACAAACGAAATCTTACCCAGTGGCTCTTTCTCAAAGTTGATCCTGATGGTTCCAGCGATTGCATATGCTATCACTAAGGGCGGAGAGGCTAAGTAGTTGGCCCGGGTATTGGGGTGGACTCGACCTTCAAAATTCCTGTTCCCAGATAGTACTCCAACAGCTACAAGGTCTCCCTGTGTCCGGCAAGAGAAAAATCAGTTCACGCAGAGAAGAGGTTGCCTGGACTTTTTGTCTCAGACCACCTGCTAAAGTTTCCCATCAATGGAGGAGGCTCCTTAAACCCTTCTTTCACTTGGTCCCCTGGGTGCGGGGAAAAGAACATGCACGGCTGTCCCTGGGGAGACACTCTGGGTCAAAAGACACAGAGAGACATGGTTTCTGGTCATGAGAAACTCCCAGGTCAGTCAGAAGGCAGCATCCTGGTTACTTTGCCGCCTGGGGCCTGAGAACAGGAGGGAAAGTCTGTAACAGCTGAAAGCTCAAGGAAGCCACACTGACCTATGTTTGCAAAGCAAACCAAATAGTGTTTCTCAAAGCTACAGAATTTACAGAACAAAAATCAAACCAATGCAACTTAGTTTTGATTTGTTTGCATGGAGCCCTGACTCCGAGCCAGTTTTCAGATTACCAGGAACACACAGTTCTGGAGCTGTCTGCAGTCAACACCAGCACCGACCGGGCACTTGTGTGCCGGCACCACTCAAAGTCCGGCATGTCCATTATCACCTCCGTGCTCGCAGCACGTACTATTATCATCTTCAATTTACGGCTGAGAAATGTGCCGCACAAGGTAGACAGCTGGTAAGGCTGGCTTGCCCCCGAAGACCGTACGTGCAACGGCATCCATTCCCTGCTTCCCCGGACCTTCCTGAGACGACCGGCATTTTGGTCGCACATCTTATGAAAGGAGACAACAACTCTGAAGCCCCACAGGCTCCTCTGCACTTACCTGGGTGATGGCGTCTACCACAGCTTCGGGTAAGGGCCCACTATTGCCAATGCAGGTCATGCAACCGTAGCCGACCACATCAAACCTAGGTGCCGGGAGAGAAGCACGGGTGTGCAATGATTCTCAGCAAGCCTCTCTGCCAATGACAGGTCTAGAGACTACTGATTTAAGGAGAACAGCAGCACATGGAGTAAGTTTAGCACTGTCTCTAGAAAGCTTTCATTCTCAGGAGCATTTTATTTACAAAAAAATTTTTTTTTAACGTTTATTTATTTTTGAGACAGGGAGAGACAGCATGAATGGGGGAGGGTCAGAGAGAGAGGGAGACACAGAATGTGAAGCAGGCTCCAGGCTCTGAGCTGTCAGCACAGAGCTTGATGCGGGGCTTGAACTTACGGACCGCGAGATCATGACCTGAGCCAAAGTCGGATGGTTAACTGACTGAGCCACCCAGGCGCCCCTCTCAGGAGCATTTTAAAGGTGTTTTTGTTTTTGTTTTAATCTTAAGCACAATCTAACCCCCCAACACGGGGCTCGAACATGACCCCAAGATTAAGAGTCAACATGCGACTGACCAACCAGGTAGAGCGTTTTAATATACTATTCATCCATTCGAGATCATTGAATTAAAGTCTTTTTTGAGGGGCTCCTGGGGGGCTCAGTTGGTCGAGCATCTGACTCTTGATTTCAGCTCAGGTCACACGATCTCACAGTTTATGGCATCATGCCCCATGTTAGGCTCTGTGCTGACATCACAGAGCTTCCTCGGGATTCCTTGTTGCTCTCTCTCCCCCCGCCCCCTGCTTGCTCTTTCTTTCTCTCTCAAATAAATAAAACTAAGATAAAATAAATTCTTTTTCGAGTAAATTGTAAAAAGGAGTTCAACTGAATGATCTAGACTTTTTTTAAAAAAATGTTTGTTTTTGAGAGAGAGAGAGAGAGAGAGAGAGACAGAGCATGAGTGGGGGAGGGGCAGAGAGAGAGGGAGACACACAATCTGAAGCAGGCTCCAGGCTCTGAGCTGTCAGCACAGACCCTGACATGGGGTTCAAAACCATGAACCATGAGAGAATGATCTAGATTTTTTAAAAGTTGAAATCACATATGCCATTTAATTTCTGTATTTACTACTCTGTATAATCCCAAGGACTTTGACTTTAATGAGATACATGGATAAAATCTTTCTTATCCAAATTAGGAACAGTGGGCAAACTGGAGGAATTGTATTTGGTAACAAATGACTAGTTTACACCAAGGAATTAAAACATTTTTAGTCCTGGTAATTAAGTATTTTCATACCTAAGGGCAGTCTCTCAGGTGCAGAGCCAATGTTAGCCCACAGCATACCTCTGTCAATTGAGAAATGGCAGCCTCTCCTCTAGAAGGATGCAGTGTCATAGCAAAGCCACAGGCTTGATTTCAGTCCTGCTTTGCCCTTATAGGCACCCTTGTATGATGAACAACCAGCACAAGTGTCCACACGAGGGCCCTACTCTGTTGGAATGTAAGGGCTGAAGTCTACTCACCATCTGACAAGACTAATTAGATACCATCAGATAGGCTGACGTGTGTTACAAGGTGACACTGTAAGATACACGTGGAACAAAATACAACAAAAGCAACGTGTAAAAGAAAATTCTTCCTCACCCAAGCTGTGACAGGTAAGGCATGACACCACTTTCTCTCAGGTAGTAGGTGACCACACCGCTTCCAGGAGACAGGCTAGTTTTGATGTAAGGCTTCACGTGCAGACCGGCATTCACAGCTTTCTTTGCTAACAATCCTGTGAAATAGTGAACACCAACATCGGGTAGGGTGGCCACCTAGCCTAGCTGCCAGGGACAGTTCAGCAAGGAGACTGGTCCTTCCGTCTGCATTTCCTGCCACCGCCTGACAAAGCCCCATTCATGGTGCTTTCTAGTTCTGCTGCCTAGCAGAAATCAAAAGCTCACTGGCCCAAAGTCATTTACACGTATGCAGTAAACTCAAAATTAGTCATGAAAACGAAGAAAGAGATGGGCTTTTTTTTTTTTTTAAAGAAGTAAACTTAAAAACTTTCAGGAATATATTACAGAATAAGTTTTTAACTTTTGGAGGGAAAGCAATCCTTCTAATTACGTTTTATTTGGATGAAAATTATAATTGGAAGGGCCCTCTTTAAAGGGATATGAATTGTGTACTGGTAGGTGAGGAATACAGTCTAGAGTAAAAATCTAGTCCTCAGATTTTTTTTTTTTTTAAAGCAGAAAATCACCAGCTCTAGGCCCCTGGATTTTTGGCAAGTAACAGAGACCATTACTGGGGCACTGGGTGCTTTCTTAGGAACATCTCATAGAATTTGGAAAGAAATGAGGAGTGGGGGTCAAAAGACACAAAAAGCTACAGACAAGTGGTGACTTGTCTTAAGGAAATTTGTTCGATCCAGACAACAAAGGCTTAGGTGTCAAGAGAAGAATTCTTGGACAAAGGTTTTCCTTACGTACTTGTGCACTTTAAAAAGAAAGAACTCTGTGATGACCTTGGTCTTTGGACACAACAGGAACTCTTGGGAATGATAAAAAACAACTGGAAACTAAAGAGCTTTCCTTTTTTTAAAAAAAAAAAAAAAGTTTTATTATTTTTAAAAATTTACATCCAAATTAGTTAGCATATAGTGCAACAATGATTTCAGGAGTGCAACAATGATTTCAACTCCTCCAGTAACCCTGAGTTTGTTCTCCATATTTATGAGTCTCTTCTGTTTTGTCCCCCTCCTTGTTTTTATATTATTTTTGCTTCCCTTCCCTTATGTTCATCTGTTTTGTCTCTTAAAGTCCTCATATGAGTGAAGTCATATGATATTTGTCTTTCTCTAATTTCACTTAGCATAATACCCTCCAGTTCCATCCACGTAGTCACAAATGGCAAGACTTCATTTTTTGATTGCTGAGTAATACTCCATTGTGTATATAAACCGTATCTTCTTTATCCATTCATCCATCAGTGGACATTTGGGCTCTTTCCATACTTTGGCTATTGTTGAGAGTGCTGCTATAAACATTGGGGTGCATGTGTCCCCTCGAAACAGCACACCTGTATCCCTTGGACAAATACCTAATAGTGCAATTGCTGGGTCGTAGGGTAGTTCTATTTTTAGTTTTCTGAGGAACCTCCATACTGTTTTCCAGAGTGGCTACACCAGCTTGCATTCCCACTAAAGAGCCTTCTATTAATTAAACTCTGTATGTCACTATTAACTGCTTAACCAGAATTGCCTAACAGACCAGGAAGTTTTATCAACCAGTGCCCTGTGCCCTAAGTCAGATGCACCTGACAGCACTTCAAAGACAGACGAAGTCTACTGTATGAAAAGGCCCAATAGGGGTTTTACAGAGAATAGTCTGTGATATTGATATGAAAACAGGTTTTGTTTTTGTTTTTCCTTCTAGAATCTAACACAAGATTCTAAGCTTTACCAAAAATTCATCTTTTTTTTTTTTTTTTGGCTTTCTTCTACTTATTTTCTGTGTTAATCCTAAAGACTAGTATGCATTATGTATTCTACTTTAAATACTTGGCTTTGGACACTAGTTACTGTGTAAACACTTTTGGGCCAATAAATCTCTGCCTTGGTAAAAGACAATGTTTGGACATGTAGAACTGTTAAGCCCCTGGGTCGTGTCTTGAAAGATTTCCACCCACACGTCCACAGGACCATGGGGACCAATTCAAATGCACTCACCTGCCCCCAACATCACCGATGGATTACTGGTGTTTGTGCAGCTAGTAATGGCAGCAATGACCACGGAACCATGAGTGAGGGTGAATTCACTATTATTATATATAAATGTCTTATGGTCATTATGATGGTCCAGAGCAACCTGGAATCCTTTAAACCCTTGCTATGGGGAGAGAGAGAAAAAAAAAAAAAAAAGAAGTTCTAAGTTTCCATCATATTAGAATCAGTGGCCTTGGTTCCTATCCATTAAACTCTACAATAATGTCATTGAGTTAATCAGACGAACTTGAAACTAAATTTGTAGCTTTAGCATTTCCATTTTTGAGATGAGAAGGAAGTAAATATTAATAGGACTTCAAAGTAGATCAAGATTCAGAAATTATGACTGCCTTTTATAAATATTTAAAAACAATAAAGAGAACTTTAATTTTTCTCTAGCATTTCAGAGTTCACTAGCTGACATACTTATGTTTTGTTAAAAATTGCTTTTAAAATTATGGTTACCAAAGTATTTCTTTTTCTTCTAAAGTGAGAACTTTTCACTGTGTGTATATATATATACATTTTGGTCAGATTCAACTAATCATGATCAATAAGGCAAATAAAGTACAGCTGAACATTTGGTTTAATGCTGGTGGCTCAAGGATAAAACCCACCACATACCGTAATCATCATGTGGGGAGATGTTCATTGAAAATCTGCATACAAGATGTTATGCTGGGTACTTTGTGGGATACAAAGGTGATTCTGACACAAATCCTATACTCAAAACATACAGTCCAACAAGGGACATCCAATAAGGGAAATGTAAAGGACCAGCAATGTAGGTTTAAGAACATGGATGCCATCTCAGACCAAGTGCCAGAAGTTCAAATGATGACTTTCTGCTATGGGATGTGAGGCCATGCTATGGAGGGGCTGATAGATTAGGACATGCACAGAGGGTGAAGACGGATGCATGTGGGTGGAGGCAGGGCATGAACAAGAAGTAAAATGGCCAGAAAAGCTTGGGCAAGTCGAGTAGACAGTGTCGTGAGAGTCATATGAAAAGCAGATATGCTTTTAAAAAGGCGGGATGAGTTGTGTTCACAGGTGGTCAAGTGCTCTTAGGAAGTTGTGTGGCTCTTGGCTAATGGGAGAGGCACTGAGGACTTCAGGATGGAGAAGGAACGCCCTCAGAGTCAGGCTTCAGGAAGCTTCCTCATTAGAGGGTGAAAAGCAGCGTGGGCACTAAGAGATCGGGCACGGGGCAGGGTTGGGGAGACTTCCACCTGCCTTCCTGGACCCTACCTTGGCTCCAAGGCAGCTCTCAAAGTCCTTTTTCATGTCCGTCACAGCGACTTTGTCCTGAGGCCTTTTTGGTCCACTGCAGCAAGGCACAACTGTTCTCAAGTTCAATTCTACAACCTGTCCACCCAAAAGAGAAGGGACTCAGGCGCGGACGCTGTACCTCAGAGAAAACACTCCGGTTGTGTCAGACAATTTATAACACCACAGCTACAAAACCAAACAAACTAAACCACCACATTCATAAGCAAGGAGTCAATGTTCTTTTTAATACTTAAAGAATGAGTTTCCGAAGATCAAGATGGACACGTAAGTGGTGCGGGACAGGCGGGAAGACTTGTCACCTCTCAGGATGACCAGGGTGGGCGCTGTAGCTGCTGGCTGGCGTCTTTTATGCATCCACCTTTCCAAAGCAGCTCCTACACTCTTTTTAAGGCTTAGCTTAGTTTGAGATGGGTTTATTCTAAAATGATACATACACCATTGTGCTTTTTGCTAAAATGAATTGGTAGGATGCGGCCACTCAGTCATCAATGCCAGGAAATGGGCCTTGGTCTAAGTGCATATTTCCTTCACTCAGTGTACTATGAAACAAAACCAGGGGCCCGTATCCAGGTTACCCTCCGGGCTTTCTTGAAAAGAAAAATTGGGAATCGGTTTGCACCTGAGAAAATGAATGAAGAAAATGAATGGATAAATCAGAACTAATTGCTACACTTGACCTCCATTTCTTTTCCATCTATAATAACAATGAGCTTAGCCTTTAAACAGCCTTACTCCCTCTGGCAAAGGCCTTCTTCAAAGGTTTTCCACCTTAGAGGAGTAAATGGGTAGGTCAGAAAGGGGGCGCACACTCAGCCTAATGGAAGAAGTTATTTTATGTTTACAATTCCTTATCTTTTTGATTTTTTTCAGCCTTTTAACATGTTCTTCTGTGATGACTTGGCAGTGACTAATATCCTACAAGTACACCTCCTAAGAAAAAAACACACACGACTGAAATCACAGGCTCAAGGAAGAGGAAACACACACTTGGTGAAAGGTGCTCTCATACCTGGGCAAACTCTGGGTCTTGAGAGAGGTTACTGAAATCCCGAAACATTCCTACAGCTTGAAGATACTTTTTCATTTGCTTTACTTTTTCTTCATCACGACCTAAGTGGGCATTTTAAGAAATAACAAGTAACAGGTGTTAATATTTCCTGGTGAAACTAAAGCCTCCGCCAGCAATTAGAGAAGTCAGGTGCAACACACACACACACACACACACACACACACACACACACACACACACCCCTCCCCCAAAAGCTTTGCTTCGATTTCAACATTCAGTCTAACGTTTTGACTCTCTGGGTGATGCTGCTGTTTATCAGGGGCCATGAACTGATCTGGACTATGTGCTGAAGAAGATTCTAGTCCTATCTGTAAGTACTCTCCTCTCTTTGGTCACTGTCCTTCATTCAGAGGACCTAAGGCTTAGTTAACTGTTAAAGCACACCGAAGCCTCTGCCTTCAAGTGACCAGACTCAGCACTCCACATTATTCTTGTGAAAATAGCAATCCTCTCAAGCTGCCACCAGCTCTGAGCACTTCGTGTCTGCCCAGCACTATGTGCTAAACATTTTAAATGTATCATCTCCATCTCTAATGAGACAAGTTCTAGATAAGGAAATAGTGGCTCAAGACTCCAAAGTCCCAAGTCTTAACTCCTAATGGAATATGACCCTCAATGCTCGGCTGTATCTTTTTTTCTTTTCTTTTTTTTTTTAACATTTTATTTTCAAGTAATCTCTACACCCAACATGGGGCTCCAACTTACAACCCCGAGATCAAGAGTCACATGCTCTACCGATGAGCCAGCCAGGTGCCTCTCTGCTGTTTTATCTAGATCCTGACTGTAGATGACAATATTCACGGAGCAATACCCAATGGGCACACATTCCACTCATTTCTCTGACAGTTAAGTAAGACTGTTTGAAAGCTTGATTCTTGGACCATGACAGATGAGCCTGTTTATTTGCCTGTTTGTTTTAGCTGGATTGTAAAAGTTACCCGCTTTCAGCCTGGACCTCTTAAAAGATGGCTGAGCTTCATTAATGTATGTATCTATCACGTTTGGTACAACCCAGCCATCCTCTTCCGAAGATGCACAGAAGAAAATTCTCTTAGCTTTCAGCGTGAGAAAGGGCTCTACTTCTCTGAAGCAGTATGTTTGTTTCAATGCACTAGATGTGGCAAATTTGGTGCCAGATCACTAAGCAGCTTGGTGGCCACCTCTACAGCCACAGAAATGAATCTGATCTCTGGGTGTATTTTGCAGCTTTCCCCTCTTTTTCCTCCCCGTCAACCCTCCCCTTCTCTCGGTCAATTCCCTCAACCATTTCTTCTGTTCTTTTATTTCTACCTCTTTTTCACTTCAACTTTTTGGGGAGTAAGGGAGATCTCAATCAATTTCAATACGGTTATATGTAATAAAAACATTTTAAAAAGACCACTTTTTATCACAATATTAACTACTTCCAGAGGGTTTTCCTCAGGACAATCAGGGAGAAGACCTGGATGAAACTTGAAGTCTGTAAACATCTCACAAACCCTCATGATGAGGTGTGTGTGCATTTGCCCCGTCCTTGCGTTTGCCTTTACCTTGACTAGCCTTTACCTTTGATGCCTGCTGTTCCTGATATCTCAAAAGGAACATCAGCCATTAGAACCTTTCAATAGTAAACACTGGATACTGATGAGAAGGCCCAAGTCTGTCTGTTCTTTTCTCCTTAATAACTCAGTTGTAATTTTAAAAGTCATTTGGGGGGTGCCTGGATGGCTCAGTCGGTTAAGGCGTCTGACTTCAGCTCAGGTCATGATCTCATGGTTTGTGGGTTCGAGCCCTGCATCGGGCTCTGTGCTGACAGCTCAGAGCCTGGAGTCTGCTTTGGATTCTGTGTCTCCTTCTCTCTCTGCCCCTCCCCGGCTCGTGCTCTCTCTGTCTCTCTCAAAAATAAACAAACACTAAAAAATGTTAAAAAAAAAAAAAAAAGCCATTTGGAAAACAAAAGGTCCCTTCCACCTCTGCCACATAGGATGAGCCATCAAAAATAAAATTGTTTCATGTGATCTTCTTGCTCAAAATGACCCGGTGGCTTCCTAGAACATTTAGAATTTAAAATAAATTTCTAACTGTCCACTATGGCCTGCAAGCCCCTGTGTGGATCTGGTCCCTGACCTCCCCTCCCATGGCCTTCACCCTGGGCTCCAGCCGCAAAGGCCCCCCCACTCTCTCGGCTGTTGTCTGAACACACGGAGACCGTCCTGTCTTGAGTTGCTGTACTTGGGTTCCTCTGTCTGGAAAATGCCTCCTCCACCACTTCCCACTGCTTGTCCCCCACTTCACTTAAGCATCTCTTCAAACTGCTTTCAGGAGCCCTGGCTGACCTTCCGATATATAAATTAGCACCCTTCAGCTACTTCAACCACCTCCCCTGCCTTCTTCCTCATTCTCTTATATACATATGTATGCATTTATTTATTTGTTCACGCCTGTCTCCCTCACTGGAATGGAAACTCCACCAGGGCAGAGACATTATGTTGGTCACTGCTGTATCTCTGACACCTAGATCAGATGTTGATAATGTGTTAAATAAATGACTGAATATTTTAAAAATAAATTTGAAAAATTAAAAAAAACCCAAAAAACCTTTCTCCAAGTTCAAGTCAAATCTCTAAACAAATACATACAGAGTCAAGAAACCGCCAACATTTCAAGATGCCCTCACATGCGGTCTTTCATTTTACCTTTGGGACAGCCCAGACAGAGATGTCCTGGAATGCTGTCCTGTTTGGAGCCTCAGCTTTGGATTCTAGCTCCATTACTTATTGGCTTTGGATATATACCCTACATCTCTCTCTGATCCTCAGTCTTCTCTCCGATTAGTTTAATGAACTCATCTATCAATCTACCCCAGATCTGTGAAGAGGGTGAGAGCAAATACATAGCAAGTGCCCAGCACACGACAGCTGTTCTCATTACTAAGATCCCTTGTTTCCTGTCAAATAACTAGAAGTAGAGACCAGCATGCATAACTTGGATTCCAGAACACCTGAGCTCTTTCTACTGGCCATACAGTGTCTGTCTCATATCTTCTGAAATCCCAACAACCATTCTGACTCTACAGAGAAAAGGAGAAACACCATAAGTCTGACCCTGTGCACTCCAAGGGACAGAGGCATAAGGCAGTTCTCCAATCCCCAGAGTTCTATGAAACTTTACGAAGGGCTTCTGCCTTCGCGGTTCTGCACTTACCTGTCTGCACCAGGTACTTGATACTAACTTCATCAACTGGGAAAAACGCAGCAGTCGCCCCGTACTCTGGACACATGTTCGCAATAGTAGCTCGGTCGGCAATGGACAATTGGGCTACTCCCGGCCCGAAGAATTCGACAAATTTGCCCACTACCCCAACCTGACGCAGGTGCTAGGCAGCAAAACAATAGAAAAGTCTGAGACTTGACAGCCCACATTTAAAATGCAGAACTAGCTCCTTACAATTCTTATAAACTAGCCTGGTACGTAAACACAAACAATGAAGTGGCCCAACACATTTTTGATTACTCTAAGAAATAAAATTTAAAAAGTAATGTTAACTATATACAGTGTGGAATCTTGGATTGAATCCTGGAACAGAAAAGGGTCATTACTGAAAACACTGGTGAAGTTACTTGTTTCATTAGCAGTGTTGGACCCACATTCTTCATTTTGATTTCATGTACCGCGGTTATGTGAGATGTTAACATCTGGGGCAGTTGGAAGAAAGGTAACAGAAACTCCCTGTATTCTTTACATCAACTCTCCTGTAAGTCTAAATGATGTCTACATTGAAAACTATAGCAAGCTTATGAAAGAGATTGAAGAAGACACAAAAAAATGGAAAAATATTCCATGCTCCTGGATAGGAAGAACAGATATTGTTAAAATGTCAATACTACCCAAAGCAATCTACATATTCAATGTAATCCCTATCAAAATAACACCAGCATTCTTCACAGAGCTAGAACAAACAATCCTAAAGTTTGTATGGAACTAGAAAAGACCCCGAATAGCCAAAGCAATCTTGAAAAAGAAAACCAAAGCTGGAGGCATCAAAATCCCAGACTTCAAGTTGTATTACAAAGCTGTAATCAAGACAGTATGGTACTGGCACAAAAACAGACACTCAGATCAATGGAACAGAATAGAGAACCCAGAAATGGACCCACAAACCTATGGCCAACTAATCTTTGACAAAGCAGGAAAGACAGTCTCTTTAGCAAGTGGTGCTGGGAAAATTGGACAGCGACATGCAAAAGAATGAACCTGGACCACTTTCTTACACCATTCACAAAAATAAACTCAAAATGGATGAAAGACCTAAACGTAAGACAGGAAGCCATCAAAATCCTCGAGGAGAAAGCAGGCAAAAACCTCTGTGACCCTGGCTGCAGCAACTTCTTACTCAACACGTCTCCAGAGGCAAGGGGAACAAAAGCAAAAATGAACTATTGGGACCTCATCAAAATAAAAAGCTTCTGTACAGTGAAGGAAACAATCAGCAAAACTAAAAGGCAACCGACAGAATGGGAGAAGATACTTGCAAATGACATATTAGATAAAGGGTTAGTATCCAAAATCCATAAAGAACTTATCAAAATCAACACCCAAAAAACAAATAATCCAGTGAAGAAATGGGCAAGAGACATGAATAGACAGTTTTCCAAAGAAGACATCCAGATGGCCAAATGACACATGAAAAAATGCTCAGCATCACTCATCATCAGGGAAATACAAATCAAAACCACAATGAGATACCACCTCATACCTGTCAGAATGGCTAACATTAACTCAGGCAACAACAGATGTTGGTGAGGATGTGGAGAGAAAGGATCTCTTTTGCATTGTTGGTGGGAATGCAAACTGTGCAGCCACTCTGGAAAACAGTGTGGAGGTTCCTCAAAAAATTAAAAATAGAACTACCCTACGACCCAGCAATTGCCCTACTAGGCATTTATCCACGGGATACAGGTGTGTTGTTTCGAGGGGACACATGAACCCCAATGTTTATAGCAGCGCTATCAACAATAGCCAAAGTATGGAAAGAGCCCAAATGCCCACTGATAGATGAATGGATAAAGGTGATGTGGTGTATATATATATATGTATATATATATATATATATATATATACATACATACATACATACATACACAATGGAGTATTACTCAGCAATCAAAAAGAATGAAGTCTTGCCATTTGTGACTACATGGATGGAACTAGAGGGTATTATGCTAAGTGAAATTAGTCCGAGAAAGACAAATATCATATGACTTCACGCATATAAGGATTTTAAGACACAGAACAGATGAACACAAGGAAAGGGAAGCAAAAAATAATATAAAGACAGGGAGGGAGACAAAACATATGAGACGCTTAAATATGGAGAACAACCAGAGGGTTACTGGAGGGGTTTTTTTGGGGGGGGAGGGGTTAAATGGGTAAGGGGCGTTGAGGAATCTACTCCTGAAATCACTGTTGCACTATATGCTAGCTAACTTGGATGTAAATTTAAAAAATAATTAAAGGGGCGCCTGGGTGGCTGAGTCGGTTAAGCGGCCAACTTCAGCTCAGGTCATGATCTCGCGGTCTGTGAGTTCGAGCCCCGCGTCGGGCTCTGTGCTGACAGCTCAGAGCCTGGAGCCTGTTTCAGATTCTGTGTCTCCCTCTCTCTGACCCTCCCCTGTTCATGCTCTGTCTCTCTCTGTCTCAAAAATAAAATAAACGTTAAAAAAAAAAAATTAAAAAAAAAAAAAAATAAAAAATAATTAAATAAAAAAATAAAATGACATCAAAATAATTATTATAAAAAGAAAAGAAAAGAAAAAGTTAACGCCCAAATCACAAATATCAACATTAATAAAAGTTTTCTAAAATGAGAAGGGCTTTTTCTCTCTAAGGAGATCACTGGAAGTGCTAAAAATTAAATAAATTCTTTCAACCTAAACGGTCTTGCACTAGTTTAAGCGGATAGATAAATGGATTATTTTCAAGGGTATAATGAACAAATTTCCTGAACAGAGGTACAAGTCAAATGTAACCAAAAGATCTAGACAGTCTGACTCCCATATATTTTCCATACACGCCATCAGCCAGGGCTGGGGCCTCAGTGACTGACGTGGCCCTGCACGAAGCCAGTTTCATGAACTGTGTGGACAACCGTCAGGCTCTTTTGGTTATGTGGGATTCTGCCAAATTCTGTGGGCAAGACCTACATTATTCTACATTTAAAGAATAATGCACAGACTTCTCAAAAAAGCTACAGGGTTCAAATAAACGTGATTCCAAATTCCATAAAGATTAAAGAGAAACATCTTTGGCCTTTAACAGGATAGTGGCCATCCCTAACACTCCAAGCCTCCAAACTGTACAACCAGAAAAAAATGTCTGTGATAATAAAAAACCATCACTTTTCCAATAATCTTTCAAAATGAAACGGCCTTCTTCTTGCAAAGCAAGCAAATCACCAAAAAAAAAAAAAAAACCAAACATTATTTCTTGCAAAAGCTAAGGAAAAAGAAAAAAAAAAAAAGGAGTATTTCCAGCTTGGAGAAACATCTGTTGTAATTTAGAATACATAGAAGGGAATTAAACAAGTTAGACATTAAAGTCATAGGAGCAGTTTGCTATTTACATATAAAGAAGAACCATGTGAGAAAATGTAGTCACAGTATAAACACATGCTTGGGAATGAGTCTTGGAACGTTAGGATAGCCATTATTTCTAAGAATGTGGAGGATGGCTTTAGCCATAAATATCCCATTTTATCTCATAAAAAGTATACATACAGAGAGGGCTCTGAAGCAAAGGTGGCAAAATGTTACCAACTGTTAGTTCTGGGTGGTGGTGCATGCCAATGTCATTTCAACTTCTGTGTGTCTGAACTATTTCACAATTTCAAAGTACCCTTTTAAAGAAAAGGATCCATGCAGCCATGGAAGAGTAAAATGAACATAATTATCTAAAACTTAACAAAGAACCCTCTCCTCATCTCATCTCTTTTTAAAAATCATCAACATACTGTTTCCTAGTGCACAGAGAAACCAAGATGGATGCCAGCCTGTATTTCCTCCCGTCACTGTGACTGCCCAAGACCATGGAAGAGGGGGCAAGTTGTTACCTTGGTAATGGTGAGCACAATGTCAGTGGATGTCACCAGAGGGTGGGGATTTCCCATCAGCCTGTAGCCGATCACCTGGGGAAGCACCATACTGATTGGCTGACCCAGCATGACTGCCTCTGCTTCGATACCACCCACTCCTGCAAGGAAGGCAGGGCAGAAGAATGCTTTCAGCATGCCTTAGTATATCCCTCAGGCATAATTCAACCCCATTACAATGTCTTCCTAGTGTAGATTTGGATCCTGTAATGAGTAGTTATCTTTTTCTATTTCCCTCTACAGAATTTTTATAAGCACTTCTCAGAGTGTGGTCCCCAAAACAGCAGTATCACAATCCCTTTGGTTCTATACCAACTGGAAAGTGGGGTTCTGGAGTCTCCATTTTTAACAAACAGCTCCAGTTCGTTCTTCCAAACATTATTATTGAGTACCTGTGAGGTGGAAATCCAGCAGTAAATAAAGCAGACAAAAACGTCTCTCTGATATGTGTGGTCACACAAAGTCGTGCTACTGGGATGTTATAACGGGATCAGTGTGAATTAGGCTACACACTACAGAACAGCGTGTGTGGAAGAGGAACCTGGAACAATACTCACCCCAGCCGAGAACTCCCAAACCATCAATCATGGTAGTGTGCGAATCCGTGCCCACAAGGCTGTCCGGGTAATAAAAGCCATCGTGATCAAATACCACTCTTGCCAAATACTCCAGATTTACCTGGTGGATGATTCCTGAGCCAGGGGGTATAATCCGCATGTTGCGAAAAGCCTGAGAACCCCACTAGGAAGGACCGGAAAGAACGCAATGAGTATCCGATGCACTTCCATGCAGCCCAGCTCCTTGGTACCTCCCCCTCGTACCCGCGTTTATAAACAACCAGCCAATGGAAGCAAACTCCGCCCATACCTTTAAAAATTCAAACCGTTCTCTATTTCTTTCAAATTCCAGGTCTTGATTCTTCTGTAAACTGTCTGCCCTGTCAGAGAGAAAAGCTGAATGTACAAATTTTAAGGCTTAAAATGTTACCGGTCAGACTTCTCAGTGATAAAGAAACCAACTGGCAATTTCATCTGTGGCCTTGCTGGGTGATACCGATTGTGTTTATTTACATGGGAAACGAGAGGTAATCAGAAAAAGTAAAAAGAGTAATTATTATTTGGTTCAAGTGATCTCTATAATACCTTTAAACATGGTGAGTAACAAACATTAAGTGAATTCAAGTTATAGCTAGTCTAGTCACACAGCCTGACTTTTAGGAACAGTGTCTGGACATTTATGACGACAACAGCAGCTTAGAGATTTAAAGAACCTTGGTCTCTGTACTTCGTCCTGCCTGACTTTGTTATGACACCTCTCTGAGGTGAGCCTGGTCCGGGCTGGCATTTTCATCTGTTTATGTTGGGAGACAGCGAAACAGCGATGCCAGGAGGCACAGGCCTTTATAAAATCAGTCTCCTAGCTCCCAGAGAGGTTTCTGAGGAGGATGGTGCCACCCAAGAGTATCTATAAAGCACAGATTATATGCTGGAGTTTACTCAAAGTCATTCAGTCCAATAGGAAAGACACAGGCAGAGCAGGGAATCAAGAAGCTCTTCCAGGATTTTTATAATCAAATTACATACGTCTTGAGTCAAAGTAGAACAACTCATAGTTACAACTTCGCAGGTTTGAGCACAGAAGGCACTCATAAACTGTATATCATGGATTGAGTGAACCCAGGAAAGGGCGGTAAAATTAATAGCTAAGACCCAAGTCAGACTTCATTCATTAATAGTAAACACCTACTGACTTTACTAGGAAGCCACCACTCTTCTAAACTTAAAATTTATGGGGCGCCTGGGTGGCTCAGTCGGTTAAGCGTCCGACTTTGGCTCAGGTCATGATCTCACGGTCCGTGAGTTCGAGCCCCGCATCAAGGCTCTGTGCTGACAGCTCAGAGCCTGGAGCCTGTTTCAGTCTGTGTCT
Source organism: Panthera onca (assembly GCF_046562875.1). Lineage (NCBI taxonomy): Eukaryota > Metazoa > Chordata > Mammalia > Carnivora > Felidae > Panthera > Panthera onca. Next base: position 55,515,581 of record NC_138351.1, on the reverse strand, counting down.
CCCTCTCTCTCTGACCCTCCCCTGTTCATGCTCTGTCTCTCCCTGTCTCAAAAATAAATAAAATGTTAAAAAAAAAAAATTTTAAACTTAAAATTTATTTTCGCAGTCTCCACAGTCTAACCCTTTGAGTTAGATGGATCAGCCACATCTTTCAAAAGAGGAAACTGAGACCAGAGAAGTTAAGAAACTTGCTCAAGACCACACAGCTAGTAAATGGTGGAGCTGGAAATGAACTGGCGGCCTCTGAATCCCTACGCCACGCGGCCTTCCTGGAGTGGTAGAGACTGCAGCAGCAGTGGTGGTAGTGGTCAGCACCACCACCACCACAATCGTAGTAACAGCAGGAGCCAAAGTGCAGAAAGGTTAGCTAAATTGTCCAAGGCCAGACATCGGACACTTGCAGAGCCATCATCTGAGCCCAGGTCTGACGGCCTTGGGGCCTCTCCCCTAACCGCCGTGCTCTACTTCTCCTCCACCCTCTTCCTCACTCATTCGTGATCCACAGAGCCCATCCTTGCCACTCGCTGGGAATACGAGCATGCAACAGCGGCCAATGCACTGCCCACTTGGTGCCCAGAGCCTGGTGAGCGATACAGAGAAACAACCAGGCAATTATGGGAGTGTGACCATCATGCCATGATACAGGAAGTACAGAGTGCCAGGGGAACACTCAGATAGGGTCACACACTCAGACTGGGGGTCGGGAATGCCTTCGAGAGGAAGATGACACCGATCCAGTCTGAAGGATGAAGAAGAGTCAGCCAGATAAAGATAGGTAGGTGCTCCTTGGGAAGAAAAGGGCTGCAAGCACTCAGCATTTACTCAGTTTACACATTTACACACTCAGTTACGACACTGACTTCTTTCTCCTGATGTGAATATTCTCCAAGGTTAAGTGTCAGTTGCTTTAAGGGAATCAATTCCTGAGGGTGCTTTAGAGCAGGGGTCCACAAACTCCGTGGGCCAAATCCAGCCCAGTGTCTGTACAGGTTTTGCCCTGAAGCAAGCAATAATTTTTACATTTTTAAAGGTTGAAAACAAAAGGATATGTGAGTAGAAACAGTGTGTAGGCAGCAAAACCTAAAATATTTACTACTGGCCCTTTACAAAAAAAGGTGATCCCTGATGTACTGTATGAATGTCTGTGAGTGTGTGTATGCATGAGAGAAAAGCAGAAGGTAGAAATAGAGAAAGGAGATGGTGATGTAGGGGAACGAGGCAGGACAAGTGTGCTACCCCTGGAAGGACAGAGCCTCTGGATCCTCTGGATCAGTACAGCTACTCCTTTAGGCACTCGTTTCCACCTTCTTACCAGTACACTGAGGGCTCCATCCCTCTGACTCCCACCTGTCTCTTCAGGTCCGGGTCCACATTTCCAATGTATCCCAGGCATCTATCTGCATCAGGAACACCTCAGGCACCACATACTCAACGGGTCACACCCTAACACATGAGCTTGCTTCCTGAACCTCATCCCCGTCCCCATCTGTCTGTATCATCTAGCGACTGACTTCCCCTCCTGCTACTTAGTATCTACAACTATCCAAGCATTTACTCCAGAAAAGGCCTAACTGGCTCCTCTGTCAGTCTCTTCAACCTACCTTTATACCGTTGCCAGCATCCATTTTCTAAAACATAGATTATCATGACCCTTCTTGAACCTGCCAATGGCCTCCCATTTCTCAGTAAAGTACAAATCTCTTCCCTAAATAAAACACAAAAGTTCTTCAAGGGCGTCTGAGTGGCTCAGTTAGCTAAATGTCTGACTCTTGGTTTTGGCTCAGGTCATTATCTCACAGTTCGTGAGTTTGAGCCCCGCATCCGGCTCTGTGCCGACAGCCCGGAGCTGGCTTGGGATGCGTTCGCTATCTCTCTCTCTCTCTCTCTCTGTTTCCTTCCCTGGCTTGCTCTCTCTCTCAATAAATAAATAAACATTAAAAAGAAAATTTAAAAAAAATGAAGTTTTTCAGTGTAACCTCAAATTTCCTCGTTTAAAAAACTTTTATTTATTTATTTGAAAGACTGAGAGAGAGCAGAGGAAGGGCAGAGAGAGAGAGAGAGAGAGAGAGAGAGAGAGAGAATCCCTAGCAGGCTCCACACTGTCAGCACACGGCCCGATGAGGGGCTGGAACCCACTAACTGTGAGATCATGACCTGGGCCAAAATTAAGAGTAAGGACACTTAAATTACTGAGCCACCCAGCCACCTCTCAAACTTCCTTTATAAGCCCTCTTCTATCGCCTGGCTCAAACTTTAACTTCAGCCATGCTGAAGCCCTCATGTTCTCCCAAACCTCACTTCCCTCATGCCTTTGCACCCTCTATTCTCTCCTGTATTCTCTCTGTGCCTTTTCCAGCTCTTCCCTCCCTGGTCCGCACCCTGGATCAAGTGATACCGCTGGCCGAACCCTCCAGACTCCCTGTGTGGCCCTGTGTCTGGTGCCCGTGGCTCTTCTACTTGGAGCACTTGTAGACACCCAGTCAGGGTTCCACCCCCTCATGCCTCCAGCAGCGGAAGGACAACAGAGCCTCTCACAGCAGAAGCAGGGTTGGGAGGGGAACGTTCACCCCAGAGAATTCTGGAAACGACATATTCACAGGACAAGCAGAAGCCAGACATGCTCAGGCTGTTTTAAGATAGGTTAACTCTAGGTAAAAACCTATTTACTATTTAAAACAAAACTTTTTTTATTCTAACCTTGGCTCAATGAACACTTCTAGTTACTGGGATGAATGAACAGACCTAGAATTTGAATTTGAACTCAGAAGTTCCCTGAATTCACCAATCTACTGAGCTTTTAATAAAGTTTCTGAATATGACTAAAGAGGAAATTTCTCCCTAGTTATATAATTTGAATTCAGATTTGGACGTATATCAAAGTTTCTATTATGTTTAATGGTACTCCAGAAATTCACAAACTTATTTACAGAGTTATTTATAGTTATTTACAGAGGAGAGAGCTTCCACACTCATGAAATCTGGTCAGAAGTTGTTTTGATATTCTTGTTGGGATTTTAAAAAGAAAAGGTTATTTTTGAGGTAACTTTGAATGATTATTGTAATTTTACAATAATGAGTTAGCTAGACCCTCCATTCCTAAAAATGGTGTGTGGCCAATTATTATTATTCAAGCAAGGCAAAGAGCTCGGAAATATTTAAACGAGAACCTTTATCATCCCAGCACCCTGCCACAGTTTTTTGAGTTCATTTCTGGAAATAGCTGGAAATAAGCCCACAGCACACAGTTCCACAGAAGTTGAGACATATCACATTTAATTCCTTACAAAAATGAGGAAAGAGCCTGGGAGGTCAAATTGCAAAACCAAACTCAAGCAATAAAAACAAAACACCACCAATGAAAATACTTCTAACAGAAATGTTCTCTTTAATTACAAAAAAGAAAAAAAAAAGTGTTTGCCAGATTTGGATATCAATTTGGATCAAAGCTCCCCCCTGGACTTTGCTGTTTTTATAATAATGTTTTCAGTACTACGGTATAAATGTAAAGGGTCCATAAAAAATTGAAATCAGAGTTGATGGGTCTCAAGGAAAAAAAAAATCACAGTGAACTTGGTGATGACTCAGATTCATTAACTGCTTAATAATAGCCAGGAGCTCTTTGAATTTTCAGTCAAAAGACTTCAGACATTAAAACAATTACAATTCTATCTCCACCAGTACTTTCCCCTTGCAGGCAGTGAAATAAAGGTAAATTATCAACATCAGTGAGAATCTTCAAGAAAGATAAAGTTGCCAATGATTTTGCGAGGCTACTTTTATAACTTCTGAAGTGGGGTGTTAGGAAATATCCTTACCCTCAAATAGAGTAACATTCTATCCATGTACTTCTTATTCTTCCCTTTGACACCAAACTATTAAATTGAGCTCATGTGATTCACGGAGGGAAAAAAAGAAAAGACAAATTGCCTAAGGATGAGTTTAGAGTCCAAAGGAAAGGGAACAGCTGCCGAATCTCCAGTCTGTTCCAAGAACCATCAATTCAGGGGACAAAGCCGATGTCTTTTTATCCTGAATTTATCTGGCTTGGATATTGACATTAACTTGAGAATGACCAGCTACTACAGTTCCCTTGAGGCTGTATGGAACCCACTTAAGTCCCCAAGGAAGCAAATAAAGTTTTCTCTCTCTTTGAGTGGTTTGTTTCCTATCTTAAGTGACTTTTTAATTTAAAAACAATAGCTTCCGGGGCTCCTGGTGGCTCAGTTAGTTAAGTGTCTGACTTGAGCTCAGGTCGTGATCTCGTGGTTTGTGGGTTTGAACCCCACGTCGGGCTCTGTGCTGTCACCATGGAACCTGCTTTGGATCCTCTGTCTCTCTCTCTGCCCCTCCCCTGCTCACGCTCTGCCTCTAAAAATAAAAATAATAAATAAACCAAACCAATAGCTTCTTATTGTGAAAATGAAGAACAGTTACAATCCCAGAGATAAATCATCTAGCAGTTTGGCATCTCTTTTTCCAATCTTTTAATCTCTGTATAGTTCTTCATCTAGCTGAAATCACGCTATACAAGCAATTTATATTTGGCTCATTGAGCTAAGACACGAGCATGTTCCAAGTGTTATTAAACGCTTTATAATTGTAACAGCAAATGTTACCTAATAATTTACTTCAAGGACATACCTTAATTTAATCATTCTCCTTTGTTGGACGTTTAGGATGCTTCTAGGTTTTCACTATTAAAAATCATGCTTTAATGAACACTATGTAGTCATTAAGCTATTTCTGAATTTCAGGTATCTGTGAAGGATATGCTCAGAAGTGGAAATTCCAGGATGAAAGGTATGGTGATTTCTAATAATCTTAATACACGCTGCCTTCATCATTTCTAATTCAGTGTGATCAGCAGCACATAAAAGTGTCTCCCTCATGACACCTTTATAATTAATGTTTATTTTCTAATCTTTACTGATAGGAGAAAATGGTATCTCAAGGATTTAATCTACTTTTTTATTACTTGTAAAGTTGAAAAGGATTTATGTCGTGTTTACCATTTGTTTTTCCTTTTATTATGAAACATCCACTTTCCTTTACCCATTTATCTGCTGGGTTTTACGATTTTTTAATGGATTATACACAAGGTTTATATATTAAAGATATTAGCCCTTTGTTGTATTTGTTGCAAATATTTTAAAGATATTTACCGTTAACTTTGAAGCCATTAAATCTATAGTTCCTTGTTTGCTTCATTTACTGCTTTTAAATTTAGAAAGATCTTTCTCATCAAGACATATACATACTTATATTTCTTTTAAAGTTTTTGATGATTTAATTTAAAAAATATTAGTGCTTTAATTCATAGGACCTGCTCTATCAAGTAACTAATTTTCCCAGCATTGAATGTGGTATAGTTCTTTCTTCTGCACTCATAGTTGATGATAACTATATTTAGTTATTCTTCTAGGTTAAGATATCAGGCTTTTAGCAGTACCTGGTTGCCCTGCTTGTATCCAAACCCTGGCTGTATAATCTTGCACTTACTTTTACAACAGATGGAGTATACTTCCCACTACAGAGTTAGGGCTTGACTGTGTGTCTTGCTTTGATTAATATTATTGCAAATAGACAGCATTCTAATCTGCCAGCCCTAATCTAAGCCTCAAGAGATATTGTGGGTTCCCACTTGCCCTCTTGAGCCTCTGTGATCACCAGGTGCTTTCTCCTTCAGCCTGGGCCCCAAAAGAAGTGAATAGAAAAAAACCCACACATAGTAACCCCCCACCCCCCACCCCCAAAATCTTCACTGGAAAATCTGTATTAAGTTTGAGTTTTTCTGAATACATATTTTAAAGATTTTCTTCTTTTGTTTACTTACACACACAAAGAAGACTTGATCTCCAAGATTCTGCACAAAACAGAAAACCCAAGTATTCATCCTAATCTCTCACCTTCTGTTGAAATCAACCTGGATGGAGTGATCAATTACAAGATCAGCAGGACAAACAGGGTTTATTTTCTCTGGATCTCCTCCTAACTTTTTCACAGCATCGCGCATTGCCGCAAAGTCAACCACAGCTGGCACACCCCTAAGAAAAGAGAGAATTAAACAGAAAACAAAACTGTTAAACAAGTATACTTAGATTTTTCACCTTTTGCCTCCAGTGACAATACTGGCTACGAGACAAACTCATCAGTGGGGCTAACAATAGATGCCTTAGAAAAGTGGAAGTTTCTAAACACACTTCCTTGAGCAGAAATTGGTAGTAAGTGCCATGACTGAGTGGTATCTCTACATGCAATTTTGCATTAAAGTTAACAACACATACGGTCTGTGGTAAACAACACAATAGAGACTGTGGTAAAATGTGCACTTAACACTGGGGCTGTTACTGCCATGGCTGATTCCCATTCACGTTGGGGGGGTGGGTGACAAAGGCCTATAGAAGATACACGGATTTCACCTCCAACCTCCAACCTCCAACCAAATTTAAAGAAATGGATGTGATTCAGAGAAGAATGCTGTGAATCCTTCCTTTTTATTATTTTGAGTATAAAATTTGTCCTCTAGACTGTCCTTTGGTAAAGTAAAATTTCGTCTCTATAAGGAATAAAATAACATCACTTAAAAATGGAAAGGCAAGATCTCAGAAAACAGGCCATGATGGGGAATAAAGACTCCCAGGAATAGCAGGATGTGAACTGAGGTTTAAGGGCAACAGGTCAGGCCGTGTGAACTACAAGTCTCCCCTCAGGACACAGCATATTGATATTCTAAGGACAGCTGTTTCAAACCTGGCTATCTGGGTGACAGGATGTGAGGGAGAGAAGATTCCAAGATAGCCCTACTCCATGCTATTTCTTCCACTTTTTGTTAGTATACTTAAGGTTAGGATCTCCAAAAACAATGACCTTTGCCACTGGAAGAAGTGGAGTGACTACACATCCCACTTGTCGGAGACAATCTCTAGCTGTCCAGGATAACAGACCTCTTTCGTTTTCAAAAGTGTCTGGATAATGGGTGATAAATTATACAGTCATAGCATGTGTGCGTGTGTGTGTGTGATTCAAGCTTTCCTTAAAGGCTGGCAAGGGAGGCAGTGAACAGGGAAGTGAAGTGACATTAGGCTCACGTAAAGTCTTGCAGGATGACACGGGCAGGCTTAAACGGCACTTCTATGTTCTTATGCTGCATGACATTCCAATTTAGGATATTTTCAATGTCATTTTTCTTCACCAAAAATTGATCACAGTTCCGAATGGCTGCCTCCAGGAGAACTCTGATAGAAAATGGTAAGCGTTCTAGAAAAAAAGAAAAAAGTATAACAAAATAAACACAAGTCATGAGACACATTATTATAAGAGCTATTTTAAAGCCAGTCCCCATATAAACCTGATATGAAGCATCAGACTATTTTTCCAAAAGGGAAAGAGGGTAAATTTAAATTGATTTCAACAGTTCGATATGTAAGAATACTGAATGGGTTGAAGAGACATTCAGTAATAGAAAAAGTTAATTCTTTCACAATAAATGATTGCCTTACCTTGGATTCCATTAATAGTTTCTGTTAAGTCATCATGAAAGAAGTTAGCCTAGATATTTACCATATTATGTGCTGGCAAGTAACACACACACACACACACACACACACACACACACACACACACAGTAATATTTCTTATGAACACTAGTGTTCAAGAAATGAGAAAATAACTTCTTTACAACTAATGTAATTAAGACCAAAGTTTGGTCACATACACCTTTCAAAGGAAATATAAGCCCACATGCCATGCAGAATGGCTACTGGTAGTGGGTTCAAGGATACAACAACAGTTCAGAAGAAAAACTGTTTATTTATAAAAGAAATGTTCATTCCTGATCTATGAAAACTATTCACCAATATTATTTGGAAAAGACAAGAGTGCAAAGGTAGAAAAGCAGAGGATTTGGGATAAAAAAGACATGTTTTTGTCCTCTGCTCTTACCCACATTGTTGTTTCTTGATCATGTCATTGACCCTCTCTGGGTCTCAGCTTCCTCAGGACTTCTAACATTTTATAAACATGACCTCAAGGGGTTGTTAATGCAGACCAAATGATGTAATATATATGTATAAACCCTCTATATACTATAAAGTGTTATATAAATGTCACATGTATATAATCATTACTAACATAAAAATGAGCAACGTAAGAAAAGGTGTGTGAGTTTGTGTGCTTAATTCAAGACCATTCAGCCATTTCTGCTACTCCCTCCTTCAAATCTCCTAAAGGCTAATTAATTACATAGCTTAATTACTATGCAAACGAGACTCAAACTGCTGTCAGAACAATTAACATCATAGAGCCATGCACCTACCATATCTTGAATCCTTCAGTTTATTCAAATTGAAGAATTTCTTTCCTGGTTGTGCAGGATCTAAAGGCTCAACAAGGTGTGCAAATGGGTTGCTCATGATTCCTGAAGGCCACGTGTCCCTGAAAAGAAAAGGGAACATTTAATTTCTAACTGTCAAAACTGGACCTCATTTATTTTGACAATCACGGTAGATATCACTTCAAGACATCACTCATCTTTTCACAGGAGGAAGGCAGGACATAAACGACTACAAGAATTATATTCTTAGCAAATAAAATGGGCTTCTGTGAAGGTATCGTGAAAGCTAGCATTCACCTCTTGAGAGACCATAAAATCCCACACTTTTGTCTTATGTCTACAACTTTCCAACATTCTTCCACTAATAAGATATACTGTGTCTTATGGTAAATCCTGAAGATACAAACCGGCCCTTTGAGCTGGACTCATGTCTTGCCTGACAGGAGGTAAAAGGTCATAGCAGATGACATGGACTTGTATAAAACTTGAACTTTGGAAGTGGGGGCTTGAAAGCACTATTTCCTGTTGTAACAGTCTCTGCAGCATTTGAAAGAAACATGGTAGTTTGAAGTCTTCCTGATTCACTTTGCACAAGGTGGCAACAAAGTGTTCACATCAAGGAATCTCTGTTACTGCAGTGGGGTGTAAAGGCCTAAACTTACTTCCCAAGTGAGTGTGGAGGAGACCCTCTACCCCAGCTCCAGGCAGGATTATAAGCAGTGAACCAGGGAAGTAATTGTTCCTGGCCTCCACCACACAGATAAATAGCAATTTCAAATAACATAAATGTACGACTCAGAGAAAAACACAGTAGGAATAGCAAGTAGAGAAGGAATAAGAAAACTTGCTTTCTAGTCCTACCCCTGGGGCAAAAATCCTTCAACCAATCCATTTCCCAATTTTGAGATAAGAATAGTAATGTTCCGGGGCGCCTGGGTGGCTCAGTCGGTTCAGCGTCTGACCTCGGCTCAGATCATGATGTCATGGTTTATGAGTTCGAGCCCCGGTTTGGAGTCTCTGCTGTTGGAGCAGAGCCTGCTTTGGATCCTCTGCCTCCCTCTCTCTGTTCCTCCCTGGCTTTCTCTCTCTCTCTCTCTCTCTCTCTCTCTGCCCTTCCCCCTGCTCATGCTCTCTCTCTTTCTCTCTCTCTCAAAAATAAATAAAAACATTAAAAATTAAAAAGAATAGTAACATTTCTGAGGCGTGTAGAGATCACTTAAAACTAAAATCTTAAAAAAACAAAAACAAAACACAAGAATACTAACATTTCCCCAATTAATTCAGGGGTTTTATGAATACTTAAATATTCAACATATTTGAGGATGACTAATATGGAATGATCAACATATTACTGTAAAATGAAAAAACAATATGTGCAAACTCTGGACATATGGGTTCAGTTCATACCACCACAATAAGACAAGTATTTTAATAATGTGGGTCAAAAGAATGTTTTGGTTTCCCAATGCATATAAAAGTTATGTTTACACTATACATTAATCTATTTAAAAACAATGTATATACTTTAATTAAAAAACACTTTATTGCTGGGGCAGGAGGGTGGCTCAGTCAGTTAAGCATCCAAATTTAGCTCAAGTCATGATCTTGCGGTTTATGAGTTCAAGCCCCACGTTGAGCTCTGTGCTGACAGCTCAGAGTCTGGAGCCTGTTTCAGATTCTGTGTCTCCCTCTCGTACTCTGTCTCTCTCTCTCTCTCTCAAAAATAAACATTAAAAAATTTTTTTAAGTAAAAAATACTTTATTGCTAAAAAATGCTAACCATCATCTGAGCTTTTAGGGAGTCATAATCACTGATTGTAGACAACTATACCAAATCTCATGATAACGAGTAAGTTTGCTATATTGTGAAAATTGTCAAAATGTGACACAGAGACAGTAAGTAAAGAAATGCTGCTGGGAAAATGATACCAACAGACTTGCTCAAAGCAGGGTTGCTACAAACCTTCCATCTATAAAAAATGCAGTATCTGCAAAGCACAATAAAATGTGGTGTGTCTGTAACATGAAATGACCGTTTGGGGGGATAAAAAGTTACAAGAGGTTCTTTTCTCCCTAGACAGGCCCATAGCTTCATGAAAACACCAAAGCGACTGGCTCCTTTAAGAAGGGCAGGGGCCTCGAAGTCAAGATTAGGAGTAAGACTCAGTTTCCACTACACATCCTTTCATTTTGTTTGTGTTTTTACCCATGTCCCCATGTTGTATTTTTACCCACATAACTTTTTGAAAACTAACCGAAAGTTTAAAAGAAATAGATATTTGTGTATATCCTCTGTCTAAAGTCCAGGGCTAGGGAATTCTGGGGAGAGGCAGTGGACTGAGAAGCAGCCCCTGCCTTCCTGGAGTTAGCAGTGCTGGAGGCCACAGGACAAGCCAGACACCTGTCAGGAGCACTAGAGAATGCAGAGGACAGAGTTAGGTTGTCTGCCAGCATCTCTGTAACGGCAATGACTTCTTTCCCCGAGTTCCACGTGGTTTTGCAGGGGCTGCCATTTTGTCAGGGAGAGGGAAAGCTATCTGCCCTAATCTGGGCCAATCCACTTCCTTCTCTGGGAATTCTGGAACCAAAACTAAAGAAAGGCCAGCAAGGGAAACTGTGTTTATAAAAACATATGCCCCTAGACCATCTGAGTTAGAACTACCCAGGGATAGCTCTGGTTAAAAATACAGATAGATTCCTGAGTCTCACCCCTAAGCTACTGAATCAGAATTGATGGGGGAGGTGGGAGGAGGGAGCAGGCCTGGGTGGAATGTGCCGTCTAAGGGGGGCAGTGGCCATTTGGCTCCAGCCTAGAGCTGATGCAGGAATGCCCAGCCCACTGTTGACAGATCATCCAATTTTTCAAGCAAGTCTGGCAGTCGGGATTTCTACATGAACTCTCTTGATTTAGAAATGTTGGTAACTAAATGTTTCTAAAATACCGTGTGAGTCTGTAGCATGACGGCTAAACCGAACACGCCTGTGGGCTCTATGTGACCACTGGACTGCCAGCCCGTGACATGTGTCCCAGCCCCCCCAGCAGATGTCTCAGACTGGAGAATGGCAGGGTAATCGAGAGAGAAAACTCAGGTAGGCAACTACAGAGAGAAAGGAGGTGAGAAGTAACCTGCGTGGGCAACTGGATGGTGGCAGCTGACGTGGAAAAGTGGTGGATGGAAAGAAGAGGCAAAAGCTAGAGAAAACAGCCACGGAGAGAATCACTGAATCATGGGGCAGAAGAAATACAACTGAACCCTACGTGTGGAAGGCTGGAGGATCTTAGGACTGCTTTGGGAAGGAACACTGTGGCTTTGAAGGCAGAGTACATTTCTTTATCTTTATTTATTTTGAGACAGAGAAAGCATGAATGGGGGAGGGGCAGGCAAGAGAGAGAGAGAGAATCCCTAGTAGCCTCTGCACTGTCAGCACAGAGCCCAATGAACCATGAGATCACGACCTGGGGCAAAGTTGGATGCTTAATCAACTGGGCCACCCATGTGTCCCGGAGGACAGAGCACATTTCTTAAAGTGCTACACAGATGTGAGATACTCATTGTTCATCCCCACTAAATGAGGAGCCAGTCAGGAGGAAAAAAAAAACCTATAAATATACTGTTTAGTAAGAAATACGCTGGCTTGTCGGTAGAAGTTTACAAATTGGTGGGCTCAGAAAACAAGACTAATAATTCCACTGATTGGAATTTTGAGGACGTAAATTGAAAAAGGCAATAATAATCCTATTCTCCCTTTGACTTGTTACCGATTCCATTGCCCCTAGATGTAACTTTTTTACCCCACACAGTAGCAACTGCAACAGTGAAACTGCTGTTTGGCCTGCCTGGGAAATGGGTCAGGAAGAGCCTCTCCACAGAGGCTGTGGGACATTTGAGAATCTCTCCAGCCAGAGGAAGTGGTGGGAGGCCCTTGCAGAATAGGGCAGGGTGAGTCATTCACATCTTTAAAAAGCCTGGAGTCTTTGACTCTTCCCTATCTCTGTGTCAAACCCTAATGGGGACAGGTGCCTCAAATTGGCCAAAAGTCTACGATTAAACCAACTGTAAGTTGTACCCATTTGCCATGACGCAGAGGATGAAATGTGTCAATTTACTTCCCTATAGCTTACGAATGCCCCGTAACTCTGGCAGAACTCTGAAAACCTTATACAATTTCTGCTGTTCCCACCACCCTATGAAGCCTACCGGTATTTCAGGACAGATATGGTGACCGACAGAGCTCTTAGGGAAAATGGCTTGTGTAAAAAGTGCTCTACCGTCTGCCTCCCCTTTTCCTTAAAAACTAGAAAATTGTCAGGGTGCCTGGGTGGCTCAGTCGATTAAGCGTCTGACTTCGGCTCAGGTCATGATCAAGTGAGTTTAAGCCCCGTGTCGGGCTCTCTGCTGTCAGCACAGGACCAGCTTTGGGTCCTCTGTCTCCCTCTTTCTCTGTCACTCCCTAACTTGTACGCATGCAAAAACCAACTAGACAATTGTCTAATTTCACTAATCAATGAACCAAATTCTACTTGCAGAAGCTAAAAGAGAAAGACATCGGTCACCAGTTACTAAGTACCAACACATAAGTACACAGGTACCGGTACCTAAATATACCCAATGCTTTACACCATCTTCTCTAATTTTGGCAACACCTCTGTAAGCTAAAGCATATCATTATTTCCATTTTACAGCCGAGGAAACTGCAGCTCAGAGAGATACAACAATTTGCCTAAGGACATACACCTAGTTAGAGGCAGAGCCAGGTTTGAAATCCTGGCTCTTCCCACCCCACCCTCAAGCAACTTCCTCCACCCCAGGAGCAGCAACTTCGGTTCTGAAGGTGGTGCTGTGTAGAGGTCACAGACCAACCCCAAAGCTAAAACAAACAAACAAACAAAAAAAAAAAACCCCAAAAAACAAAACAGGAGAGATTCATGGGCCTGAGAAACCCTCCTGCTGAGACTCAGTTTGGAATACTGGAGTTGCTTTTCCTTCTTTCCGGGGTCACCCAGCACGTTAGTCTGAGCTGGGCATTGTCACATGCCCCTTGCCACTTTTACTAAGTCACAGGTCAGTGACAAGCAATAGCAGCAACCCAAAACTGGTTTTGCTTCTGGGAAACTGTCCTTTCAAAAAGCTGGAGGGCTCTGGAAATCCCTTCCAGGTTTCACTCATGCTATTACTCCTGTCTTAAAATCACTTTATAGGAGCTCCCAATGCTTTAGCAGTCCCAAGAGAAAGCCAAAAACAACTGTGTTCCAAGGAGGGTAGAAGGGAAAGACCTTTGGCTTGGGAACAGTCCAGATCCAAAGTAGAATCTAGGCATCATAAATGCCTCCTAGGTCTGCCTTCCCCTGGCCAGACTCGTATCCCATCCTCAAACCTCAAGTATTACTGCAAATCCTGCAGACTCCCCGAGGTCTGGGTTTCATCTAGAAACCCTACCAGCTGGCCAGGGAGCGCTGCCTACTTCCCACATGCACAGGAAGCACAGACCCCCACCATTTCAACTCCCTTCTTTTCATATCTGCCATCCTCCCTTCCCTCTGTTTTGTTCCTGCCTTTTTTCTGTTTCACCTAATTCCCATTCAATACTAATAAAAGGGAGGAGTGAACAGAGAGAGTTGTTGTGGATTTTTTTGGGGAGCGGGTGGAGTGTTATCCTAGTTTTTTTCTTTTTGGAAGGGTGAGGGTTACTGTCATGGAAATAAGCATGGGTGCTACCTTTTCTGCTCCACAGAGTAAGATAGTATTGCATAGAGGAAAAGAGAAAACAAATTAAAAAGAAGAAAAAGAAAGTTAAGAAAGGGAAATGATATCTTTTAAGCAGTGATGTTAGAGCTCATTCAGAACTTGTGCTTCATGAACCTTGTGTTCAGGACCGTAGGACCGCTGAACATTGGCCCCGGCGTGTGAATCAAGTAGGACGCATGAACAGTTCTTATACAAAAGGAATTTAAAGACAGACACTTGCACTGTACTTGAAACCCTTCTCTACACTTAGCTCACACTCTTAAAATGAAGAGAATTATTCAGTTGAGAAACAGTGTGTTTCAAAGCTAACCCATCCTGAAATACCAGCTGGGTGACTTGTACATTGTCATGATCCCCTCAGGTACATCTTGTGCTGGCACAGGAGAGGTTGGGGAAAGACTACTGAACACCAGATTTTTAAAGCAAATTACTAAAAACACTAAACATTAGGCATAGGCAGACAGATCTAATTTAACAAATGAACCATGCTCTTGGCAAAATAGGTGCAGGCAGTTCAGAGCTGGGGTTCCTCCCCAACCACAGTCTTGCTGCCAACCCACCTTTGGTCTCAATTTTGGACACCTGCAGGGGACTCAGAGAGGCACCACCTTTTTGTGCATATGTGGCGTGGCATTAACCCATCCCCCACCATGCCCTTGGGACACCTGGCCCTAGATGCTATGCAGGTGATGAGACAGAATCAGAGAATGTTGAGCCTTCTGGAGAGAACTTAGAGATGCCATAGCATTTTCCTGACCAGGAGACAGAGGTCCCCAGAAGCAAAGTGGGATCACTAGATTTATGAGTGGTAGACCGAGGAAGAAGATACAGCTGATTTTCTCTCCAATGAAACGCAAATTTCTGGCAGGGATAAAAAGTATGCCCAAAATCCTCCAAAAGTAAAGTTTAAAAAAGTACCACTTAGGCATATCACAGTCTTCTGGCACTTTTGTGAGTTAGTTCTCTAATCACTGACTGAGCCGTCCATGTGGTGCAAAATACCAGAGAACTGACTGGCAGCTGAACTTTGGGAAAACAACTTAGAGTTAAGTTTTTCATAATCTACCCTGGGTAACTAGTTTTTTTTTTTCTAAGAGAGGCAGACAAGTAAGGACAAATAAATTTTATTGATATAAATATCAAACATACAATTCCTTACTCAGATTCAACATAAGAAATGTGAGCAAAGACTCACATTAATAGAAATGAAATAGAAAAAGTTGAATTATATATATACGAGAATCTAATTTAAAAACTTCAAGACTATTAGTATATATTCATTCACACACACACATACCATCATATATAGAAATGAATAGAAAAAGATCTAAAATAAAGTCAACATTGATTATCCTTAAGTAGATAAATGTTTAAGTAGAAACTATCTTTTGAAAGGAAGCTAGAACACTTCATAAAGTTCCTGAAACCACAACATACGGTTCTTTCTTTAATAATGTCTGATGAGGATTTATTTAAAAGTAAATTTGTGACTATTACTCTTTAGATAAACCCACTCTGCTCCTCCAAACTACGTCCTTGTTATCCAACGATGCAGTGAAACGGTTCACTAAAGAGTTTGTAAATGGTTCACATTTAACATCAGACAGATCAGTTGCATATGTCATACAGGTCACAAGTATGAATCCAAGCTGGACCCCTTCCTTCTCACCACCCTCCTCAGCCCTCCTCCAGCCCCCCTTCTCCCCATCACCCTACTGTCCTGCAATCCCAGCAGGAGACCAAACTTTCTGCAGAACCATATCTTCTAGGCTGGTGAGAACTTCAAAAATATTACACTAAGTAAAAGATGATCATTGCAGAAATATTACAAAGTGCAGGTAAACAAAAAGAAGAAAATAAAAGTCACCTGTAATACCACGGTTTGGAGTTTCACCTAACATGACTTTTAAAGGTATTTGGATTTTGGGGCGCCTGGGTGGCTCAGTCAGTTGAGCGTCCGACTTTGCCTCAGGTCACCATCTCATGGTTTGTGAGTTCGAGCCCCACGATGGGCTCTGTGCTGACAGCTCAGAGCCTGGAACCTCCTTCAGATTCTGTGTATCCCTCTCTCTGCCCCTCCCCCACTCGCACTCTCTCTCTCAAAATAAACATTAAAAAATATTGGAAAAAAAAGAAATAAATGTATTTAGATTTCTTTAAAAAATGGATTAGACCTCACAGTGTTTTGCAAATTGCCTTTTCTCACTCAGCAATATATCTTTATCGGGCTATCAGGTGATATTTTATATCATTTTTAATTACACCATAAAAATCTATCATTTAGATGTACAACAATTTACTTAAATCTCCCATTAGTAAAATACTTAGTTTCCAGGTATTAATAGGCAAACAATGCTGCAACCTTTGTACACACTTCTTTGAGTAGGTCCTCAATCCATTTCCTTAATATAAATTCCTAGCTTCTGGTCCCTAGAAGTAGGACAGCTGAGTGAAAGGATTTGCATGTCTCCATTGTGTTAAACATCACCACGTGGCCTGGGAAAGGCCGTGCCAATTTATGACCCTTCTCTGAGGCAGTGAATGGAGGTGCCTCAACTAGGCAACGTAATTCTTTGCCAAATGGAAAGATTAAAAAGCTAATCTTGGGCGTATCTTTAATTGCCAGTGAAGGTGGACACTTTTTCATCTGTCTCTTTGACATCTGAATTTCTTCTTTTGTAAAGTGTCAGTCTGCCAGACACAGACCAAACTGAGTGATACCCAGATGGCCTTTGGTGACCAAATGTTCTCCTTGGAGGAGGACTTCACTGAGCTCTTAGTGTGGATGAGACTTGGCTCTGGGACCCCTAAAATCTTTGGGCAGCTCTAAGGTCTGATGTACAGTCTGACCCCATGCCGAGGTGCATCCTGAACCTAGCTGGTTATAGCAAGGTAAGAGGCCCCATTAGCTTAAATCATGGGCAAACCCCCATTTGGTTCAGTGAGCTTTGCTCTCTGTTACCCAGACTGAACTTCCAAAGCCCAGGCAGCAATCTTGCAAGTGGGTTTTAGGACACTGAACACAGAGCACGGGCAGCACACTGCTGACCCATCACTCTTGCCAGAGGAACATCTCGGACCATACACCCTGCAGAACACCACACCGTGATGCTCATTCGGCACAGCCAGATTTGCAGAAATGCGCGAAGAGGTCGACTGACTTTAGCTAAATGCCAGTGATCAGATCCAGTAAGATTCACCTCTTCAAGTCACTTTCCAGACTCTGGAGTATAGAAATCCAAGATTTAGCTGCTTCTGTTATCAGAGTTGAATCTTTTTAGGTTGTTTTAGGATAGGGAAAGAGGGGCAGTATGAATGGGCCCCACAATCAGCCAGCAGGGGAGAGGAGTGAGCCTGAGCAGCGGGACCCCTGCCAGTAATGGGGCGGGGAGGACAGAGGTTTTGTTTAGTTCTGGAGGGTGGGGAGTGTGCCTATCAGTTTCCAGGAGAGCTTGTATAGTTTCAAAGAGTTTCCAAGAGATTAGTGGAGAGTGATGGATAAAGTACAGACAACACACGCTCCACATTATTTAGGATATCTAAAGGCACACAGGGGTGGGCTTTTAAAATCCATCCAGACAACAGAAAGAGGTTTCTTCTGTATTTCATGTGGTTTTCCCATCTCTCCCCTCCTCACATTTTCCTAAATACACCCATTCTGAATTTTCACGGGTCCCAACTCTGAAGTCAAAGTCAAGTCACTGCATCTCTAGAGTTCATTTCAGTTCACTATAAGGATTAGCAATGCTTCATTTATTTTCTGTTTAAAGAGAAATTAATTGGTCCCACTCCCAAACTGACTGTTGTGTATCTAAATATCATGCTACTTATAAACAACTTTTTGTCAAAAGCGAGATTCCAAGGATGTCTATGTAAGCATAAATAAGACTGAGGTCAGAACCACCCAGGCCAGCAAACCACCATGGCTTGTCAAGTGGATTTTTTCACAAAGTAGAGAACTAGAAAGATTAGCTCTTTGATTTCTTTGATGTAACTACATCTGGACAACTGGAATAACTAAATATCTCCGGATTTTCCCAGAGACCAGGTCACCTAAAAAAACAAAAACAAAAACTACCCATAGAAATCTCTTAAATGGGGTACTTGGAAAGAATTTTGAATAAGAAGCCCTAAGAGCAACAATCTATTTTGGGACAGAATGTAAACAAAGAAAGAGGTAGTGCAGAAGGAGGGTCTTGCAGAAAGGAATTGTTGTGCAACAATATAACCAAATCCATCAACCCATTTTTCTTGAGCAATAATTATATGCAATGTGCACCCTTGTCTGTAAACATGAATAAGACTGCTTCTGTATCAGAAAGTTTTGCCATCACACAATTTGCTTGTCTTTTTTATTTTTATTTCCTTACTAAATTAAAAAATTTTTTCAACGTTTATTTTTTGAGAGAGAAAGAGAGATAGAGAGAGACAGAGTGCTAGTGGAGAGGGACAGAGAAAGAGGGAGACACAGAATCCAAAGCAGGCTCCAGGCTCTGAGCTGTCAGCACAGGGCCCGACGTGGGTTTTGAACTCATGAACTGCAGATCATGACTTGAGCCGAAGTTAGACACTCGACTGACTGAACCACCCAGGTGCCCCTGTTTTTGCCAAATTTTTAAATAAGCAGTCTATTTTCACTTATTCTTCCATCTCATCCTGGACAACTGCCCAGAAGGCTCCACATATATTCCTAGATTTTTAAAAAGAGCTGTCACGGTTTTGAAATGATTGAGTTCCATTTTGAATGAGCCATATAACCTTTCTGTGACTCAGTTTCCTAACCTGTAACATAAGTTTAGTTGATGATCCTAAAAAGTCCCTTCTGAGTGAAAAAAATTCTATGCTTCATTATTCATGTATTCAACACACATTTATATTAACCATCTAATATGTGCCAGGAACTGTTTTAGGCACTGGGGATACACCCAGTAAAAAACTGACAAAGGCCCTGCCTGTGTGGTGCTTCCATGAGGAGGGAGACAGAGTACACAGCTAAATGATATACAAACAGAATGTCAGATGGTGACCAGCTCTGTGGATAGGCAGGATGTGCAAAGGCCCTGAGGCGGGTCTGAGGAAGGCAAGGAGGCCAGGGCAAGGTGAATGAGGGCAGAAAAGGAGACATGGTGGGGAGGCAGCAGACTTGGCCACTGTAGGGACCGTGACTGAAGACAAACTACAAAGTACTGTCCTAGCTTTACACTTGGTTTAAATTAACTGTAGATTCCCAACACTGGAATTTGTTAAAGTCTGATATGAAATTAAGTCATAATGTGAAAATACTAGATTACATTTAAAAAGTAGCTAGCTTCCTGAAATCTAACCCTTCTGTTTCCTTGAACTTCATTATTAAGTAACACTGGAAATTTTTAGGATGTATCATTAAGATGATCATGACTCACTCAGCAGACATACACAACCACTGCCAAAGGCAACAGACAGGATTTGGGGGACAGGGGCCATGGCCACTGCACTGTCTGAGGGAATAGCCCCTGTGCCTTGTCAAGACTCCCAGTTCTAGGCTTGCTGGTGAAGACAGCACAACGTCATATGTAATTCCCAAGGAGGAAGGCTTACCTGACACATTCTTTAAGTTCATTTTAAATTAACTGCAGTAGCACAAACTCAAAAGAACAGAAATAGTTTTAATTTTTGATATCACTGTGGTCTAATAGAAGCAGTTTCACAAAAGGGCTTGTCAACTTCAGAATTTATACTTCCAGGAAAGTCATCGTGGGGTCATAAAACATTTGGTCAGAAAGGAAGAAGCAGGGCAGGGCCCCCCAGGCGTCCTGACCCAGCCCTCTGCTCCTGATCTCATCCTCTCCTCATAAAGGTCAGTCTTCAGCCTCTTCTTGGAATGTGGGTCTCCTACCCTGCAGTAACCCACAGTTATCAGTGGGGCT
Source organism: Panthera onca (assembly GCF_046562875.1). Classification (NCBI taxonomy): domain Eukaryota; kingdom Metazoa; phylum Chordata; class Mammalia; order Carnivora; family Felidae; genus Panthera; species Panthera onca. Next base: position 55,495,596 of record NC_138351.1, on the reverse strand, counting down.
TCAAAAATGACACCTGCAGACACCCCAAAAGTGACATTTTGCAGAACCAAGTCCTATAGCATCTAACTTACAAAAAAATTTTTTTAAGGTTTATTTATTTTTGAGAGAAAGAGAGAGAGAGAGGGCGAGCAAATGAGCATGAGTGAGGGAGGAGCAGAGAGAGAAAGGAAGACACAGAATCCGAAGCAGGCTCCAGGCTCTGAGTTGTCAGCACAGAGCCGGACTTGGGGCTCAAACCATGAGATCATGACCTGAGCCTAAGTCGGACGCTTAACTGACTGAGCCACCCAGGCGACCCCCTATTGCATCTAACTTTTGAGGCGAGAGGAGCGGGGTAGGGGCAGACCACTGTGTTTTTAAAAGCATTATGGGGCAGGCCTAGTTGATATCCATTCTTTAAGAAAAGCTGCATGATTTCCTCAAGCTTCTGAACAAATTGTATAGATGTTTGGTAATGAACTTTTCTAACTCAAATTTTAGGAACTAGAAAGAGTGTCGCTACAAGAGGCAGGGTGTCAGGCTGCCAGGGTCTCAGAGGGCAGCATTTATCTCCATGAATTTCCCAAGTTTCTGAGGTCATCAACCCTCACTCACCTCAGAACTGGACTTAAGAATGATGACTCATGCTAACAGAGTTCTCAGAAGCTTGAGGTATAAACCCATATATTTATTGATTTTCCAAAAGAAAGACAACTGTCAGGATGACCCGATGCTCCTGTTTTCTGACCATCACATTCTTTCCCCAGAGCAGTTCAGTGATGTGGTTCAGAGCTGGAAACCGAAGCTAAATATCAGGTGTATTGAAAGGGGGAGCTGGAACTCAAAATCAAGTCCATCACACTCTAAAGCCTCCCTCTTAAGCAGCTAAGCCTTCACCCTATCTCAGTGGCCCAGAGAGTGGCATGGCATCTATATGCAAATGCCCTTTCATGGCATCCAAGACATAACAAGTAATAAAATAGCATTAGACATATTTGGCACCTGGGCCTCTCTGGATTGTCTAAGAGACAGGATGTAAATTCATTCATACATTTGACTTTTTTTTTTTTTTTTTTTTTTAACGTTTATTTATTTTTGAGACAGAGAGAGACAGAGCATGAACGGGAGAGGGGCAGAGAGAAAGGGAGACACAGAATCGGAAGCAGGCTCCAGGCTCTGAGCCATCAGCCCAGAGCCCGACGCGGGGCTTGAACTCACGGACCGCGAGATCGTGACCTGAGCTGAAGTTGGACGCTTAACCGACTGAGCCACCCAGGCGCCCCCATACATTTGACATTTATAGGCAACTGGGATAAAGGAACACAGTCCCCATTGCTCTTCAGTCACACATAGACTGGACAGGAGGAATTAATGACAATATCATGAGATCCATGCTACAGCAGTGGTGAATGGTGATAAAGAAACCTCTTGGGAGAACAGCTAATCCAGCCTGGGAGGCGGGGCATGAAGACCTCCAGGGACAGGCAAAACCAGAACTTCACGAATGGAGGGAGTCAATGAAAGTATATTTGGGGCAGAGAACACAGCACACAAAGGCATGGAAGTGTGACCCTGTGGAAATCATAAAGCAGGCCCAGGTGGATGAAGTACAGGAGGTATGTGGGCAGAGCTAAGTGAGGAGGGAAAGGAAGGGGGCAGGGTCCCCATCACAAGGGGCTTCACAAAAAGGTTCAGATTTATCCTGAAGATAGGGGCACCATTAAAGGATTCTAGTCTGGATGCTTCAAGACCTGATTTGATTTTCTGAGATCACTCTGGTAGTCTGGGGGACTGCCTCAGGAGAAGGATGCTGGACTGGTGTTGGGGAGGCAGGTTATAGTCAGAAAGAGAGGTCAGAGGCAATATATCTCAGTGAGAATTAAGAAAGCAGAATGGACAGAATTCAAACTGTATTACAAAGCTGTTACCATGAAGACAGTATGGTACTGGAACAAAAACAGACACTTAGGTCAATGGAACAGAATAGAGAACCCAGAAATGGGCCCACAAACGTATGGCCAACTAATCTTTGACAAAGCAGGAAAGAATATCCAATGGAATAAACACGGTCTCTTCAGCAAATGGTGCTGGGAAAACTGGACAGTGACATGCCGAAAAATGAACCTGGACCACTTTCCTATACCATACACAAAAATAAACTCAAAATGGATGAAAAACCTAAACATAAGACAGGAAGTCATCAAAATCCTCAAGGAGAAAGCAGGCAAAAACCTCTGTGACCCTGGCTGCAGCAACTTCTTAACACGTCTCCAGAGGCAAGGGAAACAAAAGCAAAAATGAACTATGGGGACCTCATCAAAATAAAATGTTTCTGCACGGTGAAGGAAATAATCAGCAAAACTAAAAGGCAACCAATGGAATGGGAGAAGATATTTGCAAACAACATGTCAGATAAAGGGTTAGTATCCAAAATCTATACAGAACTTACCAAACTCAACACCCAAAAAACAAATACTCCAGTGAAGAAATGGGCAAAAGACATGAATAGACACTTCTCCAAAGAAGACATCCAGATGGCCAAAAGACACATGAAAAAACGCTCAACATCACTCATCATCAGGGAAATACAAATCAAAACCACAATGAGATACCACCTCACACCTGTCAGAATGGCTAACATTAACAACTCAGGCAACAACAGATGTTGGTGAGGATGCAGAGAAAGAGGCTCTCTTTTGCAGTGCTGGCAGGAATGCAAACTGGTGCAGCCACTCTTGAAAACAGCATGGAGGTTCCTCAAAAAACTAAAAATAGAACTACTCTACGACCCAGCAATTGCACTACTAGGCATTTATCCAAGAGATACAGGTGTGCTGTTTTGAAGGGGCACATGCACCCCAATGTTTATAGCAGCACTATCGACAATAGCCAAAGTGTGGAAAGAGTCCAAATGTCCATCAATGGATGAATGGATAAAGATGTGGTATACATATACAATGGAGTATTACTCGGCAATCAAAAAGAATGAAATCTTGCCATTTACAACTACGTGGATGGAACTAGAAGGTATTATGCTAAGCGAAATTAGAGAAAGACAAATACATGACTTCACTCATACAAGGACTTTAAGATACAAAACAGATGAACAGAAGGAAAGCAAAAATAATATAAAAACAGGGAGGGGGAAAGAACATAAAAGACTCTTAAACATGGAAACAAACAGAAGGTTATTGGAGGGGTTGTGGAAGGGGGGATGGGCTAAATGGGTAAGGGGCACTAAGGAATCTACTCCTGAAATCACTGTTGCACTATATGCTAACTTGGATGTAAATTTAAAAAATAAATTAAATAAAATGGTTTCAAAAAAACACATTAAAAAATTTTAAAAAAAGAAAAAAAAAAACCACAACTTAAGGGGCACCTGGGTTTTGACTCAGGTCATAATGCCTGGAATGTGCTTGAGATTCTCTCTCTGCTCTGCCCCCACTCATGCTCATGTGTACTCTCTCTCTCAAAATAAATAAATATTTAAAAACACAAAAAATAAATAAATATTTTTCAATTTCTGGTTGTTTGTCGTTAGCATACAGAAATACAACTGAATTATTTTTATTTGGCCCTTATCCTGAAATTTTGCTATCCTCATTAGTTCTGATAGTTTGTGTGGATTCTGTATGATTTTCAACTGAGGTAAGCATGGCATCTACAAATAAACACTGTTCTACCATTTCAAAAAAAAAACAGAATTGACTGAGGGTGAGAAATGAAGAAGGGGTCTAGGATAGCTCCTATGTGCCTCATTTGGACAAAATGGCAGAGCCAATGACCAAGACTGGAGCCAAGATGCTGGTTTTGGCTACAGTGACCTTGGGATGAAGACATCCAGCAAGCAGTTGCATAGGTGGATCTGCAGCTCAGGAGCTCGGGGCTGGGACAAGAGTTCAGAAGAACGGCAGCAATGTGTAGGCATCGTGCCATGAATGCTACATCAATCCATGAGCACTACAGCCCAGTGACATGTGCAGAGTGCCTGTGGGGTACCAGGCACCTCAGCCATGTTGTCTAATGTGGTCCATCAGCAACCCTGTGAGAAAGGCATCACCATCCCATTTTACAGTTGGGAAGATTGAGGGTTGGAGGGGTTAAGTAACCTGCCGAGGCCTTGTGGCTTGGTCAGTGGCCAAGCTGGGAGTTCAACTCAGGCCCTGTGATGCCAGGGCTGATTCTAGCTCCATGTCTCCTCCCAGTAGGCAGCATAGGTGATAGAACTTACAGTCACTCCTTATACAAAAACCCAAATTAACCAACTGGATTTAAAAAATGTAATCTCGTATTAAAACAAATTTCACACTCGAAGGTACATATGTTAAGACTAGTCAACCTCTATTTCCCCTAAAATATCCCTGATTTTGGCAAAATCTGCATGATAGGTAACTTTGAAAGGATACGTTGATGTCAGTAACACAGCCAAACCAGCATTTAAAACACAACTGATTCTTAACTGAGCAAATAAGGGGTTTTATGAAACATACCACCCTTAAAACCAAACCCGCGGCTGGTCTTTATGCCACCACGAGTACAGAACTGTACTTTTGGCATGACTGTTCTAGCACAGCTCTTGCATATAACAGACCGTCAGCAATGATGTATTCACTTCTTGTTTTTCCTTGATCGTGCAGGAGGACAATCTTAGACTGGCACCCCTTCTTCATGAACTACGCTACAGTGTGTACTGTGCTTTGTAATTTTACAATAATGGTTGTAAAAGGATGATGAGGATAAGGAATAAGTCCTCCATACACGTTTATTTGAGCAACAGCCCAGGCAAGTCACACTATCCAAATATGGGCTTGTCCAGAGCTCTCTTCAAGTCAAGAAAAGGGAATGAAAACCACACCAGCATTCACGCACAACAGCCGCGCTAATTCAATAGAAGGTGGATTGACTTTTACAACAAACGACTAAGGCAGAAGAGGAATCTGAGAAATGATTGGTTCCGAAAGTATGAGATCACTCTGGTGGTTCTATGGCATTAAGGGATCCATACTTAACCTCCAAAACTTGGTCTGTCCCCCAAAGACATATAGTACTGAAAAAGACAGTTTCTTACTTTTGCATGTTTGAAGCACCCAATCCCAAAGTCCTATGGTTTCCAATACACATTTAAAATCAGAGTCACCACTTTTTACCACAGGCAAGATTCACTCCATCTCCCTAAACCGGAGTTTACTTCTTTGCAGATTTAAGGTAATAATACCTGCCCTGCACTGCTGTGCCCAGTTCAAGAGGGCTGCTGTGATAATAAAACAAGGGAATAGGCGAAAGCACAGTGTACATTGGAACTCTATACCTGTGAGCTACCATTATTCATGAGATTGCTATCAACTTACTTCACGGGGCGTGTGGGTCCTAAAAGTAGCCCATTTCTTTTACTGAAGGTTTAAATCTACATCTTCTTTTTTTAATGTTTATTTATATTTTGAGAGAGAGAGAGAGAGAGAGAGAGAGAGAGAGAGAGAGAAAACCCAAGCGGGAGAGGGGCAGAGAAAGATGGAGACAGATCAGGCTCTGAGCTCAAACTCACAAGGTGAGCCATGAGATCATGACCTGAGCCAAATCAGCTAAGCCACCTGTGGGCTCCTTAAATCTGTATCTTAAAACACAATGGATATTCTAAAACATAATCAGACTCACTCTTAATTAGTGGGGTAAAAAAGCATTCTAAAATCAGAGAAGAGGGGCTCCTGGGTGGCTCAGTTGAATGTCGGACTTCTGCTCAGGTCATGATTTCATGGTTTGTGACATCAAGCCCCGCATCTGCTTTAAGCATAGAGCCCACTTTGGATCCTCTGTCCCTATCTCTCTGCCCCTCCCCCACTCATGCATGCTCTCTCTCAAAAAGAAACAAACATTAATAAAATAAAATCAGAGAAGAGCTACAGCCTCCAGATATTTATGTGAAAAAAAAATGACAACAGATTACAAAGAAAAATTATTTTCCTCATAAAAAGTTGCCTTTTCATATTGGTTCAAATGGAGGATTCTTTTCATCACAATTCTTTAAACTCTTTTAAAATCCTTGGAGGTGAGATGAAATGTTCTCGGTCCTAGGCCATCTCTGAACATTTTCCTTTGAATGTGGTGCATCTCTTTTATAATAAAAAATTTTCTTTAATGAACTCAATTCAAATTAACTTAGCATATGTATTTCTGAGCAACTTCTCTGCATTAAGCTTTGCTAAGTACCACAGAAGAAAGGGAGATAAGGAAAACACTCCCTGTTTTAGAAGGGTTTTATAAGATGAGTACTATCTAACAAGGAGACTAAGATAAGCACACAAGTAACAGTAACATGATAAGGGTTATAAGGAAGGTCACAGAAAAGACACAGCTATAACCAGGGGAATCAAGAAAGGATTTATAGAGAATTGGGAGAAGGAATGAGGGAAGGCTGATGTAGACTCGTAGGCAGAGAGGAGATCAAATGCAAAAGCAGTGAAGCAGGACAACAAAGCAAGCGTTCAAGGACTGCACAGTTGTTCAGTTGGGCTGACAGGGCAGAATGTAGAGATTTTTGCTACAGCACCAGTGCATGCTTTTTACTAAAAAGACCCAACAAAGAATAATTTTTTGGTAATTTATACAGTTGAAAATAAGATGCTATCTCCTGGAATAGGGAAAAAAAGGAAGTGAATTTGGGGGAAAGATAGGCCAAATGTTAATGTTCATAACTGTTGAAGCTGGGGATTTATACTCTCCAGGTCTATGTTTGACATGTTGCATTGAAAAACAGCTAAGCAAGAAATGCAAGCCGATCAACCTAGGGAAATGGTCAGCTGATGGCTTTTCAGGTGATGGTGAGATTCCTATGACCTTTCTGACCTCTGGGTCAGCTGGAGGGAGAAGGGCTGAGGTTGGAGCTGCTCCCCAGGGAAGCAGACAAGGCACCATGTGACTAAGGTCTATCAGCTACCCTTTTTTGGTTCTCCACACCTTTTGCTCCATACTTGTTCCTCTACTTCTCACTGGCAAAAAGGGAGAGGCAGCTGCTGCTAGGCAAGTAAGGAGTAACTCAGTCTAAGAAAAATGAAGGCAACTGTGTTGTCCCTTTGTATTAAGTAACTGGGTGATTATTTTTGGTCATATCAAATGTAACGGTTGTTCAATTTTAATGCTTATATCAAATTTAATACTTAGGGCACCTGGGTTAAGCCTCCGACCTCAGCTCAGGTCATGATCTCACAGTTTGTAAGTTTGAGCCCTGAGTCGGGCTCTGTGCTGACAGCTCAGAGTGTGGAGCCTGCTTTGGATTCTTTGTCTCCCTCTCTCTCTGCTCCTTCCATGCTCATGTTCTCTCTTTCTCTCAAAAATTAAAAAAAAAATTAAAAAAATTTTAAAATTTAATACCTGTTTAATACTTGCTAGAAAATACTGATAAGCAAAGTGAAGAAAAGTAAAAAATCAGTGGTACCCCATCACCAAGAGAAAACTACTCAGCATTTGGCAAACCCTTTGCCTTTGTCCATGGGTGTGTTCACCCACGTATGCGTGCACCTGCTTTCTCTCCTCATAAAAACAGGAAAATATTCGTGGGTAACACGGTTTTAAATGTAAAAATTGTACTTCATGGCATCTCATGAAACAACATTTTACAGCACTAGTTTAAGGGCTGCGTAAGAGTCCACTAAGGAACACTGGTACTTGTAACCTTGGACAGAGGGTTAAAAAAAATACCATTTAATAAAATGTTTTGCTCTGAAAGTCCTCTTTCCCAATATTATTTTGAACTAATATACACTAGTATATATACTAGTTCAGAATTGTGATGTGACAATTAAAATAATATGTTAACAATTTTTTTTAATGTTTTATTTTTGAGAGTGAGGGTGAGCAGGGGGGGCAGGGCAGAAGATCTGGAGCAGGCTCTGCACTGAGAGCAGCAAGTCTGATGCGGGGCTCTAACCCAAGAACCATGAGATCAAGACCTAAGCTGAAATCGGAGGCTCAACCAACTGAGCCACCCAGGTGCCCCAAAATAATTTGTTTTATTGGGGGAGAAAGGGTGGTAGTAACATGGTCACCAGAGAAATAATCCTGTTTTCCTTTAAAAAATATAGGTTTTGGGATCTTAGTTTTTTTGTTTTATTTTTAGGTTGGAAAGGCATGAATACATACATGAATGTTGAAGGGTAGGCATACACATAGTATTACAAAGAGTAATAAGTAAAAGTTCCCAGCTTTCTTCTACCCCATTTCACTGCCAAGAACTAGCTACAGGTACTTCCAAACATTACCTATTTTAAATACATGGACGAGCAGGGGCACCTGGGTGGTTCAGTCAGTTGGACTTTCGACTTCAGCTCAGGTCATGAGGTCATGGTTTGTTGGTTCGAGCCCCACGTCGGGCTTTGTGCTGACAACACGGAGGCTGCTTGGGATTCTCTCTCCCCATCTCTGTCTACCCATCCCCCCCTCCCCAACATATGCATGCATGCTTGCCTTCTCAAAAATTAGCATTTAAAAAATACATGGAAAAGTAATAGCACAGCCACATACCTTAGGTATACAGACATACAAATATGCATATATGTAGGTATACATATATATAATGTATATATACAGTATATAAAATATAAACACATATAATGAGGATTTTCCTTCCTTTTTTTAAACATTACTTTTGTCCTTCTCCCTGGAATCAGAATAGCTATTAGATGCACTACTGATTTTTGCATAACAACACCCAAAATTCACATGCTGGCTTAGACTGAGACAGCTTCTGAATGGCAGTTGGGAATAAAAACACCTTCCCCTACTCACCATACATGGCTGTGTCCTCAAAACGTGAACATACTTGGCTTTAAACAACCTACTATGGATTCTTTCTCGATTGATTCCAAATCCTTTGCAGTTGCCACTTCCAGCTATATCTGTCTTAGAGTATCAAGTCTCTGCTCTTCATGGATATAGTCCTAAAGAATATCCTTTTCCATGAAATTACCTCCTTGAAGCATGGTTCCTGTTCTGACATTCTGAGATGGGTCTGCAAACTATGGCCTAGTACCTGTATTTGTGAGTAAAGTTTTATTGGAACCCAGCTGTGCCCATTTGTTTGCATACTGTCTTCAGCTGTTTCACATTACAACAGCAGAGCTGAGTAGTAAGAGACTGTAGAACCCACAAAACCTAAAATACTCTGCCTCCTTACAGAAACGTTTGCTGACTCACATTCTAGAATAGGGTAAAAAACAGATTGTTTTTTCCCTACCAAAAGTTCTGGAGGAATTGAATCACATACTCCATATTCAGTGTCTTTGTCCAGGCTGAAGAGTTTTTTGTTTTTTGTTTTAAATACAGATGACCCTTGAACAACAAGGGTTTGAACTGCATGGGTCCACTTATCTACAAATTGTTCTCAATAAAGTAAATGTTCTCAGTAAAATATATGCATTTTCCTTACGGTTTTCTTAACATTTTTTTTTCTCTAGCTTTATTATAAGAATACAGCATATAATTAATGTAACACACAAAATTATGCATTAATTATTTATGCTATTGGTAAGGCTTCTGGTCAGCACTAGGCTATTAATAGTTAAGTGTTTGGGGAGTTAAAAGTTTTACTTGGATTTTCTACTGCGTAGGAGGGGTCAGTCCCCCTAACCTCCATGTTGTTCAAGGGTCAACTGTACAAACAAACAAAAAGCGCCCTGGCTCTGACAGTAGCAATGGTGTGCTGGTAAACGTTTAATCACTTGCTCTCGGCCACAGGGGAGCCCTGGATTATACCATTTGCTGATCTCCATGGTGTCAATAGTTCCATAATGGCTTACCTCAAGCTAAAAAATGTGATGTCACTGAACACAGAATTGGGAAGAGATGGCCACAAATGTTAGTGCAAACTAGCTCCAGCAAACGACTGGTTCCTCAGGACATCAGTGGCCCAAACGTACTTTATTTTTTTATTTAAATTTTTAATGTTTATTTATTTTTGAGAGAGAGAGAGAGAGTTGTGGAGGGGCAGAGAGAGACACACACAGAATCTGAAGCAGGCTCCAGACTCTGAGCTGTCAGCACAGAGCCTGATGCGGGGCTCGAACCCACGAACTGTAAGATCATGATGTGCTTGAGCTGAAGTCGGACACTTAATCGACTGAGCCACCCAGGCACCCCTCAACCGCCTACTTTAAAGATGAAGACACTGAGGCCCAGAGAGAGTATCTTGCCCAAGGTTGGCCCAGGGACTGGAACCAGGCTGGAAATCATTTCCCAGTAGAGTCTGGCTGCTTCACAGGGAGTTATGTCCTTCATAAAAGGAAGAGTAGAGGAAGGAAGGCAAAGGAAGTTCTTTGCCAGGCCCATGGTAATAAATGTTGGTTTTTATCATTATCTTCACAATTTGGGGCTCAGGCTTCTTCAGCATGTGCTTTGAAGCTCACATCAGGGAGAGGTAGTGTTCTTCACACAAGACCAGGTTTCATGCGAACACTTGACAGTGGCCTGTCTCAATTAACCAGCAGATGCTGAGGCTACCAGACTGTAAACTCCAGAAAGAGAGGGACTGCCTGTTTGTGCTATTTTCCCCAGTGTCCAGTATAGAGCTGGGCACTTGGTAAGTAGACAGTCCATAAATATGTGCTCAAGGGATAAAGGAATGACACCCCACCATCAAAGTGGAGCTTTACTCCAAGAACATGGCAGGTATGCAGAGGTTAGATTCCATTCCCTTCTCCCATCTGTGGCCAGGGCAACAAGAGATGAAACATGCTCGTATGCTTGCAACATTTCTTTTTTAGTTTATTTTTTTGAGATTGAGATAGAGAGCAAGCAGGGAAAGAGGGAGACGGAGAATCCCAAGCAGGCTCCACGCTGTCTGCAGAGCCCAATGTGGGGTTCGAACCCAGAAACCATGAGATCATGACCTGAGCTGAAACCAAGAGCCAGACGATTAACCGGCTGAGCCACCCAAGCGTCCCTGCTTGCAACATTTCTAAACTATCAGCTGCAGTATCCAAGCTGCTTCATCAGAGCAGGAGAAGCTCTGTGGATGGAGGAGCAAAAGGGAGGACAGAGTTAGAGAACTGTCTTCCTTTGATGTATATATGCATGTAATTTCTATCTGGAACTTGTTCTGACAGAGCATAAAGCCAAGGAAAAATCCAGTGAGGGATCCCACCTACCACACACCACGATGCAGGACATTGCTTTCTGGTAGGAGCTGCGGAAGGGCCACTCAAGGTGGCACATCTCTGAAAGTGGAAAGTGAACGAATGCCACGATTGGGTTATCATGATATTCCAATAAGGCTACACAGCTAAAAACAGCAGTGAACATGGCGGAAAGGAAGGCAGTGTTCTCTGGAAATGACTTTTTGACTACTTGGTAACTCTCACACAAACCCCTACACACTTGGCACGGGCTCCCCATGGGCATTTGGCTGAACCCACAGGTCCTGTTTGCCACATCACTGCCGCAATCTGGATGCACAGACAAATCAGCTCTTGGGGCACAGGAACAACTAGCCATCTGTGAACCTTGCTGCATTTTCAGGAGGCCACTGGGACTCATCATCTCTTATGCGGAGACCTACTACTAAAAATTGCCACACTGAGGTCAAGCTTGGTCCCAAATACCAGAGGTTAACACTGTCCATGCATGGGGTGCTGTATGTGTTTCCATTTAGAGCAAACGTGCCAAACAAGAAGCAGGACCAATGATTAAAGCCTCCAGAGCATTTCCTACACCAGTGGCTCTCAAAGTGTGGTGCAGGAACTCTAGGAATCCACAAGGTCAAAACAACTTTCATAATAATACCAAAAGGCAATTGGCCTTTTCCTCTGTCACGTGTTCAGGAGTATACAGTGGAGTTTTCCAGAGGCTACAAGATGTGACAGTGCACCAGACTTGAGTGCAGAAGCGGATATAAGAATCCAGCTGACTTCTATTAAACCTGACATTAAAGAGACTGCAAAACTATAAAACAATGCCACTCTTATCAGTAACATTCTATTTTAGAAAATAAAATTCTGTTAATATAAATAGGTCCACTATTTAAAAAAAATCAATTAAACATAGTAAAACTTTCTGTTTTATATATATAGTAAATATCAAAAGATATAACCCACATAAACGAAAGCTTAGTATGCTAGTTTTTAAGTGTAAAGGGGTTTTTGAGCCCCCTCAAAAGTTTGAGAACAGCTGTCCAAGAGGCTGCCCATCCCCCGCCCACCCCTCGTCCTCAGGCTTGTGAGGACGGTTATGTATGTTAAGTACGTTGCAGGAAAGACGTGCCGTTCAGATATCTGGCTGAATTAAGAAAGGCAGCCCATTCTCCTTCCTGGATCTCTGAATTCATTAGGGCAGGCTCTGTGCCGAACCCTTCCATCTCACCCCATTTTCCCCTTATTACTTGGTGTGGATTCCCCAATCTGCCAGCTGTGGATTTCCCTATCCTGCAAGCCCGGGCGCGGTGAGAACTCTCTGGTGAGACCCGCACACCCTTCTTGGGGTTAGGACTCCCCAGTGAGGAACGCACACCCTCCTTGGGGTGAGGATTCTCCAGTTCGGCCGGCCTTAGAGCCTGGATGAGGACTCCCAGCGAGGCCCGCACAACCTCTGTGAGGACTCTCCGGCGGCGTGCACAGCCGAGGCAGAGAGACGAGGAGAGCCATTTCCAGTCCCTGAACCCTGTCCCCCGCGCGGCACAGGCTGCAGACAAGGCGGAGAGGTCAGTCCCCAGGAGCCAGTCCGTCCCCGATTCTCCCCCGGGCCTTCCCCGGCCTCTACCCAGCCCGTGGCCGCTCCACGCGCCTCGGAAGAGGCTCGCGCCGTCTGCCTCCGGGAAGAGGGGGGTCGGCGCTCCTTCCCCGGGACATCCGTCCCTCCGGGCCGGTACTCACCGCTAAGTGCACGGCCGGGATCTGAGCGTGGGCAGGCGTCAAGTGCGGGGCACGCTCCCGAGCGCTGCGTGGATCTAGGGGCAGCCACCTCCGCGCCCCTCCCCCTGCGTCCCCCGGGGCCACCCGCTGATGGGCGGAGCAGGGGCGGGGCGGGGGGCGCGGGGCCCGGGCGCGGCGGGGTAGCGGCCCGAGAGGTGGGGCGGAGTCTCTCCCGGCTGCCCCGCCCCGCCCGGCTGGAGAGACTTCGCCCCTGGCGGGAGGGGGCGGAGGCTAAGGGCCCAGCCGCAGGAAGCAGGCGGACGCGTGCTCGGGCCCGTACCACTTCGGCGGGCCCCGTCCTGGGAGCAGAGTGACTTTCGCTCGCTTTGAGGTATAGGGTGTGACTGTCCGGCTCGCGCCAGGAAGGGGTGGGGAAGAAATGTAGTTGTTTTTCTTTTTTGCTTTAAAAAATGATTTGGCCATAAAGGGAGAGTTTTCGTTCTTCAGCTGCTCCAGTACGTGTGGTCACTTGGCCCCTGTCCCCACCGCCACGCCCCTCTCACCCCCTTGTGCCCACCCCCGACCTCTACTCCCGCCTTAATTCCTTGCAAAGCGTGCCAAGTGGGCCTCGGAACCACGCTGAAATATAATAGGACTTCGACGTTTCCATGGTTATGAATGCAGTTTCTGGTGTAAAAAAAAATTTTTTTTAACGTGTGACAACGATTTATAATGCAGGCTGTTCACCGGTTAGAAATGAGAGAAATGGCCGAGAGTTGACGCTGAATGGACCTTCTTCACCAGACCTGCTTTTGTTGGGTGATTCGAGTTGCACCCTCTCTAGCAAAGCTGACTAGAAAGAAGTGATTCAATCTTTCTAGATCCAAGGTGGTGAGGTTTTCCTGCCGATTTATATGGAAAACTACTGTAGTTTTCTATATTGAGTATCTGAATAAACAGCTTATAAGATGAATAGCTAATAGCTAATACTAATTCCCATTGGTACCAGTTAGTTACGATTCTGTTCCTCTGTGTAGGGCCGTATGATTGGATCTTTCAATATCTTAATCAACTCTGCCATCTGTCCTGTGAAGTGAAAAATATTACCCCATTTTGCAGATACGAAATGCTATAGCTGGGATTCAGTCCTCATGCTTGTCTGTTTCCCAAGTCCATACTTTTCTCATTATACTATTCTAGGGTACAAGCTATCCTTAATTATATCTAGTTTTTAAATATAAAGGGTTGTATTTAACTTTGAAAAATGAGATATTTACTATATTTCCAATATGGGAAAAGACTTTCTTTCCACACACTTTCTAAATTCACATTCATTCATTCTTCCTTTGCACATTCTTTGAACAAATTTTCTTTGAGTGTCTATCCCATGCCAGAGGTTCACCACAAACTCTGAAAAATAATAATCATAGAATTCCTTTGGAAGTTAGGTGATAATGTTCAATGATAACAGACATATAACACAATAACTGATAATCCTTGGCAGAAAATAATGAAATCAAAACTCTAAAGGGAACTGGAATTTATTAATAAACACTGGTCAAAACCATGAAGGAAACACATTTAAGAGTTGGTGTTCTGCCACTTTGATTTTATGAAAGACCTACCTTAGTACCTGTTTTCGCTAACTGAAAGAAATCTGAAGAGGATTTTTGCTGTTACAAAAAAGATGAAAAGTGAAAATAACATTCAGTGTTTATTTTGCAGCAAGCTGTTCCAGATGAGAGGGGCCCCATCAAGCTCCTTGCCTGCGAACTACGCTCAGCACCTCAGCATCAAGCCGCTGTAGCTTTGGACTGTGTCTGTGAGCATCTGTGCTTGTATCTGGATTTATTTGGTGCATTCATTAGTAAGATGTGTCCTAAGGTATTGGAAAAGCCTAAGAGAAGCTGTATTTTGGGTCTGGGAGTGCTGAAAAACTTTTCCACAGAAATTAATGGTAATTGCTTCTTTGCTTTCTGCCATTTTGGTTTCATAGGAACACTCTACTTTGAGAAAGCATGAGAAACCTGTAGTACCCACATCACTCAGCTTTGTTCCCCTCTAGAAAGTCACCAGTGACATGCGATTGCAAATCCACTGGCCTGCCCTCTGTTCTTGTCCTCACTGACTGCTCTGTGTTACTCAACACTGGTGACTAGTCTTTCCTTGAAATTTTAACCTCCTTTTGGCTTTAGAGCCCTCTGCTCTCATCACCTCTCAGTCTTTGATCTCTCTTTCTTAGGCTCTTTCACTATACTTTTTCTCCTCTCCCTTTACATGTGATTCCATAGGCTGATGAGCTTTTCTTCATTTATTTTCTCTGTGCAGACTCCCTGTCACCTGTAGCTGAAGCCTGCTAGGTCTCTGTCACTGTTCTTAACTCTCTTCAGGTCTCCACATGCTTTATTTCCAGCCACTTGTGGAGTCTCATACCTGGATATTCCAAAGACACCTGCCATTCTTCACATCTAAAATGAGAATTCGTCATCTTTTCTAACCATCAGTCTATCCCCTCCTTCCCATCCAGTTTCTTCCTCACTCTGAATCTCACATCTTGAATTTGGGTCTTATGGTGTGTTGCAAAAGCTAAACATTTAAGGGCTTTAGAACCATATTACTATGCTTATACAGGGCCCACCTGATAAACATTTCTGCCATGGTACAAAAGACTCTGCGAGAGGTCTAGAGGAATGTATAAACCTTATGGACCTTGTGAGGGGAAGCCAGCCAGCCAGCTGTGGAGCTGCTCAGGCACCGCAGATCACTCCAGAGGCCAGTGGCAGAAGGACCTTCAGTTGAGGTGACTGCACTATTCTAGTAGCCTCACTGCCAGAAGTTTCTGCTACTATAAGTAGAACCATGAAGATGTGGTCAGAGACCTGTTATGCTCCGAGGAATGCCTTATTGTAGTTCACACTGACTTCAGTTACTTGTATAAACTGGACTTCCTTGGTATAGAAAGGTCCTAAAAACTGTACCCAATTAACTTTGTATCACGCTTTCCAATTTATAATGCACTCACACACATATTATTTAAAAAAATTTTTTTTAACGTTTATTGATTTTTTGAGAGACAGAGAGACAGAGCGTGAGCAGGGAAGGGGCAGAGAGAGGGAGACACAGAATCCGAAGCAGACTCCAGCCTCTGAGCTGTCAGCACAGAGCCCAACGTGGGGCTTGAACTCATGAACTATGAGATCATGACCTGAGCCGAAGTCGGATGCTCAACCGACTGAGCCACCCAGGTGCCCCTTGCACACATATTATTTAAGAAAAAAGAAATGGTATCAGAGAAAGACGGTCTGAGAGCACATTCATATGCTGTTCTCCTGGAGAGACTGAGTTTGACAGTCTGACCACCTTTTGAGAAACACTAGTGGTGGTTCCAAACTGAGTGTTTCTTGGAATCACAGAGAGCACCTATTAAGAATACTGCCTCTGGTGTCCCCCACCTCCTAGAATGTCTGATTAATTAGGTGAGGGGTAGGATCTGTGCTCAGAGTCTGAGGAATTTAAATTCTACAGGTGATGCAGCTCCAGCAGGCCCACAGATTGGCACCAGGGAGCTGCTACCTGGAGATACATGCTGCATAGGGCGAGACCACGTCACTTTGTTCATCACCCCTAACCTGGAACCTGGCACATGGCAGGTGCTCAGTATGAGTTTCTTGACTCTTTCTTACTGTCACTTTCTTTCTGCCCCCCTCCTCCATTACACTCTGTTCAGTGTTCTCTAGCACAGTACAGAGGGGAACATCTGGCAATGAGTGAAGCATAAGGTGGTCCTTCCTGAAATGCTTGAGGGGACTCTAGAATACCTACGTTCATTGCTGAATGTGTCTTCCTCATACTAGAGGAAGTTTGAAATAAATGTTTTCTGTTCCTTTAAAAAATGCTGTATATTGATAATAAGGAAAGTCAGTGCTTAACTTCATCTTCGCCCTCCCTCCCAAGTATCCAACTGGTACCCCCTTCCATGCCTCTCCTGTACTTAATGTTTGTGCTTCTTTTCTTACCACCCAAGTGCCTGAATCCTTGAGCTGCTTTCCCCAGACCCGCTGGCCATCTGTTTTACAGTTAACACTGCCACCCCCCCCCCCCCCCAACCTAAATAGTGATAAAAGCCAAACGTGATCAAATGTCCCATTGAATCTTCACAACAACCCTTTGAGGCTGGTGGCATTCTTACCATTCCACAGATAAGGAAAGTGAGATTCAGGATGATTCCAACACTTCAACTGGCAAATGGTGATGCTGGGGTTTGAACTAAGGGTGATATAACTCCAGAGCTGGTGCTTTTAACCTCGATGCAATGATGTAGAATTTTATTTAAGTGAAATCATGGGATATTCTGAGGCTATAAATCATTTATTCTCTGCAGAAAAGAAGAGGAACATCAGTGTTCTAGAAGAGAACTTTGGTCTATCACCGTCTAGAATTCCTTATTCACTTATTTTCAGGGCTTCTCCCTAATCATAGTATAAAAAACCCCTGATGCAGCCCTGTAGTTTAGGTACACATCGGTAAAGATGCTCCTCATCCTGGGGGAAGGAAATATTGGAAGTTGGGGGCAGTAATGTCATTGTTCTGAGGCTGCTGCTCCTGACTTGATTTTTTTTTTTCCCCAAGAAAATGGTTTGGTAACATCAACAAATGAGAGTTAGAAAAACAGCATATTTGTCACTAGTTGGGCTCATTTCTGTTTCCAGTTTATGAGGAGACTGCTTTCATGGGTTAGATTAACTACTATTTAAAAATCTTATTACAGCCCCTATGCCCTTGTGCTCTCTTCATTCTTTTCCACCCATTAGTCACTTTGTCCTTCATTCGGGGTATTTCTTTTTGACCCGTCTTATAGTCACTATAAAAGCAGTGCATTCCCCAAACTCATTTTTCCTAAGCTACAAAGCAGACTCACTGTATGCATAGCATCCACCTGGGCCCTCTACCTGTTGTCCCCACAGGGAACCAATGTGACATTATTTTCATGCTACTTGCTGTGTATGAGTAATAAAATACTTTATCTCTAACCCAAGAATCTTGTGTCTTCTGCCAACATCCATGCAACAGTAAGAGGCTTATTTATTAGCTTGTGTACGGTAAAATCTTAGTTGCTGACACTTTCGGTGACGTGATGGAATGCTGGCAGAGACAATCCTTTCTGGAAGACCCTATGGGTTATGTTAGTGGGCAAGAGAGGACTTCCAGGATCTAGTAGCAAATGCTTTTACCCAAGTGGTGATCAAGGGGCACAGTAAGTGTCCTCCACTGACGTCCTGTTAATGTATATTTAGAAGCTAAGTGATAAGAAACAGGCTTGAAACAATTTACCCAAACGATGTTTTGGTTGTGCTCACTCTCCTCGAGAGTAGAATGAGAAAGGGATGTTATATGACAGTGGGGTGGCCAAAAGTGGCTGTAGCTGCTGAGTCAAGGAATCCCCAAAGTTTAAATAAATGCTGTCAACAATATGGAGATAGAAACTTAAGTGGATCAAAAACAAGTGTTGATTTGGATGAGCCCAAGCTGTAGGCTTGAAACTGGAAGTTGATGCAAGGCCTTGTTTATGGACAATGAATTGCTCTGTCCCTCTGCACCTCCTGACCCTTCCCCTCCCCCATTTCCCAACTTCAGCTGCTTTCAGGAAAAAGCTGAGTATGCTTGGGGAACTTCAAGAAGGGGGAAGCTCAAATATTTTTAGCTCTGTTGTGCATAATTGCCCAGGTTACAATTCTGCTCAGTTAGTGGAGGGGGTTGGGGTGCTGGATGCAAGGGTAGCTGAAGGCACTGAGGACTGTGGAGGAAGCTGCATAATATGAGCAAGGAAACTGGTACCAAGCCTGTCTTGAGGAGACCAAGGATTTAAAAAAAAGCCATCCTCCAAAGCCTGTCTTCCTCCTCTCCCATCTGCATCCCCTTACCTTCTGGACTTCCCTTTATATGCCTATTAGGCTTCTTAATCCATTGGTCCATGTTCCCATAGTGTAGTGGTCCTCAGCCAGGGTGATTTAGTCCCCCCTTCCGACCCTAAGACATTTGACAATGTCTAGAGATATCTTTGATTGTCACGACTAAAAGAGGGAAGGGTGTGTTCTACTGGCATTTAGTGGATAGGAGCAGGGATGCCGTAAATATCCTACAGTGCACAGGATGCCTTCCCCAAACAATGATCCTACCCAAAACGTTAGTACTGCCAAGATTGGGATCCTTACTGGGGGCTGGGGGTGGGGGGAGCATCCAAAAATCAACTGATGGGGTTTGGGCAACTTTTTCTGTGAAGAAGGAAAATTAAAGTGACCTGGTAGGGCGGGCTTTTTGGGCTGATTCAATGTACTACTGTCTTTCATTGCTGAACGTATAACTGATATTTATGTTGTACGTGCTTGCATTGTGAATACTTATGAAGTCCAGAAGGGATTCTTCTATTCGAAGACTGTGGTAGAGAGGTAATCTCTGTCTTCTTACTGGCGGTCTAGCAAAAAGAATATAAAATCTGAGAAGAAAAGGAAATCACAGCTTTAGACTGCTATTGCACAAGTCAGAAAAGCAATTCCCTAGTACAACATCGCCACCTGCCGACCCAGGCACCAAGTGCACCTCTTTTAAAAAAGCTGGGGTTTGGGAAGCAGATGCAGCTGTTGACCTGTTGCCGAGCTCTTGTCGAAAAAGAAACAGGAACCCTCCTGCACTGTTGGTGGGAATGCAAACTGGTGTAGCTGCTCTGGAAAAAAGTGTGGAGGGGCCTCAAAAAAATTAAAAACAGAACTACCTACGACCCAGTAATAGCACTGCTGGGAATTTACCCGAGGGATACAGGAGTGCTGATGCATAGGGGCATGTGTACCCCAGTGTTTATAGAAGCTCTTTCAACAATAGCCAAATTATGGAAAGAGCCTAAATGTCCATCAGCTGATGAATGGATAAAGAAATTGTGGTTTATATATACAGTGGAATACTACTTGGCAACGAGAAAGAATGAAATCCTGCTGCTTGCAGCAATGTGGAAGGAACTGGACGGTATTATGCTGAGTGAAATAAGTCAGAGAAGGACAGATGTCGTATGTTTTCACTCATATGTGGATCTTGAGAAACTGAATGAGCACTGGGTGTTGTATGTAAGCCAATTTGACAATAAATTATATTTAAAAAAAAGAAAAAAAAAGACCTATAAAGACCTGTGACTCTGCAGCCTGAGGTCTCCATTTTGGGTGGGTTAACTCACGCTTGACAACCAATAAGGAAAAGGCCGAATATATCTCACTTGTCAAATTGGAAAGTTTTTCCGCACTTGGAAATTGGGTATTTAAGGACCAAGTAGCCTGGCCCTAGCAGCATCTCAGTTTATATGAAAAAGTGGTAGCTGTTGCTTTGGGGAAACTATACTCACATGATACCACCTGAAGTAAAGCCACTGGCTCAATGGTGTCCTTAGTTCACAGAGGTGCACCTTAATCCTGGGGCCTGGTTCAATAATGGTCTGGCTAAGTTCAAACCTGTTAGGGGAGAGGGGAGGCTGGAGCTGTTCAACTGCTGCTCTGTATATGCCATACTGAAAATTGGCATTGTTATTCACTCACTGCATAGAACTCAAGGCCATTTTCATAACTCTGGCCAATATTCCCTATGATGAAACATATTTTTTACTGACTCTTGGGATAGTAGCCATGATTTAGCGGCCTGGTCTGTTATCTGGTCCACCCCTTGGAAGACTATAGACTGATGGATTAAACACCCCTGGCACCTGTGGTAGGAACATCTGAGACTACGGATATACAAGGGAAGAGGCCATAAATATTCTCTTTGTTGCCTAGATCGAACACCATCACTCAAGTCAAACAGCAAATGCAGTTGACAGGTTGTGCATGTGGCTGATCATAAATGATACTGCTGTGCCTGTGCGTCAATAGCAGCTCTCAACATGGAGCCCCTGCAGACAGGTACAAACACATGGACTGGCACAACCTCACTTCATTCTGTTACAAAATCACGTGCTTCTCTGATGCTTGAGAGGGATATGCCACATATAGAAAAGGAAATTACAACCATTCAGTGACACTGCCCGTGTGACTTAACCAAGCTAATGTAGCAATGTTGATCCAAATCAAGTTTAATGACAAATCCTGTTAGGAGTGACCTGTGCCTACTTGGGTTATATGCTTGTATGTGGCTAGAAATGGGCCAAGGAATCTCTCTCCATTAGGGATAGAGGTTGTTTTTTGGCTCATCTATTGCCTCCTGTAATTATTGGCAATGACACCAAAGATCAGCAGGTTAGTGAAATGAATAATGGATGGGCCTTAGGCTAGACTACATCCTGACTGTCTGAAATAGAGTCCTCTGGTCTTCCCTGGGATAGTCACCTGGGTCCAGGACTCTGGAAGGCATATTTGAGGTCAATACTTGAGGTTAATTTCATCTTGTTGTTTGGAGTCCCGATGATAGTAGCCTTGTGTGAGAAATTTAGTTCTAGCCTCTGTTGGTTAAAGTAATCAGAATGGCCAACAGAGTGACATACTTTTGTGACAGTTTGCTAGAAGCCAAGACAGGTAGGGGCAACAGGTGGATTGATGGGGAAAACAATCTTCCACAGGTCCTGAACATCCCTGCACATTTTTGCTAGGTATGCCAAGAATTCAAGTTCCTTCCTGACTATTCTTTCCTAATGTCATTTCTCTGGGTTGTGTTTATAGTGAACACTGTGAGGGTTGAAGTTATATCAAGTCATATGTTTGCTTCTAAATTATTGGGTGTGTGTGTGAAGAATTGAGTGAGAGTGTAGGTGAACCATATCATCTAAAAATTTGTAATTGTTGAGGCTGGGTCATAGGTACATGTGGGTTCAAAGTACAGGCTTTCTTACCACTTATTATAAAAACAGTAGATTCCCAAGTGTGTTCCTTGTTAGCAATACAAACTCATTGTATGTATTATATCCTTCTGGGCCCCTCTATGTTACCCCCATGGGATCTGGGATAAGGCTCATGCTGCTTGTTGTGTCATGAGTAATAAAGTCCTCTTCTGTGATTTACGAGTCTTGTGTCTTTTTCCAGTATTTATAAAATGGTAACAGGATCTTAGTACCTTGTAAGTAGGAGTAAAATCCCAGACCCTGACAGTATCTATATTGTTTTGTGGGGAGTGGGGGATGCTTTGATGTTTGATTGAAATCACCAGGCACAAATTTAGTTGTGTAGCTTTGTTTTCACATTGAGAAAAAAAATCAGTTTGTTAAACTTGTCTTGCAACTGCCCCAAATTTTGCCAAGCTTGAAATTTGGAACTTCTCTATGTAGTCCCTTTTTAAGCTTTATTTTAAATATCTAAAATTATGAATAATGTCAGCCATTTACAAAATTAGAGAGACTGGTATAATGAGCCCCCATATAGATATCACTTGGCTTCAACAATGATCGACTCATGGCTGATCTTGTTACTTCTATATCTGCCTCCCATTCCCAATTACTCTGCAGCACATATATACAATTATAGAATTTCATTTGTAATATAATCTGTTTTAAAATCATTGCTGGAATCTGCTTTGTTTTATGGTCTAGTATATTTGTTTTATTTATACTTCTAAAGAGCTATTTTGAGAAAATATTGCTCCATTAATAATAATTTTTTTAAGGTTTACTTATTTATTTTGAGAGAAAGAGAGAGAGAGAATTCCCAAGCAGACTCTGTGCTGACACAACAGAGCCCCATGTGGAGTTCGAGCTCATGAACTGTGAGATCATGACCTGAGCCCAAATCAAGAGTTGGACACTTAACTGAATGAGCCACCCAGATGCTCCTCCATTAATAATAATTTTTAAAAAAGCATCACAAGTCTCTCTCTCCCCCACCCCCGAAATATTTTGAATGTAACTAAAGCTCTATATAGTGGCAAATAAATCTTCAGTTCTGTAGTTATTAAAACAAAAAAAGAAATTAGGAAAAAGAACTAAAGAAAATATAAATTAGTAACATAAAATATTAATGAATTATTTAATATATGTAATTGACTACTTGTGAGAACTGCACCAAAATAAATAAAATATACTAATCTCTGACAAATTAACAAATGAGGTAAAATGTGTAAATACTTATTGAGATACATAACTACAAATATAGATGTTAAAATAATTTAATACAATACATAAAGTATTCTATGCAAATAATTTTGAAACTCATAAAGAGAAAGTTTCTGGCCAATATATATACAATCTATATCAGTTGTACCGTGCCCCCCTCAGAGATTTTGGTTGACTTTCGTTCAAATGCCACTTCTGTTTGCTTATGACAATCCCAGAACCTGCTCATGCTTTGAGATTTTGTGGCTGCTTCATAGTTTTCTAAGTATCCACACTCCTGCGTCCACGGGGGCTGTCCTTATTTTCCCAGCAACATCTAACAGGGGGCAATATAACCCCCTTTCCATGTGTGCTCACGGAAACCGCTGAGAGCACAGAAAGGATTGGTCAGTTTTTCTGTAATGGGTTAGATAGCAAATATTTTAGTCTCTGTGAACACATACACTACTCCTTCTCATCCTTCTTTTCTTGTCTTACAACCTTTTAAAACCCCCAAAACATTTAGCTCTCGAGATGTATGTGGCGGGGAGAGGGGGAGGCTGTGCTCATGGCTGCCCTGGGAGACGAGATGCTGGATGCCGGAGAAGCGCCCTCTCCTCATTTGTGAGAGTTACCTGCCCTGCGCCCCGGGCCGGATTACGGTGGGCGGGGCGGCTGGCGGCACAGGGAGGGGCCTACCTTCCCGCGGTTTCCTCCTGGTCCTTCTGGGCGGTGCAACCTCTGGCTTCCAGGGCCTACCGGCAGCTGACAGCCACCTAGAGCTTCGAAGGCTACCAGCGGTCGTGCGGATGGTCTCCCTGTCGCAGGTGAGCCCCCGGCCAGGCGCGGAGGGCTCGGCGGGCACCTGCGGCTGCCACTCTCACCCCTGCAGCTGGCCTGCGGGGGCCCTAAGCAGGGCAGCCCCCTGGGGGAAAAAAAAGGTACAGAAACAGGCTACTGGTTGTGCTTGGCCTGTGGGCAGTTTTCTCAACTCTGCCCTGAAGAATAATGGCTAAAGAGTGCAGGCCCGGTAGCCATATTGCCTTTCGTTCTGGGTTTTAATCCTGACTCCAGTGTTTACTAGTTCTGTCAACGTGGGAAAAAGCTTGACCTTCTCTGGGCCTCAGTTTCCTCATTTTGAAAGCAGTGGTAATAACAATTCTTACTTCATCGAGTTGTAATGAAAATTGAATGCGCTAATATGTGTACCGTGCTTAGAAAAGTGGCACATTGTGAATGCTCACTGCACGTTCGATGTTATTATCAAGACTATATTTGTGTTCATTGCATTTAATCACACCTTGCATAACCGTCTGCTGCCTTTCTCCTTCCTATTCCTACTCTCTTTCTTCTCTCTCCCCTCATTTCTTTCAGATGTAACCAAGAAATTCCTCAACTTTTTTTTTTTTTTTTTTAATCGGGCACGATTGTTCTTCCCATAGTCCGGTTTGCCTATAGTCTTACACTCTAAAGAATGTATCTATTTATTTTATTCTCTAAGAAAAATGCTAATGAATAATTTTTTTGTTCACAGCATTACTTATAAACTACCAAAAGTTGACTCTAGAAGAAATGAAAATGCAAGTAATAGGAAAAGTTATCAAAGAATTACATCCGAAAATGTTAACTCAGATGATTTTGCATTTTAAGTAGACTTTTTATTATGGAAAATATAAACATATGGAAAAAGTAAAAAGAATTATGTAATGAACCCCCATATACCTATGTCCCAGACCCTACAATTATAAAGTCCTGGGCAATATTGGATTTTTTTTTTGGTTTTGTGTTTTTATTTTAGAGAGAGAGATAGCATGCAAGTGGGGGAGAGGGGCAGAGAGAGAGAGAGAGAGAGAGAGAGAGGGAGAGAGAGAGAGAATCTCAAGCAGGCTCCACGCTGAGTGTGGAGCCTGATGCAAGGCTGGATCCCATGACCCTGGGATCATTAGCTGAACCAAAATCAAGAGTCAGATGTTCAACCAACTGAGCAATCCAGGTACCCCTTGGACAATATTGTTTTTACTGTATCCTCACCCAATTCTTCCCCACACCTGATAATTTGGAAGCAAATACCTGACCTTATACAATTTCATTCTTGAATCATAAATTGTTTTAAAAATGTAACCACAATATTATTATATTAACATAGTAAACAGTAAAATAATCCCAAAATATGTAATATGCCACCTGTATTCATATTTCCCCAATTGTCTTATAAACACAATTTGTTTGTTTAAGTTTCACCTGCTATCTTTTCTGTTAATTTACACATTCTCTTTTCTTCTTGCAATTTGTTTGTTGAAATAATTGTCCTGTGGTGTTCTACCACCTGGATTTTGCTAATTGCATCTCCACTGTGTCATTTAATATGTTCTTCTATCTCCTGCACATAGGTACATGTATATTGAAGCTTGATTACATTATGCTTGTGTGTTTTGCACAAGAATACTTCATAGATGATATTGTATACTTTTATTAGGAAGTACGCAACATCTGGTTGTCTCTCTTTTTTGTTTTTTATGATGTTAGTAGGTCTTGATGATCATTTCCTAGACTCATTAATCATTAGGGGTTGGAAATGAAGATGTTCTAATAGAATATCTTCAAGTTGGCTCCTGAGTCTTTTTGACATAACCTAGCTGTGTTTGATATCTTTCTTGCTTTCTGGTATAATAGGAGATTCCTCATTCACTTTGTATATTTTCTGTTTCAGATCTAGAACCTTGTACCTGTTACTGGAAAATGGTATTTAGAGACATAATCTGCACCCTATGGGTGCTTCTGGCTGTGGGGTTGGCATTGTAGAAACAATGCCTTTTCAGTGGATGGCGTTTTTGTTTGTTTATAAAATACATCATTAAAAAATGTCAATTTTAGTTAAGAGTATGATTTATGATTATGCAAATTATTTTTTGTTTCAAAGTTGTAATATTGTGATTTGAGATGAGGAATATGCATTTGGTCCTTGTTCAGTTTTGGCACAGAGCAACTAAAACCCTTGGAATTTACTGAATGATAAGAGCAATAAAGTTGTCTTTTGTTACATTAACGAGGCAGCTTTTGGAAAGCATCTCAGGATGGGGGCTGGTTGCCAGAGGAGCCAACCATGTGATTAGGGTTGGAACTTTCAGGCCTGGGAAGGGAGGGACTGAAGGTTGAATCAATTGTCACCAGTGATTTAATCAGCAGTGTCTATGTAATGTAGCCTCTGTAAAACTCACACTCCAAAGGACAGGGTTTGGAGAGCTTCAGACTCGGTGAACATGTGGAGATTTGAGGAGAGTGGTGCATCTAGAGAGAGCATGGAAGCTTTTGCACCCTTTCCCCATACCTTGCTCTATGCTTTATTGCATCTGGCTCTTCTTGAGTTATATCCTTTTGTAATCAATTGGTGATCTAGAAAGTAAAATGTTTCTCTGAGTTCTGTGTGCTCTGGCAAATTAATTGAATCTAAGAAGGGGGTTGTTGGAACCTCCAGTACATATGACCAGTCAGTCAGAAGCACAGGTCACAACCTGGACTTGTGACTGGCCTCTGAAATGGGGGCGGGGTGGGGGAAGTGTTGTAGGACTGAGCCCTTAACCTGTGAGATTTGATGCTATCTCCGGGTTGTTAGTGTCAGAATCGAGTTAAGTTGTGGGACACCCAGGTGCTGTCTGAGAATTGCTTAATGGTGTGGGAAACCCCTCCCCAACTACCACACACACACACACACACACACACACACACACACACACCCATGTTGGAATTGGTACCAGAACCTTTCAAAGTCAAATCTATAAAACAAGGTATATTTTGAGAAGTCTAGCTTCTATCTCAATCTTCTTCAACCTATTCTTTCCTACCGTTGGAGGATTTTTTTTTACCTTAATGCCTGGGATTCCTTGTCTTGCTGCTTCGAAGAATGAAAGGGTGGACACAAAATAAAATGAGCAGCAGGCAAAAGTTTATTAGAATGTAAGATCAGAAAGTAAGAATAGTAGGAAAGCTCTCTTTACAGAGAGGGGGCATTCCAAAGTGAATGCCAACGACTATAAGCAAGGGACTTTGTTTTACAGGGTTTTGGTCTGTCCCTTTCCTTCCCTCCTTCTCAGATCTGACCCTTAGTGGCTAGGTAACTCTATTGCCTAGTCATTTCTTTTTGACTGGCTTGTTTCCATTGTATGAGGGGGCCATACCTTTCCTTGTGGGTCATACGTTTTATGTTCTACTTGTTTTAAGTCAGGTCTTTTGTCAAATTCCTGAGAGAAACCTGAGGGGGAGTAAGTGGTGTCTATTACATTGTTAAAAAACATTTTTTTTTCAATGTTTGTTTATTTTTGAGAGAGAGAGACAGAGACAGAGCACGAGTGGGGGAGGAACAGAGAGAGGTGGATGCAGAATCTGAATCAGGCTCCAGGCTCTGAGCAGTCAGCACAGAGGCAGATGCGGGGCTTGAACTCATGAACTGTGAGATCATGACCTGAGCTGAAGTCAGATGGTTAACTGACTGAGCCACCCAGGTGCCCCTACATTCTTTTTTTTTCCTTTTTTTTTTTTAATGTTTATTTATTATTGAGAGATAGACACAGACTGTGAGCAGGGGAGGGGTAGAGAGAGGAGGAGACACAGAATCCGAAGCAGGCTCCAGGCTCTGAGCTGTCAGCACAGAGCCCCATGCAGGGCTCGAACTCACAAACTGCAAGATCATGACCTGAGCCGAAGTTGGTCACCCAACCAACTGAGCCACCCAGGTGTCCCTAATTTAACAAAAGCAAATGGGTGAATATGCTTTTATATTTTTCTTTTATAGGTAAATAGAAGTGTCCTATACATGTTTTCTCCCCATTTTTTTTTAAGTTTATTTATTTATTTTGAGAGAGAGAGAGAGAGGGAGAGGGAGAGTATGTGCACTGGGGAGGGGCAGAGAGAGAGGAAGAGCAGGAGAATCCCAAGCAGGCTCAGTGCTGTCAGCTCAGAGCCTGACATGGGGCTCGATCTCACGAATCATGAAATCATGAAATCAAGAGTCAGATGCTTAACTGACTGAGCCAGCCAGGTGCCTCTCTCCTCTCCTCCATAGTTTTTTAAAACAAAATTTTTTTTTTTTTTTTTTGCCTAACCACTTCTCATGGAAATGACCCTGTAGCAGTATATGGAGACTTTTCCCATTCCTTTTTATGACTTTATAATACTCTGTTCTGTGCATGTACCATTGATAGACATTTTTGTTTCTCTTTGCTGTTACAAATAGCACTTCAAAGAAAATCCTAGACCCTGTGTCTTTTTGCTTGGAGAACCAGTCGTGGTATTGATGGGTCAAAGGGTGAGTCCATGTCAATTTTCTACATATTGCCAAACTCTTGACTGTGTGAGTTAGGGTGTGCAGTGGACTGAATGTGTCCTTCCAAATTCATATGTTGAAATCTTGATGACCCCTGGCCTCCCCACCAAATGTGATGGTAGTTGGAAGTGGGCCTTTGGGAGGTGACTGGAGAGGGTGGCGCTGGAGAGGTAGCTTGAGCTCTCTCTGTCACTCGAGGATGCAGTGTCAGCAGACTGCAGCCTAGAAGGAGGTCCTCCTCAGGACCGACTGACTTCATCTTGGACTTCCAGGCTTTAGAACTGTGAGAGCTAAATGCTTGTTGTTTAAACCACTTAGTCTATGGTAACTTGCTATAGAGCCCAAACTGACTCAAAGATGAGGTCAAGTGTGGAAACAAACCACATCAGTTATTTCAACCGATGGAATTTAATATAAAGAACTGTTCACTAGGTATGGGGTTAATTAAATCGCTGAAAGGGTAAAAAGAAAACTTCAGGGAATCAAAAAGGCAGCAGATGTTGGAAGCCTGTACTAGCCCACGGCTGAGGAAACTTTGAGGAGGGATCCCATGGAATGGCAACTCAGACCTCTGTGGAGGTGGTGCTGCTTCCCTGGTGCTGTGGTTCTGAGTTTGAAACAGGGCCCGGATCTTGAAGAAGGCGGCAGCCAGCTGATTCTGATGTTTCTTTTATTATTATTATTATTATTTTTTAATGTTTATTTATTTTTGAGAGAGACGGAGACAGAATGTGAGTAGGTTGGGGCAGACAGGGAGGGAGGCACAGAATCTGAAGCAGGCTCCAGGCTCTGAGCTGTCAGCAAAGAGCCCGACACGGGGCTCGAACTCACGAGCTGTGAGATCATGACCTGTGAGATCATGACGCTCAACCGACTGAGCCACCCAGGTGCCCCTGATTCGATGTTTCTATGGGAAATCGGAGTTTGCAACTATGGGGAAGACTGGAAACTGTATTTGGTTGCCACTTGGGAAGGTACTGGTGCTGTCAGGGTGGAAAGCATCGCAGCGCAGTCTCCTGGGAACTGCAAGCAAACAGGAAGCCCCCCAGATACAGGCAGGAAGGAGCCAGTCCCTTCCAGCCTCCTCCTCCAGCCTCTCAGACTCCCTCTGGTGCCCCCAGCCATACATCCTGACTTCGAGCCTGAAAGGTGGCTTGAGAAGCCTGGCCCAGCATCAGCGAGCAGAGTAAGAGAGGAACTGAGAGACAGCAAGGTTATAATCTCTGCTGGTCAACTGTCTGTAGGTGTGGAGGCCCCGTTATGCATTTCTCCCACGGAGGCCCTGTTTCCCCACGGGCTCAGCAACAGATCTGGTATTTTGTTAGACTTTACATTTTTGCCTTCAGATTCTACTTTTCAACAACAGGTAATTATCATGCTTTATGAACTCTTCTAAAGTATAGAAAAAGATAGAAGATATAATGGTTCCTACTGCTTTTATGCTCATCATATACAATGGCTTTAACAATGCTTGTAAAACACTTGACAACTGTACAGAAACACAGCTGACACAGAACAACTCTGTGACCAGGGATAAAATGACTGCAAGACTGCCTAAACCATCTGTTGGCAAAAGTGAACAGCGGGGTCCTCACTGCATTCCTAACAATTAAAATAGAGGATCTTCCATATTTTTATCCTGTTGAATTTTTCAGTTTGTCTTGCTCAGATTTAACCCTAGGATAGCTTTTGCTTTAAAATAAGGCCTCTTTGTTAAAAGGTTCATATTCTTTGCTTATTTGAAAATCACCTTCACAAAAGGGAACATGTAGAAAATACTCCCTTGGGTTGTTTTCATTTCATATGTATTTTTGACATTCATACGTATTTTTATGAAAGCCAGTTAATCATTTCCAATTTTCATACTTTTACTGATAAAATAGTGTTTCTCAATTTTTCTGTAGTTAGGCATCCCAATTATTTAAATACATTAAGGATCAAAATATGCTCCCCACTGGGGAAAATCATTCAGAGATACATCCTCTTACATTCTAGACACATTCTCCATTGAATTTTGAAATCTTTGATATAAATTTGTAAAGGTTAAGTCATCATATAAATAGCAGTGCTATTAACAATCACAAAATTAATGAGAATAATAATGAGCTCAAGCGTATAAAATGCCAGAGTTAGCATAAACACTGTAATACCTCTGTGTATGACATTTTTGTTTTGCCATAGGGAAAAGTTCTGTGAACTAGTTCCCTAAGTAGTGCCAATACATTATTA
The DNA here is from genome assembly GCF_046562875.1 of Panthera onca. Classification (NCBI taxonomy): domain Eukaryota; kingdom Metazoa; phylum Chordata; class Mammalia; order Carnivora; family Felidae; genus Panthera; species Panthera onca. Next base: position 55,465,181 of record NC_138351.1, on the reverse strand, counting down.
CTGCAAATAAACTGCTCATTATCTAAGTTGTTTTTGCAACTTTTGGAGAAAACAAAATGAGGTATTATTGAAGGAGACATTTATCGCTGTGCAGTAAAATAAAGAAGTGGTTTAAACAGAGGTCAAATTAAGAACACTTCTGTACATCACTTTCACCATTGTATAAAAGTAAAACATGTTCGCAGCCAAAAACTTTGAAAATATACTTAGATGTGTGCGTACACACACACACACACACACACACACACACAAACACACACACTCCATTAAAAACTGCCTGTAATCCTATCACCCATGATGAGTTATCACTGTTAATATGTTTCATTTTGTCAGTCTCCGGCTTACCTCAATAAGTAGGGAGTGCATAGTAGCTGTTTTTTATATGTTGCATTTTTTTTTTCAAAACATAACATTAGAAACTTTTCTCAGGTCATTGAAACTGAATTGAAAGCATGATTTTTGTATTGCATAATATTATAGCACACAAATAGATTGTATTTTATTTAACCCTTGACCATTTCCCATGTTTAGCGATTTAAAAAATTTCTTATTTTCCCTTATGAACAGATGAACATTTTTATGCATAAAATGTTGACTAAATATCTAATTATTTTCTTAGCACAAATTCCTATAAGAAGAATTGCTGGGTTGAAGGTTTGCACACTTTGAAAACTTTTAAAATATGTTCCCAAATCATTCTTTTTTTTTAAATATTTTTTTTTAACGTTTATTTATTTTTGAGACAGAGAGAGACAGAGCATGAACGGGGGAGGGTCAGAGAGAGAGAGGGAGACACAGAATCGGAAGCAGGCTCCAGGCTCTGAGCTGTCAGCACAGAGCCCGATGCGGGGCTCGAACTCACGGACCGTGAGATCCTGACCTGAGCTGAATGAAGTCAGATGCTTAACCGACTGAGCCACCCAGGTGCCCCCAAATCATTCTTTAGAGAACTTGTATTAGGTCAAATTTCCACTGGCTGAGACAGAATAACTGTCTTTTGGGATCCATCACAATGCTGGATACTACCAATAATTTTTTTTTTGTTAACTTAATGGGAGAAATTGATACTCATTAAAAGTGTATATTCTTGAATATTAATTTGTAAATATAAGACCAAAATATTCCTGATTTAGCCTTGATCAAAATTATAGTTGAAACCGGGTGCCACACATTTCAGTAGCAGGAAAGAAAAAAAAAAATTGCTGGCATGGATGGTCTGAAAGTATAAAGCACTGAGATAGTCATTATATGCTGTTAAGGAGATAAGGGCAAAAGCTGAAAATCTGATATTTTTAAAGTGTCAGATTAGCTAGTACTATGCTGTTATTATTACTCTAGCTTTGTAATGTAGTTTCAAATGAGGAAGTGTAATACTGCCAACATTGTTGTTCTTTTTCAGGACTGCTTTGGCTATTTGGAGTTTTTTTGTGTGGTTCCATATGAATTTTAAGATTGCTTTTTCTATTTCTGTGAAAAATGCCATTGGAATTTTGGTAGGGATTACATTGAGTTCATAGATCACTTTCAGTAATATGGCTATTTTAACAATGTCGATTCTTCCAATCCATAAATCCATTTGTTTGGAGAATGAAATACTGATACATGCTACACCATGGACAAATCTTGAAATATTATGCTAAGTGAAACATCACACTTAATGGTGAAAGACTGAATGCTTTCCCTGTAAGGTCAGAAAAAAGGCAAGAGTGTCCCCTGTCATTACTTCCATTCAGTTTTGTTCTGGGTCCAAAAAGATAAAGGGCATACAAACCGGAAAGTTAAATAAAACTATAATCTGTTTGCAGCTGATATGAACAACTATATAGAAAATCTCAGAGTCTGCAAAAAGATTACTAGAACTAACAAGTTTAGCAGGATTGTATTTTTATTATTATTATTTTAAATATTTTATTTAGAGAGAAAGTGCATGAGTGGGGGAGAGGGGCAGAGGGAGAGAGAGAATCTTAGGCAGGCTGCATGCTCAGCATGGAGCCTGACAGAGTATTTGATCCCATGACCCTGGGATCATGACCTGGCCTGAAATCAAGAGTCGAACATTCAACTGACTGAGCTACCCAGGCACCCCAGTTTAGCAGGATTTTAGAATAGAAGGTAAATATATAAAATTCAATTACATTTTTATGTATTAACAATGAACAATTGGAAGTTGAAATTAAAGATGAGTACTATATGCAATAGCACAAAAATTATACAAAACGTAGGTATAAATCTCAAAAAATATGGATAGGATCTATATGCTAAAACTACCAAACACTGATGAATATAATCAAGGAAAGAGCTGAATAAATGGGCAACAATACTATGTTCAAGGATTTGAAATCTCATACTTGTTAAAATGTCAATTCTATTCAAATTGAACTAGAGATCCAATGCAAAACCAATAAAATCCAGCAGGATTTTTTTTTGTACAAATTAATAAGCCGATTCTAAAATTTATATGGAAAGGCAAATGAAAAGTTTTCTGTGCTATGCCTATTCATCACTCTCTCTCCCCTAATCCCTGGCAACCACTGATTCTTTAACTGTGTCCAGAGTTTTGCCTTTCTGTGAATGCTTTGTATTTGAAATCATACAGCCTTTTGAGATCAGCTTCTTTCATGAAGTAATATGCATTTAAGTTTCCTCCATGTCATTTCATGGCTTGGTAGCTCTTTTCCTTTTAGTGCTGAGTAGTATTCCACTGTCTGGATGTACCACAGTTTAATTCATCATTCTCCTATTGAAGGACAAGTTGGTTGCTTCTAAGTTTTGGCAGTTATGAATAAAGCTGCTTTAAACATCTGTATGCAGGTTTTTGTGTGGACATAAGTTTTCATTTCATTTGGGTAAACACCAAGCAGTGCAGCTACTAGATTTTGTGAAAGAATATATATTTAGTTTTGTAAGAAATTGCAAACTGTCTTCCAAAGTGGCTGTACTATTTTGCATTCCCATCAGTAATGAATGAGAATTCCTCTCGCTCCATATCCTCTCCAGCATTTGGTGTTGTCACTGTTCTGGCTTTTAGTCATTTTAATAGATAAGTATTGTTATCTCATTGTTGTGCAAATGTGCATTTCCCCAATAACATATGATATTGAACATCTTTCCTGTGCTTACTTGTCAATTTGTATTTCTTCTTTGGTGAAGTGTCTCTTAGGTCTTGCTCATTTTTTTTTTTTTTTATTTTTAATTTTTTTTTTTTCAACGTTTTTTATTTATTTTTTTTTTTGGGGGGGGACAGAGAGAGACAGAGCATGAACAGGGGAGGGGCAGAGAGAGAGGGAGACACAGAATCGGAAAAGGCTCCAGGCTCCGAGCCATCAGCCCAGAGCCTGACGCGGGGCTCGAACTCACCGACCGCGAGATCGTGACCTGGCTGAAGTCGGACGCTTAACCGACTGCGCCACCCAGGCGCCCCAGGTCTTGCTCATTTTTAATCAGATTATTTATTGAGTTTTATCATTGAGTTTTAAGTGTTCTTTGTATATTTTGAATAACAAGACCTCTATAAATTGTGTCTTTTGCAAATATTTTCTCCTAGTTTGTGGTGTGTATTCTCATTCTCTTGAGATTGTCTTTTACAGAACAGAAGTTTTTAATTTTAATCAAGTCCAGTTTATCAATTCTTAATTTCATTGAGCAAGTCTTTGGTTTTGTATTTTAAAAATCATTGCCATCCCTAAGGGCATCTAGGTTTTCTCCTATGTTATCTTTTAGGAGTTTTATAGTTTTGATTTTACATTTAGGTCTGTGAGACCTCTTTTCAATTTCTGTGAGATCTAGAGTGATGTCCCGTCTTCCATTTCTGATATTAGTAATTTGTGTCTTCTCTCTTTTTTTGCTTAGTTACCTTGGCTAGAGACTTATCAATTTTTTTTGAATTTTTTTCCAAGAGCCAACTTTGGGTTTTGCTGATTTTCTCTATTGATTTCCTGTGTGCTGTTTTACTGATTTCTGCTCTTATTTTTCATTCTGCTTCCATTTGCTTCTTCCTTCCTTCAGAGTTTTCATTAAGGCCCTTATTTCTTGCTGTTGGTGAACCTCTCTGCTTTCAGATCCTCTTAAAGTTGTTTCTTCAGGCCAGAGATTCAATTTGAAAAGTACTGAATTGTTAAGGGACTTAGGGGAAAAATGTGACAAAGCCCTTTCTTCTCCCTGCAACAACTACTAAAATCTACCATTTATTTAGTGTCTGCTGAATGCCACATATATTTTTTTAAATTATCTTTTTTAATCCTCACCATAAGGTAATTAGTATTATATTCGCATATACATAAGGAAAGAAGGTTATGGAGGTTAAACTAACTCAAGGCTACATGCTTTGTATAAGTGGAAGACTGGGTTTTAAGCTTAGATCTGTAGGGTAGTAATACGAGAGATGTACATAAAAATAAATTCACTGCAGATATATAGAGTCATAGAGAGATTGCAATATCACAGAGACTTTTGAGAACATTTTATGCTTTAAAAACACTTCAAGGGTGATGTATTTTGTTAACGAGTGGGATTGCCTTGTCAGGTGAAGGGATTTACTCAAAGGTAGGTATTCGCTGGTGGGCGAGGAATGGTGAGACTGGTTCTGTCTCAAGTCAATATCAGTCTATGATACAGACTTTTAAATCTGATCGGCACATTTGGATGCCCATATGTTTGGTCTCTTATGAGCTATTCCAAATGAGGATTAAAATGTTGGCATGTCCAACCTTTCACTCAACCGTTAAACATGACTTTAAAATGATGATCACATCCTAAAATGGTTTATATTAAATATATGCATAATACTTCTTCATTCTTTTATATCTTATTTTGGAAAATTTGGCCTGACCTCCTTTAGGAGTTGAAGATTGTGATACAGGAAGCCTCTCAGCTCAGTGATAATGCTGTGATTTTAATTTCTATAGGTTTATTAATTCCGGCAGGCAAAGAGCTTAATTCAGGGGAGATGAATTTAATTATTGACAGTGGAAACTTTTTGAGAGACTTAATGAAGGAAACAAAATCTACATAAAGTAATAAGGGAACGTTTGATTTCAAGATATCATCTGCAATATTAAATTGTGCCAATAGATGGAGAGATTGTTCCATATAAATCAGAAGGCTTGGCTCCTCTATGATGACTAAAGAAATTCAGGTTTCTGGCAAGTTGAAAATGGATTTGCTCAATAAAAATGTGAAGCAGGAGAACTGGGTTACTTATAAATTTTAATAAGAAATACTTTTAGCAGGGGACAGGATTTTCTCTAATTTCAATTATATGTACATGAACCTCATAGTACTTGCACTGTTTTTGCAATTTGGCTATAGCACTTTTAGATCTGTACACGTGAATGTATGTATGTATGTATGTATGTATGTATGTATGTATGTATGTGTTTATACCCGATCTTGTACAAACTGGGTTTTAAAAAATGTATATAATTTTATAGGATAAAAAGATAAGCATAAATATTTGAAAAGTGGAGCAAGAAAGAATGGAATGAAGTTAGAGTAATAGCATGCCTTGAGTTGAGCCACAGATCTGGCCTGGAGCTTCCTAGCAGCCCATGCAAGTCAGCAAACAGGATTAGTTGCATGGCCCAGTGTCTATAAAGTAAAAGCATGCCCTGTGCTAGGGAAACTATAATAATCCTTAATACTAAGGTCAGGAGTTGTGTTTCTTGGGGACTCATGAAGGGGATACTGTGTAATCCAATAGGTAATACCCTTACATTAACCCAGTGATATTTTTCACAGGACTACTGCTTACAGTGTCAGCTGATGGGTAGTCCCACAGCATGATTTAATTAAAGGAATTTGAGGTGGAAGGTGGAGGGTGAGCACCATGTATCCCAAAACATCCCTTGTAGTGTAGCTTTCTGATTGTTTAGTTTAACAGAAGGATACAATTCAGAATCCATCAGTTCTCTGTGGATGTTATTTCTCTGACTGAGGGGTTTGATGAGGATGGGAGACTGCTGGGAAGACTGAATAACATGTTGCATGCAGAACACTTGGCCCTGAGCCTAGCAGGTGGTGAAAGCCATGCATGGTCAGCCTGCACCTGCATCACCCTTAGCCAAAGGACACAGATTATCTGCTGTGGCTGACTTGTGTGGATATCCACATGGCCTCTTGAATGCAGTGGTGTCTTTTTCAAAAGTCCTTGGACACGGGTTAACTTTGATATCCCCTTCTGGAAGGGTTCCCTCTAGCCTCATATTTGCTTATTCATCCTGTTCCAAACCTCTGTGTTCATTGTTCCTGTGTCCTGTTGGTGATTCTAGACTCTCTTCGCATCTTCTCTAGCTTGATCCTTCTCTTGTTCTGTTGGTACTTTCGTTGTTTGTGATGTTCCAGAGAAGAACACTGCTGCTTTATACCATGAAAGCCAAGCCAGACTCCCCTGTCCCAACCTTTCTAGAATACTGTGGCTCAGATCACGTTTCCCTTTCTTTCCAGGAGGGAAGATATGGACCACAGCCATTAGGTTTCATGTCTTCATTCTCCATCAGCTTTCCCTAATCTCTGTTCATCTGTGACATGTTTATAAATTTTTCGGAGTAGCTTCTGGGGCTGGAAGCTGGTTTGAGAAAGTTTCTTTAGCTCCATCCAGTCACCACTTGGTTTATTCACATTCATTCTCTCTGCCTTCAAAAAGGGCATCACTGCAGCCTCTCTGGAAGTGACAGGGTGATTTTGTCCACCTGCCTAATCACACACACAAGTGTCCCCCTACATCTGGCCTCCCTCTCTTCTTCATGGTATTGATTGCACATTCTACAAAATAGAATGTTGGAATAATTTTGCTTTCTATAGCCTCAGGGTATGCTAAGGGTGTACTTTTGCTTATACTTCTGCACACTGATTGGGAGAATGCGCCCTGAATTCTGTTTTGTTTCCATTAACCTTTTTCTGAGAAATTACTGACCCTCAATATTGGAGCCGCAAATGGATTCTTTTAACAAGTATCCTGTCAGGATGCAACCCCTGTGTATTATGTGGCTTTTAGTCTGCAAATGCTTCCTCTTAATGCATCAATTCCCTTAAGAAGTATTTCTTTGAGTGACTTTCCCTGTATTAGGATTTTAGGAATACTTCTATTTCTGCTGTTTTAGGAAACCTCCAGTCAGAAGAATTTACAGTTCACTTATTTTTATAGCCAGCAGTAGCTATTTAAAGCCTTGCCTCTTGCTCCTACCTGCTTGAAAGCTTCCCAAATCAATGATTCTTCTGATTTCTCCGTAGACTTTGTCTTAATCCTGTGCACTCTGTCTTCAGTGAGATATTTGTGTCCTGACATATTCTGGATGTTTCTGTCATCCTTGAAAAAATCATGCAGATTCTTTCCTAGCTCAACGCAGAGCAGAGTTGTGCCACTATCATTTTGTCTGGAGTTGGAGACTGTGTGTTGAGGTGAAGCAGCAACACAATTTTGATCTGACATTATTCAGACGGGAGCCTCTTCACTGTTCACTGCAACACTAATGTCTATGAAATAGCTCCCCAACGTTAGCATTAGAGGATAGGTCAGGATTGGATATACTTCTAGAAAGCAGACCCAGTGAATAGCACAATCTGCATTCTTGGATCCTTCATTATTTTCAGGAGATGCTGCCAATAATTCAGGACCCTAATGCATCAAACCTTTGAGATGAGTCCCATGGAGGCTGCCAGGCCTCTTAGGAGATTTTCAGTGGTCAAGTCTCAGCAGCTACGTAGGGATTTGTCCTTATTATAAGCTCTATCTGTCTTTAATTCTCTTCTCTGTTTTCTATTATAGTAAAAATAACAACAACATCAACAACAACAACAAAAAACCCATTATAAGCAGCACTTGGTTCCTATCAGTGAGTACATTTTGAAAGTCCTTGGAATCTTAGGTGTAGATTTTCGTGTGTGTGTGTGTGTGTGTGTATGTGTGTGTGTGTGTGTGTGTGTGTGTGTGTGTGTGTGTGTATGCATATGTAAAATGGGGGGGGGGGCGGCAGGGCACAGAGAAGGGATGGGAGGAGCTGAAGACCCTGGAATGGTAAGGGAATATAATCAAAGTGAAAAACAAGTGCTCCCTAATGCTTGGCTGGAGAGTCAGCCCAGAAAGGAAAATGAATTGCATTTAGACTGCCCCCCTCCCCTCACTCTAAACTGCTTGCAGTGCTCTGACTCCTAAACCTGAGTTATTGGTGACAAGTGAAATTAGGCAGCCTGGTTTCTAGGTAGCAGGTTGGACTGCAGTGAAATGTCTTAGAATACCTCGGCCTTTGTTGGAAAGCTAAGCAGAACAGACTCCAGATGGTACCTGTAGGGTGCATTGTAATCTTTCTGCACACATTACTTATATTTGCATTTGTGAAATATAACCTGTTGTGAAGCAAAATGCTGACTGAGAGGCTCTAGGAAAGACCCTTTAGTGTAATATCACATTGGGTTGGGTTGCATCGGAACAAATGAGAGCTGGAAAGATGCAGATAAATTCAAAGTAAGGGAAACAGCTTTCACTTGGTAAGGGGAGTGTGTGCTTGTGTGTGTGTGTGTGTGTGTGTGTGTGCGCGCGCAGCTAGCAGTTTCTTCCTGGTGGGATAATTTCCCACCATCTCTTTATTACACTGGAACAGTGATCTGTCCATTTTGGTGTCATTGGCTTCTCCAGAAGCAGGTACCAGAAGCAGCCTTGACTGAGCATGCTAAACCAAGGGAAAAAGGAAGGGGACCTCTTAGACCCGAGTGAGATCTATAGAAACTGAAGCTGAGAAACCCTTGCTTGGTGGAGGGGACTGAGGTGAGCTGGGGGAGAGGTGCAGTGAACAAAGGAAACAAAAGTTGTCTTTCAAAGACATAAGCGCTAATGAAAATAGAGTGAAAGAGAAGAGAAACAGAAGACAAAGAAATCAAAACAAGAGATAAAATAATTCAAAACAAGAGCTAAAAAGCCAGAAAGAGCACGCATAGAAATTGGTGCTGTGTGTCTTCCCCACTTGTATTAAACTGAGTCCAGGTCCCACACTGGGTGGAAGCAGGGCAGAGAGCCTTCAGGAAGCTGTCATTGGAAGTCTGACGGCTGAGTTTCCTGGAGGTCTGCTTTGCCCTGGCAGAGATGGTCCTGGAAGATCTCTCTGGTGACCTGTTTCCACATGGCCTCATCTAGCTGGTTTTGTGGAGCTGTGAGAAGGCACCGGAAGCTGTCTCTGTCTCTGTCTCTTGATGTGAGGATGGAATAAGGGCAAGAGGAGAAGGAAAGGAGGAGCAGACAAGAGACACCACCTGTCTTATTTCTACATCTCTGTATCCTCATTGAAAAATGGTAAAATCTGGGGTGCCTGACTGGCTCAGTCAGTTAAGCGTCCAGCTCCTGCTTTCAGCTCAGGTCATGATCTCACGGTTCGTGGGATCGAGCCCTGAGTCGGGCTATGCACTAACAACCTGAGCCTGCTTGGAATTCTCCCTTTCCCCCTCTCTCTGCCCCTCCCCTGCTCATGCATGCTCCCTTACAAAACAAATAAATAAAACTTCTAAAAAAATGGCAAAATCTAATAGTATCCAACTCAGAGAGTCCTTGTGAAGATTAAGAATGTTAGGTTAAATAAACAAGGAGACCATTAGACTGATGTGGTTCTAACCCTCTGCAAGCAAACCAAAATCTAAGTCTGTAAATGCCTCAGTTATGAAATCAAAATGCTGAGGACAACCAGTCCCAAATAGCCAGCCAGGCTTCAAGGTGTAGCCAATCAATAACTCCTTTACTTTGTTTCTGCATTTTCTCTATGCATATAAGTCTTTCCTTTGGCTCCTGTTGGTGGAGAACTCCTGTCCACTTTCTGCTTGGTGCTGTTCAATTTGAACTGATTTTTTGCTCAAATAAACTCTTAAAATTTTTAATATGCCTCAGTTTGTCTTTTAGCAAGAGATAATACAGTAGTGTTCCTGGTTTAATAAATGTGAGCTATTTTTAGTACCCATAAATGTGGTCTTTAAAAAACGAACAGGGCACCTGAGTGGGTCAATTGGTTGAGTGTCTGACTTCGGCTCAGGTCATGATCTAATGGTTCATGAGTTCGAGCCCCACATACAGCTCACTGCTGTCAGCACAGAGCCTGCCTCAGATCCTCTGTCCTCCTCTCCTCTCTCTACCTCTCCCCCACTCATGCTCTTTTTCAAAAATAAATAAATAGAACAACATTTAAAAATTGTGCAAAAAATTAACATAGTAGTTTTTATTAAGTAAAAACACCAGTTACAAAATAGTACTCACAACAAAAAATACACATACACACATACACTCATGCGTGGAAGAAAGGAATTACAGTAAAATCTTAATAGTGATTACTTTTAGAAAGTGGATTATCACTAATTTATTTTTCTTCCCATGCTTGTCTGTATTTCTACAGTGAACATTAATTCCTTTTGTAGTAAAAAAATCCCATTATTCCTTAAACGTCTGCAAGAATCAATCCCAACAAGGTTCATTGTCAGTCCTTTTTCTCATGTCTCCTCAAATATAGATTCAGGAAGGTCTAACATCAGTCCTTGTTCTCACTCCTCCCCAAATGTGGTTTCATTTTAGTTAGGAGCATTATGGCCACCCCACTGGTACCTTCCAGCTTCAAGAGAGAAGCATGTTTGCATTCTGGTAAGAGCTGGAAGTTACTCTGTCCTACATTTCTCACCTGTGCTTTAGCAAAGACACCTGAAGTTTATAACAAAAGCTCTTATTTGCTCACAACTGTGCTGGTTAAGGAGCCAGAATTGCAGGCAGGCTTGGATCGGGCATGACTTCCCAAGATCTGCAAAAGGAAGGCTAATTATTTGGAGGGCTGTCTCTTTGCACATGCTTTATTAATCAGTGGGCATTGCCATAAAAAATTGGCTTTTGGTTGAGGCATCCTTCTGGGGGTGGCTCAGTGGAACAGCTGTTCTAGACTGGAAAGTGCCGGTCTCCCACTGGGTGTGCATATGAACCACCTGGGGATAGCGGGAGCGCCTGAAAGCAAGCATTTGTCAATGGGGCAATGCTTTCCTTGGGCTCTGTTTGGAAATGGAAGATGTCATGTTGTGTTTCCATTGCCTCTCTGCTAGAATCCAATGAATGCATTGTATGATGTTGTGGAATCTGGGTGATTTTTGGTGGTGATATGGGTTTGAGGAGCAGGGAGGAGGGTGGTATTGTGGTATCCACAGTCCAACTGGAAACTAAGGATAGAAGCAAAGAAAGAGTTAAGAGTTAGATGTCTGTGCTCGTGAATTGCTCTTCACCTCAACTTAAGCACTGCTTCATGTTTTGATCTGCCTTGGCACATTTTGATTTTGGGCAGGGATTCAGCCTTGTCCATGTTGCCAGAGGCTGTGTATGTAATAGAGGCATCACATGCAGTGACAGGCTTGTAGAAAAGCACTGTTCCTGATAGAGATCAAACGGGAGCATTTTCATTGAAAAGTGCAGCACAGGTTGTTTTTTTTTTTTTTTTGCATCCCAGTGCTAATTTGCCTGCTCAGGGTCATGTTCAGTGGCTGTCCAGGTATGTATGACACTCAGTGATGCTGATGGATGCTGGCTGGACCTGACATCCCCTGGCAGCCTTGTTCTTAGGTGGAGAGGCAGCCTTTATGTGGAAGCTTCCTGAGCAGAGGGTCCAGGACTGGGGATACAGAACCCTGAATGCCAGAACCCCAGGTTCTTCAGATCTTGGGCAGGATTCTGATCCTTAGTGAGAGACTGACAGCTAAAAGCTGAAGCACAGGGATTATTCATTCTCTTTATTCCTTCTTCTTCTGGCTATTGTCTCTCTCTCAAGCCTCCCAGAAGGTGGAAGGCAGAAGAAGGAGGAGATGAAAGTCAGAGCATGGTTTCTCCTCCTAATTTATTAGTGGTTCTATTAAAAAGTATTGTGTGTGTGTGTGTGTGTGTGTGTGGGAAACTAATGGTAGGTAGGGATAAAAAAAATTTTGAATAATTTTGGGTTTCAAACGATCTGTGATTTATTGCCAGCACCATTGAACCTCTTTCCATGCATGAGGGGCAGGGCCTATAGTCTATAATTCTATATTTTGTGTTAAAAGTTTGCATTAATCCATTTTCATGTCCAGTTAGATTGCTGAGCAGTTTTGCTGCTCAGTGTTCCTCCCCTTTGATTTTTGCTGAGGCTTTTTAAATGTGCTATGTGTTGACTGATTGATAAATGTGTATAAAATGTTCACTGCATGCCTACTGTGCACCAAACCCTGAGCAGAGATACAGGGCGCAGCTCTCCTTTCATGGAATTTAATCTAATTATAGGGACAGAAAATTAAGCAAATAATTAAGCAGAATATTAAGTATCTGATTAGGAAAATCCTATGGACCTTGGAGAATGTAGCAGGGACCTAGGAAGGATCGAAGAAGATATTTTGGAGGAAGTGACTTATAAGTTGAGACCTAATGATGAGTGGAGTTGACTGGGGAGGGACCAGTCTGAGCAGCCTTCATAATTCCTTTCTTCTGTGCAGATATATTCAGAAAGTCACAAGTGAGAAAGAACTTCTTTCATGAAAATCAGGTTGGAAGATGGTTATTAACAGATCTCTTATCAAGGAGAACTTCATTTGTGTCCCTCTTATGACCTCTGCCCATTTGATTTTGTGTTGTGGCTACTTATGTCCATCTCCAGAGGATCTCTGTGGGCTCTAGAAAGCCTTAGTTATCCCTGTATCTCTCAGAAGGCGGTTTTGCATATGGACTTGCTGAATGTTGAATCAAAGAATAAACAGATTCAGGGAACATTGGAAGTCAAGGCTATGTCCCAAGCCAATGGGGAAGGCAAATAATCTTAATGTGTGTTGTTGCCTCTTGAACTCTCTCTGGATTGGCCAGTGGCCTAGGTGTATGTGACCTCCCTGAAGGTTCTGATTCTTGGCCATTCCCCTCAGCTCTGCTATTCTTTTTTTTTTTTTTTTTTTTTTTTTTTTGTCAGACTGACTGGGTTTAGCCTGGGACAGGCACAATGACCTATTGTTCCCTCAGATGTCTCACTTTGCATTCAAGTTGTTATGATTACAGGCTTGTGCATAAACAGCTCATTTAACAAATAACTTCAGTCCTGTTTATTTCAACACAATTGAGAGCTTTCTGTGGTATGTGCTGATAGTGCAAGGATGAGGGCCTAAAGCCACTAACAAGTATTACGTGTCAAGGGTGCCACTGAGCTAGAGATGGTGTAGGTGGGGTGGGTGGATGTATGGGAAGTCCCAACATCAAGGTTTTGTGCAAAGTTCTTCATGACACCAAAAGGGAATATGGTCT